>NC_069365.1:26463750-27152500 GCF_021730395.1 Mercenaria mercenaria | reverse complement strand
CTATTCAATTTTCATGTGAAACAACTCTTTTTTTCCTTTACCAATATATCGTACTGTCCCGTACGACTAATACTTAATATATTCTGAAAAAGTTGTCCCCCTTTGAAAATGAGTGCCATTTGTACAGGAATGAAAATAAACAAATATAAAAAATATAGATCTACATGTTTCACATCCTATTCACTTTTCATGTGAAAAAACTCTTTTTTTCCCTATGATTGTGCTTTTTTCTCATAACGTAAGGCTGAGCGTTCAAAACGATGAAAATTTGCCCTACCAACTGACTCGTACAAGTGTGATATACTTTGACTGCGTATGTAAATTTGTTTGTTTGCTGACAGCTTCTATAGCACAATGTGACATAGTTACAACTACTCAAGTGTCACTCAACTGTTTGCTTTTTTATTTTATGAGTGAACTGGTTTTTGCAGATGTCATGTCAGGTATCTTTCTCAATACCTTGACCCGCATATAAAGGGCATGTCTGCTGTTCATCGATACAATTGCAACGATTCGAAATGGATGAACACATCAACCAGAACGTTACAGCAACAACAACATCCCCAGCTGAAATTTTAAGAAGGTGCATAGAAAGCCTAGAACGAGATGGAAAAGAAATCAGTGCTGCCGTAAGAAAGGCTTTTCGCATCGTGCATGGACTGCCATCCAACACTACAATGATACTCACTGAATCCAATCGAATAAATATGGTATGCTCTTAAAGAGAGTCTAACAAACGAGCACTCAAAGAGCATTATCTTGGCCACCCTGTATTGGTGAAGGTGGCCAAGGTAACACCATTTCAGCTATCAGCAGCAGAAGAGACCGGTACCATTCAGTAGCCTGGGTGCTGTTGATTGCAGTTAAACGGCCCTTTTAAGGGCCAACCAAACGTTCAAGAAAGAAATGCCAACATCAGTCCATTGTCAAAGCCATAGCACATGCACACTCCTTTGAGACAATAGTAAATATTTGTATTTTGGAAATGGTAAAATACTAGTATATTCAGTAAAGTTTCACTATTAAGACCACCTTACTTTTAAACTTTTAAAGCATCTTAGCTCCTGATTTTTGGGTACTTTTGAAACAGTCAAGGTATTCTGTGAACATAAAAATAATTTTTATGTCTACGCTATAAATAAAAAAAGTTAAACAAATTGTATTAATTAGTTTTGTGTATTTTATGGAATATAACACCCATTTCTAGCAATATAGCATAATAACAGTCAGTTATTCAGTCTAACTACTTGGCCATGGCATGGAGACCGTCGGTCTGGCATCTCCTGTATGCTTGTGTTTGTGTGCAGATCTTTTCGGTGGCCTTCTTTGAACATGAGACCACCAGGTGTTTAATATTTTTGTTTTTCGCCAATACCTATGGGAGGTCTGAAATCTAACGTCTAGTACCATTTGGTGGGCCTATTTGATCATGCTTGAATTATACACATAAAACACTAATCTTTATGTTTTCTGCACCCATCATATGGGACCTGGGATAAAAACATATGAAATAGCCCTGCCATGATCATATGTGCTAAAGGTTTTACATGTACATCATGGCTATGAATAATCACATTTTTGTAAATCATATTCTGCCAAAACAAGGCAAATCGCGTTTTTTTTCTTATGACTTGGCAGAAATCTTGAGAAGAGTTACGTGTGAGTTTGAGTGCCAGGTAGAATGGCGTTCAGGCCCAAACGTATTGTAAAGGAGCACGTGTTCCCGTTTTATGTTGGAATTAGTGATGGACGTCCCATGAGGAAATGCAGAATAGTGATGAGTCGGCATGATGGTTATGTTATCACGTCATTTCCAGTAAGCTGGTTTTTCTGCTTGCAATAATTGTGTTACGCAATATATTTAAGTTTCAAGACTAATGATTGATTAAAATGTGGGCGGAGCAAAGATAATGATATAAGAATCATAGTTGACGTTGGCCCTGCAAGTATATATAAAAGGGGCACGTTTATGTACTATTAACTTAACGGATTTACAGTATGGATCGTTCTACAAGTGAAAACGCAGAGGTTGATAATTATATAGCTTCATATTTATTTCCTGCCGAAAACGTATCTTTTGCTCCTTCATCGCCGGAGATAAGAGCTGGAATACAAAGTCTGAACGCCGCAGTGTGTAGTAATTCTCCAAAAGGCAAAGGAACATTCAAGTGTAGAAAAGGTTGCGAAAAATACTTTAACAGAAGATATTATCGGGACAGACATAAGGAAAACAGCGCTTGCAACGGACCAAAGCGGCGTACCGTACATTGTCCAAATTATGACAAGTGCTTCATGAATAAATATACTTGTGACCGTCATGTGGAGACTATGGCCTGTAATGTCACGTGCCAACATTGCAACAAGGTTTCTACAAGACACAAATTAAAAAGGCATCTAGAAACGCACAGGTTCAAATGTCCCATATGCACGATCTTCTTCACCGACAAAGAGTTATTCAAGGAGCATTGCCAGGGACACTTCCATAATGTTTTTTTAACCTGGGCAATAAAAAGCCGACGACACACATTGTCAGATCAGCCCTCATTCAACGTGGGGGAGATGAAGTGACAACAGGATCAAAAATGCCTCCGAAAGCTGCATCTACGTTACCTTCATCTCTGGTATGTATCCATGCTGGTTGCAAATGCACTAAGTTGGTTTTCCCATGGCGCGGCTCATTTCTTATTCTTACAGATTTTCCCTTGGCACCAGAACATTTGTTCATCGGAAAATGTGACCTGTCATCTTACACTCGACGAACTGCTGAAGCATTCAGGACTGATTTAGACAATGTATCCAAAGAAAGGCGTTTGTGTCTGACCCTTAGAGACAAAAAAAGATACACGGTTCATTACAGAAATCTACAGTTCTACGTTGAAAAAGGACTTGTTGTTACAAAAATCTACCATGTTCTGAGGTTCGAACAAAGCCAATTCCTGAAATCATTTATGGACTACTACTCAGAAAAGAGAGGGAAGTCAAAGTCTGATCTCTTCTCACTGATGTACAAGAACATCGCAAACATGGTGGCAGGTAAACCAGTAATATAATATACAAATGAACCGCCAAATAAATTAATAACTAAATGAATAAACAAAACAAGAGCTGTCACTAATGGTGACAAATGCCCCCCGCAGCGCCTTGACCTTTGATCTGGTGACCCTGACCTTTGACGTGGTGACCCCAAAGTCAATAGGGGTTGTATTCTCAATAAGTACTATTAGCATGTGAAGTCTGAAGGTCCTGGGTGCAGTGGTTCGCGAGCAAAGTGCTTTCATGCAAAAAGTTAACGTTTGCCCCTGTGACCTTGACCTTTGACCTGGTGACCCCAAAGTAAGTACAGATTGTGTACTCAGTAAGTACTATCAGCATGTGAAGTTTGAAGGTCCTGGATGCAGTGGTTCGCGAGTAAATTGCTTTCATGCAAAAAGTTAACGCTGGTCCCTGGGACCTTGACCTTTGACCTGGTGACCCCAAAGTCAGTAGGGGTCGTGTACTCAATGAGTACTATCAGCATTTGAAGTTTGAAGGTCCTGGGTGCAGTGGTTTGCGAGTAAAGTGCATTCATGCAAAAAGTTAACGTTGGCCCCTGTGACCTTGACCTTTTACCTGGTAACCCCAAGGTAAGTACGGGTCGTGTACTTGATGAGTACAATTAGCGTGTGAAGTTTGAAGGTCCTGGGTGCAGTGGTTCACGAGTAAAGTGCCTTCATGCAAAAAGTTAACGTTGGCCCCTGTGACCTCGACCTTTGACCTGGTGACCCCAAAGTTAGTATGGGTCGTGTACTCAATGAGTACTATTAGCACGTGAAGTCTGAAGGTCCTGGGTGCAGTGGTTTGTGAGTAAAGTGGCTTCATGCAAAAAGTTAACGTTGTGACTAACGAACGAACGAACGGACAGTTGAAAACTAATATGCCTCCCTTCGGGGGCATACTGAAAACGGCCGAATATAGGTCGCACTCCTGTATAGGACGCAGTGTCTCCTATTGACCTGTCAATCAGTGTGGACAGGGATCTGCATGGATCTACCAGAGAGAGGCACATTGTTCGTGTATGGACAGAAGGCCTGTGATGCGCTTAAGTGCCACCAACAGATGTCATATTCGCACCCAAAGCTGACTGAGTAGACACCACTCTGGAAAAAGGGACCACCGCAGGCCAAATGACCAGCAGTACCACGGTAAGTGTGTATTCACAGGCTGTCTAGCATACCCTGACGAAAAATTAGGGCTAATTTTAGGGCAATTTGTACAAAAAAATAGGGCTAAAATTAGGAATTTGGGACAATTTTAAGGAAATTTTAGGGCTAAATTTAGGAATTTTCAAATTAAAATATGGACTTTAAAGACCATGTAATGTGCTTACCTTTATATGACTGACATAAAAGTAACTCACAAATAGTGCTTTATTTACAGAAAAGACATCTACCACTGGTAAACTGCTTTGAACTGTGCTAAACTGTTTTTTTCTGAATTAGAAGAACTTTTAAACAACATTTAAAACATTTTCTCTTTTTGATCATTGCAAAAAAGTTAAAAAATTAGGAATTTTTGTGAAAAAATAGGGCCTTTTTAGGAATTTCCTTTGATTTTTTTTAAAAAATAGGAATTTTAGCCAAATTGAAAAAAAAATAGGAAAAAGTAGGAATTTTAGGGACGCTAGACAGCCTGTATTCATTGTCGTTGCACAAGTTAATTTTGTTAATTTGTTCATTTATTAAAATTTTTGTCAAGATTCAAGCATAGTTAGAAACAGAAATGAAATGATTTATTCTATTTACTTAAGTATATTTAGTGTAACTTATTATGAGCCGTGCTATAAGAAAACCAACATAGTGGCTTTGCGACCAACATGGATGCAGACCAACCTGCGCACCCGCACAGTATGGTTAGGATCCAAGCTGTTCGCTTTCAAAGCCTACTGCAATTAGACAAACTGTTAGCAAACAGCATGGACCCGACCAGACTGCGCAGATTTGTAAAAATGTTGGTTTTCTCATGGCACAGCTCAAATTTATCATTTAGTTTTAACTGATTGTAGAAATAATGATACTGATAATAATGATCCATTTATAATAATTAAATTGAAAATCCCAGTTCAAATAATTCAAAACAAGGATTAGCGTTTTTTCTCAGATATTCATACAGCTAATTTTTTCTTGCTTCTGATTTTTTCGTTTTCAGACACGTACATACAGGTTCTCTACACACCACACTTTCTACAAGGACAGACGAACTAGAAGCTTTGCCGTCGGACATGCTAGCCCGCAAGTCAACTATCTTTTACAACAATTTAACTTCACACTTCGTGACTTATTAATTACATATATTAATCTAAGTGCCCGGCTTATCGTCAGCTTAATTGTAGTCACGCGCATTACTATTTACTAGCCTGACTGGGGACCGATAAAGAGCTCACATGTTGTTTTCGTTTGTTTGATCAATGACAACCCTTTGCTACGTATTTAACTCAAAATTTCTTATTGTTCAATTTCTTTTGTTGTCTTTGGCCATTTCAAGTTAGAATAATGTTAGATATAAATGGCTTATTGATCATATTATCACCTAGTATTATAATAAAGGCTGCAGATACCTGTAATTTACAGCCTTTTACCTAAGCAGTCACACTGACAATAATTTTAATACTTGTCTGCATTAAGTGTGTGCTACATGCTTAAGGTGGCAGATAAGGCACATTATTCGTGTCTTTGATCTGCACCGGTAGAGTTGTAATCAATGAGTGTGTATAATTTGCTGAATCCTATTCCTTTTGATAATGCGATTTAGTATTAAAACAAGAGGGCCATGATGGCCCTATACATCCTCACCAGAGTTGATCTGGCCTACTGACCTAGTTTTTGACCCTGCATGACCAAGAGTTGAACTTGACCTAAAGATCATCAAGACAAACATTCTGACTAAATTTCTTAAAGATTTGGTAACAACATTGTGACCTCTAGAGTGTTAACAAGCTTTTCCTTTGATTTGACCAGGTGACCTAGTTTTTGACCCCACATGACCCAGTTTCGAACTTGAGATCATCAAAACAAACATAATAAAAAGTTATATTCTGACTAATTCCCATGAGTTTCAAACTTAAATTGTGGTCTCTAGAGTGTTGAAAAGAATTTCCTTTGGTCTGGCCTAGTGACCTAGTTTTTGATCCCACATGACCCAGATTCATACTTGACCTAGAAATGATGAAGACAAACATTCTGACCCAGTTTCATAAAGATTGAGTCACAATGCGGCCTCTACATCAATAACAAACATGCTTACTAACAGCAATGTTACTGGAGCTTTGAACTTCACGAGGGCATCTCCTTTGTAGATTGGGTGATCACTCTTTCTACTTTTAAACTTAAGTTTCTCCGCCATTTTCCGCTTAAGAGAAAAGAAAATTGTCTACTTTTTAGTTTATTTACGTGTTCGTTTTTTTTTTTTAGCATGCGTGCTGCGCAAGAATGCTTCTGGCTGCCCTCAAAACACCTCCTCCAGACAGCGTTGTTTTTCATGCGAGATTCTCGATAGTCTTTACATTTCACTTTTAACGTGAACATGTCTATAATGCTCGCGCATACATGTCCAGTATCTTTCATTTCTGTCTCCCAGTCAAACAACAGCTTTTCATCGTAAATACCGTCTATGATATCGCCATAATAAGTAAACAGCTTACTTAATCTCTCCTGAGTGCTATTTCTGTTATCAATATATGTGCTAGTCGACTGCATGCTCGGTTTATAATTTAAACAGGTATGATCCCTTTGTGACAGCCAACCTGCGCTACACCCTAGACAATTATGGTGAATAGCGACAGATTCTAGCGTATCTACAATGTATCTAGCATACTTTAATTGTAAAGAAAACTCGAGTAAACACATACTTCGGCGTTGTCAAGACGAAACATTTGCTTCGTCCATTATAATTAGGGATGGGAACGACTATTCGGATATTCGAATATCAGCCAAATATTCAAATATGAAAATCAAATTTGAATATTCATAAATTAATGTATATTGAGTATAGGTTATTTGGGGCAATATAAGCATGCTATTTTTTTTTCAGAATAAAACCGTTTGTTCTGTCATGTTTTTTTTATCGTATATCAAATTAATAAAGATGTCCAATTAACAACAAAAATGCAATGCATAATTGGCAGGGGCTACCGTTACGAATTAACAGTTTGCAACAGGTGTAAATGTGATACATGTCAAAAATTGTCCAATTAACAAAAAAGTTGCAATGCATAATTGACAGGGGGTCATCGTTACAGATTAACAGTTTGCACCAGGCATAAATGTGATACTTTTTATCTTTTGTTAATTTTTATTGGTGCCTTTTTATGTAACAAATTTTACCAAACTTGCAGATATTGGCGATCTTTTTGCAAAATTTTGTAAGAGATTTCATACCGTCCACAGAATCGGTTTTCATCCACAGTGCCCGGGCAATCGGCCACATTTGAAATAAATTTTGAAGTAGTTTACAATAAAATCAAGAAATAATATATGATCATGTTGAAGGACGTTTACGTCTGTCTTCATTAAGTTAGCTTTGTCGGCTTTTTACACGCCGATAGAAAATTTTCAAAATGGCGGCAGTGGACGGATAGCTCAGTGGTTTGCACACTGGCCTTCCAATCCTGAGGTCGGGGGTTGGATCCCCGGCAGCTACTCCGGAATTTTCAGAAACACTTTTCAGTGTTTCCCACCCAACTAGAGGTGTACTGGTCAGGAACCCAGGCAATCCTTGCGTGTATCAGTGCTATACACTGGGCACGTTAAAGAACCAGGCTGTCTATTCGCAACGAGCTAGGCTAAGTTAGCCGGACAAGCCTGTATCTGATTTCTGATCTCTCTGTCGTGGGGGCTTTGTCTCACTCTGTCCCTCTGGTCAGATCGCTCTGTGTCTGTACTAGTAGAGGATGAATTATGCGCCTTGTGTGGCTGCATTTCAACTATGTAAAGTGCCTTTGAACGTGAAATTGATCTTGAAAAGGGCGCTATATAAATCTGGTATAAAAATCGTAATAATAATAATAATAATAATACAACAGCGCGACACGTAAATTGGACGACCTGCTATTTTTAGGATAAAGTTGCGACGGTGTAAGTTATAATCGATTTGAATGAATCTTCTAAAAGTCTGAATTAGTTTAATATGTTTATGATTATACTGACAGAATCGTGATATAAAACACTAGGGTCAGCAGGTCTAACTGGGTAAGGTCGGGTTACCCGAAACGAACATTTTAGGCCTTATTACGTACTATGATTAACGTTTTAAACAGCGGAATATACTATGTATATGCCAATCACTTAATAAGAATTTAAAAATTCCATTAAAACATGCCGAATATTCGAATATATTCAAATATGGCAAACCGAATATTCGAATATTGATTTCAGTATTTGTTCCAATCCCTAATTATAATATACGTTCTTATTTTAAACTAACAAGTATATAACTGTTTATGTACTACAATTAATGGAGTACGGGCACACATTTATTGATTGGTACACTCATACGTACCTAGATTTACTTTTGGAGCCAGCTAGCAGGACTGGAGTTATATACTTAATTACGTACATGTATGTAAATAAATTTCAATATCGTTGCAATTACTTGTAATGAATATTAACTAATCGGATTACTAGCTGCTCCCCTGACACGCCCAAAAATACACATATTACATCCCCGGGCAGATTAATTGTGTAATCTAACTGGATTAACATACCTAATTAAGGGATTCATTGTGTCAACCAGTTGTTTTTTTCTCCCTTATTTATGCACAAAAAGTAGGGAAAAAAAAACAAAAAAACAAGCAAATTCGATGAATTGGAATCCCCCGCCGAAAGGGTCAGAGTTGAGGAACGACAAAAAAATATATCCAGCAAAAAGTTAAGAATGTTACCAAGAAGCAAATAATTTCATTAGTCAAAATCAAATTAAAAGAAAATGAATGTTTTGTTTGGGTGGGGGGTGGGGTGAGGATACAACAGTTTACATGTTGATTATAAATATTGATAGAAAACGAAAAATGAAAAAAAAATTGTGGGGGTGACCAAGGTAAGGTGGTGACCAGGTGTAGGTACACAACATCACATGTTTATAATAAATGTTCATGGAAAAGAATGGAAGAAGTTTAATGAAATTCTTCCAATTGGTTGGTTTGTTATGTACAGATCTGTGGATTTTTAAACAATTAAAGGGCAATAACTATATGGAAAATTGACCAATCAAAAAAAAAACTTGAAGGGCATCGTCGCAGTATCTTGGTTCATATCTACATCAAGTTTGATGAAATTCTACCTGCTAGTTACTGAGAAATGGCTGCAGACGGACATTTTTCATTAAATCAAGGGCAATAACTCTGAGGGAAATTGACCTATCAAAAAAAAAAAACTTGACGGGCATCAGCGCAGTATCTTGCTTCATGTCTATTTCAAATTTGATAAAATTCTACCTGTTAGTTACTGAGCAATGGCTGCAGACGGACATTTTTTATTAAATCAAGGGCAATAACTCTGAGGGAAATTGACCAATCAAAAAAAAACTTGACGGGCATCATAGCAGTATGTTGGTTCATGTTTATTTCAAGTTTCATGAAATTCTACCAAGTAGTTACTGAGAAACGGCTGCGGACGGACGGACAACGCCATTTCAATACCCCCCTCCCGATTTCATCGGCGGGGGATAACAACCATGGGGGAGAATATAAACAACTAGTTGGTTTTTTCTCCCTTAGTATATTAATGCACAAAAACTTAGTTATTATGGAGGAAACAACCAGGAGGGGAGAAACCAGTTGTTTTTTTCAACCTTGTTTATGCACAAAAACTTTATTAGGGGGTAAAAAGCAACCAGGGGGGAGAAAAAAACAACTGGTTGTTTTTTCTCCCTTATTTATGCACAAAAACTAAGGGGGGAAACCAACCAGGGGGGTGGGGGGGGAACTAACCAGTTGATTTTTTCCCTGGGGAAAGAATCAACCTTTTGGCTTCCCCCCCCACCCGAGGAGAATCAACCGGTTGTTTTTTTCCCTCGTGGAAAAAACTGACTGGGGAAAATCTGACCATTACACAGGTACATCTAAGTAATTGTGTAATACAGACCTTTAGTAGCTGACATATCAAATGAAACAATTAAGTTGCAGTTTAATGTTCTACTGATTAGAAACTATATTGTAGGGTTCATAATTACTTCTTTGCCAGAAGAAACATTTGACATTTCATGTCTGAAGTGTCTAAATTGACAAGATGACTTCAAATGTGTTAAGACATGTATAATGTAGTTGTAGGGTAACAATATGGCAGGTACACTTTTACAGTGAATACATAATGTTTAAACTTAAGATTGGTCAATGGACTGAGCTCTTATGCAAATTATTTTAATTTTAAACAAGAGGGCCATGATGGCCCTATATCACTCATCAGAGTTGATCTGGCCTACTGACCTAGTTTTTGACTCCTTATGATCAAGTTTCGAATTTGACCTAAAGATCATCAAGTCAAACATTCCGACCAAGTTTCAGAAAGACTGGGTCACAACTGCGACCTCTAGAGTGTTCACTAGCTTTTTCTTTTATTTGACCAGGAGACCTAGTTTTTGACCCCACATGACCAGTTTCAAAGCTGACCTACAGATCATCAGGTCAAATATTCTGACCAAGGTTCATGAAGATTGAATCACAACTGTGGCCTGTAAAGTGTTCACAAGCTTTTCCTTTGATCTGGCCTACTGACCTAGTTTTTGACCCAACATGACCCTGTTTCGAATTTGACCTTGACATCATCAAGACAAAAAATCCTGACCAAGTGTCATAAATATTTGGTCACAACTGTGGCCTATAGAGTGTTCACAAGCTTTTCTTATGATCTGGCCAACTGACCTAGCTTTTGAAACCACATGACCCAGTTTCAAAAGAAATCTAGATATCATCAAGGCAAACATTCTGACAAGGTTTCATAAATGTTGGATCACAACTGTGGCCTCTTGAGTGATCACAAGCTTTTCCTTTGATCTGGTGTACTGACCTAGTTTTTGAACCCACATAACCCAGATTCAAATCTGACCTACAAATCATCAAGCCAAACGATCTGATCAAGTTTCATAAAGATTGAGGCACAACTTCAGCCTCAAGAGTATTCTCAAGCTTTTCCTTTGATTTTGACCGTGTTACCTAGTTGAACTTGACCACACATGACCCAGATTCCAACTTGACCTAGAGATCATCAAGACAAACATTTTGACCAATTCTCATGAGTTTCAAACTTAAATTGTGGGCTCTAGAGTGTTGACAAGATTTTCCCTTGATCTGACCTAGTGACCTAGTTTTTGACCCCACATGACCCAGTTTCAAACTTGACCTAGAAATCATCAAGACAAACAATCTAAGTTTCTTAAAGATTGAGTCACAGATGTAGCCTCTACAGTGTTCACAAGCTTTTCCTTTGATTTGACCGGGTGACCTAGTTTTTGACCCAATATGACCAAGATTCAAACTTGACCTATAAATCATCAAGACAAACATTCTGACCAAGCTTCATAAATATTGGGTCACAACTGTGGCCTATAGGAGTGTTCACAAGCTTTTCCTTGGACCTGGCCTACTGACCTAGTTTTTGACCCCACATGACGAAGTTTCAAACTTCGACCTAGAGATCATCAAGACTAACATTCTGACCAAGTTTCATAAAGATTGGGTCACAAATGTGGCTTCTAGAGTGTTCACAAGGCAAAAGTTGCCGGACGACGCACAATAAACAAGGCACAACAGATGCCAGACTGGTCACAGTAGCTCACCTTGAGCACTGTGCTCTGGCGAGCTAAAAAATGCTGCATATTACTGATATGATGCATGCACTTAACATTTTATGGGTAAGTCATCTATAATTACAGAATATACCTTATCCAATAAAAAAAAAACTTGCAGTCTAATATAACATTAACTTGGTATCATATAATTCTTTTCAACCTGATTCTTGATTTGCATATGGCCTTTCCTTGCATTCTGACTTGTCTCTTTCCATAAGGTGAGTACTGAAACCTGTACGTGCCAAGGATTATTTGATTGCATTTTATAAAAGGAATATGATATTGAGCACAATCACTACAGTTTCAGTTCGAGGGTCTGCAAAAACGATATTTAAACGAAAGTATTTACTGTAGCCTGTTTCACATGTAAACCAGGGCTCCAGATAATTGCGTATTAGTGTAAATTACGCTTAGAAATAATGCATATACGCATGTGCGATCATTTTTAAGCGTATAAAAACATATAAGAAATCACAGAAACTCCTGCAATGACTTTTTACTAGCATAAACAAAATCTTAATCATCTAAAGGCTTAACGTAACAAAGCACGGTCAGCATTAATTCTCTCACACAGAACGTACACACGCATTGAATGGTACATCATAAGTGAAACTATATTAAATACCCAATGCATTTGTAAATCAAACAGTTGGGAAACAATATTGATGGCTTGGTAGTGTATTTTAAAGCAGTGTCAATTTAAAATATCAATCTCCGGTGTGAGATAAACAACAAAATGTCTCTTTCCAAGATTGTAAAAAGTGAACAAACACTCTACGCATCTTTAAACCAACAAGAACGATATTAAAACATATTTAAAACTATACTGAGTATTACTTTAACTGGAAACTACAAGTTGAACAAACAATAAAGAAATGCAACAGTAATCTCTATCTTCTTTTACGGATAAAACAATTTCTTTAAAATATACATGCCAGGAAACTTTTCTACAATGCTTACATCCTACCCCATATAGACTATTGCTGTTCAATATAGGGAAACTGCTCAAATGAACTTCTTGAGAGAATGATAAAATTTCAGAAACGTGCAGCTCGCATTATTCTTGATCAAGAGGCAGATGCACCATCTGACCCTCTTTTCAAAGAATTAAAATGGATAAAATTTAACGACAGAGTTGAGTACAAAAAAGCTATTTTAATTTACAAATCGTTAAATGAAGAAAACTCGCCATGCTACATGAAAGAAAAATTTCAATTTGCTTCAACTTTACATAACCGAAATCTCAGATCAACAAATAATCTTAATCTACATATTCCTAAGCCTAATCTTGAGTTTTATCGAAAATCACTTTCTTATTCTGGAACTAAAATTTGGAATAATATACCTCTCTTTGTACGCCAATCTAAAAATACTGAAAATTTCAAAAAAGCTTAAAAGTGGAAGTACTCTGGCTAACTTTCCTTCAATCAAAATTATTATTCCATGCTTATATGTGACGTCGTCTTTGAAAACCGGTCCAGATGCGGCATGACGTAATATCGAGAAACGATGTCTAAAGTTGCGCCAAGTTTACGCGCGCAGCTTTCTTACACATGTTTTAATTAGCAAAAGTTTGACCGTTAAAGTACGACTGCTTGTTACATGACTGATAACAGCCTACTACAGAAAGAATATTTAGACATCAGACCTGTAAATAAATAGTGGTATTACGCCTGAGACAAAATACTTCGTTCAAAATCAGTTGTTTCCTCTTCGCTACTGTATGTTTCCGGTTTCGGATTTTATCAGGGAAGCATGTGAAGTGTACTTTTGTTTAACTACCTTTTGTTCAACGATGAAGAGATCTGAGACTTGTAATACTGTTTACTGATTTGGTAAGTACTGTTTATAAACAGTTGTTAATGTAGATTCTCTAAAATATTTGAAACTTTCACTGAAATAAGTCTGTCTTTTTACCCGGAAGTGAATCCAAAACATACCGAGAGAAATTCATGAAATTTATCTTGTGGCTGGCCACTAAACACAGATGATTTCATTATGCCTGTGTATTTAATATAAAATGGCCAGTTGGGTTGTCACAAAGATTATTGAAGGCAGGCAGCTTCTTACTCAAGGTGACCAGGATTCAACAAATTATTTCATTGTCCATAGTAAGCATTAGTATGGAAAAATACAAAATACATGTAGCTATGATAATTAATAAATTTGATGCAGACTTATAGATGCCTGCCTATTTCACATCATTTCTCGAAAAGTCCCCTCTCACAGTAGTAGCAAAGGTATTTTAAAAGGAAATATGTAGATGTCCGGTAACCAGACACCTACCCTGCATTCTAGCTGTCCGGCAACAAGACGATTAGCCTCTCCGCGAATGTTTTTCTAGCTGTTCGGCGATCATTTTATATATGAATACTGTAATGAATAAATTTATTGTATCATATTTTTTTTGCATACTAAGGTTTGAATATTCACATGTAAGGCTTATTCAGACAATATTTTAAAATTGATTACCAGACGTCTAGAAAACCCCTATAGGATAAGATAGGCTAGGCGTCCTGTTACCGGTTGGCTAAAACACTGGCTATATATAGGTTTCTGGTTACCGGATGTCTAGACGCTTCCATTTATAAAATGGTAACTGTTTTTGCTGTGGGTCTCATAAGTCATGTTATTTCTGTCTGGTGACTACTCTCTTTCCATTATTGTTGATTCAGAATGTTTTGTAACAGGATGATTGTAATATGGATAGTGGGAATTTATGTTATATAATGAAAATCTTTTTATTTTTTAAATTTTTGAGCCTTGCTGTGTGTAAAACAATTTATGATCCTTTAAAAAATAGATTCATAGTATAATAACTTTTATAGTATTTTGTGGTAAGTTAATGAAACCTTTCACAATCACATTATTAATTAAGTATTCAGTTTTTGATTTTTAGTGATGTTTACAGTACATGTATTATATCTTCTTTCAGATAATATTTCTTGTTCCTTTGATGGTTCATTCCACTACAGCTGGTTCATATACCCTACAACAGCCAGGAAATTGGTCTGTTTACTTTAAGATCAGAAGAAAATGTAACATATTTTGGATGTGCTTTGAGGAATCAGGTAAGTAACATGCAGCTAATGGCTCCTATTATAATTTTATTAATGCAATATATTATTTAATTATACCTCTGTCTAAGTTTTGTTGGAGCCTATACAAAATAAGTCTACTTCTACACTAATGATTTGTACAATGTATGTACATGTACTATGACTATTGAATGGCTTAAACTGACAAAACTGGCATTATTGAAATTTCATTTCAACAATCCGGTTTTGAGGAGGATCAGTTTGTGAAAAGTCTTCATTACATTGGCTATTAGCCTGAGAAAAGTCTGTGGCACTCAATAAGTACATGGATAATTTGAATGCTTAACACTACATGTACATGTGTATAAATTGATATCTCACTAAATTGTAGAAGAGTTCTAAATGATAGGAATTTTAATTAATTATTTGAAGTAAATCAGTTAATTGTAATTTAGTTTAATTGTAATGTGATTATTTTCAAATTTAATTAACCCATTCTTGACTTAGAAATTGTGATGTTATTGAATTTTTTTACCAGTTTTATTGCACCAAGAATATGGATTAGAATGAAGGCTGTAAAGGTTCCTGAGATACATGAAGATAACAGATACTTTTACCAAAGACTTTTAAATCTTTTTTCAGGAAGGCAAGTGTTTCCTCTTGTTTATGAAAGAAACTCAGTTGGTTAAGGGGCAGACAACTTGTGAGCATGGTACATCACTACCTGTATTGGTATTCCATTTTGACAATGCTACTAGCTAGAATAAAAATAACATCTTGCTGTGGTATGGTCTGTGGAGAGTTTTACTAGGTAACAACCATTTTTTATAGCTGTTAAAACAGTGTATACTTTTAACCCTTAGGCTAAATGAGGCAGCTATGTCTGCCTTTGCAACCAGTGCAGATCAAGATCAACCTGCACATCTGTGCAGTCTGATCATGATCTGCAGTGTTTGATATTTAGTCAGCAAATTTTCTATGAGAACCCCCTATAAGCTATAAATGGTACTGTCTCTATTTAAGATGGAGTAGTCCATTTTGCAAATTTAGCAGGTTAAGGGTTAACACAGTAAATGCAAAAAATGTGTTTTAGAATATCGTATTTGCAGTAATCAAAATTTACAAAGTACATTTTATATACTGACAGCACGCTGTTGTCAGTCTGTCAATATTTTAGAGCATTGGTTGTAAGAATCATCTATTATCAAATAGTGATAACTCTGCTTTTATTAAATAACGCGACTCCCAGGTTAATTTTTTAAAATAAAATGTTTTACTTATTTGTTACAGGATATCACAGATCGATTGAATATTCAACAATGATCACAGACCATGCAAAGTTTGAATCTGACTTGCACTTTTGAATTTAGAAGAATCTGTGGAGGAGGGTGAATGCTGAGACCTTTAATAATACATGATATTGCTGACACAGTGTGTCAGTCATCAAAGAAAGGTCATAACATTGCACAGTTGGTCAACAATGATTTAAATCCTGTCACATTCTACCAGTGGAGAAATATCTTATCACAATATTTTAAACTTCTGAAGAAGATAACTAAGTATTACCACTTTACCATGTCTGCAGAAACACCTGGATTGTTAGTGTTAAAAGTGACAGTCCAGTTGAGACAGTTAACTTACTAAAATATACACCCCCTTGCCAAACGAATATTACTGACATGGAATGACACAAGCCTGACAATGGTACCTGTATGAACTCCTAAGAGAATAGTATTTGTCTGAAAAGTCAAAGGATTCTGTTTGTCCCAGACCACTTGAACTGAAAACTGAAATTGTGATTGACGAGGATTTTTCTGAGAACTGAAAAAAGGAAGTGAATATAAAAGATAGAAATTGTTCTTGAATTCAAACGTTTTAATACACAACACTTTAGCCTGTTTTGCTGTTCATATAGATGTGTTTAGCTGTTAAGGTTAAACATCAAGTAAAGGTTGTAGTTTCAGTTACCTACATTAAAGTATTGGCTGGAAATAAATATTTACTTTTCACCAGAGCTTGTAGCAGTGTAACCTTCATCAAAAGTTAAGCTATTGTGTTAATTATTAAAGTATTTTTAGAAAAAAGGAATTTAGTATGTATGTTGCCATGGTAACATAATTCAAATTATATTTCATTGAAATTATGGATTTGTATTTCAATAAGGGATCTACAGTATATAATGTAATGGTAAAAGAATGTTCACTTTCTTCAGTATTGTCAGTTATAACTAGCCAGTGAAAAAAACAGATTATGAGGAAAGGGATGACTGAAATGTTTATTCTTACGATAACTACTTTTGTTACTTTTTTTGTTTTGTTATTTAAAGTTTTTATGTGAAATTTTCAGATTTCTTTCCTGAATACTTATACTTTCAAATATTTAACTTATTAGAAATACTTTTTTAAAATAAGCTCTTGTTTTTAGGTATTATTGTAGGAAAGGGGAATTTAAAACATATGTCGCCATGGTAACACAATTTTCTTAGAAAATATGGAAATTTTTTAATTAGCTGTACTTTCTAGTACTCTACTTTAAAATAAGCATAAACAATAAAAAAAATCAATAGTAATATATGTTTCATTTATTTCAAAATAGTCATTTATTAACAGCAGGTTAAAGGCAAGTTATGAAGAAACAATGACAGAAATGTCTTATTCTTATAGTTATTACTAATGTTACAAACGCTGTCATAAAACAAAACATTTTAATTTTTTTAACATGGAATTTTGAGATAATATTTTTGAATACACACCACTTGATAATATTCTAGTTATCTGAAACACTTTTCCAAATTTAGCTCTTTTTTAAAGTATGAATATAGAAAATAGAATCGAATGCATATGTTGCCATGGTAACATAATTTAATAATGTTTTTATAGAAAATGTGAAGGACTTTAGCCAGCTAGATGTTTGCACTTTAAGTGAATATCTAAATATTCTTTGTAAAAGAAGATTCATTTATTTAAAAATAGCCAGTGATTACCAATAAGTGAAAACACAAACTAAAGAAACAAGGACTGAAATAGTTTATTCTTGTGGTTATTACCCGTGTTACGAAATCTGTCATAAAACCAAACATTTTATATCTTTTCACATAAAATTTTCAAATTTTACTTACGAATACATATACTTCGGAATATTCAACTTATAAGAAACATTATTTCAAATTAAGCTTTTATTTTTAAGTTCTATTGTAGAAAAAGGAATTTAATGCATATGTTGCCATGGTAACACAATTTGAATAATGTTTTCATAGAAAATATGAAAGATTTTAATTAGCTGTATTTTTGTGTTTTAAGTAAGCATCACAAGAATAAAATTTCATAGTAAAAGAAGGTTCATTTTTCCCAAAATAGCCATTTATTACCAGTATCTAAAAGACAAGTTATAAAGAAACAATGACAAATCTAACTTATTCTTATGGTTATTACCCATGCTACAAAAACTTGTCAAAAAACCAAACATTCTTAATATTTTCATGTGAAATTTTCAGAATATTTTTATAAATACATAGGCCTTCTCATATTTTACTTTTTAAAGTCCTTACTTTAAGTGAACAAGTTTTTTTTTAAAGTTTTATCATAGAAAGGGAATTTAATATATTTGTTGCCATGGTAACACAATTTGAGAAATATTTTTCCAGAAATTGTTGTAGATTTTAGTTTATTATCATTTTGTGTAATAAGAAGGGATCTAATATATATCATGCAATTGTAACAGAAGATAAATTTATTTCCGAATTGTTAGCCATTACCAGTAAGTGAGAAATAAACTAGAAAGAAAGAATAACTGAAATGTTCTGTTTTTATTTCTAATATCTATGTTACAAAATCTGTCATAAAACTGACAATTTTGAAGATTTTCATCTGAAATTTTCAGGATTTATTTCTGAATGAGTATACTTTCTAAATATGCAAAAACCTGAAAATGTCAAATTTCCTCATCTGGACCCATTTTCTCAGTCATGGTCACATATATATGTCTAATTTTGTTTCTGTGATTTTTCTTACTACTGTGATGCCGAAAAATATTATTGAATGTTTTAAGTCTGCGGCACTATGGCATTACTTATTATGTCCCAATACTAAAACACAGTTCCAGATTATCTTCTTTATTATTTCTCAGTGGAATACCACAAAGTTTTAAAGTTAACAATCAACAGTTTTCACACGCGGATATCCATAGAATATAACAATGACTAAAATCTTTGAATATTAAAATATCATATGTTCTAGTGGAAAACCACGATGTTTCTACTTGGAAATCCAAATCTATTCTCTTCAAAAATCTGCTGTCTTGAAAATATATTTTTCTCACCGTATAATAACTGACCAATTAAAATGACCCTTATTGTGACTGTAATTAACAGTATAAACCAATCAAATTCAAGAAAGCGTACATGGTAATAAAATTACAAGTATTTAAAATATTAACAAGTTTTGACAGCAATCAACACATATATCAGTTAGGAAGTCTTAACATTTAAATTATCCAGACGTCACAATGACCTTATCATAAATACATTTAGAAACCTTTTAGCACATTCTGGACTATTAAAGATTAAAGTGCATAAATGTGTCAAAGTTGAGACAACAATAAAGTTTTGACAAGTGTCATAAAAACAAAGAATTGAAAGAATTGCAACTTATACACGGCCTGTAAACACTGGCTCGTCCTCTTTAAGGAGATGAGTTGAAAAAAGAGCCAATGATACTTCCGAGGAGGCGCTAATGACCGGAACTTTATGCAGAATGTAAACAAAGAAGAAGGGTGAGTAGATTGTTTCCTTTCTCAGATAAATGTAAGGCCCTATTTCAAAAAATAGCCAATGTAGTTCCACTCAGAAATGATTATACTTTTTATATATGCAGGCCATTTTGCAAGGTAAATGCATTCCTTGACATGAGAACTTTTGAAAGTTGGAAAATGGGGCAAGTTCGAACCAAAAGTGGAGATTTACCCATATATTTCGTCCCAATTTACACATAAAAGAGTAAATATACATTGTACCAATTTTTCCCATAATGGTATGTTAAATCTGTATTATTTATGTGTTTTAACGGCGGGTTTTACCCCTCTATGCTCAATTTTGGCTAAGAGGAGGAGCCAAAGCCTCGGAGGAGGCGCAAAAGTCCAGAGTCGGAGCCACTGACCAGTTCATTTCCTAGGTGATGAACACTCGTATAAAGCGTTTTCGTTCTCGCAATGTAATATCTATTCCGTTTAAATGTTTATAATTTGATGCTTGAAATTGAATTATACTACCCAAATGCACATAATCTACCTAAAATAACAAGAGCTGTCCGTAAGACAGCCCACTCGACTTTTCTCAGTACTTGACTCTGAATTAGAGCTTTGCCAGTAAAACTTTATAAAACTTAAAACTCTAAGTTAAAAAGGGGCATAACTCTGTCAAAATTCAATCAGAGTTATAGAGATTGTTTCTCCTGGTGTAGACTTTGATAGTAAATAACTGTTTTAAGTTTCAAGTCAATAGCTTTGATAGTAACAGAGATATTTGACTTTATAAAAAAAACAATTTCCAACGGCGACGCCGACTCCGACTGCGACGTGAACACAATATCGTTTTGACGATTTAAGCATTGCTGGTCATGTTAGAATGTACACTTTATTTATAAAACTCCCTCGATATTTTTGTTCAATTGTTTTTTTGTTTTTTTATCTTTTCAATATATTTATGTCTTTTCTAATTCATTTAGAAACAATTTTTTTAAGAGTTATTTGAAAGCATAAATAAAATCGAGAAAGGCAGCGATACTATATAATGTAAATATAAGAAATGATTTATTTTTTCGATATTCCGCAGAATAGGATCGGCAAATCAGTGAATCGCGCTAGCTGGAAATTAAGTATCAACATACATGTTTCCTTACAAACGTTATTTAAGTAAAATTAGAAAACTGTATTTATAATTCTGTAACTGTAAGCTCAGTAACGGTCAATACCCATTCTTACTACGTAGCATTAATTAAAAACAAATCTGACATCAAATATTGCCTCAACAGATGGCACCCTCCCAGTACTAAATAATAACTAATTAATATGACTTTGACTGCAGAACGACGACTGACAAACGGACAAGGATAAGACAAAAGCTATATGATACATGCGGTTCGACAGGGGAATAAATATATAACGTTTTCAGTTTCTTTGTTATTGTTAGAACATCTGGGAGAGGTATTTTGAGTGTTAGCATTTTCATATACGTATATGTAATCGAATTAAGCAATTTACAAGTAAACAATTATATTTATTTAGCATTTGTAAGTACCTAGTGAAGCACATATTGCAACTGCATTTCAAGACTACCACAAAGTTAACACTAACTATTAAAAAATCCAAAATGCGTTGGACATGAAAACCGTTGTGCATTAGGAAATGTCCCTTTCACAGAAAATATCATAATTATACAACTTATAACGCCATGATAGCCCATCATTAGATAAGTGCAAAAGAAAAGAGAAGTGCAAATATCTCGTAATACATTCTAAGGAAATGAATAGGATGTTGTTAAAACATCATCCATCAGATGTTTGTCACAATCCAAGGAAATCATGATAAAGATCTGGTATGTGAGAATTGATGACACATTAAAAAAAAATAAATTTCAAAGTGCTTTGGCTCCCACTCCGGCTCTCAGCGCCTCCTCTGCGGCGTTGGCTCCTCCACATGGTGATAAATGCACTTGTACGGGATAAACACGCTAGTAAACCACGTAAGTCATGCAGAAGTAAGATATGCTTTTCAGCAAGGTTGATGCAGGGACTATAAAATGTTAAATTTGTGTAAATTAGTGTGAAATATATGGGAAAATGTCCACTTTTGGTTTGGACTTACTGTATTTTCCAACTTTCAAAAGTTCTCACGTCAAGGAATGCATTTACCTTGCAAAATGGCCTGCATATATAAAAAGTATAATCATTTCTTAGTGGAACTACATTGGCTTTTTTTTAAAATAGGGCCTTACATTTATCTGAGAAAGGAAACAATCAACTTACCCTTCTTCTTTGTTTACATTCTGCATGAAGTTCCGGTCATTAGCGCCTCCTCGGAAGTATCATTGGCTCTTTTTTCAACTCATCTCCTCAAAGAGGACGAGCCAGTGTTTACAGGCCGTGTTATACATAATTAGATATTTTACACTTTTTTTTTTTCGTTTATCTGGTCTTTTACAAAGTTGTTAAATTTCTGTATTGAATCTTCATAGTATACTTTTTTATTCAGATTATTTTTCTACAAAAGAATTATACCGATTTTCAGCTGCACAACACTTCTCCCTCCTTTAAGATTATTTCACTCCTGTGAAATGTGGTAATGTACCATGCATTAATATATAACTACCAGTTAACCAAATTAGATATTGTTTACCTTAAGTCAGCTTTACAGAAATGTATTGAGAATATAAAGCACCGAAATGGCTGAAAAGCATAAGTACCATCCACTAAATAATACATTTATGTTACTGTTTTTGTAAACAACTTATTAGATATCAGTAGCGTTCATTATGCCGGCACTGTCTTCTGTGTCCTTGACCTTGTCCACGATAGGATTGGCCTCCTCTCTGTGCTTTGGGGAACCACACTCTGCACTGGGCATCTGAGGGATCGTGATGTGGGTTTCCATTATGTACATGCTGAAAACGTTGATTTCCTCTTTCGTTAGGCTGATTTTTGGTTTGTTTTTGAAGCTGCGCAAGTTCATTTTTCAAAGTGTTGTTTTCTGATTTAAGGTCATCTATTTGATCGTTCTTGGTTGACTCCATAATCATTATTTCATAAGCTTTCTTGTTGTGCATAAGTCTCAGCTTTTCATAATCATTATTCAGTTTCTTAAGTTCTTCAATAATTCTGTCCATTTTCTCAAGTTTAGGAGTTGCGACTGTTAACTTTTCTTTTAGTGAGTTGATCTCGCATGCAGATGTTTCTCGTAGATTCTTTAATTTTGATTTACTGATAGAAAGTTCATTCTGCAGTTGTTCATTAAAGCTTTTCAGTCTTTGATTTTTCATAATGAGAGACACATTTTCTGATTTCATACCATTAATGGTTTTAGACAAAGAATCAGCTGATGATTTTAACTTCTGAAATTCTGCAAAAGAAACTTGTCTTACAGCGTTGTTCGTTATGTTGCGCTGAAAGAAGGCATCTTCTTCATTGTAGAATGGTAAGATACATTCTGCTGTCTTGCGATTAATGAATGCTGTCATGCGTTCTTTATCACGTTGTTTTGACATTTCCGACTTTTGCCTGGCTACTGGAAGAAGACAAACTCAAGCAAAATGTCCAATTTTATTACATTTGTTGCATCTCGCTTTTTGTGCACAACACTTCTCCTTTTTGTTAACATGGTAAAGTCCACATTTTCCACATGACACAGAAATTCTGAATGGCAATCCACTTCTAATCATTTTTGTTTTCCGTGGGGAATTTTAATATCTCGCTCGCTAAATTGAGAGGTTGGGAAAGACCCCCTTTCCCACCACGTGTAATGCCGAAAAATATTATTGAATGTTTTAATTCTGCGGCACTATGGCATTACTTATTATGTCCAAATACTAAAACACAGTTCCAGATTATCTTCTTTATTATTTCTCAGTGGAATACCACAAAGTTTTAAAGTTAACAATCAACAGTTTTCACACGCGGATATCCGTAGAATATAACAATTACTAAAATCTTTGAATATTAAAATATCATATGTTCTAGTGGAAAACCACGATGTTTCTACTTGGAAATCCAAATCTATTCTCTTCAAAAATCTGCTGTCTTGAAAATATATTTTTCTCACCATATAATAACTGACCAATTAAAATGACCCTTATTGTGACTGTAATTAACAGTATAAACCAATCAAATTCAAGAAAGCGTACATGGTAATAAAATTACAAGTATTTAAAATATTAACAAGTTTTGACAGCAGTCAACACATATATCAGTTAGGAAGTCTTAACATTTAAATTATCCAGACGTCACAATGACCTTATCATAAATACATTTAGAAACCTTTTAGCACATTCTGGACTATTAAAGATTAAAGTGCATAAATGTGTCAAAGTTGAGACAACAATAAAGTTTTGACAAGTGTCATAAAAACAAAGAATTGAAAGAATTGCAACTTATACATAATTAGATATTTTACACTTTTTTTTTTTCGTTGATCTGGTCTTTTACAAAGTTGTTAAATTTCTGTATTGAATCTTCATAGTATACTTTTTTATTCAGATTATTTTTCTACAAAAGAATTATACCGATTTTCAGCTGCACAACACTACTGATTAACATTTTGTGTTTATTTCATTTTGTAATTATTTAATTCTGTATTTAATATTATTGCTATTGTTATTTGATGTAATTGTTCTAAAAATGTTGAGGCACATATGGAAGATCGTTTTGGCGAATATGTAGCCACGTCAAAAATGCTGATCTCCAATACCAATATTAAATGTGTGCGATTTGAGGTATTCACCCTTTACTTATAATGCTTTCAATCGAAGTCAATACCTCTTTTAGTATGCAATATATATATAATAATTATATATATATATTTTTTTGTTGTTGAAAATATCACGGATAGATCATGGTATTTCCATAATGAATTTTTGTTATTTATATGGCCCCTATGACACATCTTTAGGCTCAACACTCATGTTATCATTTCTCAGTTATTTCACATGCCATTTACAAAACTGCACTTCACTTACCTAGATATAGCTACAACTGAAACTTACAACAGTTTCTCTTTTTCTTTCTTTCAGTGTAGATGTCTTGCTTCTGCTCCGACACGATTTACTTGTCATGTAGAGTTTTGGTTTGGCCTCTACTTTGTGTTCATATTTCTGCATCTGTCATGTGTCATTTTCACTTGGCCATTGTTTAGTGTTCATATGCTTACCTCTGTCATGAGATGTTAATGTTCAGCCCCTGCTTAGTGTTCATATTTCTGCTGCTAACATGTTGTGTAACTCATTTTGACTTTGATACAAAGTTTTACATTCTTTTTATTCTTTTAAATTTATTCTTTTGTGGCGCTCTAACCTTGTCTCTTTTAAAAGTTTGTTTTTCTATATGGCATATTTTTATTGTTTCTGCTTGATACATGTTTCTACTGTTGACATGTCATGTAGTTATTCTTACTATACTTCAAAATGTTTCTGCTTCAAACATGTGGTGCACTCATTTTGTCTCTACTTCATAAACAATGTCACTGCTGACATGCCATACCTTTACTAGTGTCTGCTCAGTGGCTGCATGTCTGTGCTGTAAGTTTCCAAAATGTTTCTGCTTCAAACATGTGTTGCACTCATTTTGTCTCTACTTCATAAACCATGTTACTGCTGACATGCCATACCTTTACTAGTGTCTGCTCAGTGGCTGCATGTCTGTGCTGTAAGTTTCCAAACGTCTTGTAAGATTATACACCTCTTCAGCTGGATAAAGCTACTGAAGCTGACTGTTAACCTGAGAGAAAAAATGATTTTCTTGAAATACACAATAAAACATCACATCAAATACAACAATTTTTTTGCTGGGTTCAACTTATACTGAGAGCAGATTCACCCCCCACCCCCCACCCCCCACCCCAATTAGCAATAACCACAGGAAAGAAAGACGTGTCCACACAAAAAATTTGAAATCCTTGCATTTGCTTTTCAAGAATATCTTGTTGTGTTGCATAGATGGTATTCTAAATACCATATGATTTTTAACACTTAAAAGTGTGCAGATTTGAAATTATACACAGTTCTCCAAAGTGAAAGCACCATGTATTAAAATGGATCTAAAATTTCAACTTCGGTTTGTTATTAAATGGGTTCATAATCTCTCTAGAGAAATTAGGGAAATCTTCCTTTGTAGCAGATAAGTAAGTCATATTAAAATAAATCAAATACATATAGCAGAAAAAGTGCAACGAGCTGTGGACACTTCTGCAATGCTGCCAAAATCTACAGTAAACTAGAATGTGTCTGTAGGACACAGGGTGTGCCCCCCACTGGTACATCTGTCACAAATAAGAGCTATCATTCAAATGTTTGCAGTCTTAATGGGGTATAGCCTCAAAAAAAAATTATGAAATGGATTCATTATTCTATACCATATACTTTTTGAGCTATGAGCATCACAAACAAAAAATCCACTATTTTAGCTATTTCAAGGGCCATAACTCTGTAATGAATGCTAAAATTCTCAAGAAGAATGCCAGTTCTGCAAGGTCACATTATGATAAAGACTCAAGCAAGGTTTCATGAATTTACATTAAGTAATTTTTGAGTGAGGCACATAATTAGGTGATAATTTGTGCATTTTTTGACTATTTCAGGGGCCATAACTCTAGAAATAGGGGGCGGACCAAGATGAAAAATAGGAGGTGCACAAGTTCATATCATGATTAAGACTCATGCAAGATTTCATGAATCTACATCAAATACTTTTGCGCTAGGCGTGTCAAAAGGTGAAAATGTGCATTTTTGACTATTTCAGGGGCCATAACTCTAAAATTAGGGGGCGGAGCCAGACGAAGAATAGAAGGTGCGCAAGTTCATATCATGATAAAGACTTATGCAAGGTTTCATTAATTTATATCAAATACTTTTTGAGCTAAGATGTCACGAACTTCGGACCGACTCACGGACAAGAGCAAATCTATATGCCCCCACCACTAATGGGGAGGGGGGGCACAAAAATAGGAAGTGCGCAAGTTCATATCATGATTAAGACTCATGCAAGGTTTCATGAATTTATATCAAATACTTTTTGAGCTAGGCATGTCACAAGGTGAAAATGTGTATTTTTGACTATTTCAGGGGCCATAACTCTGAAAATAGAGGGCGAAGCCAGATGAAAAATAGGAGGTGCGCAAGTTCATATCATGATTAAGACTCATGCAAAGTTTCATGAATTTATATCAAATACTTTTTGAGCTAGGCGTGTCACAAGGTCAAAATGTGCATTTTTGACTATTTCAGGGGCCATAACTATGAAAATAGGGGGTGGAGCCAGACGAAAAATAGGAGCTGCGCAAATTCATATCATGATAAAGACTCATGCAAGGTTTCATCAATTTCTATCAAATACTTTTCGAGCTAGGCGCGTCACAAACTTCGGACGGACACAGGGACAAGACCAAATCTATATGCCCCCACCACTCATGGCAGGGGGGGGGGGCACAAAAAATATTGATTTGTCATTCATACAAGTATAAGAGTCCAAAAACATAATTTTCATCTAGCTAGCTTGCAAACAAAACTTACAAAGAAGTGGTGGTTGTTGCTACCCTAAAATCTCAAACTTAATTATCATCTTCTAAAATTATATCTACATTTATCATAGGCCAATGTGTATATGCCTTGTATTGGGTCAGTTGAACTATCATCAAATGAACCAATCGGGTGCGAAAGAGCCATCTCCCTGACCAGTGCTGAAGCCAACAGGGGAAACAACAACCATATTCCCTGCATTGCAGGGGGAGAATTTCCTAGATAATTTTGGAAAATACACAAAAACCTGACCACATTACCCCATGTTGGTAATAATGATGTTCTCTGAAAAGAATTCAAGCATTTTGAGTGCTATTAAATGTATTCATTTATATAAAAACTACCAAAGTTGACATTTATAATATGTTTTGTCCCAAACATTACCAACTTTTAGTAACATCTCTAAACCGATAAAGCGGGGCAGATCTACCTATCATAAAAATCAATAAAACCAATAATCCAATATCATCGCTACCAGACGGATTCGTTGATTTCCGTACTAATTGTTGTTGTTGTAGTAACACGGTGGCAAAAATCGATAATTAACAGCTTTGGTCATTACCTGATGCATTTACAGGCGGGCGGTTTTCTATATGATATACCTGATTATTAAAGTGAAAATCGGAACAAATCGAAAAATGATATAATACTTTATTTGTCAAATAAAAGTAATATTTAAGAATATGAATATGTTATCTGAAATATTTAGAAATCATTACATTTTATACATCGAACACATAAGTTTACTTTCTTTTTAATACATGAAACATCATGCTAACATATATCTATTTACAGAAAAGAAATATTTACACACAAGAAACTGTCTGTAAATAAAATAAATATTCATGAATATGAACATGTTATCTAAAATATTTAGAAAGCGTATATACTTCCTCTATACGCGCTTTCTTTCGCATATTATGAACATTAGAGTATGAGCTTTCGTTTCTAAAATATTTTCAAAATTCTAAATCACTAACGCTTTTCGATTTTTATCGTAAAAGGTAGTAAAACAGCAAATTCTCATGTATTTCCTTAACATAAAGTTTGTCAGTAATTAAGTTTTGAAGCCTTCATAAGAAATATAGCTTTTTTTCAAGATATCTAAAAAGCATTTTTGTTGTCGAACGATTTGGAGACCAGTCGCTTTAAAGAAAAAGAAATATAGAAATAAGACTTACACCTTTAAAAGGAAATACTTAACCCTTACCATTCTGGACACGATTTGTTCTTTCTTTGCGATCGGTGTAGATCATGATCAGCCTGCACAGATGTGCAGGTCTGCACGAATGTGCAGACTCATCATCATCTGCACTGTCTGCCATTCAGCCAGTAACTTTTTGGTATGCACCCTTTTCATAGTACTGTCCAAATTGAAAGATTGACAAGTTTATTATTGTAATTTAGCATGGTAAGGATTAAGCTTCTTATATCGTGCCTAAATAGAAATATCATATTTGCGTGACTTGAATAGGTACTGCTGACAAATACTACTACCAAAGTATACTTTAACGATAAATATATCGTTACAGGAAAAAATCAACATTAAATGACAATAACTCAATCAATATCTCAATTTTAGAATAGCAGACGTAACTAAATTATAATTTTAGAATAAATAAGTTTTTTCGTGAAATTTGGGCCAAGATCTTTACTCAGTAAATATTTACGGAACAACTCTATTAACGACGTGAATTCTAAATTTGTACTGTCAATACGATTCATGAAATAAGTGTAAAAATCGTAAAAACAAAGTTCCTGAAAGAAAGGGAAAAGACTATATAAAGACAGAAGAAAGTGAAATAAATATATTAAAACGCAAAAACCATAAAACCATAAAAATACCTATCACTTGTAGTAAGTGGGGTAACATATTTTTTATGACCCAGCTTGAAACAACACTGAACGATACTGTTTACCCCTAGGCAATATTGTAATACACAATAAAAGTCAAAGGGTAATTTTAAGATATTTTTTACAATTAAATTATTTTATGCTTGATGTGATTGTGTGCAATCTTGGGACTAAAACAAATAATAGATATCGCAATTTTTTAAACGAATGACTTAAGAATGTACCAAAAACATGCATTAATTTAAAAATACAGAATAATATACACAAAGGAGATTCGGAAAGAAGCAGAATTATCAGTTCATCAAGGCTATCCTTCAAATTAAAGTTTGGTCATATTATGAATAAAAAATAATAGAAAATGATTTTTTTTTGTTTCAAAATTATTTAAAAAAATCCCATATGAAGGAAAAAAGATGACCGCGTTGGAGATCGGACCCGGACCGCCGCGGCAATAAAAAAGTTGCAAGCGGCAAAAAATAATAGAGGTAATATAGGTATCTGGAAATTAATAATCGCTATATTTCTTAAGAATGCTTTGAAACTCAAATACTGACAGACTATATTTTACGGAAACACATGAGAATTAGTTGCTTTAAGTATCTTTTTTGCGATGAAAATTAAAAGCATTTGTATATTTTATAAATGCGAATGAACACTTAATCCTCCTTAACAGCGTTATTTTAAATGACAGCAGATCTAGGTTTCGGCGTTTCTGAGTTCAACAATTAATTTGTTTTAATTTGTCTTATTACAATCTCAGTTTTCTTTTGTCAATGTGAAGTTGCCTACAATTCATAGGCTTTGAGCTATAACAACTTGAACCGACAAAGTCAGGCTAGCAGACGACAATATTTTCCGTAACATCTTCCGAGTACTTACGGATAACGGCGGAAAAAGCCGGATTTTTAAAGAAATGTTCACTGTACACACTAAAATGCAAAAAGGACCAAACAAACCATTATCAAATTTAAAACAAATTACACATAACGAAAACTGAATAATTTTTCTACATTTTTAGGGGTATCGAATTTTTGATTATTTGCGGAAAATATCTCATTTTATCTGTTATATTTGAAAAAGTCAATTTTTTTAACCCGTTTCCTAAAGAGTCTATATGAACTGAGGTGGGTCTATTTAAAGTAAAAAAGGACCAACCAAATATTAAAATATTTTTTAAAATAAATATTCATAATATCCAGAATAAATTAAACTTTAATTTGTGGGGTATCGAATTTTTGATTTCCAAATAGAACTTTTTTTATTTAAGTTTAAGTGATTTTTACCTTCTTTGTACATATAGGCAAATTCATCGATTTTCCGATAGATCGATGTTACTAAAAGTTGGTAATGAAGGCTAAATGCATTATCAAAAGCATTCAGTTTCATACATTTCACCAGAAAGACTATACACAATAATTGTTTTATTGTTGGTATTTTGAAGAAAATTCATAACTATATCAGATTCATTCAACTTTTCAAGCATTTTCTTGCGTGATCATATTAATTTTGGTTCGCAAGTCCTGGCAAGGGAGGTAATTTCTTCTCGCCGTTTCAGTGTTTGCATCATACACATTTAGTCACTGACTGATATCGATTTTCTTATCGTGAGTGTCTAATTTTGTAACCGTCATTTCCATAAACTCCGCCCAAGACGCGAGTCAAGTTAAACTGGAAAGTCTGTGATAAATGATTTATGGTTTTTAAAATGGATGATATTACAGTTTTTAGCCGTATCTCAGACTCAGTTTCAAAACCTTTTACGTGCACTCGGACCGATTACATTATGTCTGTAAAACTGAACTTGATTAACGTCGCATTCTCTCGATCATTTCACGTATACATTATAACTCTTTTTTTTGGCCTGTCACCGATGTACATCGATTTCCTTGTGACAAGTCGATAAAAAATAATGCGTATTTTTATCGCTTGGTCAGGGATCTAAGTTTACAACAGTAAATCATAGCCTGATGGGCATCACTTTTCACATTAAAAATTATATATTTAGTTTAAACATAAATACCCTGTTTACATACATTACTCAAGTTATAAAGGTAATAGCTCTAAGCATTTCTGTGTGTTTGGTAATCCAGCAACATGCGATTCTGAAGACATGCTTGAATTAACTGGAATATTTTTTTTTCTTTTTTTTTTTTCGTACACTGAACATGTATTTTGGACCTCCTTATCAACCATTCAACTTCCGGTCATGTAGCCGTTGTACATGAAGTTAAAAACCTTAAGTGCTGGGCTCCTTCATTTGGCTTTATTAGCAAATTGAAACTTGATTCGGGATTCATGACTAAGTAAGCCCCCTTGCCAAGAAACTTGCTCACGACGGAAATTTATTTTCTTGGGTTTAACGCCAGATTTCAACAGTTCTTCTTTGATGTTGGGTGGTTAGTTTACTTAATTAAGCATCGCTCCTGGGAAGAACCAGTACTAGACTCTCGTCTCCATAAGAAACTGCAAACTTTCTCACATAAAGAAATATGGTCGGTAGGAAGGCTCGAACCCGTGCCCCACCCAAGTCAGTGAGCGGTTATAGTGAATTCAAGACTACAACTAACCACTCGACTATGGGAGCAGTCAAACGATGGATTGGTACTACAATTCGGATTCTAGAAGGATTGGTACTACAATTCGGATTCTAGAAATCACACGACAGAAGTCGACATAGAACTCTCAAGTTGATTAAGGGCGGTGGAATCGACTGACAGCTTAGTTTTATCTCTACCTTTTTTTCCGTTTGACTTAAGTTTTCATGACATCGCATACCACATGTCTTCTGCATTCAGTAATAATTTGACGGATTTCTATGAAATAATGTATATTTTTTCATATTGAAAACTTTTCCAATGAAATTCTAATCAATGTTGATCCTTTGCTTTGGTATTTTACAGATTATGTCGTAAATACAAAATAGATTCTATAAAACTTACGTGTCTCAAAAGATTTTTTGATTTAAAACTGATAGTAAAATTGCACCTCTGTTCGCAGCGTTTGTAAAAGGCAATCTTGCTTATACTTTGCCTTTTTTAAACGATCGTACCATCTGACCATGATATGCATTTAATCTGAATCACAAGTGCTTTTGTTTGTTTAAAATCATAACTATGATTTTCCTACTGTAAGCTTGTCTGACTTCGACATGACTCGGCGTCAAACTTGGAAAGATCGATATAAACAGCATCAAGGCAACCTAAATTAACCCACTTGAAACCTGGAAGACTGGATGTGGTAATAAGACTCAGATGGAGGTATAATTATAGTGACCACATCACTTTGTATTTTTTACAATCGGATTACATCGTATCGTAGGAAAGGAAATGCTTATTAGTTTTTTTTAACAAGAGCTGTCTGTAAGACAGCCAAGCTTGACTATTTGAAATATTGTCCCAGAAGCAGGAAAATGTTACCCAAAAAGGTTAAATATCAAAAGAGTTTTAAGTCCAAAAGGGGGCATAATTTGGCCAAAATGAAGGTCAGAGTAATGGGACTCGGTGTTATCAACTAGTTTTATAACCCCGAAGACACATGTGAAGTTTCAATTCAATATCTGTATTAGTTTTGGAGATAGTAACTTGCATGTAAAACTTTAACCAGAATTTTCTAAGTCCAAAAGGGGGCATAATTTGCTCAAAATACATGTCAGAGTTATGGGACTTGACCCAGTGAGGTTGGTAATTGACCTAGAAAAAGAAACAAGAGGGCCATGATGGCCCTATATCGCTCACCTGTAATCATTGCACTTGAGGACAAGAAGGTCCTCAGAAAAAATATCTAAGTCCAAAGGACAGGAACAGCAAAGGGAAGAAATTTAACCAAAAAGAAAAAAAAATTCTTACAAGGTATAGGTATGTCAAAAAACACCTAAAAATTGGAGGTACCATCCATGTTGTACCACAGAAAAGTGGTCTCGGTTTTTCTCTACGGCCAATAATAAAAAAGTTACTAAAAATAAGCTATTTATAGTAACGTAAAAGGGAAGTAATAAAAAAATAAATATTGTAAGTGAACAAAAGAAGTACCTGCCAAATAAATCTGTTGACATAAATGAAATTTCAGATCAGTATGTTCATTAGTTAGGGAGATATACCCATTTTAATTTGAAATAAAATCAGTCCATAGTTATCTACCCTGATTGTCTCGGTCCAACTAATAACAATAATGAAATTTCAAATAAGTCCTATAACTTATAAGTACTTACTGATATATCCATTTTGATTACAATCAGGGGAGGTAATTAGATATAAAATAACTCTGGAACCTACAATTGGATCTGAATTGTCATGGAATCCAAGATTTAATGTTGTTGAAGATATTTTGAAAGTTTGTATCAAATAAAACCATAAATGAAGTCTCTATATGGCTGCAAAAGCCAAAAAAGCCAATTTTGGATCTTTAAGGGGCCATAACTCTGGAACCCATTATGGAATCTCGCCAGTTCAAGGAAGGAACCAAGATCTTGTGGTGATACAAGTTGTGTGCAAGATAAGTTAAAATCAAATCGTAAATGAAGCTGCTATTGTGTAGACAAGGCCAAAATAGCTAATTTTGGCCCTTTCAGGGGCCATAACTCTGGAACCCATTATTGGATCTGGCGGATTCAAGAAAGAAACCAAGATCTTATGGTGACACAAGTTTTGTGCAAGTTTGATTCAATTCAAATCATAAATGAAGCTGCTATTGTGCAGACAAGGTCAAAATAGCTAATTCTGGCCCTTTCAGGGGCCATCACTCTGGAACCCATAAAGGAATCTCGCCAGTTAAAAAAAGGAACCAAGATCTTATGGTGATACAAGTTATGTGCAAATCTGGTTAAAATCAAATCATAAATGAAGCTGCTGACAAGGTCAAAATAGCTAATTTTGGCCCTTTCAGGGGCCATAACTCTGGAACCCATAATATGATCTGGCTGGTTCAAGAAAGGAACCAAGATCTTATGGTGACACAAGTTTTGTGTAAGTTTGATTAAATTCAAATCATAAATGAAGCTGCTATTGTGCAGACAAGGTCAAAAATTGCTAATTTTGGCCCTTTCAGGGGCCATAACTCTGGAACCCATAATGGGATCTAGCCAGTTCAAGAAAGGAACCAAGATCTCATGGTGATACAAGTTGTGTGCAAGTTTGGTAAAAATAAAATAATAAATGAAACCACTATCGTGCAGACACGAAATTGTTGACGCACGCACGCACGGACTGACGACTGACGAAGGGTGATCACAAAAGCTCACCTTGTCACTATGTGACAGGTGAGCTAAAAATAAGTTTCAAATCTATATGCCTTTTAGTAATAGCTGTATGTACTTGCACACAAAACTTTAACCAGAATTTTCTAAGTCCAAAAGGGGGCATAATTTGCTCAAAATACATGTCAGAGTTATGGGACTTGACCCAGTGAGGTTGGTAATTGACCTAGAAAAAGAAAAAATAAGTTTCAAATCTATATGCCTTTTAGTAATAGCTGTATGTACTTGCACACAAAACTTTAACCAGAATTTTCTAAGTCCAAAAGGGGGCATAATTTGGCCAAAATGAAGGTCAGAGTTATGGGACTTGCTGCTATCAACTAGTTTTATAACCCCGAAGACACATGTGAAGTTTTAATTCAATATCTGCATTAGTTTTGGAGATAGTAACTTGCATGTAAAACTTTAACCAAAATTTTCTAAGCCCAAAAAAGGGCTTAATTTGCTCAAAATACATGTCAGAGTTATGGAACTTGACCCAGTGAGATTGGTAATTGACCTAGAAAAAGAAAAAATAAGTTTCAAATCTATATGCCTTTAAATGCTAGCTGTATGTACTTGCATGCAAAAACTTAACCAAGGTGTGACGCCGATGCCGACACCGACGCCAGGGTGAGTAGAATAGCTAGACTATTCTTTGAATAGTCGAGCTAAAAATGGCTGCGTGTTTATCTGCACCATTTAGTAATTTTTGAAGCAAAAATGAAAATAAAATAAAAATGCCAAGACTGCACTCGATAAATTAATCGGTCGCACTCAGCGCATGTTGCGCTCTTTACAGAATTGTCCGATACACATGTGTAGAAGAAAGGAATTACTGAACAAGACTTAGTGCTATAATATAACAGTGACCTGAAAGCATGTTCAATAGTGAAATGTCATAATTTGCACGCTAAAATATCAATCAACATGACATATGTAAACTGGACAATAAAGCTTTTTATTACAAAATCTAGTGCATGATCTTAGGTTTCTTTTCTCTGTGTAACAAGAACGAAATGCAACAAGCTGCGCTCTAACCCTTAACCTGCTAAATTTCTATAATGAATTTGTCCATCTCATCTTTCAATTTGGACAGTACCATTAACTGTTAAAAGGGGCACTTACAAAAAAGATACTGACTGAATGGCGAACAGTGCAGACCATGATCAGACTACACGGACGTGCAGACTGATCTTGGTCTGCACTGGTCGCAAAGGCAGAAGCACTTGCCACAATCAGGCTAAAGGTTGAAACAGAAGACAGGCATTATACAAACATGTACTAGGTATTACCAGACGTTCACGATTCTAGGGACAAAACTTTCAGTTGTATTTTGACAAGATACTGCATGTAGTTTTAAATAAATATTGCTGAGTTTGTTTTCTCACAATTGAAAGCAAAATGGGTAAATAAACCTTATAGTTCAATGTGGAAGACAACACCGATAATAAGCGGTATTTTCCGCGTTTGAAAAAAAAATCCATGACCGACATCCGTGGATATAATACGAAGACTATAGATACATCAATTCAAAATAAATACATGAAACCAGCTGTGTTGTATTTCGTCGAGAGTTGCTTATAAATACAAATTATAAACATCAATGTCCATCTTTAGACAGTTCAGATCTATAATGTAAATAGTTTTAAGTGTATATGCTGCGTATGTGTTCCATGCACATGTATGATTATGCAGGATTATCCTGAAATAAACTCCCGCAATATTTCACTTTTGTAACTAACACTTTACGAAGTGGCTTTCCACTGCTACCGACAGAAATATTCGTTTGGGCGGAGCAAACTACAAGCGTCATCAAATTACTCTCTCACCGATCACTAGAGTGACAGCTACATCATTTACTACCTGCGTTTGATGTAAACGCCCATTCGGCGAGCTTTTCTGAAACTGGCAGTAATTAGGTAGTAATGCATTAAAATTGCCCAAGTGATTTGGAAAAAACAACAACATTGATTTAAATTTCATACAAAACTAAAGGATAATCCAGCTACCATTGATCATTTTGTTTCTGAATCTTACAATAAAGCTCATACAACCAGATTACTGTTCTATCGCTTGTAATTTGCTTTTTTACAGCGCGCCATCTTTTCTTTGTTCATTCAATTTGGCGGCAACACATCAAAACAGAGTAATAATGCCACGTGATTTGCACGGAAGTAAACAGGTTACAGTATACTAAATGTAATTCAGTTCCTTCATTATTTCATATAAAAATGACAACGGAGCATTTCAATTTTATAAAAACGATACTTAGCCAGGTAGAAGCTAATACAGATTACAAAAAAAAAAAAAAAAAAAAAAAAAAAATACACATTAGAGAAAATAATCTGTTTAAACGATTCCCTCTGAAAATGCCACCAATAAATTGCTATTTAGTTTTTATTTATCCCAGGACAAAATACATACATACATACAGTAGAATCATTGCTAGGCTCAGATGAAGGACCATGGATCTGCATGTTATCAACTTCTGCCGTTGTCAAAGTCCAGAGACTCATCGTTCATAAACCAGTGGTTTCTATGACAACACTGCAAGGTAGGTGACGTGGTCCATATCTTTCATAAAAAGAGTCAGCAAAGAAATTTAAAGCCAAAATATTATCAACCACATACTTGTATGTCAACATGGAACTCCCTTTTAGACAGTACTACTATCATTCAAGTTGCACTGACTATTTACTTCTTATTTGGTGTAAACAGTCCAAAAGCTGAGGAGAGTCGTAGATCTAAACAAGGTCATGACAGAGTGTTGTCTTCACTTGTCAAAACAGTGTCTTATTATGTTAACTAATCAAAGTGTGGTGTTAACCTATCAAAACAGTGTCTTACTATATTAAAAAGCTATGATATCATGTCAAAGTGAGATGTTAACTTGTCTAAATAGGTCTTATTATTTCAAAAAGCTATGTTGATATGTCAAAGTACAGCGTGAGCTTGTCTATAGGGTGTGTTATTATGTTAGAAAATCTAGACAAGATCAAACGATATTTTAACAACATAACATAGCTTTGTGACATAATAAGACACGTGTGTTGACAACATTTTTACATAATAACATGACTAGTTAATATTATAAGATACTATTTGGACAAGGTAGCATTACTCTTTGACATGATAACATATAGCATATAAACATAATAAGACACAGTTTTGACAAGTTAACACAACTCTTTGACAAGATAACGTAGCTTTTCAACATAAAAGCACGCTCGGTAGACAAAGTCACACGGTACTTTAACAAGATAACAAAGATTTCCAACACGATAACACGCTCTGCAGACAAGACCACACGATACTTTAACAAATAATCATAAGTTTTAACATAATAACACACTCTGCAAACAAGATCATACTTTGACATGATAGCATGGCTAGTTAATAATAAGACATTATTTGGACAAGTTAACATCGCAGCTTGACATGGTAACATAGCTTTTCAACATAATAAGACACTGTTTCGCAAGTTAACACCATGTATTGACAAGATAACATGGCTATTTAATATAAAAGAACACTTTCGACAAGTTAACACCACACTTTTACATAATAACAGAACTTTTAAACATAATAAACCACTGTTTTGACAAGTTAACATCACGCTCTGACATGATAATATGAAATGTCCCGACATAAGACAGGTGCGGCGTTCCATAGCGTGATGTGTTATAAATTGCAGTTATAATGTCTGCCTGTGTATCTGAAGAAGGGTTCAACTTATTAAAAACCCTTTTTTATAACCATATAGAAACAAAACTGTGACAAGGGTTTCACTGGGAATACCAATTACTTGTCTGAAAACTACATTCCCAAACCTGACGTAAATGTTGTTCAATATTCTGATCATCTATAAGAACTTTCAATAAGTAACTTTAGTGATGAGAATACTTGTATTCCTATGAAGAAAGTTCTTGATGGTAATAGTATATTTAGTATATCTAGTGATTTTAAACATCTATGAAACCACAGAAAAACTAATTTTAGTTCACTTCTGAACAGCATTGATAGCAGCTTTGATTTGAATGTTCATGCTTAATTCTCAAAAACAAGCACGCCTTTTTTATTTCATTATTTTTATGGGGCCATTCTAGTAAGCCGTTTTTCATGGTTCCAACTGAACTCTTGTGTATCATTGAGAGTTACAAGTACCGCCATATGAACTCATCTTAAGATGTCTGAAAAGTGTATTTTGGTACTTGCAACATGTGTAAATGTTGAGTACTGGAATAAGTTTGGCACAAGCTTGCAGTATGTGTCATTACAAGCTGATAACCGCACTAAGGTCTATTTGTAAAAATGTGTCAGCTTGTGAAATGAAAGAGTTGATAATATGTGTACTGAATGGTTCAAGGTTGATTCTGGCGTACGACAAGGCTGCACATTGTGGCTCTTAGTGTCTACCATTTTATTCAATAAAATAATACCAAATAACATAGTACAAGTAAATTCAAAGAAAACTGAACGAAATATAGAATAGTATGCATATTATTTCTCATAGGTGGACTCAATCGGACAGGCTATATTTAGCTTGGTGGCGTTCTATGCTTTCAACAGTCTTTCTCCGCCTTTTCACGGGTTTTATCAATCTGATTTTGGTCAAGAAATGAATTTGTTCGTAGCAGTAACATTATCATTTATACTTATTTATGTTCACAGAGCGTTAAATACATGCTAGATTTTTGATGGAAGTATTATTAAATTTTATGATTTTTTTATTTGTCTTTATATGTAGTTTGAAACTGACATGTACATGTTTTCATTTTCAACATGCATATATATTTCGTATTCACAATACTAACACGCTTGCCCGCAAAACATATTTGCTCGTATTCTTAAATGTTTAAATGAAGACGAAAATCATTTTCACCACAGAAAAGTTTCAGCACTTTTTTGTCATCTTAGGTACTCAGCCAAAAAAATGTCGCAGCACCTGCTGGACTGTGGTTTTGTTACTTAGTCAGTACAGGTGTATTTTCTGTGTGCGATATTTCATCTTCAGCACCAAGCAAGTATATCCGTAAATAGGCAAACCTCCAGACGAATGACATCATAACATCTTATTTCCTTGCAAAAGTAGAAAGTGAGTCCTATCAAATTTCTTTATCAAATTTAATGCGTTGCTAACGCAGTTAATACAGAGTTGTTCAATTTCTAATGCGTTTCTGTCACGTTGTTAAATACGTAACAAGATGATAGTTTTAAGTTATTTACATCTAGAAATGACATAATCACTTTGTTTTAAGCTTTAGCTAAACTGAAAGGAGGCACATCTTTTTAACGATTGTGTCATTCCTGCCCTTGAAGGCTATATAATTTCGTAAAATGCGTCTCATTTGTAGATGATTTAAAACTGTTTAAGTTCGTTTACTTTTTTGTCAGCATTCCAGGATACTTTTGATGCAAGTCAATTATTCAAATATTTAAATATACTACGGTTATCTATGCTAATATTCAAAACAAACAAATCCGTAAAAGCTTTGGGCTCAATTAATGAAATAATACATAAACTTGCAAGAAAAGTCTTCTGGGCATATATTTTTATCAGTCCTTAAAATAGAACTTTGCTATTTCGACTGTATTTTATCATAAAACTTATATATGAAATTTATTTTTATGTACAAATATACCTAGTTTTAAGTAAAGACATTATTCCATTTCTTTCTTTTATACATACAATTATACATAAGGTTATATATTTGTAGGTTATTAGCGTTGTATCGGGAAATATGCACGAGTTCTTCAGCGGAAATTTTGCGCGACTTTAGGAGCGCAATATTCTTCCGCTGAAGAACGAGTGCATATTTCCATGCAAAGATCATAATAACCTTTTTATTACATACGCATCTACACGTATAAATATTATGTAAATATCATAAATATGTTCAACAGCCTGAATAGGATTGACAATACTGAAATAAATAGAAAAAATAGTGCAACAACACACACTGAATTACGTCACGCACCCGATATGAAATTCAGGCGTCAGTGTATGGAAAAATATTGACGTTTCCGGTACCAGTGTAACTTAACGGGGAATAGAAACGAGTATGTAATAACAAGTTTTATGAGCGTTTACCAGCAGAATTATAAAGCTGACTTTGTAGACTAGTCTTAGAATTTAGCCTGGCCGTCGGCAAATCAAAAACCTGTTCAGTAAAAATAAATCAGATGCTAGTCCTTCGTTTGAGTTTTGAGTCTTGTCTCCAACCTAAGATTTTGAACAGACCGTTATATCTCAGAACACACACAGCCTTACCTTCCTTAAAATAATCTATATTACAGATTCAACAATTTCATTGTTCAGGTAAATTATTCCATATTTTATTTACATTGATATTATATAACCGATGATGCTCTGTTTCACCATTTCAATAAATTTTATTGTTTTTTAAACAACACATAGTCGTAATGGATAATTAAAGCAAATGAATAAGGCTACAAGTTAGTACAACATTAAAATTCAGTCCACCTCAAAAACGTTTGAAATTAATGGAAAATGAAAAAATGAACGAGTTGATTAAATAAATTTAACATTTTTCTTAGTGCAATCATTGAAACTTATTGCACTACCTTGACGATGATTTCGACTACTGCTACTACGACATTCATGACGGTGACAACGACTTCAATGATTACTATGAGTACTGAGTCGACTACTACTACATGTATGACTACGACTACTACTACGATGAAAAATTGATTGTTTTGGGTTAAAGTAATGACGGACGGTTAACTAATTCAGTTTTCCTGGATTCTGTACCAGTACCGTCCTATTCTCCGCAAGTAAATGCCAACTTTTCATGGATAATAATTGGAGGACGACTGACTTCAGACACAATGTCTTTTATTAAATCGTATCTCTCCCTCCCGACCTTGCGATCCGTACATCTGCACTCTCACTAATGAGCTAAGCGGACGGACTCCTACTACTTCGATGACAATATATCTATTATAACTACAACTACTACTGGGATGACAACTCTTACAACTACCTTGGCTTCGACTTCTTCTACAATTACAACTACTAACATGAACACTATTACTATGCCTATGTTGAGTATGGCTAATATTATGACTTCAGCTGCTACTACCGTGATAACTATGACTACTACTTCGTCTCCTTCGACTACTACTACAACAATTTTTATAATTACGACTTATATGATTAAGACTACTTCTGTGATGACTTCTAATGCACCGGTTACCACAAGGTTTATAACACCATGACTACCAGGACTTCGTCGACTGAGACTACTACTACCACGACTACAGTTACAGCAACTACTACTGCGATGACTGCTATGACTACTACTATATTGAATACAACTACTACTATCATGATTACAATGCTTATGACTACTGCTTCTACTTCGACCACCAGTAGCATTTCGACAACTAACTCTATGACTACCATCTGTAAACCACAAAAATACCGATACGTCTGCCTCCATGACTACCACTACCATAACCTCCATCACCACCACGACTCCAAAGATGACAACCACTACAACCATCTACACCCCACTACCACCGTCTCTAACACAACCGCTACTGCTGCTGAGGTAAAGGTTTACAGATGGCAGTCATAGAGTTAGTTGTTGTCGTAGTGGTACTGGTGGTCGAAGTAGAAGCAGTAGTCATAAACATTGTAATCATGGTAGTAGTAGTAGTTGTATTCAATATAGTAGTAGTCATAGCCCACTGTAAGTAATATTATTTTGATAAATGTCCATAGAAATTAATAATTTTCTGATACGAGGATGGGGTCAAAAGTAATGCCACTGGCTATTGATAACCGCTATTTTTAGCGCGAGTACAAAATTCACGCCTTGCACGTGTTCCCCGTTGTAACAGCTTTCAATCGACGTATAAACTATACAGTTAGACACAATATCTCGCTCACAATTCACATTTGCACAAACCCTACTCGTAGGCGGTTAGGCAAAATGGTTGGTAAAAGTGTAAAAAATGCGAACGAAATTAGGTCTTACATTTAGACTTGCGCTTCACTCGGAAGAGGTTCAAAGGACATTTATGCTGACATACGTGCTGTTTATGGTAGTAATGAAATGTCCTTTTCCACAGTTTGCAGATGGGTTAGGAAATTTTGTGCAGGCGTGGAGTCTGTCAAAAATGCGCCTAAAACTGGTCGACCTAAGTCTGCAAGTAATCCAAGGATTGTTGAAAAAAATCAAACAAACAGTACTTTCTGACGCAAGATATACTTCTCAGCAGACTGCGGACATGGTACTTCTCAGCAGACTGCGGACATGGTTGGCATTTCAAAAGCATCTGTGTTGCGCATTCTGCGAAATATTTTGAAATTGAAGAAGAAAAGGTGGGTCCCGCATTTGCTCACTGATGATCAAAAACGCACGCGCGCAAGCTTTTGAAAAGGTTTCCAAGATACGATCAAAAAACATTTATGAATGTAGTAAAAGGTGATGAGTCTTGGATACATTTCTTCGAACCGCATCGAAAAATTAGTAACCGAGTATGGCTCACCAAAAATGCCAGAAGGCCTTGCATTGCCAAAATGATTGCAAGTGTGAAAAAGGTTATGTATGCCATATTTTATACTACTAAAGGTCTCGCCATCCAGGTTCCTGTACCTAAAGGCAAGACAATGAATGCCAAGTTTTATGAATCCAATCTTTAGTTGTCATTTAACACCATTGGTTGCATTACTTTTGATCCCACCCTCGTATTAAAGACGAATATCTGAATAGGATTCGTTATTAGATAAGAAATTATAATCATCGACATGTATTTTTTTCAATATCATACACGTGCTGACACTTAAGTTGTCTCCCGTTGTTTATTAGAGTTACCGTTCGTCCGGCACAGTAAAATAGAGAAAAGTGGAAACTAATACTTCTTGCAGTGAATTAGTCGTGGGAAAATTAAAAACCATGTAAATAAACTAAAATTAACCACCTTATCAAGATCAATTTCAAGTGATCGACGTTAAATATTTAACCCACCAGACCTGTGTAGCATCTTAAATATCTGTTCTAAGATATTCATTGTGTAGAATGTCACGTTATGCCCTTGCAGTGCTAATCCCACTCTGATTTTTTTGTTTACATTTTTTATCAATGAGAAAGATGGCGTCCATCCCGAGTTGAAATGACGTGGCGTTAAATTTTTTACTTGTTTAAGCAAACCTGGTGCGTTAGAAAGAAAATCTCATCCCTTCAACATTATTTGTAACACTGGTATTGTAAAAAAAGCCTGTTTTTTCCTTATACGAAAGCTTAATATTTTGTGTTGAATGTACTTTCACAAAGACCACTGTTTTCCTATTACATTCATAGTACCACAACCTTATCCACAAAGTACTGAATATTACAGGTGTCCATCAGTATCATTTCAATTTAGGAATATGTTTTTTATCTTCCCACCATCAATATCTTGAATATACACCCTTCCTAATATCTGTATGAACTGTGAATGTAGCAATATGCATCCCCTTAAAAACAGTGCTGTCTTCATAAAGAATAAAACAAAATCAAGAAGTGTTAAATTCAAGTATTTTTCATGCATTTGGCTTAACATTCTGTACTCAGACAGACTGGAAAACAAATGTGTATCATTGTTGGAATCTTTCAACAAGTGAATAGATAAACTATAAAATCATGTATCTGGTCAGTCTTATTTCTGCAGATAGAATAGCCATGCAGTGGTTTCTTAGACCATAGTTAGATGATGGATTGTCACTGATCATAACAATTTGCACGTTGTCTCAATAAACAGCTTTTGTTTTTTAGTTTAGTTTATTTAATACTCTCAGCACAAATACAATTGTGACATCAGGATACACAAACACAATTATACACAGGCTGTGTGTACAAACAAACAAACAAAAATAAGGGAAATTTGAGATGCACAAAAACACATCTCTGATTAGTGTAAAATTGACGTAGACTATGTGCGAAAGTGATCCCAATAGATAAACATTAGCTACAGGCCAGGATTTGTGTAAATTTAACGACACCTACGTACGAAAGCGGTCACAATAGCTCATTCTAATGTTATATTTGTATAAGCTAGATTGAGCTATACATAAACCTTTAGACTCGGCATATTTATAGTTAATACAGAGTATACATAGAAACAATGTTAGAATTCATTAGAAAAAAGTTTTGATTGCCAGATGATGTTTTAAAGTGATTCAAAACAACAGAGATTAATTTACAAATATTCGCCAATTTACCCTCATCTTTTTCGTTCATGAAGATACTAAAGTTAATACAATTTACAGCCCTACTATGGATAAACGGAAGCAGTTTTTTTTCTAGTATTCGTGAAAAACGTACATTTCAACAGATAATGAAATTCATCACCAATATCATTAGAATGACATAAATTACATTTCCGCTGTTCTCTCAATACACCACCCCATCTTAATCGTTCAATTGGTAAGCAGTTATTACACATACGAAAATTAATGAAATTTTGAACATGTTAGGGAGATAGAATATCAACATATTCTTCATATTTATGTAAATCTTGTAGTTGTGACATTTAGCAGATTCATTTATATCACTATGCAATCGCTGTAAGTACTGGGATTGTAGAGATTGCTCTACCTTATACAATAACAGTTCCCGAGAGCCACTGAAATATTGATTGAGCCATATATAGCTTAAGCCACATTCATCAAGAATTGCTTTAACACTTTTTAACCAACCATAGTTATCATTATTTCTAAGATACTCTCTGTATGTGATTTCATAAGACAAAGTGTTATACAAAAATCCAATAATTCTCTTTTTAATTGCTAAAGATATAGATACATTGTCAATCTTTCATTTAAAAAGCCGTAAATACTTTACTCATACAACTCAAAATAGTTATCGGCCTATAATTCTGAGGATCTTGAGTATTGCCCTTGTTTTCATAAATCGGTATAATACAGCCAACTTTGATTAACTAACGCCCATTAAATGGTCATAAAATTACATGCATGGATTAGGTGAAAACAGAGAAATTCTTTGAGATCTGTGCAAAAAGTACAAACTGATTAGTCTACCAAACAGTTTCGTTGAATTGGACATCTTTTAAACCAGACAAGGAATTCAATTTACACTGAGTTATCTGTTAGTAAACTTAATATATTAAGACAGGTGGCTGGTTAAAAGTTTTCAATGGAGTTGATCCGAAATTTCGAACTTACTCTGACTTTCCAACACGTTTCATTTTTCTATTTTAGATATATCAATTGCTCCAGAGTAATGAAGCAAAGCTCATCGCCATAGGTAAGTTATTAAAATTCTAACATGACCTGATTTATTTCCCTATTAAAAAGAAGACTGAACACACGCACACACACACACACGTAGACGCACACGCACACCCACACACAGTTTGCACGTCACAATTATAACATCATAGCGTCAAACGTCATAGCGGCGCAGTGTAAAAGGAAACCACATAGAACAGGCAGATATTTGGTGAATAATTTGAAAGATGAAGATCTAATCCTGTAATCATTGATAATATGTTAGCATTGAAATAATTCCTCCAAACAATGACTTTATCCAACGCCAAAGCACTAAAAGAGATATACTACTTTTTAAAATAAAAACATTGGAGAGGTACAGATTTCATATTTGTAGGTTAGCACGTGTCAACTGAGTGTCATGGATCAACAATATGGAATAAGCTATGTTCAGCTCATCACAATATTTTGTAATGTAGCGTGGCCATTTAATACATTTAACATACACAAATTTCGTACGAAGAGCAATGCACATTTACTTATAAATGTTCAGTCGAATTTCAAAGATATAATCTATGTTCAGTTAGCCTTTTAAAACAATTCTGTTTACTGCTCTATTAACAACATTTCTTAATTATAAATGTATTTCAGACTAGCTTTTAACAATATTTATTGCGTTTCAGCTTATCTGAGCGCGGGACTTTGTCCCTAGCCCGTCACCTGGGCTGCTCCCCCTGATCACAGAGTATATTGAGTTTATATAGGATTATACAAGAAAACACAGCAGACACATTATCTAACTTCCTGATCATTAATAAGGATACGTAGAAAAGAATTCACTTATGTGTACATGTTCATACACTTACGCTACTGAAGATTTGACAACCTTGTCTGACTGTAAAGTTTTTGCACGATTTTCAGCATCTTAAATCTCTAAAGAAATATCCAAATTAAAATACAGAATACAAAGAATCTTGCCATTTCACTACAAATTGCCGTGTATCTTGTTTCGCTAAAAAAACTTTTCATGGTTAAAATCAGTTTTCAACATGAAGTAATTTCTGATTTGTACTTTTTATATATTTTTGCGTGAACTTACAGAAAAACACAAACTGTATGTTTATGTTTAAAAATATCGCATTTTTAATTTACTATTAACTATTAATCTGCAAATTACTCAATATACAACAGAATGTATGTCTTTATCGCGCTTGTTAGTTTTGAATAACGTAAGTATAACAACAATATTTTGAGAGGAGATATCTTTGGTTTACTCTGAAAAAAATATTCTGGCTTTCAAGTTTTGAAAAAAAAATCTGACTTCCATAGAAGGCAAAACAATTCTTAGCTCCAAGTAAAATCACAGCAACCCGCTCCACCCAGAAGTTCAAATTGTCGGCCCCTAAGAAAAGAACTTAAAGAGGTAAACAGATATAGAAATAAGGCAAAAATACGAAATAAAAGTCTAGGCTGACGGTATGTACAACAACAATCATTGTGGGATGGCACGGACACCATTTCAGCCTGCGACTTAAGTTTCCTGCACGGTTGCTGACACTGTTACATCTTAAAAGCAAATAGTGGCCACTGAGGTAGTAAATAAGCTACCTGACAAACCGGAACTCCGGGCTGTACTGGATATAAGAAAATCATCAGCCCATAGACCTTTCATTAGTTTGACACTAGGCATCTAACTGAAAATCACCGAAAGCAAAGTCGTAACTTCCCAAGAATTTTAAGCATGGTGCCTGTTCATGACGCAGCATACAGAAATTATCTCTGTGACAGATTTTCTCTTGATCTCAGCAGATGTACGGCCGTATTTCAAGCCTTCTGGATTTTTCCTAAAATAATTGAAAAGAAGAAATAATGTGTCAACGCAAACAAACGTTGCTATGGTGGTGTTCACTGTAGTTGCCGATTACATTCCCTGGTCTGTAAAGGTCTACAAAAAAAAAAAAAAAAAAAAAAAAAAAAAAAAAAACAGCTGACTAATTAAAAGCCATTCTCCATAGCCTTCAGGACTATTTAGTTAGAGAAAGCCAGCTATGCATGACTATATTGAGTTTCGGCTAGGTGAAGATATGCTTCGAAAAAAATCCTGTCTGAACGTCAAGGGAACAAAATTTATATATCAAAAGAAGCTATGTTTAGGGTTACTGAACAAAAGAAAATTAGGGTAGAAATGTAGATAGGCATATTAGAATGAACTTCAACGATAAAGGATCGTTAATATTCATGTATGGCTAACAAGTTAAAAAGAATACAATAACGTCCCGATATCTGGTTTTTAAATGTGGAATAATATCTTTCTCAGAAAACGGTCGGTCAATTAAACTTAAACTTAGAAACAGGAAAGATTCAAACTTGTTAACCATGAGTCTTAAAACCTCAGATTTCAGAACGTGAGCATTATGTTCTTTACCGTTTCCAAGACACAAATGCGTAAAGTGCCTAGAAATTGAATTTAGTAGAATGGTCATGCTATAGTCGTCAGTTTCTATACATATTATGAAAGTAGAATGTCTTGCGGAAAAGAAAAATCGGGCTTGCAAAAATTCATGAATTATTAGTGGAGAAAAATCTGTATAGCTGCAGTTTTTTAAGTTTTGAAATGTAATTTTGTCGACAAAACATTACAAGACTTTCCTAAAATCAGTTCAGAAAAGTATTTTTTCAACCTTGGTAAAATTATGTAAGGTGTACTAACTTAGGATACATATATTAAGATAAATTTAACACTTTGAATACAAGGGAATAGACTGATAAAGGTATTATTTAATGTTAAATTCACAGTATGAAGAAATTAGCTTTAAAAAGCTCTTATTTCTAAAATTCATTTGTTATTACAACTACAAAAGAGCTACAACAGTAAGATTTCCTTCATGAAAAGGCATTTTAATATAAACCAATAAATGAATTTGCCAGCTTTAAGGAAAATCTAGGAGTGTTCACAAGCTTTTCCTTGGATCTGGCCTACTGACCTAGTTTTTGACCCCACATGACCAAGTTTCAAACTTTGACCTAGAGATCATTGGGTCAAAAATGTGGCCTCTAGAGTGTTCACAAGGCAAAAGTTGCCGGACGACGCACAACGAACAAGGCACAACAGATGCCAGACCGGTCACAGTAGCTCACCGAAAGCTAGGATAGGGGGGCCGAACTATAGTTTGGCCCCATCAATATTTTGGAAAAGAGATACAACTTGCAGTCTAATATAACATTTACTTGGTATCATATAATTCTTTTCAACCTGATTCTTGATTTGCATATGGCCTTTCCCTGCATTCTGACTTGTCTCTTTCCTAAGGTGAGTATTGAAACCTGTACGCACCAAGGATTGTTTGATTGCATTTTATAAAAGGAATATGATACTGAGTGCAATCACTACAGTTTCAGTTTGAGGGTCTGCAAAAACGATGTAAGTATTTACTGTAGCCTGTTTTAAGTGTTTACGCATGTAAAAGTAATGTTATTTACGTTTTTCATTGTCCATTCAAGGGAAATAATATTTCCACAACTTTATATCACAATTAGACAATTGTCTATATTACTGACAGTTTCATTGAGAATAGAGGAAGACTAGAAATTGAGAATAGAGGAAGACTAGAAATGATGTTATTAATTCTAACACAACACGCATTAATTGCTTTATAAAGAAATAGCAAACTGCCAATATAAGAATCTTCGATAAAATATTGTTGGCTGATATATTTTACCCCCTACGATTGTAACGTAAGAGATTCCACTTCTGTTCCCTTACATACAAATTATTCTAGGACCAAACGGTTATAAACAACATTTCAAAAACATTATCATGATAAAATGTTGTACTGACTTATGTGCAAGGCCGTAAATCACATTTTGATCTCTACACGTGAATTTGCTCAGTTATGATTTAGCAGTGAAGTGATAAAAGAATGACATAAAGTATGATGTCATACAAAAAAGTTGATGATTCTGTTAATAAATAGTTTGCGAGCTGTTAGATTACTAGTTTATAAATACTTCTCAAAATTCTGTTAAAAAACAAGTTTCTACAAGTTCCATTGGCTTAGTGCAACACTTCCTAACTAAGGGGTAAATTGTAACAGCATATGACTCGAATGAGGAATTACACTGAAAATGAAGTACTGTAAAATGCAAATCATTTGTGTTGTTAAAATTGAATAAACATGTTCAAATAACTTTTTCCTATAAAATATAGGAACAGCTAGACTTCTTAGTGTATTTGATCATGAAAGTTATAATGCACTGTCATGACTCGGCTTACTGAAAATAAGCATTTTTACATGTATGTACAAAAACTGCAGTTATTCTCAAATACACAAAAAATATCAGCAGTACAAACTTTATAATATGTAAATGTGTTGAAAACGGCAACACTCACTCATTATCATATATAATATATAATAACTGCATCACTCACCAATTAGTTGATCAACTGTATACATACTGCTAACCAATGATGACTGTCTTTCTAAGCCAAAACATTAATAGCTTCTTTGTACATTGTAAATTTCCCCTTTTTTGACTATAAACGTCAGACAATCTGCCATATTTCATTCTCTCCTATAGATCAAAAATTTTTGTGTACAATCTTTACACCTAATCCACAAGACCCAGAGGTTTTACTACCAATGTAGCTTAAATCTGCAGTTTATAAAGCTCATGCACCTCATCTGTTGCTAATACTGCCACTGCACCTAATCCACTGTTAATACTGTCATACTACTAAATTAAATCCGTGCTTTATACTGCCAGTGAACCTTATTCACTGTAATACTGTCAATGCACCTAATGTTCATACTGTCAATGCATGCAATCCAGTACATGTTGTCACTGCATTATCCGTTGTTAACACTTTCACTGTATCTAATCCACTGTTCATACTGTCATTACAAGAAATCCACTGTTTATGACACCGATGCACTCTCTGTTGTTCATACTGTCACACTATCAACTGTTCACAATTACTGCTGTCACTGCACCATCAGGTGTTTACTGGTACTACACTTTTGATTGTCATACTGTCATCACACTATCAACTGTTCACCATTACTGCACTATATGTTGTTCATACTGTCATCGCACTATCGGCTGTTTACTGTTAATACATTTTTGATTATTCATACTGTCACCACACCATCAACTGTTCACCATTACTGCACCATCCGTACATTGTTCATACTGTCACTGCACTGTAAATGATTCGCTGTCACTGCAGTTTTCGATGTTCATACCGTATGTATGAGCCCAAACTAAGGCCTAAAAAAAATTTTTTTTATTAAAGGAGACTTTTCGGAAATTATTTTTGTGTCAAAAAATGAATACAAATAAGCGGGTTATGCCTTTAGAGCATCAGTAAGTTGATTTCTAACATCACTGGCCATGTTTAAAGCATAAAAAGTGCAGTTTTGCAACTTTTTGTTGAAAAGTTGAAAAAATATTCTCCAAGGCCATAAAAACATACCGGAAACAATTATTTTTTACGCCTAAATGATAGCATCCTGAAAATACACAATACAAATATTTTATTTTCTGCTACCAGTATGGGTAGTGGAAGGTTTAAGCAAACAATTCCTTTTCACCAGAATAAGACAAAGCATCATCAGCCTTTTAGTGAGTAAACATTAACATCTGTTGCCTACAAAAACAGAATGTTAGGAAATTGAAATGAAAAATATCATGACTTCAAACATCTTAAGGCTAGTCATGGTCGTACAGAAAAGAAATTCATTCACGCTCTGATGAAAGCATTTTCATTGGTTGCAGAATATTTTGACTACAGATCAATGAAACGCAGTTCAACATAAAAATTTTGTGCGTGTCTGCCATCATTAAAACATGAGGCCAATATGTAATTTTATATTAACAAAGTTAACATACCGTCATTACAGGAAAAGCACCATAAAATGCATAATTTATGTAGTTTTCTTGCCAATATATGAAAAAGCAGGATTCACTTCAACAAAGTCCCATAACTCTGTAGAATAATTATTTAAAAGAAAGTAACAACTAGGGTTGGTGCCGATCACTTTTGTAAAGTTTCATTAAATTGTGTGCAAGATTTCAGGAGATTAGGTGCACACATGATTGCATATGCAGACTGTATGTATATAGTATATTAACAAAAAACAAAGTGCTATAACTTTGAAGAAATTTATTTTCTGAAAGAACATATAATGCACCACGCACAACTTGGGTTACTACTGATCACTTGTGTGAAGTTTCATTTAAATCGTATGCATGGGTTCAGGAAATTATATGCGTGCACAAGACTGCATATGCAGACTCTATGTATATAGTATAGCAACTTAAAACTAAGTCCCATAAGTCTGCAAATATTTTTTTCCAAAGAACCTTACATGGTTTTTACTGATCACTTGCATGAAGTTTCATTCAGTTCTACAATAAACTAGAATGTGTCTGTAGGACACAGGGTGTGCCCCCACTGGTACATTTGTCACAAATAAGGGGAAATCATTCAAATGTTTGCAGTCTTAATGGGGTATAGCCTCAAAAAAAAATTATGAAATGGATTAATTATTCTATACCATATACTTTTTGAGCTATGAGCATCACAAACAAAAAATCCACTATTATAGCTATTTCAAGGGCCATAACTCTGTAATAAATGCTAAAATTCTCAAGAATGCCAATTCTGCAAGGTCACATTATGATAAAGACTCAAGCAAGGTTTCATGAATTTACAATAAGTAATTTTTGAGTGAGGCACATAATTAGGTGAAAATGTGCATTTTTTGACTATTTCAGGGGCCATAACTCTAGAAATAGGGGGCGGACCCAGATGAAAAATAGGAGGTGCGCAAGTTCATATCATGATTAAGACTCATGCAAGGATTCATGAATCTATATCAAATACTTTTTGCGCTAGGCGTGTCACAATGTGAAAATGTGCATTTTTGACTATTTCAGGCGCCATAACTCTAAAATTAGGGGGCAGAGCCAGACGAAGAATAGAAGGTGCGCAAGTTCATATCAATATAAAGACTTATGCAAGATTTCATTAATTTATATCAAATACTTTTTGAGCTAAGATGTCACGAACTTCGGACGGACGCACGGATAAGAGCAAATCTATATGCCCCCACCACTCATGGGGGGGGGGGGGGGGCACAAAAATAGGAGGTGCGCAAGTTCATATAATGATTAAGACTCATGCAAGGTTTCATGAATCTATATCAAATACTTTTTGATATGTCACAAGGTGAAAATGTGTATTTTTGACTATTTCAGGGGCCATAACTCTGAAAATAGAGGGCGAAGCCAGATGAAAAATAGGAGGTGCGCAAGTTCATATCATGATTAAGACTCATGCAAAGTTTCGTGAATCTATATCAAATACTTTTTGAGCTAGGTGTGTCACAAGGTCAAAATGTGCATTTTTGACTATTTCAGGGGCCATAACTCTGAAAATAGGAGGTGGAGCCAGACGAAAAATAGGAGGTGCGCAAGTTCATATCATGATAAAGACTCATGCAAGGTTTCATCAACTTATATCAAATACTTTTCGAGCTAGGCGCGTCACGAACTTGGGACGGACGGATGCATGGACGGACGGACACACGGACAAGACCAAATCTATATGCCCCCACCACTCATGGGGGGGGGGGGGCACAAAAAATATTGATTTGTCATTCATACAAGTATAAGAGTCCAAAAACATAATTTTCATCTAGCTAGCTTGCAAACAAAACTTACAAAGAAGTGGTGGTTGTTGCTACCCTAAAATCTCAAACTTAATTATCATCTTCTAAAATTATATCTACATTTATCATAGGCCTATGTGTATATGCCTTGTCTTGGGTCAGTTGAACTATCATCAAATGAACCAGTCTGGTGCGAAAGAGCCATCTCCCTGACCTGCTGAAGCCAACAGGGGAAACAACAACCATATTCCCTGCATTGCAGGGGGAGAATTTCCTAGATAATTTTGGAAAATACACAAAAACCTGACCACATTACCCCATGTTGGTAATAATGATGTTCTCTGAAAAGAATTCAAGCATTTTGAGTGCTATTAAATATTTTCATTTTAATATATAAAAACTACCAAAGTTGACGTTTATAATATGTTTTGTCCCAAAAAGGCTAAATGCATTATCAAAAGCATTCAGTTTCATACATTTCACCAGAAAGACTATACACAATAATTGTTTTATTGTTGGTATTTTGGAGAAAATTCATAACTATATCAGATTCATTCAACTTTTCAAGCATTTTCTTGCGTGATCATATTAATTTTGGTTCGCAAGTCCTGGCAAGGGAGGTAATTTCTTCTCATTACATACTGCCAATTTCAGAATAGCGCGCCGTTTCAGTGTTTGCATCATACACATTTAGTCACTGACTGATATCGATTTTCTTATCGTGAGTGTCTAATTTTGTAACCGTCATTGCCATAAACTCCGCCCAAGACGCGAATCAAGTTAAACTGAAAAGTCTGTGATAAATGATTGATGGTTTTTAAAATGGATGATATTACAGTTTTTAGCCGTATCTCAGACTCAGTTTCAAAACCTTTTACGTGCACTCGGAGTCTCGGACCGATTACATTATGTCTGTCGGAACTCTAGTTCAGCTGCCAAATCGCTGTTTATTTCATCGCGCACTTGCCAATTGTTTGGTATGGTCTAAAACGCAGATCCGGTCCACGAACGTTATAATTTCGTTTCCATTGCCGAATTCTCGGCGTAATTGTCAGCTGTAATAGAGGGGTTTGGTAAATGTTTTAGTCGGACGTCACACGGGTCGTGTGCAAAAAAAGAATGGATACGAAACGCAAAAAGGCATTTTAGCTTTAATAAACTCAGCAAAAGGTTAACAGTATTTTATTTTTCGATATTTAACTGCAATTTTGATACACATTGCATATCTGTAATAGTTTGGGCATTTATTATTGATGGACGAATTTTACCAGTCTCCAGTTGACTGTACGCTATTTCGGACGAATCGTGTTCCGTTCACGAAATTGGGAATACATGAACCTTGCTGAAAACTTATTTATATTTAGTATAATATAGGGAGGGGTCTTTTGATTCAGAATTTCCTATCTTAACTTTGGAAAAACGTTTTACATTTTCTAAAATTATCTCATCTGTTATACCCCACCCACGAGAGTTCTGTATGAAAAAAAAAACCCAAAAAAAAGGTAATATACAAATTTCAGTAGTTAAACAGTCAGGGGTGTAACTGTTTTAAGTTATGTAACCTATTTCAGTTACTTTTTCCAGCATTTTATAACCTGTCTGAGTTATAAAATATAGATAACCCAGGTAAGTTATTCATAAAAAGCCTTTTTGCTGCTCTCACAAATTGACCATCAAAGTGTAATTAGTAGCAAACTGTGGTTAATCAAATTCTCTTTTAGTCTGATCATGGCCTGATGAGCATAATGGGATGTTAAGAGTTTTATAACTTTAAAACCATTTGCGTAAGACTTTATCAGCCTTGCGTAAAAAAATTTACTGCATAGCTGGAAAGATAAAAGACCAAGGATTCAGGAAATTATTGCATTAGTCACATTCAAAATAAGGATTTGGCACAGGAGGGCTTTGTAATATTTTATGATAACTGAAACAAGTTATGAAAGTAAACGCAATAACTCAAATGGGTTATAAAATGTGATAACTTGAAACAGTTACACCCCTGACTGTTAAATAGAAAATTTTCAGATCTGCCATGTAGTGTACCCCCAAATTTTGAAGTGTACCCCTATTTTGCAAAAGTAGGGGGTACATGTACCCTCAACTTTAAAAATGAGTGGGCATGCTGCTGTTGAATGCATTTAAAGGAATAAATATTAACATTAAAGAACGAAACAAGGACTAGACTGATTTTTTTATCATTTTCGACCAAAACTATGACAGTCTGTAAAATGTTGAATAACCAACTGCCTACCAGTAGGCAGTTGGTTATTCGCACGCGAATTGGCAACTGGCTCTCCTGATTGTTTCCAAGACTGACCTATACGTTGAAAGTGTCGGGTAATGATACAAAAGAACAAAATATATGTAAATTTGAATTATTTTATTCATATGTGTCTGAAAAAAAGGCTTTTCTGAAACATATCGCGAATTGGCAACTGGCTCTCCTGGTGCATTTTGAGACTGTTGAATGCATTTAAAAGAATAAATACTAACATAAAACAACAACAAAACAAGGGTTAGAATGAATATTTTATCATGTTCTACCAAAACAATGACTGTCAGTAAAATGTCGAATAACCAACTGCCTTCCAGTAGGCAGTTGTTTATTTGCACGCGAATTGGCAACTGGCTCTCCTGATTGTTTCCAAGACAGACCTATACGTTGAAAGTGTCGGATATTGATACGAAAGAACAAAATATATGTAAATTTGAATTATTTTATTCATATGTGTCTGAAAAATCGGCTTTTCTGAAACCTATCGCGAATTGGCAACTGGCTCTCCTGGTGCATTTTGAGACTGTTGAATGCATTTAAAGGAATACATATTAACATTAAAAAACGAAACAAGGACTAGACTGATTTTTTTTATCATTTTCGACCAAAACTATGACTGTCTGTAAAATGTTGAATAACCAACTGCCTACCAGTAGGCAGTTGGTTATTCGCACGCGAATTGGCAACTGGCTCTCCTGATTGTTTCCAAGACTGACCTATACGTTGAAAGTGTCGTGTATTGATACAAAAGAACGAAATATATGTAAAATTGAATTATTTTATTCATATGTGTCTGAAAAATCGGCTTTTCTGAAACATATCGCGAATTGGCAACTGGCTCTCCTGGTGCATTTTTAGACTGTTGAATGCATTTAAAGGAATAAATATTAACATTAAAGAACGAAACAAGGACTAGACTGATTTTTTTTATCATTTTCGACCAAAACTATGACAGTCTGTAAAATGTTGAATAACCAACTGCCTACCAGTAGGCAGTTGGTTATTCGCACGCGAATTGGCAACTGGCTCTCCTGATTGTTTCCAAGACGGATCTATACGTTGAAAGTGTCGGATATTGATACGAAAGAACAAAATATATGTAAATTTGAATTATTTTATTCATATGTGTCTGAAAAATCGGCTTTTCTGAAACATATCGCGAATTGGCAACTGGCTCTCCTGGTGCATTTTGAGACTGTTGAATGCATTTAAAGGAATACATATTAACATCAAAAAACGAAACAAGGACTAGATTTTTTTTTTATCATTTTCGACCAAAACAATGACTGTCAGTAAAATGCCGAATGACCAGTTGGTTATTCGCACTAGAATATGCAACTGGCTCTCTTGAATGTTTCCAAGACGGACCTATACGTTGAAAGTGTCGGAAATCGATACGAAAGAACAAAATATATGTAAAATTGAATTATTTTATTCATATGTGTCTGGAAAAATCGGCTTTTCTGAAACATATCGCGAATTGGCAACTGGCTCTCCTGGTGCATTTTTAGACTGTTGAATGCATTTAAAGGAATAAATATTAACATTAAAGAACGAAACAAGGACTAGACTGATTTCTTTATCATTGTCGACCAAAACAATGACTGTCTATAAAATGTTGAATAACCAACTGCCTACCAGTAGGCAGTTGGTTATTCGCACGCGAATTGGCAACTGGGCTCTCCTGATTTTTTCCAAGACGGACCTGTACGTTGAAAGTGTGGGGTAATGATACAAAAAAAACAAAATATATGTAAAATTGAATTATTTTATTCATATGTGTCTGAAAAAAAGGCTTTTCTGAAACATATCGCGAATTGGCAACTGGCTCTCCTGGTGCATTTTGAGACTGTTGAATGCATTTAAAAATATAAATACTAACATAAAACAACAACAAAACAAGGGTTAGAATGAATATTTTATCATGTTCTACCAAAACAATGACTGTCTGTAAAATGTTGAATAACCAACTGCCTACCAGAAGGCAGTTGGTTATTCGCACGCGAATTGGCAACTGGCTCTCCTGATTGTTTCCAAGACGGATCTATACGTTGAAAGTGTCGGATATTGATACGAAAGAACAAAATATATGTAAAATTGAATTATTTTATTCATATGTGTCTGAAAAAAAGGCTTTTCTGAAACATATCGCGAATTGGCAACTGGCTCTCCTGGTGCATTTTGAGACTGTTGAGTGCATTTAAAATAATAAACACTAACATAAAACAATAACAAAACAAGGGTTAGAATAAATTTTTTATCATGTTCTACCAAAACACTGACTGTATGTAAAATGTCGAATAACCAACTGCCTACCAGTAGGCAGTTGGTTATTCGCACGCGATTTGGCAACTGGCTCTCCTTAGTGTTTCCAAGACTGATCTTTATGTTGAAAGTGTCAGATATTGATATGAAAAACGATACAAAATGTCATATGGAATAATTTTATCCATTTGTGACTGAAAAAAAGCTTTTCTGAAACATATCGCGAATTGGCAACTGGCTCTCAAGGTACTTTTTGAGACTGCTGAATGCATTTTAAGAAATGAAGATTAATATTAAAGAACAAAACATGGATTAAAACAATTTTTTATCATTATGTTTTAAAACGTAATCAGACTTGCTTATACATTTTGAATAACCAACTGGCAACTAGTAAGTAGTTGGTTATTTGAATGTTCAACTACCAACTACCAACTGCCTACCAACTTTACTGTCATACTGAACTGGACATTTTGGTTGTTCCACAGCGTGTCCTAGTAAACCTCCATAGCGTTACGGCAACACAAGCACCTTTTCCACATAAGAGTATATATAGGAAAAAAAAATTAATATTTTTTTTCGTTTTAGGCTTAAAACAGTGTTTTAATTTTTTTTTTTTTTTGGAGGGGGCGGCTCCCATATGGGCACCAAGACTGGACGGGCACCTGTGGTTCCGTCCCTTGTTGTTGCTGCTGACGAGTAACTGTTAGGCGTAAAAAAAAAATTGTTTGTTTCCGGTATCCCGACCTACCCTAAATTTTTGGCCCAACCCTAAATGTTTTTATGGCCTTGGAGAATATTTTTTTCCAACTTTTTAACAAAAAGATGCAAAACTGCACTTTTTATGCTTTAAACATGGCTAGTGATGTTAGAAATCAACTTACTGATGCTCTAAAGGCATAACCCCCTTATTTGTAATCATTTTTTGACAAAAAAATAATTTCCGAAAAGTATCCCTTAATAAAAAAAATTTCCAAAAAAAAAAAAAATTTCCGACCTACCTACCCTAACTTTTTTGAGCATGTTACCGGAAACAAAGAATTTTTTTTTTAGGCCTTATAGGCATACACGAAAATTGCAAATTCAGCATCTTGTTCAACTCTTTGACGCATAGCTCATTCCTCTCTGGAATCTCTGGAGAGAATGAGAGGATGACCCATGCCTCATTTTTATACTCCAATCGTGCTCAAAACATGACAATCTTGATCAAACTGTGGTCATAAATCATAGAAGAGCTTAACAGAACTTGATAACGTGATGAATCTAAACAGAATCATATCAGAACTTGAGAGAATGTGATGAAAATCGTAGCAGATCTTGACCAGAATCGTGTTGATTTTGTAATAATAAGTTACAGGTAGTAACAAAACATACTGAGAGCATAAGAAAGTGTAGGAAAGCGTAGTTATACAAAATTTATGCAATAAATCGTGAAGCTCCGAGCTTTTCTTTAAATCGTGGACATAGTGGACAGCGTGGCTAAGTGTAAACGCAGCATTAAGGCATGGTTCATACAGAATATCAGAGACAAAATTCAAGTACTTTTCAAGGACTTTTTACAATTTTTCAAGCACTATTTTTTTTTCAAAACCACGATCTAATCTGAACAACTTTTATTATGTAATGCAAAAATAAAACAACCATCACTTGTCACACCTTTGAAAACGAAGTAATTCGATTATTAGATTGATGTGATTCACTATTTTGCTGAGGTTTATCGCTTTTCTTATGATTTTTTAGCGCACTCCCTACTAATGATACCTCAAAATTTTGTCACACGACGTACAAATACACTTTGTTCTGTCTGCTCTATAGGACTTCAGCCACTGTTTATATTCATCTTTTGTCTCCCGCTTACTTGAGTAAACATGTTTATTTTTCTTACTCATTTTAATTCACTGGAAACACTCGCAAATAGCTAAAAATTGCTAGTTATTATTCCCCATACTTTTTTAAACGGGAACGGAAACATGCGAACGGTGATATAGTAGAAATAGCACTCTGTAAATATCCATAAAGTGTGGCCATAGACCACTATAATAGCATACGGGTGACCCGATCCTGCAATTTCACGAATTTATTTTCATTTTCTCCGATTTATTTTAAGCCTTAAATTCTTTTTGCGAAGCAAAGTTACGGAAAGAATATTTTCAAGGAGTGAAAGGTCAAGTTCAAGGAGTTTTTTTCAAAATTCAAGTACTTCTCCAGGTTTTTTAGGGTTTTTGTCATTTTCAAGGAGTTTTCAAGGACTACCGTCAAATTCAAGGACTTTTCAAGGCCTGTGCGAACCCTGTAAGGTAGTTCTGCACGTTCAGACTGAAATTTTTTCTACAATGTTGATTTTGATTAAACTCTGATTTTTCAAAACTTCAGAATATACTTCAAAAATTCAGCAAATAAAAAAGATAGGATCATGTGCCTGATTGTTTGCTAGACTGACTTGAAAAATTTGGACCTCACACAGGGTGTTCCCCAACTTGTACGTTTGTCACATATAAGGGGCAATAATTCAAATGTTTGCAGTCTTAAAGGGGTTTAGCCTCAACAAACATTTTATATAAAGGATTCATTATTCTAGGCAATATACTTTTTGAGCTATGAGCATCACAAACAAAAAATCCACTATGTTTTTTAGCTATAGGCACATATTTAGGTGTAAATGTGCATTTCTCACTATTTCAGGGGCCACAATTAAGGAAATAGGGGGTGGAGACAGACAAAGTATAGGAGGTGCTTAAGTTTATATCCTGATAAAGACTCATGTAAGTTTTCATCAATTCATATCAAATACTTTTTGAGCTAGGCATGCCACAAGGTGAAAATGTACAATTTTCACTATTTCAGCGGCCATAACTCTGAAAAAATGGGCAGAGCCGGATGTAAAAGATAGGATGTGCACAAGTTCATATCATGATAAAGACTCACGCAAAGTTTCATCAATTTATATGAAATACTTTTTGAGCTAGGCACGTCGAAAATCAGCAAAATATGAATTACATTTAATCATATTTAAAAGGGAATATTATGACATTAAATAATCACCGCATTTGCTTTTATTTTCGTAATAAATGTGATTTTTTGTGGACGCGCACCTGCCAATTGTCACATGTATGTTTACATGTTTGTTTTTGATCAGCTTTTGAATTTTAAAATGTGTAAATATAAATTTGATTAATCTTTTAACAACATTTTGTTCCCGTTCCCCTCAAATAAATTACTCTTCGTCATTTGCCTATACTACAAACTTAGTTGGTCAAGTAACTTAGTGTACAGAATAACAAATTTTGAAAATGGAAAGTACCCCACCACTGCAAAAAAGTCTCCTAATATTTTAATTCCAGTTTTTTACCAAAAGTCAAGTCAATATTTATTTATTGTCGGGAATTTGCTTAAAAGTAATATTTGTTTTTTTCAGGATGACAGAATGTCTGACATTTATTCAGGGCCGTCTTGTGAACAACACAAAGTAACTAAGGCAGATTTAGAGAAATGAGTAATTCATAAAACAGAGCAACTGCTTCTAAATGGAATTGTTCTTGAAATAAATTCATTTCTAGAAAAGATTGGATACACATCAAATGACTTATTCAATATCATTTTGCAGATCTTGATTTCAAAGTAACCTCTGTCAAGTATATGAATATAAAGTTTCTAGACTCTACGGCCAGAAAAAAATCTTACAAACAAGAAGAAGGTAACTGGTTTTAAGAATGTGAAAGAGTTGCTGAGTGGTGTGTTTCAGCCTCCTGTGTCTTCGGCAATTTCAGTGCACAGGGATCACTCCCCGAATATTAAATCTAAGTGTGAAGACATGGTTCATACAGCCAGACTGACAAAAAATTCGAGGGGTTTTCAAGGTGTTTTCAAGGACTTTTATTACGTTTTCAAGGATAAGCAAAAAATTGAACAAGCACTTATTGCATATGAAATGACTGGCTTACAATTGGTGAACACTTCGTACATCCAAAATGACTATCACGTGATATAAGATAATAAGTTTTTCTATAAAGTTCCAATCTGTAATTGATCAACACTTTATCACACACAAAATAACTGGCAAAAAATTGATCAACACTTCTTACATCAACAGCGACTTATCATGTCATATAAGATCAAGTTTTAGGTGCCTCTTGCTGCTGGGGGCGAAGGTGGAATAGTAAACACATCAAGAGTGGCTGTGGGTGACTCGATCAGGTACATTTTTCTTGTGCTTCTCAGACTTGACGTGCGATTTCAGCGCCGATTCACCCATTGAACTAATGTCAATAACTTTGTTACAATATTTGCACATGGCTTTCCGTTTGTTTTCGAGCTCAAGCAGCCACGGATAGGATACAAGCCACTTTTTGTTGAAAATACACGACATTTTCTTCGATATCGGTAACGGAAATGGTGTCCGTAATTCTTACACGTCGTAATTTTCCTAGTCCCGGTCTGTTTAAAACCCGTATCGTACGGTACACATAGGTTATGCAGACATAAAACATGGCGATGCGTACATATAACAAAGCGTCTTTTACGATCCTTTTTTATTAAGCTGACCAAAATTTCTGAAGAAGGAAATTCAAGGACTTTTATCATAAAATCAAGCACTTTTCAAGCAGTTTTCAAGGCAAGAAACGAATTCAAGGAGTTTTAAGGAGGTTTTTGCAAATTCAAGCACTTTTCATCTAGCAGCTTGAAATTCAAGGAGTTTTCAAGTCTGTGCAAACCCTGGAAGAGGTGTCTTCGGTAAATGTTGCAGATACTATACATAAAATTCAAAACATTAGTGTCAGTGATGAACCGCAGTGTAATTTTTAAGTCAGTTTCTGTGCAAACACACATGGAAAACGAAAGTGACTGTGACTTCGAGAATTCACATAAGCACACTAACCTACTGAAATATGAAACTTCAAAACTGCAAAAGCACATAAATGAACTTGCTGACCTGAACACTGAATCAGATATGTACAATAAAGATTCCTTCGCAAAGCTTGCATTCACAATGAATGACAGGGCAAGCAATGAAAAAAAGGCAAGTGTGCTTTTAGCTGAATGGCGTGACCAAATTCTGGGTGAAAACAGAGAAGACCTCCATAAAGTAAATAGTTTCCACTGTATGGCCCATGTTCTTCTTGGGTTCCATCATACCTTGGAAAAGACTTGAAAGAACATGAAAAGCAAGTGGTTTCTGAGCACGGTCCACTCGGTCGGGATAATTTGGCTTGTTTCAAGTTCTGGGGTAACAAAAAGACTGTTGCTGAACGCGTTATCAAAACAACATCTTATGTGTATGGACCAACTGGAGACCATCATGGAGTCTGTGATGTGTGGGAAGCTCATTGCGCATCCGAGGGTATTAAATCTGTTATCGGCAGTTACAGAGACAATCCATTTAATTGACTATTCCAGACAGCAGCTGAGATCTGTCTCCACAGGGAAGACTTTGTGAAAGTGTTCGAGATGGTTTATTCTCCAGATCTGTTGTTAAAATCTGTGCTTGCAGACCTGAAATTGGAAACTGCAATGACCTTGGTACAAGCTTTAGGTTTGTTCTACATTAATTAACTTGACGGGGCCATACTGGAATCTTGTTGTAGGTAACAAAGTGCCATACCTTGAATTGTACAAGGAAATTTCTTCAATAAATGAATACCTTCAGGAGATCAAAGAATGCCCAACAACAATACTGGAGACCGATCACTGGAGCGATAAAGACAACTATGAAATTACACAGGCCCCATATAAACACAGTCTTATAAAAAGCCTCACCGCCATTAATGAAAACAGTGTTTTTAAGGAACTCTTACTTGATACAGTTAAGTTGGCCTCAAAAGCAATCAGAAGAACTGTTGAAAAGCAATAAGTAGATTTTTTTCCTGACGGTCAGTTTAGTAAAGAAATGCCAGAAAAAGACGTCAAAAGAATCAGTTTTGCTCACTTGACCAATCTTTCATGCGAGCATCACTTCGGCAGTCTGGATAGTAGTCAGTGACGTAGAACTAGGGCATCACTTCACCATCATTCAACAGTGCAGCTGATAAAGCAGAACCGATCAAAAATGATAGACTGGCTGACTGAAACGCCAGAGCAGGATTGTAATACATTACTGATATCAACTTGAAAAGGTGGAAAAGAGCTACGAAAAAAATATCGTGAACAGGAAGATGAAGTTATAAATACAGTCCATGACAATATGATTAACAAAAGTATTAAAAAAAGTAAACGATGGCCCTAGGTCGCTCACCTGAGAAACACACCGTAACAGTGTAAGCATGTTTGACATAGTAATTTCATGGAAACAAATATTCTGACCCATTTTCATTAAGATTGGCCCAAAATGTGGTCTCTTTAAGTTTAAACAGGTATTTTCTTCAATTTGACTTAGTGACCACGTTTTTGAGCCAAGATAATCTACATTAGAACTTGACCTAGATTTGATCAAGGCAATCATTCTGACAAAATTTCATGAACCTCAATTAAAAAATACAGCCTCTATCACATACAAAACGTTTTTCTTTGATTTGTCTTAGTGACCTATATTTTGACCCCAGGTGACCCATATTCAAATCTTGACCTTAATTTCATCAAGGCTATCATTCTGACCAAATTTCATGAAGATCAATTGAAAAATACAGTCTCTATTGCATACATGAGGTTTTTCTTTGATTTGACCTAGTGACCTCGTTTTTGACCACAGATGACCCATATTCTATCTTGACCTAGATTTCATCAAGGCAATCATTCTGATTAAATTTTATGAATATCCAGTGTAAAATGCAGCCCCTATTGCCTACACAAGGTTTTTCTTTAATTTAACGGAGTGACCTAGTTTTTGACCCTAGATAATCCATATTCAAACTCGACCTAGGTTTCATCCAGACAAACATTCTGATCGAATTTCATGAAGATCCGGTATAAAATGCAGCCCCTATTGCATACACAAGGTTTTCTTTGATTTGTCCTAGTGACCTAGTTTTTGACCCCAGATAACCCATATATCAAAACTGACCTAGATTTCATCAAGGCAATCATTCTGATCAAAATCATGAAGTTCAACTGAAAAATATAGCCTCTATCGCATACACAAGGTTTTTCGAACTTGGCCTAGATTTTATCAAGGTAATCATTCTGACCAAAATTCATGAAGATCAATTGAAAAATACAGCCTCCATCACATACACAAGTTTTTTCTTTGATTTGACCTAGTGACCTAGTTTTTGGCCCCAGATGACCCATTTTCGAATTTTGCGTAGGTATTATCAAGGTAATTATTCTGACAAATTTTCATGAAGATAGTTGAAAAATACAGCCTCTATCGCATACACAAGCTGAATGTTGACAGATAACAGACAGATGCCAGACATTGATCGGTCACAAAAACTCACATTGCTCAGGTGAGTTAAAAAAGGAGAGCAGAAGCAAATATCTGCAACAAACAGAAGAGACAGCAATATGAGAACTCTGATTCAAAGAGTTATTCTGATCACGAAGAGGCGGCGAACCTGTTAGAAATGCTCCCATGTAACAAGGATGTAAATGAGAACGACTATGTGGCGGTAGCCTATCAAGATACATGGTATCCTGGTGTTGTTAAACAAGAGGATCACCATGATGGTCCTGAATCGCTCACCTCTTCCCACATGACCCAGTTTTGAGTATGATGTCGTTTTTTTCTATTATTTGACATAGTGACCTAGTTTTTGAGCTCATGTGACCCAGTTTTGAACTTGACCTAGATATTGTCAAGATAAAAATTCTGACCAATTTTCATGAAGATCCATTGAAAAATATGGTCTCTAGAGAGGTCACAAGGTTTTTCTATTATTTGACCTAATGACCTAGTTTTCGAAGGTACGTGACCCTGTTTTGAACTTTACCTAGATATCATCAAGGTGAACATTCTCACTAATTTTCATGAAGATCTCATAAAAAATATGGCCTCTAGAGAGGTCACAAGGTCTTTCTAGTTTTATACCTACTGGCCTAGTTTTTGACCGCATGTGACCCAGTTTCAAAGCTGACCTAGATATCATCAAGGTGAACATTCAGATCAATTTTCATGAAGATCCATTGAAAAATATGGCCTCTAGAGAGGTCAAAAGATTTTTTCTAATTTCAGACCTACTGACCTAGTTTTTGATCGCAGTTGACCCAGTCTCAAACTTGACCTAGATATCATCAAGATGAACATTCAGACCAACTTTCATACAGATCCCATAAAAAGTATGGCCTCTAGAGAGGTCACAAGGTTTTTTTATTATTTGACCTACTGACCTAGTTTTTTAAGGCACGTGACCCAGTTTCAAACTCAATCTAGATATCATCAAGATGAACATTCTGACCAATTTTCATGAAGATCCATTCAAGGGTATGGCCTCTAGAGAGGTCACAAGGTTTTTCTATTTCAAGACCTACTGACCTAGTTTTTGATCGCAGTTGACCCAGTTTCAAACTTGACCTATATATCATCAAGATAAACATTCAGACCAACTTTCATAAAGATCCCATGAAAAATATGGCCTCTAGAGAGGTCACAACGTTTTTTCATTATTTGACCTACTGACCTACTTTTTGATGGCAAGTGACCCACTTTCGAACTTGACCTAGATAGCATCAATGTGAACATTCTGACCAATTTTTATGGAGATCCATTCACACACTGGCCATAGCTTTATCAGATCAAGTGGTTCCAACGTTGTTTGAATGGTGAATTTTACGCCGATCAGATGGAGAAATATGGCCGATACTACAAATTTCCGGTATTGTAAGTATGATTTAAAGGAATTTCTACCCATTAAATAACGAATCAAATGAAAACGATGGGTGCACCTGGAGCGCAAATGTGTCTATGTTTTAGAACATGTGTCCATTTAGCTGAGATTTGTGCCGCTTATTCAAACACTTCTGTACAGTCCGGCGGGGGAAGGAGATTTTTGACAGTTTTTGACAATATCACCTCAAATATAGTGTTTATCGGCAGCAAGTAACTGTTTAAACCCTTTTTATGTAAAGGGCTACCTCTTAAAACAAAGCGTGTGTATTTTCATAGAATTATTCAGAGTTGTTTTTGAAAAATCGGCCGAAAACCTGATGCAACGCCGTTTCGAGTGGGTCGCTATGCAACGCAATCAAGTGGATACCGTTCTGTGTCTTACTTGCGAAGTATTATCCGTCTTAAAAAACAGACATTAAAGGCTAACAATGAATAAATTTAGAGAGTTTTATATCATTATAATGATCCCGCCATTTCTAAATATATTGTACTTTTACATTTTTATGCTCGCTTAACATTTAACATATTTTTGTGGACATTGTCAAGAAACATCAACACAAAAACGTAAAGCAAGGATGAACATCGAACAAGATCATTTAGTAAATAATAGTTACAGTTTGTAAAAACAAGAACCAGTTCAAGGATATTTATCTCATCCACGAATGGTACTGAACAGCATGCCAAAAGCGGGTTGACTCTTTAAATCAGTATAGTAACAGTTGGTTACTTTTTAGTCCCTTAAAACCAATACAATGCGATTTCATTACTGATTTGCTGTGCATTTAAGCCGTTCATACAAACTAAATAAAGTTTGGTCCATGATAAAAGTATTGATCAGTTGTTTGTACACATTTTCATTCATATTCCTGGTGTAGCCTTCATTTATTTTCAGAGAGATAAATCACAGAGACCGTTAAAATTGGCCAGGGAAAAAGACAAAATTTTATTTGTTCTCCATAAAACAGAAACGAAGTAATAAACCTCTATGGTCGCCTTTCAAAAATGAAAATACAAATGAAATACAGACACCAGTGAAAGAAAATAAACGGACTAGCAATAATACTAAGAGAGACGTGTCACAGTTGTACTATTTAACTGTCTGTAACTAAAGAAGAAAATCGATGTTTGCCAAGGCGTACTTATTCGATTTGATAAGAGTTAGAAATATTGTAAAATAATGTATCTTTTGCTTCAGAAAGTTGTCTCAGGACAGCCTTGTCGCTCGCAATGTCTATATCTAAAAAATCTGTCTCTTCCTTTGTTAATTCTTCAAACATTTCATCAGATAAAACACTTTCTTCTAATTCCTTATTGTGAACAGGGCTTTTTTTCTTGATATTTTGGTGCTTGAAGTTGGAGTTAGCAGAATTTTCGTTTTTTGTGTGTGTGTGTGTTTTTTTTTATTCACTTTGAGCACATAGAGAAAACGCTTTTAATCGTTTGCTTGGTGACACGTCTCTCTTAGAATTGCTGGTCCGTTTTTTTTATTGGTGTTTGTGTTTCATTTGTATTTTCATTTTTGAACGGCGACCATAGAGTTTTATTACGTCGTTTCTGTTTTATGGATGACAAAAAAAAAATCTTGTCTTTTCCCTGGCCAATTTTAACTGTCTCTGTGATTTATCTCTCTGAAAATAAATGAACGTTTCACCAGGAATATGAATGAATATATGTACAAACAACTGATCAATACTTTTATCATGGACCAAATTTTATTTATTTTGTATGAACAGCTTAACTGCACAACAGTAATAAAATCGCAATGTATTGGTTTTAAAGGACTAAAATTTACCAACTGTAACTATACTGATTTTAAAGAGTCAATCCGCTTTTGGTATGCTGTTCAGTACCATTCGCGGAGGAGATAAATATCAGTGAAATGGTTCTTGTTTTAACGAACTAATGCTATTATTTACTTTATGATATTGTTCGGGGTTCATCCTTGCTTTATGTTTTTGTGTTGATGTTTCTTGACAATGTCCACAAAAATATGTTAAATGTTAAGCGAGCATAAAAATGTAAAAGTACAATATATTAGAAATGGCGGGATTATTATAATGATATAAAACTCCCTAAATTTATTCATTGTTATGCCTTAATGACTGTTTTTAAGACGGATAAGACTTCGCAAGTAAGACACAGAACGGTATCCACTTGATTGCGTTGCATAGCGACCCACTCGAAACGGCGTTGCATTAGGTTTTCGGCCGATTTTTCAGCAACAACTCTGAATAAATCTACGAAAATACACACGCTTTGTTTTAAGATGTAGCCCTTTACATAAAAAGGGTTTTAACAGTTACTTGTTCCCGATAAACACAATATTTGAGGCGATATTGTCAAAAAATGTAAAAAATCTCCTTCCCCCGCCGGACTGTACAGAAGTGTTTGAATAAACGGCACAAATCTCAGCTAAATGGACACATGTTCTAAAACATAGACACATTTGCGCTCCAGGTGCACCCATCGTTTTCATTTGATCCGTTATTTAACGGGTAGAAATTCCTTTAAATTATACTTACAATACCGGAAATTTGTAGTATCGGCCATATTTCTCCACCTGATTGGCGTAAAATTCACCATTCAAACAACGTTGGAACCACTTGATCTGATAAAGCTATGGCCAGTGTGATTCACAAGTATGGCCTCTAGAGAGGTCACAAGGTTTTTCTATTTTTAGATCTACTGACCTAGTTTTTGACCGCACATGACCCTGTTTCAAACTTGACCTAGATATCATCAAGATGAACATTCAGACCAATTTTCATACAGATCCCATGGAAAATATGGCCTTTAGAGAGGTCACAAGGTTTTTCTATTATTTGACCTACTGACCTAGTTTTTGAAGGCACGTGACCCAGTTTCAAACTTGACCTTGATATCATCAAGGTAAATGTCTGACCAATTTTCATGAAGATCTTGTGAAATATATGGCCTCTAGAGAGGTCACAAGGTTTTTCTATTTTTAGACCTACTGACCTAGTTTTTGAAGGCACGTGACCCAGTTTCGAACTTGACCTAGATATCATCAAGGTGAACATTCTGACCAATTTTCATGAAGATCTTTGAAATATATGGCCTCTAGAGAGGTCACAAGGTTTTTCTATTTTTAGACCTACTGACCTAGTTTTTGAAGGCACGTGACCCAGTTTCGAACTTGACCTAGATATCATCAAGGTGAACATTCTGACCAATTTTCATGAAGATCTTTGAAATATATGGCCTCTAGAGAGGTCACAAGGTTTTTCTATTTTAAGACCTACTGACCTAGTTTTTGATGGCACGTGATCAGTTTCGAACTTGACCTAGATATCATCAAGATGAACATTCTGACCAACTTTCATAAAGATCCCACAAAAAATGTGACCTCTAGAGTGGTCACAAGCAAAAGTTTACGCACGCACGCATGCATGCATGGACGACGGACGCCGTGCGATCACAAAAGTGCCTAGTACTGAAAAAATTATTGTTAGGTTTATGACTCCCACTAATAAACGAGGTATATTCAAGTGGCCCACAAGTGATGATGTTCAAACTGTTGAAAAAAAGTTTGTTCTAATCACAGGATTTATTCCAAACTGTGTCAGCTCTGGTAGAATGTGGCAAATTCAAGATTTTAAATCCATTGAGAACATTTATTTGAGATTTGCCAAACTATACTTTTAGTGATGATGGTTACTAAATAACTAGGATAAACATGTAAAGACTGTGCCTCAACTGGAAGTGATAGTACATAACTATGTTAAATTAACTTTCCTAGACCATAGATTTTGCAAGCACTGTCAGGGACCCAAACATTTATTTTGATCGCTCACTCACTGTCCAGCTGTTCTTTCGCACAAGTTACGGTCATTTTTAGTTGTAGCTGACAGCTTTGCCCATGTTGGAAATTAAGACTTTTTTTAAAAGTCAATAAAAAATTAAGTCTATGTTTAAAGTGTTATTATAATGAATAATTTGCAAAATAAGTTTAATAAACTGCTCAACTATCTCCATGTCTGCAATAACAGAGGGTATGTCTGAGGAAATTAGAGCTATCAATGGAGTAATTATAATACCACCAATGACGATGATAATGTTAGTCAATAGTTGCCTTAAATCTATTTGATAATAACAAAGATATCAATAAATTCGTCCACTCAGCAAACTACATCTACAATCAGATTTTCAAATTTTTAAAACCTCGTTAAAACTTTGGCAAAGTCTGATGTTTTAATTTATACACAACACAAATCTCATCAGGAATCATTACCATAAACCATTATGAAAATTGTTCAATTATCATTTATAACCATCATCTAGTTATCATTAATATATCAAAGCATTTATCTTTATTCACTATACATCTGTCATCATCATCATCATACCTCAATTATCATCCATTCATCATTGTTTTATCAATTTTTCTTCATCCATCAATATCATTCATTATCAAATTCCTTCAGAATTATTCATTTAACATCATTTATTCATCATCATCAAAAAATAGCTTCACTAAACAGTTATCATCACTTATCAATTACCATTCTTTTATCATATATATTCATCATGAATCATCATCATTACCATAATCATCATCATTTCTGTGCCGTTCTTGTGAAACAGACAGGAAACCAGACAATAGTGTAATTATGTATATGAATATAAAGAAAACAATTTTAGGTATTAGACCTAACTAGAACTGTCACAGGAGTGACTCATACCCCCACCATACGGTCTTGTCACAGAAGAATGGCAACCATAAGGAATCTTAAAAATACTTTGGAGTACTTCATCCTGGGCTTCCACATATAAGTAATACTAGTATAATACTAGTATAGTAATACAAGTAAATATATTAAATCTCTAATATTAGAGATACACTAAAAGTGAATACAAAAAAGTGTCTTACCGACCCATGTTACCACAGAAAAATGTTTTTACTTTTTACATAGGACTTATAATAAAAAAGTTAGAAAAATACCTAAAATACTGAAAATCTAAAAATAGGATTTCTAAAAATAGAGTAATTCCTGGAATTTAAGGGGAAGAAACTAAGTACAAAAGTTAAAAAAATGTTACTTCCCTTTGGCTCTAAGCCAATCAGAATGAGATATAGTTAAAATACATCAAAATTAACCTTAAATTCTAGGTAAAAGGGACACAATTCAAGAAAAATTAGTGTCAGAGTTATGCACCTTGTGCCACATCATGTGGGTGATGAGGTGGAACATCTGTTTTAAGTCTGGATCAAATCCATTCAGTAGTAACTGAGATATAGTGAAAATACATCAAAATTAACCTTAAATTCTAAGTAAAAAGGGGCATAATTCATGAAAAATTGGTGTCAGAGTTATGCACCTTGTGTCACATGATGTGGCTGATGAGGTGGAACATCTATTTTAAGTTTGAATCAAATCCATTTTGTAATAATTGAGATATAGTGAAAATACATCAAAATCAACCATAAATTTAAAGTAAAAGGGGACATAATTCATAAAAAATTTATGTCAGAGTTAAGCACCTTATGTCACATCATCTGGGTGATGAGGTGGAACAACTATTTTAAGTTTGAATCAAATCCATTTAGTAATAACTGAGATATAGTGAAAATACAACAAAATTAACCTTAAATTCTAAGTAAAAGGGGACATAATTCATGAAAACTTGGTGTCAGAGTTATGCACCTTGTGTCACATGATGTGGGCACATGATGTGGGTGATGAGGTGGAACATGTTTTTTAAGTCTGAATCAAATCCATTTAGTAATAACTGAGATATAGTGAAAATACAAGAAAATTAACCTTAAATTCTAAGTAAAAGGGGACATAATTCATGAAAACTTGGTGTCAAGAGTTATGCACCTTGTGTCACATGATGTGGGTGATAAGGTGGAACATGTATTTTAAGTTTGAATCAAATCCATTTGGTAATAACTGAGATAATAGATTTCGGGACGCGACGGGATGGGACGGGACGGGACGCGACAAAACTGCCTCCTATATACCCCCCTCAAACAAGTTTGGTGGGGGTTTAAATATGCATATTGGGTTACATTATTCAGGTGTAAGACTTACAAAAATGGCATAAGATAGTCTTTAAACCACAAGGTGTAGTTAAGGTTTAATACCACAAAATGTAGGATCTGACCATCATCATTCATTAAACAAGAGGACCATGATGGTCCTGAATCGCTCACCTCTTCCCACATGACCCAGTTTTGAGTATGACGTCGTTTTTTTCTATTATTTGACATAGTGACCTAGTTTTTGAGCTCATGTGACCCAGTTTTGAACTTGACCTAGATATTATCAAGATAAAAATTCTGACCAATTTTCATGAAGATCCATTGAAAAATATGGTCTCTAGAGAGGTCACAAGGTTTTTCTATTATTTGACATATTGACCTAGTTTCCGAAGGTACGTGACCCTGTTTTAAACTTTACCTAGATATCATCAAGGTGAACATTCTCATTAATTTTCATGAAGATCTCATAAAAAATATGGCCTCTAGAGAGGTCACAAGGTTTTTTTATTATTTGACCTCTGACCTAGTTTTTTATGGGACGTGACCCAGTTTCAAACTTGACCTAGATATCATCAAGGTGAACATTCTGATCAATTTTCATGAAGATCCATTCAAGGGTATGACCTCTAGAGAGGTCACAAGGTTTTTCTATTTCAAGACCTACTGACCTAGTTTTTGATCGCAGTTGACCCAGTTTCAAACTTGATGGATATATCATCAAGATGAACATTCAGACCAACTTTCATACAGATCCCATGAAAATTATGGCCTCTAGAGAGGTCGCAACGTTTTTTCATTATTTGACCTACTGACCTACTTTTTGAAGGCACGTGACCGACTTTCGAAACTGACCTAGATATCATCAAGATGAACATTCTGACCAATTCATTCACAAGTATGGCCTCTAGAGAGGTCACAAGGTTTTTCTATTTTTAGACCTACTGACCTAGTTTTTGACTGCACATGACCCTGTTTCGAATTTGACCTAGATATCATCAAGAAAAACACTCAGACCAACTTTCATACAGATCCCATGAAAAATATGGCCTCTAGAGAGGTCACAAGATTTTTCTATTATTTAACCTACTGACCTAGTTTTTGATGGCACATGACCCAGTTTCAAAGCTGACCTAGATATCATCAAGATGAACATTCTGACCAATTTTCATGAAGATCTCATGAAATATATGGCCTCTAGATAGGTCACAAGGTTTTTCTATTTTTCGACCTACTGACCTAGTTTTTGACCGCACGTGACCCAGTTTCGAATTTGACCTAGATATCATCAAGATGAACATTCAGACCAACTTTCATACAGATCCCATGAAAAATATGGCCTTTAGAGAGATCACAAGGTTTTTCTATTATTTGACCTACTGACCTAGTTTTTGATGACACGTGACCCAGTTTCGAACTTGACCTAGATATCATCAAGATGAATGTTTTGACCAATTTTCATGAAGATCTTGTGAAATATATGGCCTCTAGAGAGGTCACAAGGTTTTTCTATTTTTAGACCTTCTGACCTAGTTTTTGATGGCATGTGACCCAGTTTCGAACTTGACCTAGATATCATCAAGGTGAACATTCTGACCAATTTTCATGAAGATCTTGTGAAATATATGGCCTCTAGAGAGGTCACAAGGTTTTTCTATTTTTAGACCTACTGACCTAGTTTTTGACGGCACATGACCCAGTTTCGAACCTGACCTAGAATTTACCAAAGTTAACATTCTGACTCATTTTCATAAAGATCCCATGAAAACTGTGACCTCTAGAGATGTCACAAGGAAATGTTTACGCACGCACGGACGACGGACGGACTTTGATAGTAAATAATTATTTTCAGTTTCAAATCAAAAGCTTTGATTGTAACAGAGATATTTGACTTTATCAAAGACTTTAACCATAAAATTTTAAGTTAAAAAGGGGCATACCTCTGTTAAAATTCAAATCAGAGTTATGGGGATTGTTTCTCCTGGTGTAAACTTTGGTAGTAAATAACTATGTAAAGTTTCAAGTCAAAACCTTTGATAGTTAAAGAGATATTGACTTTATCAAAAACTTAAAAACCAACGGTGACGCTGATGCTGGGGCAAGTGTAATAGCTCTTCTTTTTCTTCAAAAGTTGAGCTAAAAATGCTTGAACTTATCCTAACAGAAACTATCAAGGAACAGAAAATATTTGGTCACTGTACACAATAGTTCTACTGTTCTGGGTCAATGTGACCTTTACCTTTGACCTACTGACCTCAAAATCAATAGGGGTCATCTGCTGACCATGCCAAAACGTTCTTGAATTATCGTCTAGAAACGTTCTTGAATTATCGTCCAGGAACGGATTGGTCTACAAACCGACAGACAGACATATGCAAAACAATATACCCCTCCATCTTCGAAGGAGGGCATAAACAGTTGAACAACTATATTAACAGAACCCTCTGGTAGCTAATGTTGTTTAGGCAGAATAAGATGTTTTGCAGATTCATAGTTTCATCCAGATGTTATATGGAACTTTATTTTACATTTTATGGATCCACATCTTGTGTAGCATTTGAATTGCGGAGTCAGTGTTCTAACAGCATCAAGTGACTGCTTATCAGAAAAATAACTGAAGAATTTGTTTATTTGTTTGCTTAGGTTTTAACACTGTTTTTCAACAGTATTTCAGTCATGTAACGGCGGGCAGTTAACTTTACCAGTATTCCTGGATTCTGTACCAGTACAAACCTGTTTTCCGCAAGTAACTGCCAACTTCCCCACATGAATCAGAGGTGGAGGACTTATGACTTCAGACACAATGTTGTTTATCAAATTGTCACGGCGAACATACACCCCGCCTGAGGATTGAACTCACGACTCCGCCAACCATAGACCAACACTCTACCTACTGAGCTAAGTGGGCAGGCATCTGAAGACTGACTGGTTAACAGCAACAACACATATTCTAAAGATTTTCAAATCATGAGGTCCCTTTCATGTTTAAGAAAGTAAATAGTACAACACTATTAAAATCTTTAAATACTTATCAGATCATTTTTTATTGTTAGTCAATTCCTTTTTGTTATTTTCCAATAGAAATAAACCATTCATTGCTAATTCCATTATTCAAACACTGGTAGTACAGTAAACCTCACTTATAAGGAACTCGGATATAAGGAACACTCGGTTATAAGGAACAGTTTTCAATTCCCCGATCTAATTCCTTCTTTATTCAATGTAAAAATCCTCGGTTATAGGGAACTCGGTTATAAGGAACACCCTATTATAAGGAACACTTTTTCTAGTCCCAAAGTTCGAAATTCAATAGAAAACACCTCGGTTATAGCGAACAGACATAAATAATATCAAAGGCCTGAAGGGCCTGAGTCGGCTAATGATTGATGTACTGACAGTATAGTCTACCAGTTTCAGTTTGTTTTTAGTTTTTTTCTTAAAATTTCATAACACAGCTCGATATTTACCCAAAATATTATATCCGGATACGATTACACTTTTCTCCAGTTTCAACAATATATTTTACAAATTGCGATGATACGAAGACATTTAGCAGCAATTGGCAGTATCTGACATTGAAGTTTACGGTTAAATTACCTCTTATTTAAATCTTTTCATAAAAAAGTTGTTTCGTTTCATGAAAGCAGCCAAACATAGACGATCTACTTTCGATTTCAAAAACTACAAGAAAATACAATTTAATGTTTCGCCGATTTGTTTATTTCTCGAAAAATAAGAATTAAAATCATTTTTAATATCAGTAGTAACTAAACAAACCAGTAAGAGCTTCTTCTTCCGATAATTTATCCGTTTACTGACTGCAAAATTCAATCCACGCAAAGTTTATAGAAATCATACGATGCGTGTTTACGTTCAATGTGGGAGAATTAAGGCTGATCGGCTGTGTTACCTAACGCATCCGGACGATTCAGATTTTGTTTTTAAAAAAGCATTGTGTGCGTTTCTGTAATTTTATATACGTTTTTTACGCTTAGAAATTATTAGACATGCGTATTTGCATTATTTCTATACGTAATTTACGCTAATACGCATCTTATCTGGAGCCCTGTGGAACTATTTTTTGTCTTTCGCTGGATGTTACCCAAGCTTTGTAAGCCTGCGCAATTCTTAAAATGCACATTTATGCTTAATGAGTTACATTCGAGTATTGCACAATTACAAGTCATAAATATGACAGATTACATCGTATATTGGTCATAGCAAAGGGAATTGACACAACTTAACTTCATTCATGCAGTGAACTGTTTGAAGTTTGAGAAATCTAACGGAACTACATCCCTTCACGTGTTATTCGGTCCATTTAGAGAATCGCTGAACAGCAAGGACTCGTCAAAAGGCTTTCAGCCTTTAGCCGACTCAAAAAATTATTGAAAACTGGAAATAAACAGGAGAATCGCTGATGACGTCAGAGTAACGTCGGCACTTTCACGCGCTTTTATGCACATGAATAAACACATATTATTTCATTTCTATGGTCTTTAGTTTGTTATTTCACGGATATGATAAAAGAAAATAAATAATATCATAATTAACTTATATTTACTCGAGATTATGTTTGAGAGCTACATGTATTAGGTATTTCATGTTAACAATAGTGAACGAAAATCAGTCGTGGACACGGTCATGTCATACTATCCTAAATAAATGTGTTAATTACGCGTGATTAACAATGACAAACAGTCCAGTTTACCCAATTTTCAATTGTAAAAATTATAGCAGGTGCTAAAATGGACAATAGCAAAACTATAGAATGATATAATTTACATTTTAGTCCGTTTGTATGGCGCCGTTGTCTAGTCGTAATGCACTGTATGTTATAAACACCCTACTTGATTTGAATTGGTAGGCTAATTTAACATTTTGTATTAATTATTTGAACATTTATTTTATATTTGTATTGATGCCTATTCACATAAAATGCTGTCAAGCAAGGAAAGGGCTGCAACATATCTTATAATTATAATGTAGTGCTCTCCTAAAAAAGAAGATAAAAATAGCCGACAAAAAATAAACACAAATCACGTCATTCTTACCGATTTTGGCTTAGATTAGGTTTAAACGCCGTGTTTCAACACTATTTCAATCTCTGTATGATAGGACCGGTACTAGACTCACAACTTTCTCACATAAAGAGTCATGGTCGACCCGGAGCCCTTTTCAAACGTCAGTCAAATAGTGTTCGCTGTACAAATTGTGTTCGTTATACAAACATCGGTTACAAGAAATTAGTCCACTATACAGATACAGGGAACCTCGGTTATAAGGAACAATTTTTAGAGGTCCCAAGCTGTTCCTTATAAGCGAGGTTTACTGTAATGCCAAGCTAAAATACTGGTATTAATCCCAGGCTAGAACACTGGTAGTAATCTCTGGCTAAACACTAGTAGTAACCCCAGGCTTAACACTGGTAGTAATGCCAGGCTAAAACACTGGTAATAATCCCAGGCTAAAACACTGGTAATAATCCCAGGCTAAAACACTGGTAGTAATCCCAGGCTGTAAGACTGGTAGTAATGAAAGGCTAAAACACAAAAAGAGATTAAAAGATTTGCGATGTAAACAATATTCCTACATCTACTTTGATAACTTAAAATATGCCTTAATCATGCTGTAATGAATAGACAATTGTCGACAGTTTTCCTTTTTGCTTGCTATACTGGACATTGTAGCAATGACTGAAAATAGATTAGAAATAAGAGGATGTAAGATCTCTCTAGAATTTATATCCCCTTTTCAGTCAGTATCTAGGAACATATCTTTGTAGAGTTAAAAAAGAAAAAGATAACATCAACAATGCTTGATACAACGGAATCGGGTTAAAGTTAAATTGCATTCTGTAGATTTCAAGTTAATTTCATACGATATTCAGCGGCACTTTAGACTCACCTGGTTTATCATGAAAAATAAGTCAGCAACAGCAAAAAATTATCTTTTCCATATTCACAGATTCTGTCTAACAGTTTCATTTTTATATATTTTTATTATCACTATTATCGCAATAGCAACTTTACCAATATATCATACTGTCCCGTACGACTAATACTTAATATATTCTGAAAAAGCTGTCACCCCTTTGAAAATGAGTGCCATTTGTAAAGGAATGAAAATGAACAAATAAAAAAAAAAGCCGTGCCATGAGAAAACCAGCATAGTGGGTTTATGATCAGCATGGATCCAGACCAGCCTGCACATCTGCGCGGTCTGGTCAGGATACATGCTGTTCACTTTTAAAGCCTATTGCAATTAAAGAAACTGTTAGCGAACAGCATGGATCCTGACCAGACTGCGCAGATGTGCAGGCTGGTACAGATCCATGCTGGTCGCAAACCCACTATGTTGGTTTTCTCATGGCGCGGCTCAAATATAGATCTAAATGTTTCACATGCTATTCAATTTTCATGTGAAACAACTCTTTTTTTTCTTTACCAATATATCGTACTGTCCCGTACGATTAATACTTAATATATTCTGAAAAAGTTGTCCCCCTTTGAAAATGAGTGCCATTTGTAAAGGAATGAAAATAAACAAATATAAAAAATATAGATCTACATGTTTCACATGCTATTCACTTTTCATGTGAAAAAACTCTTTTTTCCCTATGATTGTGCTTTTTCCTCATAACGTAAGGCTGAGTGTTCTAGCTGTGAAAATTTGCCCTACCAACTGACTCGTACAAGTGTGATATACTTTGACTGCGTATGTAAATTTGTTGACAGCTACTATAGCACAATGTGACATACAACTAGGTACTCAAGTGTCACTCAACTGTTTGCTTTTTTATTTTATGAGTGAACTAGTTTTTGCAGATGTCATGTCAGGTATGTTTCTCAATACCTTGACCCGCATATAAAGAGCATGTCTGCTGTTCATCGATACAATTGCAACGATTCGAAATGGATGAACACATCAACCAGAACATTACAGCAACAACAACAACATCCCCAGCTGAAATTTTAAGAAGGTGCATAGAAAGCCTAGAACGAGATGGAAAAGAAATCAGTGCTGCTGTAAGAAAGGCTTTTCCAATCGTGCATGGACTGCCATCCAACACTACAACGATACTCACTGAATCCAACCGAATAAAGATGGTATGCTCTTAAAGAGAGTCTAACAAAAGAGCGCTCAAAGAGCAATATCTTGGCCGCCCTGCATTGGTGATGGTGGCTAAGGTAATGCCATTTCAGCTATCAGCAGCAGAAGAGACCGGTACCATTCAGTAGCTTGGTGCTGTTGATGTCAGTTAAACGGCCCTTTTAAGGACCAACCAAATGTTCAAGAAAGAAATGCCGACATCAGTCAATTGTCAAAGCTGTAGCACATGCACACTCCTTTGAGACAATAGTAAATATTTGTATTTTGGAAATGGTAAAACTGTAAAATACTAGTATAATCAATAAAGTTTCACTATTAAGACCACCTTACTTTTAAACTTTTAAAGCATCTTAGCTCCTGATTTCTGGGTACTTTTGAAACAGTCAATGTATAGGTTTTCTGTGAACATAAAAATCATTTTTATGTCTACGCTTTAAATTAAAAAAGTTAAACAAATTGTATTAATTAGTTTTGTGTATTTTATGGAATATAACACCCGTTTCTAGCAATATGTAAGCATAATAACAGTCAGCTATTCAGTCTAACTACTCGGCCATGGCATGGACGCCGTCGGTCTGGCAAGTGTACGAGCGCTTGCTAGGATACCCAAAATCAATGCATAAAACCAACTCCATGGGCGGTATTGGGGCCCCCAGACAAAAGTGATGCTAGCGTTAGCATAGGCCGGTCTTCACTCTCAAGTGGTAGAGCACTGTATGTATTTGATATAACACTGGCACTTGATGACAGTTTTAAATTTGAAGTTCTCCATTCTATTCAATTTTCATGTGAAACAACTCTTTTTTTCCTTTACCAATATATCGTACTGTCCCGTACGACTAATACTTAATATATTTTGAAAAAGTTGTCCCCCTTTGAAAATGAGTGCCATTTGTACAGGAATGAAAATAAACAAATATAAAAAATATAGATCTACATGTTTCACATGCTATTCACTTTTCATGTGAAAAAATATTTTTTCCCTATGATTGTACTTTTTCCTCATAACGTAAGGCTGAGTGTTCAAGCTGTGAAAATTTGCCCTACCAACTGACTCGTACAAGTGTGATATACTTTGACTGCGTATGTAAATTTGTTTGTTTGCTGACAGCTTCTATAGCACAATGTGACATACAACTACTCAAGTGTCACTCAACTGTTTGCTTTTTTATTTTATGAGTGAACTAGTTTTTGCAGATGTCATGTCAGGTATGTTTCTCAATACCTTGACCCGCATATAAAGAGCATGTCTGCTGTTCATCGATACAATTGCAACGATTCGAAATGGATGAACACATCAACCAGAACGTTACAGCAACAACAACAACATCCCCAGCTGAAATTTTAAGAAGGTGCATAGAAAGCCTAGAACGAGATGGAAAAGAAATCAGTGCTGCCGTAAGAAAGGCTTTTCCAATCGTGCATGGACTTCCATCCAACACTACAACGATACTCACTGAATCCAACCGAATAAAGATGGTATGCTCTTAAAGAGAGTCTAACAAACGAGCGCTCAAAGAGCAATATCTTGGCCACCCTGCATTGGTGAAGGTGGCCAAGGTAAGGCCATTTCAGCTATCAGCAGCAGAAGAGATCGGTCCGGTACCATTCAGTAACCTGGGTGCTGTTGATGTCAGTTAAACGGTCCTTTTAAGGGCCAACCAAACGTTCAAGAAAGAAATGCCAACATCAGTCCATTGTCAAAGCTGTAGCACATGCACACTCCTTTGAGACAATAGTAAATATTTGTATTTTGGAAATGGAAAAATTGTAAAATACTAGTATATTCAGTAAAGTTTCACTATTAAGACCACCTTACTTTTAAACTTTTAAAGCATCTTAGCTCCTGATTTCTGGGTACTTTTGAAACAGTCAAGGTATTCTGTGAACATAAAAATAATTTTTATGTCTACGCTATAAATAAACAAGGCAGTCTGAAAGACAGCTAAATCCCCCGCCACTGCTTTGGATAGTGAAAGGGTAAAACCTTTGATTTTAGCTGTGACCTTGACCTCGAACTGACATGGCTGACTCATGAATTCTGCACAACGTCTTGATGAGGTGATCATTTGACCAAAGTTTCATGAAAATCCTTCAAGGGGTTTAGGAGATACAGAGCTGAAACCTTTGACCTTCAGATGTGACCTTGACCTTGAGTTGACATGGCTGACTCATGAGTTCTTGATGAGGTGATCATTTGACCAAAGTTGGATGAAAATCCTTCAAGGGGTTAAGGTTAAGGAGATACAGAGTGGACACCAAATGGAAGGCTCAAACCTTCGACCCTTAGTTGTGACCTTGACCTTGAGCTGGCATGGTCGACTCATAATTTCTGCACATCGTCTTGATGAGGTAATCATTTGACCCAGGTTTTATAAAATTCTTTCAAGGGGTTTAGGAGATATAGAGTGGACACGAAATGGAAGGCTCAAACCTTTGACCTTCAGTTGTGACCTTGACCTTGAGCTGACATGGCTGACTCATGGGTTCTGCACATCGCCTTGATGAGGTGATCATTTGACTCAAGTTTGATGAAAATCCTTCAAGGGGTTTAGGAGATATAGAGCGGACACAAAATGGAAGGTTCAAAACCTTTGACCCTAAGTTGTGACCTTGACCTTGAGCCGGCATGGCTGACTCATGGGTTCTGCACATCGTCTTGATGAGGTGATCATTTGACCCAAGTTTTATAAAATTCCTTCAAGGGGTTTAGGAGACATAGAGCGGACACAAAATGGCAGGCTCAAACCTTTGACCTTGAGTTGTGACCTTGACCTTGAACCGACAAGGCTGACTCATGGGTTCTGCACATCGTCTTGATGAGGTGATCATTTGACCCAAGTTTCATGAAAATCCTTCAAGGGGTTTAGGAGATATGGACCGGACACGAATTTGTTATGGACGGAAGGACGGAAGACGGAAGGACGGACGCAGACCATTCCTATAATCCCTCCACCACGGCGGGGGATTAAAAAAGTTAAACAAATTGTATTAATTAGTTTTGTGTATTTTATGGAATATAACACCCATTTCTAGCAATATGTAAGCATAATAACAGTCAGTTATTCAGTCTAACTACTTGGCCATGGCATGGAGACCGTTGGTCTGGCATTTCCTGTATGCTTGTGTTTGTGTGCAGAACTTTTCGGTGACCTTCTTTGAACATGAGACCGCCAGGTGTTTAATATTTTTGTTTTTCGCCAATACCTATGGGAGGTCTGAAATCTTACGTCCAGTACCATTTGGTGGGCCAGGTATTTGATCATGCTTGAATTATACATAAAACACTAATCTTTATGTTTTCTGCACCCATCATATGGGACCTGGGATAAAAACATGAAATAGCCCTGCCATGATCATATATGCTAAAGGTTTTCACATGTACATCATGGCTATGAATAATCACATTTTTAAAAATCATATTCTGCCAAAACAAGGCAAATCGTGTTTTTTTTCTTATGACTTGGCAGAAATGTGGAGAAGAGTCACGTGTGAGTTTGGGCACTAGGTAGAATGGCGTTTAGGCACAGAACATATTGTAAAGGAGCACGTGTTCCCGTTTTATGTTGGAATTAGTGAGGAAATGCAGAATAGTGATGAGTCGGCATGATGGTTATGTTATCACGTCATTTCCGGTAAGTTGGTTTTTCTGCTTGCAATAATTGTGTTACGCAATATATTTACGTTTCAAGACTAATGATTGATCAAAATGTGGGCGGAGCAAAGATAATGATGTAAGAATCATAGTTGACGTTGGCTCTGAGAGTATATATAAAAGGGGCACGTTTATGTACTATTATTTTACTTAACTGATTTACAGTATGGATCGTTCTACAAGTGAAAACACAGAGGCTGATAATTATATAGCTTCATATTTATTTCCTGGCGAAAACGTATCTTTTGCTCCTTCATCACCGGAGATAAGAGCAGGAATACAATGTCTGAACGCCGCAGTGTGTAGTAATTCTCCTAAAGGCAAAGGAATGATTCAAGTGTAGAAAGGTTGTGAAAAATATTTTAACAGAAGATATAATGGGGACAGACATGAGAAAAACAGTGCTTGCAACAGACCAATGCGGCGTACTGTACGTTGTCCAAATTGTGACAAGTGCTTCATGAATAAATATACTTGTGACCGTCATGTGGAGACTTAGGCCTGTAATGTCACGTGCCAACATTGCAACAAGGTTTCTACAAGACACAAATTAAAAAGGCATCTAGAAATGCATGGGTTCAAATGTCCCATATGCACGATCTTCTTAACCGACAAACAGTTATTCAAGGCACATTGCCAGGGACACTTCCATAATGATTTTTTAACCATTGCCCAGGTTAAAAAGCTGAGGACACACATTGTCAGATCAGCCCTCATTCAATGTGGGGGAGATGAAGTCACAACAGGATCAAAAATGCCTCCGAAAGCTGCAACTGGATCAGAAATGCCTCCGAAAGCTGCATCTCTGTTACCGTCATCTCTGGTATGTATTCTTATGCTGGTTGCAAATGCACTAAGTTGGTTTTCTCATGGCGCGGCTCATTTCTTATTCTTACAGATTTTCCCTTGGCACCAGAACATTTGTTCATCCGAAAATGTGACCTGTCATCTTACACTCGACAAACTCAGCAGCTGAAGCATGCAGGATTGATTTAGACAACGAATCCACAGAAAGGTGTTTGTGTCTGACCATTAGAGACAAAGAAAGAATTCTCTTCAGTAAAGAGGTACACGGGGTAAACAAAGATCGATTTTCTTAATTTTTGAGTCAGGGGAAATGTTTGGTCTTTTTCTATCCCCATATATAGGACGCATCAGTTCTTCAAGACCAGAATCTTGTAAAAAAATGTGCGTCTTATATTCGTAGGATGACGGTAAAAAAGTAAATAATGAAAGAGCAAAAATTATATGAATAAATAGGTTGATGAATGAATATGAATGAATGAAGTTTAAGTCTGTTTTATATTTACATATATGAGCCGCGCCATGAGAAAAGCAACATAGTGGCTTGGCAACCAGCATGGATCCAGACCAGTCGCAAAGCCACTTTGTATGTTTTCTCATGGCGCATCTCAAATAGGCTTATTTCATGATAAATGAAACTCTGTTTTACCTTTTTCCTAGGAAAGAGTGCACAGAATCCGAGAAACTGTGGACATACACATATGCTCGGATGAACAGAAGCTACGAAGACTAGTTAGTAAACACATGTTCCAAAGCATGCGCATGTTTAGCAACAATCAAGTGGCTGTGCAGTTGTACAGACCAACAGTTGTGCTGAATTCGCCTATCTCTATAAACTTTAGCATTCTGGAGCTATCAAAGTTACGTGTCTACTCTTTTCTTTATGATTTTGTTAAACCCGTATCGGCGCAGGATGAACAGGTGCAATTTTTAAGTGGAGACACTGATTCGCTGATACTAAGAATTTCAAAAGTCCAAGACTTGACGGACAGGTTTCGCGAGCACAGTCACCTGTTTGATTTCTCAAACTTACCTCTTGATCATGAGCTGTACAACATAACCAACAAGAAGGTGCTAGGAAAAGTTAAATTCGAACTGCCTGGTCATGTATGTGAAGACGCTGTACAGTGTGTCGGTGAATAAGAGGGTCCTCAGTGTTTTGGATGTGAAACGGTACCACATTGACCCTATACAGTCTGTAAGCTTTGGACATTAATCAGTAGACAAAAAACACCTAGGTAATTTGACAGCTTCTATTACTGCAACTTTTAATTTGATAATTTAATACTTTTCTATTTCTCATATCATTATTATTACTATTATTATTATCATCATTATTGGTATTAAATGCATTATTACAAATTTAAATCAAGTTACTTATAACATTAAAAAGGACCCTTATCATTATAAACAAACGGTTAACGACAGTAATCTTATTTCAAACAGGGCCCACGCTGTCGTTCGCCACTCGAGCCACTTGGCGATTTTGCGATGAAAGTGGCGAAGAAAAATCGCAAGTGGCGAAAATGAAAAAATCTTCGTAATTTGGACCGCCATTTTGTTTCTGACGTTCTAAATCGTAACCTCCGAGTTTGGGGGAAAAACAGTTGACTGGTTCGGACAATTTTACCTTATACAACTAACTTCATAATTTCAGGACAGTAATACCCAGTCTGCGTTCACTTTACAATGTGTAATAAACATCTTGACACGCGAGAATATGCAATTTGCAACCAATTATCGAGTAAGAATAATTAATCTTTTTGTTTTATTATCATTACGGCAGATTAAATGTTTGATGCCTTTAATTTCCATGGATCAATCAATTAATAAACAAATCGGTGATATAATGAATGGTTTGATGAATTTTTGAGTGTTGTCGCCACCATCAGAATCTGATGTTGGTAAATAATAAGTAAAGGTGTTTGCGATATATATTTTTTTGAATGTCATTAGCAAGATCAAAAGAAAAAGTTGTGAAAAATAAGATTTTCATGACCTCGACTATAAAAAGATACAGAAACTTGTCCAAATCATCACTTGTCAACACTTGTTACAATGGCTTCTTTTGACTGTAAGCTAGAAACGTCCGCTCGACGATTCTTTCCAAACATCACCTTCAAAAAAAGCTAAAATCAGACAATTTAATGAATCTTGGAAAACAAACAATGCTTGGCTTCGCTTTAAATTGATCAAGAAGCAGGATTAATGTTTTGTGATATGTGCATCAAAATTCAAAACTCAAACCCGTTCACATCAGGCTCTGCTATTCTAAAGGATTCTGTGACTAAACACACTAAAACTAAAGGTAATGATCATAAATCAATGATCGTTTTGTTTTGTTTCTTTTTAAGACAAGAGGGCCATAATGGCCCTATATCGCTCACCTGTCATCACTGCACTTAAGGACAAGAAGGTTAAAAAATCCTAATCAAGATCAATCAAAAGAATCATGAGAAAATATAGTTGAAATTTTCTTGAAGGTACAGATATGTCAAAATACACCTATAAATTGGAGGTACCATCCATGTTGTACCACAGGAAAGTGGTCTCGGTTTTTCCCTACGGCCAATAATAAAAAAGTTACTAAATAAGCTATTTATAGTAACATAAAAGGGAAGTAATTAAAAAAAAGTTATTGTAAGTGAACAAAAGAAGGATCTGCCAAATAAAAACTAGAGCACTGCAATGCAATGCAAATGCAGAGCAATATACACACAAAACAAAGTCATATGACCTTTGACCCTAAGTGTGACCTTGACCTTGAAGTGAGCCATCCAAAACATGCGCTCTGCACATCGTTTCGATGAGGTGAACATTTGTGTCAGGTTTCTTTGAAATCCTTCAAGGGGTTCAAGAGTTACAGAGCGGAAGGGAAATTGCTATCCAACAGACAGACAGACGAACACCGAGGCCATAACATAATACGTCTCTTAGGGCTTATAAAAAGGAATCACGATCTTATGGTGATACAAGTTGTGTGCAAGTTTGGTTAAAATCAAATCATAAATGAAGCTGCTATTGTGCAGACAAAGTCAAAATAGCTAATTTTGACCCTTTCAGGGGCCATAACTACGGAATCCATAATGGGATCTGGCCAGTTCAAGAAAGGACCCGAGATCTTATGGTGACACAAGTTTCTGAGCAAGTCTGATTAAATTCAAATCAAAAATAAAGCTGCTATTGTGCAGACAAGGTCAAAATAGCTAATTCTGGCCCTATCAGGGGCCATAACTCTGAACTCTGGAACCCTTAAAGAAATCTGGCAAGGTCAAGAAAGGAATCAAGATCTTGTGCTGATACAAACTGTGTGCAAGTTTGGTTAAAATCAAATCATAAATGAAGCTGCTATTGCGCAGACAAGGTCAAAATAGCTAATTTTAGCCCTTTCAGGGGCCATAACTCTGAAACCCATTAAGAGATCTGGCCGGTTCAAGAAAGGAACCGACATCTTATGGTGACACAAGTTTTGTGCAAGTTTGATTAAATTCAAATCATAAATGAAGCTGCTATTGTGCAGACAAGGTCAAAATAGCTAATTTTGGCCCTTTCAGGGGCTATAACTCCGGAACCCATAAAGGGACCTGGCCAGTTCAAAAAAGGAACCAAGATCTTATGGTGATACAAGTTGTGTGCAAGTTTGGTAAAAATCAAATCATAAATAAAACTGCTATTGTGCAGACAAGGTCAAAATAGCTAATTTTGGCCCTTTCTGGGGCCATAACTCTGGAACCCATAATGGGATCTGGCCGGTTCAAGAAAGGAACCAAGATCTTAAAATAAAATCATAAATGAAACCACTATCGTGCAGACAAGAAATTGTGGACGGACGACGGACGGACGGACGAAGGGTGAACACAAAAGCTCACCCTGTCACTACGTCACAGGTGAGCTAAAAATGAAATGACAGATTTTTTAATTTCTTTTGGGTTTCATAAAATTCAAAACTATTTTTTAACTTTCAGAACATCTGAAAGCTGTAGAAGCATCAAAACAGTCTGCTTACATGAAAACCGCACGTGAAAGCGCAACTACTACAAGCGAGTCTGCTAAAACGTCAGCTCTGAAGAACGTTTATTTTGCTGCCAAACAGAACATGGCTAGTTTTGCAGTACCTGCTCTGAATGCTCTTTGTATAAATCAGGGTGTAACACAGTTATGTGATCTTCCTGTAGACAGCCGTACTACATATGAACATAATGAGAGTGTAACCGAGTTTCAGGAAGCTATATATCTGATGTACTCAGACTTGATCTCAGTACCAAAATTCAAAATTCGGGGAAGTTCAGCTTAATGCTAGATGAAAGCACTGATATTTCTGTTTACCAAAACTTGATCATTTACATTCGTTTGTTAGAACGTGATTGCTTTGGCACAGTGCCTCCACAAACATATTTTTTGGCTATCAATCGACTTGAAAGGGCAAATTCTGAATCCATCTATTTGAAAACTATTGAGTTTCTGGGCAAAAAGAGGATCAAAATTTCTGAACTGTGTGGTGTCAGTACAGATGGGGCTTCAGTCATGACTGGTCATAAGTCGGGTGTTGTCACTTGTTTTAAGAAAACTGTCCAAGGTGTCCTTGCAACACACTGCATTGCACACAGGTTAGCCCTTAGCTGCTGCAGTAGTGCTGATAACATACCCTATTTGGTTAAGTTCCAGGAGATTTTGAACTCTGTTTATAAGTACTTCAAGAACTCCCCCAAAAACATGGCCACACTGCCTGCCATTCAGACTGTACTTCAGGGTCAGACAGTCAGATTTAAGGAAGTCTTCCATACCTGTTGGTTAAGCTTTGAGGGGTCTGTTGATGCTTTGGTCAAGAATTATTCCAGCCTCTTGTCAGTATTCTTAGAGGAGAGTTCGGGAAAAGCTCTCTCCCTCTATAAGCCTATTTCTACATACAAGTTTTTGTATGTAGCCCATTTCTTGTGTGATACTCTTAAACCACTGGCCATTTTGTCAAAAATGTATCAAAAGAAGGATCTGACATATTCAGAGATTTCTCCTCTTCTTTCCTCTACTATTGGTATCCTTGAGGATCTGCGTGACAACAGATCTGGTCACATGCTAGCAAAATTCCTGAAGGTTACTCCCCAGGAACCTAAACTTGATGGACTGGTCTCTGCACTTTTGAATTTGAAGGTCACACTATAAGGGATAGCCAAAAGCAAAGGACTGAATCGCATAGTGTATGCAGTCAATTTGTTGATGGCATGGTCAAAAACCTTAATTCCAGATTTTCTGACAACAGTGATGGGGCTGTTCTTACCTCCATGAGCAATCTATTTGATCCTTTGCTCAAGGTCTGTGACATATCTGGTGACCTAGATACTGTCTCTGAGTATCTAGATACCATTGGGTTTGAGGGGTCTAGGTCAGAACTCACTAGTTTTGCTAACTTCGCCAGAGCCAGCCATAACAATGGCAATAAGTCTGTGACTGACATCACTTCAGTGGCAAATTTGGCTATTAACAAGAGGGCCATGATGGCCCTATATCGCTCACCTGTTATCATTGCACTTGAGGACAAGAAGGTCCTCAGAAAAAATATCTAAGTCCAAAGGACAGGAACAACAAAGGGAAGAAATTTAACCAAAAAGAAAAAAAAAATTCTTACAAGGTACAGTTATGTCAAAATACGCCTAAAAATTGGAGGTACCATCCATGTTGTACCACAGGAAAGTGGTCTCGGTTTTTCCCTACAGCCAATAATAAAAAAGTTACTAAAAATAAGCTATTTATAGTAACGTAAATGGGAAGTAATTAAAAAAGAAATATTGTAAGTGAACAAAAGAAGGATCTGCCAAATAAATCTGTTGACATAAATGAAATTTCAGATCAGTATCTTCATTAGTTACAGAGATATACCCATTTTAATTTGAAATAAAGGGAGGTAATTTGACATAAAATCAGTCCATAGTTATCTACCCTGATTGGCTCAGTCCAACTAATGACAATAATGAAATTTCAAATAAGTCCTATAAGTACTTACTGATATAAATCCATTTTGATTACAATCAGGGGAGGTAATCAAAATAACTCTGGAACCTACGACTGGATCTGATTTGTCATGGAATCCAAGATTTATTATTGTTGAAGATATTTTGGAAGTTTGTATCAAATAAAACCATAAATGAAGTCTCTATATGGCTGCAAAAGCCAAAATAGCCAATTCTGGACCTTTAAGGGGCCATAACTCTGGAACCCATGAAGGAATCTGGCCAGTTCAAAAAAGGAACCAAGATCTTGCGGAGATACAAGTTGTGTGCAAGTTTGGTTAAAATCAAATCATAAATGAAGCTGATATTGTGCAGACAAGGCCAAAATAGCTAATTTTGGCCCTTTCAGGGGCCATAACTTTGGAACCCATTAAGGGATCTGGTCGGTTCAAGAAAGGAAGCGAGATCTTATGGTGACACAAGTTGTGTGCAAGTCTGATTAAATTCAAATCATAAATAAAGCTGCTATTGTGCAGACAAGGTCAAAATAGCTAATTCTGGCCTTTTCAGGGGTCATAACTCTGGAACCCATAATGGAATCTGGCCAGTTCAAGAAAGGAACCAAGATCTTATGGTGATACAAGTTGTGTGCCAGTTTGGTAAAAATCAAGTCATAAATAAAGCTGCTATTGTGCAGACAAGGTCAAAATAGCTAATTTTGGCCCTTTCAGGAGCCATAACTCTGGAACCCATAATGGGATCTGGCCAGTTCAAGAAAGGAAGCGAGATCTTATGGTGATACAAGTTGTGTGCAAGTTTGGTTAAAATAAAATCATAAACGAAACCACTATCGTGCAGACACGAAATTGTTGACGGACGGACGGACGACGGACGAAGGGTGATCACAAAAGCTCACCTTGTCACTATGTGACAGGTGAGCTAAAAATAAGGACTCTTTTCCAGCATCTGCTGAAGTAGCTGAAAGATTGTTAGTGCTGCCTGTGTCAACAGCTGATTGCGAGCGTGGTTTCAGCAAGCAGAACATCATTAAAACTTCCCTGAGAAATGGACTTAGTGAGGCAAACTTGGACAATTTGATGACTATTTCAATCGATGGACCTGAGATGTCCAAATTTGACTTTAAAAGTGTGTTTAATATGTGGTCAAAGAAGAAGACACGCCGTATTCTTCAGTGATGGATTAACTTTCAAAGACTGTGAGTAAGTGAATATTAAGTGATAAAAACAATGAGATAGCTTTCAGAGAATGTGAACACTTGAAGAGATTGACTTGTGAATGTTATAATTTAAGTTACAAAAAGATGTTGATATTTGTCTTTGTTTTAAATTCATAGTTGAGTTGATGATTAAATAATTATGTTAATTATTGAAAATTAAATGAAGTAGTTTAAATCACATTCAGATTTGTTTTCAATAATGAACAGTTTGTATGTCTTACAAGTAAAGAGTGAATTTGAAATGTTATCCCAGGTTGGTTTTACCAAATTAACCAACACAGGACAACATTTTAAAATACACTTCTTGCTTTGGAGGTATACATACTTTCTTTTTCCAGGCAATATGTTTTCAAAATGAATAGTTTGTATGTCTTTAAAAGTTAGGAATGGATTTGAAATGTAATCCTGTATTGGTTTTACCAAAGTTACCAACACAGGACTACATTTTAAAATACAAAACTTGCTTTAAAGGTATACACACTTTCATTCAAAAGTCCCCCTATATAGCTAGAATATCACCATTTGCTTATGTGAAGTGAAAAAAATTTCAACGCGCCATCGGAAGGAAAACCCCTCTAGCACCCTCCCCACTGTTCCCGAGAAAAAGGTGGCTCCAACTTTTTTCAGCCCAGTGTGGACCCTGTTTCAAAGCGTTTTGCCGACTTGATCAATCGTGATCAAAAGACGTTTTCAACGAGATCTCTTTCAGTTGTCACTGGATGGATAGCTCTTTCATCTCAGTATACAGTGTATAAGTGTCTACTGGTCACAGCTGCTAATTAGCTGGTGATCCAATCCGTATACTGGTGGTTACTTTGATGCGCAATAGCGGAGAGCTTCTTTAAACTGAGGTTATGCAATGAAGTCGTGCCACGTGCAGGGCGCGTGTCTCCTATTGACCTGTCAATCAAATGTTTGATTAATCATACGCTTTTTAAGTGTCCAGATAATGCTAGTAATTAAAACTCAATTGTTTTTATCACAGACTCTTGAATTCCAAAGAACAGATAAGATGGACAAAGTTGTAGTGTTAGTTTCTGTTATCTTGTTAGCAGGATCCATCAGTGCAGTTTGTGTGGAGGAGGGAGAGGTACGTTTGTGTGCAGAGGAGCGTTTGCGGGTGTCTCAACAGAAAAAAACAGTCGTCCGACTGTACAAGTAGACAGGGATCTGCATGGAACTACCAGAGAGAGGCACATTGTTCGTGTATGGACAGAAGGCCTGTAATGTGCTTAAGTGCCACCAACAGATGTCGTATTCGCACCCAAAGCTGACTGTGTAGACACCACTCTGGAAAAAGGGACCACCGCAGGCCAAACGACCAGCAGTACCACGGTAAGTGTGTATTCATTGTCGTTGCACAAGTTTTGTTAATTGATTCATTTATTAAAATTTTTGTCAAGATTCAAGCATAGTTAGGAACAGAAATGAAATAATGTATTCTATTTACTTAAGTATATTTAGTGTAACTTATTATGAGCCGTGCTATGAGAAAACCAACATAGTGGCTTTGTGACCAGCATGGATGCAGACCAACCTGCGCATCCATGCAGTATGGTTAGGATCCAAGCTGTGCGCTTTCAAAGCCTATTGCAATTAGAGAAACTGTTAGTGAACAGCATGGACCCAACCAGACTGCGCAGATTTGTAACAAGAGCTGTCGGAGGACAGCAACGCTCGACTATTCAACAGCCTTGTCAATTGAATTAATACAAAAGTTGAAAAAGGGGCATAATTTTGTAAAATGCAAAGTAGAGGTATTGAACCTCTGTACTGCATGTCATATCATGACAGTGAACAAGTGTGTGAAGTTTCGATCCTTTCCAATGTGTGGATACTGAGATACCAGCTTACATACAAAAACTTAACCAAAAACTGCTAAGTCAAAAAAAGGGACATTATTTTGAAAAAAAAAAGAGTAGAGTTATGGGACTTGCTTAGTGCATGTCAGATCATGACAGTGAACAAGTATGTGAAGTTTCAATCCATTCCCATTATTAAGTACTGAGATACCAGCTTACATACAAAACCTTAACCAAAAATTTCTAAGTCGAAAAAGGGGCATAATTTTGTAAAAAGTAAAATAGAGTTATGGAACCTGTGCAATGTAGGTCAGTTTATCACAGTGAATAAGTGTGTGAAGTTTCAATCCATTCCCACAAGTGGTTACTGAGATACCAGCTTACATACAAAACCTTAACTAAAAATTTCTAAGTTGAAAAAGGGGCATAATTTTGAAAAAAAAAAGAGCAGAGTTATGGGACTTGCTTAGTGCATGTCAGATCATGACAGTGAACAAGTATGTGAAGTTTCAATCCATTCCCATTAGTAAGTACTGAGATACCAGCTTACATACAAAACCTTAACCAAAAATTTCTAAGACGAAAAAGGGGCATAATTTTGTAAAAAAGCAAAATAGAGTTATGGAACCTGTGCAGTGTAGGTCAGTTTATCACAGTGAATAAGTGTGTGAAGTTTCAATCCATTCCCACAAGTGGTTATTGAGATACCAGCTTACATACAAAACCTTAACCAAATCGGGACGCGGACGCCGATGCGGATGCCGACGCATGGGCGAGTCCAATAGCTCTACTATTCTATGAATAGTCGAGCTAAAAATGTTGATCTTCTCATGGCACAGCTCAAAATTATCATTTAGTTTTAACTGATTGTAGAAATAATGATACTGATAATAATGATCTGTTTGTAATAGTTAAATTGAAAATCCCACTTTAAATAATTCAAAACAAGGCTTAGTGTTTTTTTCTCGGATATTCATACAGCTTCTAATTTTTTCTTGCTTCTGATTTTTCCTATCATTTTCGTTTTAAGACACGTACATACAGGTTCTCTACCCACCACAACTTCTACAAGGACAGACGAAGAACTTGAATTAGAAGCTTTGCCATCAGACATGCTAGCTCGCAAGTAAATTATCTGTTACAACAATTTAACTTCACACTTTGTGACTTATTAATTGTATATTAATCTAAGTGCCCGGCTTATCGTCAGCTTAATTGTAGTCACGCGCATTACTTTTTACTAGCCTGACTGGGGACCGATAAAGAGCTCTCATGTTTGTTTGATCAATGACAACCCTTTGCTACGTATTTAACTCAAAATTTCTTATTGTTCAATTTCTTTTGTTGTCTTTGGCCATTTCAAGTTAGAATAATGTTAGATACAAGAAACGCGGCAATGCCACGAAACCAGGTTTTCAACACTTTTCATAAGAATAAACAAGAGTGCCAGAATGTCACAATATACGCCCGTCACAGCAAATTTCTTTACTCTAGCACCTGTATTTGCAGATGTAATTTTAATTTTGTGGTTGTTTAGTAATCATTGTAATTCTTTTGTTTTCCTAAGTTCACAAAAAAACTCCTTACCAGGTAGAGATACCTTAAAATACACCTAAAATTAGAAAGTAACAACTATGTTGTACCACAGAAAAGTGGTCTTGGTTTTTCCCTACGGTCAATTATAAAAAAAGTTACAATATAAGTTCTTTATAGTAACAACTAAGGGAAGTTAATCTTAAAAAAAAAAAAAAAAAAAAACAAAAAAAAAAAATACAAAATTTTTTTTTTAAGTCCACACAGAAATCCTTACCAGGTAGAGATTGATCAAAATACACCTAAAAATTGGATGTAACATGCATGTTGTACTACAGAAAAGTGGTCTCGATTTTTCCCTACGTCTAGTAATGAAAAAGTTACAATATAAGCTATTTATAGTAACAACAAAGGGAAGTAATTCTAAAGAAGGGAACTGCGCAAGACACTTCGTCTCATGATGGTGTATAATTGTGCCAAGTTACTTCAAAATCCCTCTATGCATGAAGAAGATATGCTCCGGACAAAGTTTTCATTCTTGTATCCTTTGACCTCTAAGTGTGACATTGACCTTAGACCTAGGGACATGGTTCTTGCGCATGACACTCCGTCTCATGATGGTGAACAATTGTGCCAACTTTCATCAAAATCCCTCCATGCATGTAGAAGATATGCTAACCCTAACCCTAACCTAACCCTAACCCTATTTTTAGTAACAATGACCTTGACCTTGATCCCAGAAACCCCAAAATCAATCCCAAGCTACAACTTAATATAAGTTTTCTATACACCAAGTTTCATCAAGCTCATTCCTAAGTTAAGTTATTGACCGGAAACCCTTTTTCTATTTTAAGTAACAGTGACCCTGACCCCAGAAACCCCAGCCTTTGTCTTGATATAAGCTACATACATACCAAGTTTTATTCAAATATCTTTACCGAAACAAAAGTTATTGACCGGAAACTCTTTTTCTATTTTAAGTAACAGTGACCTTGACCTTGACCCCAGAAACCCCAAAATCAATCCCAGCCTTTGTCTTGATATAAGCTACATACATACCAAGTTTTATTCAAATATCTTTACCGAAACAAAAGTTATTGACCGGAAACACCAGTTTGACGCCGCCGCCCCCGCTGCCCGCCCGACCGACATCTAACCCAATCTAATAACTCAGGTTTTCGTTGAAAACCTGGTTAATAAACGGCTTATTGATCATATTATCACCTAGTATTATAATAAAGGCTGCAGATAGCTGTATTTTACAGCCTTTTACTTAAGCAGTCACACGGACAATAATTTTAATACTTGTCTGCATTAAGTGTGTGCTACATGCTTAAGGTGGCAGATAAGGCGAAGTGGAAAATAAGCGCTACACTAAGGCACATTATTTGTGTCTTTGATCTGCACCGTTAGAGTTGTAATCAATGAGTGTGTATAATTTGCTGAATCCTATTCTTTTTGATAATGCAATTTAGTATTAAAACAAAGAGGGCCATGATGGCCCTATACATCCACACCAGAGTTGATCTGGCCTACTGACCTAGTTTTTGACCCCGCATGACCAAGAGTTGAACTTGACCTTAAGATCGTCAAGACAAACATTCTGACTAAATTTCATAAAGATCTGGTTACAATTGTGGCCTCTAGAGTGTTCACAAGCTTTTCCTTTGATTTGACAAGGTGACCTAGTTTTTGACCCCACATGACCCAGTTTCGAACTTGACCTAGAGATCATCAAAACAAACATTCTGACTAATTCCCATGAGTTTCAAACTTAAATTGTGGTCTCTAGTGTTGAAAATAATTTCCTTTGATCTGACCTAGTGACCTAGTTTTTGACCCAATATGACCAAGATTCAAACTTGACCTATAAATCATCAAGACAAACATTCTGACCAAGTTTCATAAATATTCGGTCACAACTGTGGCCTCTAGGAGTGTTCACAAGCTTTTCCTTGGATCTGGCCTACTGACCTAGTTTTTGACCCCACATGACCAAGTTTCAAACTTCGACCAAGAGATCATTGGGTCACAAATGTGGCCTCTAGAGTGTTCACAAGGCAAAAGTTGCCGGACGACGCACAACGAACAAGGCACAACAGATGCCAGACCGGTCACAGTAGCTCACCGAAAGCTAGGATAGGGGGGCCAAAACTATAGTTTGGCCCCATCAATATTTTGGAAAAGAGATACAACTTGCAGTCTAATATAACATTTACTTGGTATCATATAATTCTTTTCAACCTGATTCTTGATTTACATATGGCCTTTCCCTGCATTCTGACTTGTCTCTTTCCGTAAGGTGAGTATTGAAACCTGTACGCACCAAGGATTGTTTGATTGCATTTTATAAAAGAAATATGATACTGAGTGCAATCACTACAGTTTCAGTTTGAGGGTCTGCAAAAACGATGTAAGTATTTACTGTAGCCTGTTTTAAGTGTTTACGCATGTAAAAGTAATGTTATTTACGTTTTTCATTGTCCATTCAAGGGAAATAATATTTCCACAACTTTATATCACAATTAGACAAATGCAACGCTATTTGATTGTAGTCTAGGGCTTCAACAGAAGAATGTAAAAAAAATGGCACATTTGATTAGTATAATATATATTTTGACCGATTAAGTTACAAGCTGAAGACTGTTCAGTGGCTAGTCATATGCGTATCATCAGAATAACTCAATGGTTGCTTAAACACAGGGGCTTGAGGGGGCCTTTGGACCATGGACAAGGCTTTGTCATGAATGTACGGGGAATCCGTTGCCCCCACCCCGCCTCCCCCAGTCAAAGGTTTGGCCCCCACAAAGTTAAACTCGCTCCTACAGCTATGTCATTCATCAATCATCATCTAAATTCATTCATAATCATTCATCACAATTATTTATGAAACTTGTAAATTAATATTCAGACAATATAAATCATCATTTACAACTTGCCTAAAATAAAACTTAGTGTGGTCCAATTCCATTCTCAGTTCTATCTGATCTTATAAAATAATTGGTCATTTTTCAGGAATGTCTTATTACTGACAGTTTTATTGAGAATAGAGGAAGACTAGAAATTGAGAATAGAGGAAGACTAGAAATGATGTTATTAATTCTAACACAACACGCATTAATTGCTTTATAAAGAAATAGCAAACTGCCAATATAAGAATCTTCGATAAAATATTGTTGGCTGATATATTTTACCCCCTACGATTGTAACGTAAGAGATTCCACTTCTGTTCCCTTACATACGAATTATTCTAGGACCAAATGGTTATAAACAACATTTCAAAAACATTACCATGATAAAATGTTGTACTGACTTATGTGCAAGACCGTAAATCACATTTTGATCTCTACACGTGAATTTGCTCAGTTATGATTTAGCAGAGAAGTGATAAAAGAATGACATAAAGTATGATGTCATACAAAAAAGTTGATGATTCTGTTAATAAATAGTTTGCGAGCTGTTAGATTACTAGTTTATAAATACTTCTCAAAATTCTGTTAAAAAACAAGTTTCTACAAGTTCCATTGGCTTAGTGCAACACTTCCTAACTAAGGGGTAAATTGTAACAGCATATGACTCGAATGAGGAATTACACTGAAAATGAAGTACTGTAAAATGCAAATCATTTGTGTTGTTAGAATTGAATAAACATGTTCAAATAACTTTATCCTATAAAATATAGGAACAGCTAGACTTCTTAGTGTATTTGATCATGAAAGTTATAATGCACTGTCATGACTCGTCTTACTGAAAATAAGCATTTTTACATGTATGTACAAAAACTGCAGTTATTCTCAAATACACAAAAAAATATCAGCAGTATAAACTTTATAATATGTAAATGTGTTGAAAACGGCAACACTGACATTATCATATATAATATATAATAACTGCATCACTCACCAATTAGATGATCAACTGTATACATACTGCTAACCAATGATGACTGTCTTTCTAAGCCAAAACATTAATAGCTTCTTTGTACATTGTAAATTTCCCCTTTTTTGACTATAAACGTCAGACAATCTGCCATATTTCATTCTCTCCTATAGATCAAAAATTTTTGTGTACAATCTTTACACCTAATCCACAAGACCCAGAGGTTTTACTACCAATGTAGCTTAAATCTGCAGTTTATAAAGCTCATGCACCTCATCTGTTGCTTATACTGCCAGTGCACCTAATCCACTGTTAATACTGTCATACTATTAAATTAAATCCGTGCTTTATACTGCCAGTGAACCTTATTCACTGTTATACTGTCAATGCACCTAATGTTCATACTATCAATGCATGTAATCCAGTACATGTTGTCACTGCATTATCCATTGTTAACACTTTCACTGTATCTAATCCACTGTTCATACTGTCATTACAAAAAATCCACTGTTTATGATACTGCTGCACTATCTGTTGTTCATACTGTCATCGCACTATCAATGGTTCACCATTACTGCACTATCAGTTGTTCATACTGTCATCACACTATCAACTGTTCACCATTAACTGTACTATCAGTTGTTCATACTGTCATCACACTATCAACTCTCCACAATTACTGCTGTCACTGCACCATCAGCTGTTTACTGTTACTACACTTTTGATTGTTCTACACTTTTGATTGTTCATATTGTCATCACACTATCGACTGTTCACCATTACTGCACTATATGTTGTTCATACTGTCATCGCACTATCGGCTGTTTACTGTTAATACATTTTTTGATTATTCATACTGTCACCACACCATCATCTGTTCACCATTACTGCACCATCCGTACATTGTTCATACTGTCACTGCACTGTTAATGATTCGCTGTCACTGCAGTTTTCGATGTTCATACCGTATGTATGAGCCCAAACTAAGGCCTAAAAAAAAATTTTTTTTATTAAAGGAGACTTTTCGGAAATTATTTTTGTGTCAAAAAATGAATACAAATAAGCGGGTTATGCCTTTAGAGCATCAGTAAGTTGATTTCTAACATCACTGGCCATGTTTAAAGCATAAAAAGTGCAGTTTTGCAACTTTTTGTTGAAAAGTTGAAAAAATATTCTCCAAGGCCATAAAACATGCCGGAAACAAACAATTATTTTTTACGCCTAAATGATAGCATCCTGAAAATACACAATACAAATATTTTATTTTCTGCTACAAGTATGGGTAGTCGAAGGTTTAAGCAAACAATTCCTTTTCACCAGAATAAGACAAAGCATCATCAGCCTTTTAGTGAGTAAACATTAACATCTGTTGCCTACAAAAACAGAATGTTAGGAAATTGAAATGAAAAATATCATGACTTCAAACATCTTAAGGCTAGTCATGGTCGTACAGAAAAGAAATTCATTCACGCTCTGATGAAAGCATTTTCATTGGTTGCAGAATATTTTGACTACAGATCAATGAAACACAGTTCAACATAAAAATTTTGTGCGTGTCTGCCATCATTAAAACATGACGCCAATATGTAATTTTATATTAACAAAGTTAACATACCGTCATTACAGGAAAAGCACCATAAAATGCATAATTTATGTAGTTTTCTTGCCAATATATGAAAAAGCAGGATTCACTTCAACAAAGTCCCATAACTCTGTAGAATAATTATTTAAAAGAAAGTAACAACTAGGGTTGGTGCCGATCACTTTTGTAAAGTTTCATTAAATTGTGTGCAAGATTTCAGGAGATTAGGTGCACACATGATTGCATATGCAGACTGTATGTATATAGTATATTAACAAAAAACAAAGTGCTATAACTTTGAAGAAATTTTTTTTCTGAAAGAACATATAATGCACCACGCACAACTTGGGTTACTACTGATCACTTGTGTGAAGTTTCATTTAAATCGTATGCATGGGTTCAGGAGATTATATGCGTGCACAAGACTGCATATGCAGACTCTATGTATATAGTATAGCAACTTAAAACTAAGTCCCATAAGTCTGCAAATATTTTTTTCCAAAGAACCTTACATGGTTTTTACTGATCACTTGCATGAAGTTTCATTCAGTTGTGTCAAGGGAATGAGGAGAGTTGGGGCGTATGGGGAAAGCAGGCGGGCAGGCTGGCAGGCATCATTGTTGTACTATATCAAAATGTTCGTTCATTATACCTGATAACACAAGTAAATATATTTGTCTAGAGCCGTTCCATCTGAAAGTCATCTTCCATGGAATTGCAAGCATTTATATCTCAGACTATGCACATTGCAACTGTTACATCTAATATGTTTTTCATGGTGTACTAAAACCTGTTTCTAGAATGTGAAACTGAAAGTATAGTAAATTCTCCTCGGATTTTCCAATACATAAAAAAATCCTTAGATGTAAACAATCAGCAAATGCAGATTTGACCATATCTTGTATGTTTTGTTTGTGAAGTATTAATTATTTTCCCATATATTTGTTAATTGTTTTTGTCTAACATCAGGACAGTTCTTTACATCAGAAAATAGATGTCTGCACATGCGCCAAGATTAAATGTGCTACTTTATCTGAAAAAGTTAATGATTTCCTGGTATTTCCCATAAAAATCTTTGATAATATGCTGATATTAACAGTTCGCATGTTTTCACTATTGAAAACAAAATTAACTTGCCACATGCAACAATTTTTTCTGTAACAAAATTAAGTGTTCTTTGGAAAGTAGCTTTAAAAACATGGATATTACCACCTATGCCAATTTGCAGCATGTAAAAATAATGCTTGTTTTATAAACGGAAAAAAAAATCTGCCTTTAAAACTTCAATGTTATCATCGCATGCTGAAGTTCGCAAAACAGAGCTAATTGTTGAAATCGTTTTGTGTCAAAAATGCTGATCTCCAATACCAATATTAAAAGTGTGCGATTTGAGGTATTCACCCTTTACTTATAATGCTTTCAATCGAAGTCAGTACCTCTTTTAGTATGCAATATATATATATATATATATATATATATATATATATATATATATATATATATATATATATTTGTTGTTGAAAATATCACGGATAGATCCAGGTATTTCCATAATGAATTTTTGATGTTTATATGGCCCCTATGACACATCTTTAGACTCAACACTCATGTTATCATTTCTCAGTTATTTCACATGCCATTTACAAAACTGCACTTCACTTACCTAGATATAGCTACTACTGAAACTTACAACAGTTTCTCTTTTCTTTCTTTCAGTGTACATGTCTTGCTTCTGCTCTGACACGATTTACTTGCCATGTAGAGTTTGGGTTTGGCCTCTACTTTGTGTTCATATTTCTGCATCTGTCATGTGTCATTTTCACTTGGCCATTGTTTAGTGTTCTTATGCTTACCTCTGTCATGAGATGTTTATGTTCAGCCCCTGCTTAGTGTTCATATTTCTGCTACTAACATGTTGTGCAACTCATTTTGACTTTGATACAAAGTTTTACATTCTTTTTATTCTTTTGTGGCACTCTAACCTTGTCTCTTTTAAAAGTTGGATTTTCTATATGGCATATTTATATTGTTTCTGTTTGATACATGTTTCTACTGTTGACATGTCATGTAGTTATTCTTACTATACTTCAAAATGTTTCTGCTTCAAACATGTGTTGCACTCATTTTGTCTCTACTTCATAAACAATGTTACTGCTGACATGCCATACCTTTACTCGTGTCTGCTCAGTGGCTGCATGTCTGTGCTGTAAGTTTCCAAAATGTTTCTGCTTCAAACATGTTGCACTCATTTTGTCTCTACTTCATAAATAATGTCACTGCTGACATGCCATACCTTTACTAGTGTCTGTTCAGTGGCTGCATGTCTGTGCTGTAAGTTTCCAAAATGTTTCTGCTTCAAACATGTTGCACTCATTTTGTCTCTACTTCATAAACCATGTTACTGCTGACATGCCATACCTTAACTAGTGTTTGCTCAGTGGCTGCATGTCTGTGCTGTAAGTTTCCAAACTTCTTGTAAGATTATACACCTCTTCAGCTGGATAAAGCTACTGAAGCTGACTGTTAACCTGAGAGAAAAAATGATTTTCTTGAAATACACAATAAAACATCACATCAAATACAACATTTTTTTGCTGGGTTCAACTTATACTGAGAGCATATTCCCCCCCCCCCCCCCAGTCCCAAATTAGCAATAACCACAGGAAAGAAAGACGTGTCCACACAAAAAATTTGAAATCCTTGCATTCGCTCTTCAAGCATACCTTGTTGTGTTGCATAGATGGTATTCTAAATACCATATGATTTTTAACACTTAAAAGTGTGCAGATTTGAAATTATACACAGTTCTCCAAAGTGAAAGCACCAAAGCACCATGTATTAAAATGGATCTAAAATTTCAACTTCAGTTTGTTATTAAATGGGTTCATAATCTCTCTAGAGAAATTAGGGAAATCTTCCTTTGTAGCAGATAAGTAAGTCATATTAAAATAAATCAAATACATATAGCAGAAAAAGTGCAATGAGCTGTGGACACTTCTGCAATGTTGCCAAAATCTACAACAAACTAGAATGTGTCTGTAGGACACAGGGTGTGCCCCCCACTGGTACATTTGTCACAAATAAGGGGAATCATTCAAATGTTTGCAGTCTTAATGGGGTATAGCCTCAAAAAAAATTTATGAAATGGATTCATTATTCTATACCATATACTTTTTGAGCTATGAGCATCACAAACAAAAAACCCACTATTTTAGCTATTTCAAGGGCCATAACTCTGTAATAAATGCTAAAATTCTCAAGAAGAATGCCAATTCTGCAAGGTCACATTATGATAAAGACTCAAGCAAGGTTTCATGAATTTACATTAAGTAATTTTTGAGTGAGGCACATAATTAGGTGAAAATGTGCATTTTTTGACTATTTCAGGGGCCATAACTCTAGAAATAGGGGGCGGACCCAGATGAAAAATAGGAGGTGCCCAAGTTCATATCATGATTAAGACTCATGCAAGGATTCATGAATCTTTATCAAATACTTTTTGCGCTAGACGTGTCACAAGGTGAAAATGTGCATTTTTGACTATTTCAGGGGCCATAACTCTAAAATTAGGGGGCAGAGCCAGACAAAGAATAGAAGGTGCACAAGTTCATATCAATATAAAGACTTATGCAAGATTTCATTAATTTATATCAAATACTTTTTGAGCTAAGATGTCACGAACTTCGGACGGACGCACGGATAAGAGCAAATCTATATGCCCCCACCACTCATGGGGGGGGGGGGGGGGGCACAAAAATAGGAGGTGCGCAAGTTCATATCATGATTAAGACTCATGCAAGGTTTCATGAATCTATATCAAATACTTTTTGAGCTAGGCATATGTCACAAGGTGAAAATGTGTATTTTTGACTATTTCAGGGGCCATAACTCTGAAAATAGAGGGTGAAGCCAGATGAAAAATAGGAGGTGCGCAAGTTCATATCATGATTAAGACTCATGCAAAGTTTCATGAATCTATATCAAATACTTTTTGAGCTAGGTGTGTCACAAGGTCAAAATGTGCATTTTTGACTATTTCAGGGGCCGTAACTCTGAAAATAGGAAGTGGAGCCAGACGAAAAATAGGAGGTGCGCAAGTTCATATCATGATAAAGACTCATGCAAGGTTTCATCAATTTATATCAAATACTTTTCGAGCTAGGCGCGTCACGAACTTCGGACGGACGGATGCATGGACGGACGGACACACGGACAAGACCAAATCTATATGCCCCCACCACTCATGCGGGGGCACAAAAAATATTGATTTGTCATTCATACAAGTATAAGAGTCCAAAAACATAATTTTCATCTAGCTAGCTTGCAAACAAAACTTATAAAGAAGTGGTGGTTGTTGCTACCCTAAAATCTCAAACTTAATTATCATCTTCTAAAATTATATCTACATTTATCATAGGCTTAGGCATAAAAAAAAAATATGTTTGTTTCCTGTAACATGCTGAAAAAAATGGGGGTCGGTAAGTAGGGAATTTTTTTTTTTTTTTTTAATTTTTTTTTTTAGTAGGTGTCAAAACATTTCAGTGTTTAGTAACCTTATTATCGCCAATTAACTGCCTAATCAGGCCTCAACCTTAACTTTCTTCAGCAGTTGCCAGCAGGTTCACCAACTGCTAAAATCTAGTAGACCTGCTCAGACTTTAGTGGACCTCCAATTCTATCTCATAAATTGTGATGCTGTAGACGTCATAACTTCATATGACTCAAAGAAACAGGACTTATTTCAAATAATTAAAAATGGAAGACTGTAGCAATCTGTTATCCCGAAAAATAATTATTTTGAAAAGTGTCCTCGTTTTCATCATCAATTAACACCCCCTCAAAGAGCTAAAAGAAGTGTGTCGGTTATTGTGGCATCTGCAGTGGAGATCAAAGCGGTATAGTTTCCACGAGATTGTCATTGCAATACGTCATGTTTTCGCGCCATGTGACACATCACTGTCTGATCGTACTTTCTCGATTCCTTTAATTGCTGAGAAGAAATCAGTAAAAAAGTTTTTTCTTTAATTTTTTAAAAGCGAATGTGCAATATCCCGAATAAACTGACATGTAAATGTGTCAGATCGTGAACGATACTGACCTATTTGCCCTCAAGAAATTTACATTATTGTTTGAGAAGAATATCTAACAAAGTGTTGTGTCAAAAAATATATGTACGAAGACTCATTTAAAACTTGTTAAAAATCGCAACGACATCATACTGCCTCATTTTAAAACCACATTTCTATTTACGTTCATGAGGTCACGTAACCTATTCTGCCTTGCTAACAGAAATCTGCTTGCCAAAAAATCGTTTTACTCCATGTATTTAAATTGCTGCCGCTTTTTCATTATTTAAGATTTTTTAATTGTGTTTTTTTGTACTTCCTGGTCAAAAGTCTGAATTTTTTTACCATAGTATGTACCGTTTATTTACTTTAAAAAGGAAATAATCAAGATCGCGCTGTTTGAAATTTTACAAAACATTATATTATGAAAATTTGATCGTTTTAAAAGAATTTTGCCTACATTCCTGTCGATATCTTATTAAAATTGTTATAGAATTCAAACTGTATTAGTTCTCAAGCGGTGTTGAATATCTGAAGCGAATATATTAAAAAATGAATGCACTACGCGCGTTTTTTGTGTCAAAAGTAACTGCGATGTAAATTAAGTATTACGTAGGGCGCACGTGCTTGTGGAATGGAAAATTACCAGCATGACGTTTTGATATTTTTACGATTCGCGGGTAAATACCAGTCATCCAGGTAATTTTGCCTGATGTAATTACTCAATTTGGTAAAGTTACCACGTAAAAACCACTCACCTGATCGGTGGAGTAGTCCATTCGTGCTATCCTGACTTTGGGCCATATTCATAGCCGCCACTCAAACTCACACTTGACTCAAACTTGGGTAAGTATCACTCAAGTAGGCCTCGAGTAGACCTTGCGGGAGTGTGAGTGGAAGTCGAATGTCATATTCATAAATTCCACTCAATCTTAACTTTCGGAAGGGTAACTCAAGTATTGGTTTCATTGTACACAATATATTTATAGGATTATAACGGTATATATGACAATAACATCAAAGGTATGCAAAAGTGTTAATCGTTATTTTTGCAGATCTATTTGCCAAGTCGGAAGTTGTCGTTTTATTGCCTGTCTGAATGTTCGTCTGTCCGTCTATTTGTTTTATATAACGTATTAATATTAGTATTATTAGTCATGTTAGTAGAATAAAATTTATACTTAAAAATACATGAGTTTTTTTCCCGCTGTATTGAGATTTTATTACAACTGAATAATACTCGTGCCTTTAACTGTTGGTGTTTCCGAAAGCCATTCCACGTAAATTCCAGTCATTACATATATATCATTTGTGAAATAAATGTTTTCGAATGAGATTTGGTGAATATTGTTTTTTTTTTAATGACACATTAAGTCGGAGGGAAATATTTATATTTTTCAGTATGAATTTTCAGATATCTAGGCTTGTAAATATTTGTTACTAGGACATGTGTTTTTTTTTTTTTGGATTGACTAATGAATTTGCCACCAGCATGGATCCAGACCAGCCTGCGCATCGGCGCAGTCAGGTCATGATCCATGCGGTTCGCTAATAGTTTCTCTATTCTCAGCATAGATCCTGACCAGACAGCAAACGTACTATGTTGGTTTTCTCATGGCGCGGCTCATATCTTTTATAAAATAAATGTTTCCGTAATGATGGGTTCTTCATGACATTAAATTGTTATATTTTTTCAGTATGAATTATTGAAGAAGAAAAAATAACCGATATCTAGGGTTGTGAAATGTAAATATTAGTTACTAAGACGTGTGTTTCTGAGAGTGACTGATGAGCCCCGTCAGATTAGGTTTAGTTGATGTATATTTGATTTCCTGTATCTATCTTTAACCGTTTTTATTAATTCAACAGTCTTTTAATTTGTTGGGTAATTTTACGTTTTCGTCGTCCTCAACAACATGTATTTAAAAAAAAGAACTAAATATATTTTTTCCAAAATACCTTGCACAAATATGAACTTTCGCTTTTAAATGACACTGTTATCTTACCTTCAAATTAATTAAATATTGTAAATTTATCATCTAAACTTACATTATGAGACCTTGAGAAACACTCAAGGGTCCCCAGGACCTCCCTTAACAGTCACTCACTCTTGGGAGTTGACTCGACTGTCACTCACCTTTATGAATACAAATGGAATCTTTCCTGAGTGAAGACGTGACCGTTCGGCAATTTATTTGAGTATACTCAATGAGTGGTGTTGGAGTTTTGTCTATGAAAATAGCCCATAAACTCGCCAATGCTTATAACTGTAGAATGCCGTACTAAGGCAAAATCAACTTTCGTTTTGTGAATTCGCCGATATGGGTACGATCCCCCACCCCCCATCACCCCTATTTTTCCACTTTTAAGGGTTTTATTTTATTTGCAGACCGTGACTGAAAATTGGTTGACAGTCGGTCTACCCAACTTTTGATAGTGGACCTGCCGATTTTGGTTGCGTCGGTCCAACGGTCCACCGCTAAGATCGAGGCCTGTAATAACTTAAATTACTAATCAAATAAAATTGTTGAAAATTTGCTCCCGCCTTTAAATAACAGATGCTGTTCATACAAGTTTTTTTTCTACAGTGATTCCTTTCGTTCAGTAAATATTGTGTAACAGGCAAAGTTCATAGTTTTGCAGACAGACATAGCTTCGGGCCGTTTTTGCCAATTAGAGATTTTCGGGGCCGCAATTAATCTTTTGTCGCAAATGGCTCAAGTGCAACCGACAGCGTGACCCCTGAACAAGTGGTACAAACATGATAATAGACTGCTCTTCTACGAATTGTTTATCAATTAACGTTTACACCTTGATCAATAAACACCTTTCATAATGAAGTACTAAATACAAACCGCGAGATAACCACGTGTCAGCCGGCGCGTGGCGTGATTGACATCTGTCAGTAGCTAATTAGTATATGACGCTCCGCCTACTGCCATACTTCCGCTTGTGGCGGCGAACAGTATTGAAATTCACCGAGATTTTGATTGACTAGGGGCAGAACTTTTGAACTCGATATGCATCAAAGAAAACTTCTCGATTTTCGCGGGTGAAAACCCGGAACCTCGAGTCTACCGACAAACAGGCTTTTCGCCATGTTGTTTCATGTCGACAGAACCAGGAACGTTCGTGACTATGCGCGACGAGGTCGGGTGCAACTAAATTATCCCTATAATCAATAAAGATATGATCAGAATCTCGAATTTCAGCCCAAAAAAAAAATTGCGGTCGGCGGTAAAAACTTACGGTCGGTCGGGTTACAGGAAACAAACATATTTTTTTTTTAGGCCTTATGTGTATATGCCTTGTCTTGGGTCAGTTGAAATATCATCAAATGAACCAGTCTGGTGCGAAAGAGCCATCTCCCTGACCTGCTGAAGCCAACAGGGGAAACAACAACCATATTCCCTGCATTGCAGGGGGAGAATTTCCGAGATAATTTTGGAAAATACACAAAAACCTGACCACATTACCCCATGTTCGTAATAATGATGTTCTCTGAAAAGAATTCAAGCATTTTGAGTGCTATTAAATATTTTCATTTTAATATATAAAAACTAACAAAGTTGACGTTTATAATATGTTTTGTCCCAAAAAGGCTAAATGCATTATCAAAAGCATTCAGTTTCATACATTTCACCAGAAAGACTATACACAATAATTGTTTTATTGTTGGTATTTTGGAGAAAATTCATAACTATATCAGATTCATTCAACTTTTCAAGCATTTTCTTGTGTGATCATATTAATTTTGGTTCCCAAGTAAGCGGATCATTTTCTGTAACTGAAACGAAAGCGGAGGAATTTTCAAAAACGCTGACCTGGAACATAGACACAGAAATAAAAGTTCCAAGTTGGAATAAAGCCAAAGCTTCTTTGTACGTATATGAAATTCCATCCAAATCAAAGTTTGTGGTTAAAACAACCATGAGCCTTCCGACGGGACAACTTCCAGTAACTATTCGACGGGTAAAAGACGGAAAAGAGGTGCACACAGAGTGGATCAGCGATCTCGCAGTTCTTTTTGATGACGACTACATAAATAGAAGCAGTGTTAAGATAGTTTCACAAAAAGTTATAATGGACAATGGAGATGAAGTTATGGAGAATCAGGTTGTACTGACAACACGTGGTATATGTAGAAATGTATCATTCAAGAACCAACACGTGAAAGTTGAATGTAAGAAAATAGACGGTGCTCCGCAAGATAGCACTGACAGAAGCCAGGCCGACCGTGAGGGATCAGTTGAATCAGCCGGTGAGGATGGCGGAGAGTCCTGATAAATGGAAAGACACCCGATAATTATTATGTTCTTTTTTTGCTATAGGCTTAACTATATAAATGATAAACCAGTTATATATACGCGGTCACAATACGCAAACATTGTATTTTACTTGAGACGGCCGAGCGAAGTTTAAAAGGGAAGTGTGGATTAAGTTACCGAATTATGCAAAATCACACTATTTCTAGTTCTTAGAATACACGTGCGAATTACATACCACTGAATAGTGTATTAAGATAAACGGAAAGCTAATATTTAAATTGACAAAAATGTACATAAATTGTATGACTGTAATATACCTTTGGTTGTGTTATAAAACTGTTTGACCAAAACGACTGCTGTTGCCTCTATATTGTGATGAACATGTTGCACATTATGATAATTGTATATAAATGGCACGTATATTGTTAAACGCGGTGTTTGAAATGTCACAGTGATAAGTTTTAAAGAGTATTGAAATATATTTATATATATATACACGTAAGATAAAGTATTGGTATTCCCTTGTCAGTCATTTTATCATTATTCATAGAAGAGAAGCTAAAACCGATTGCATACGAAGGGACGAAGGGAGGTAAACACTGGCGACATGGAGTATTTATAGTTACAAGTTGTTTAACATTATTGCAAGTGACATACCTTTTTCCTGTACCGCACACTATCTGAATAACAAAAACTTGATGTACAGGCATCCTGTAAGACGACTTACGACACTTCCTTGTGGCAACTTAAGAAGGCTTACGAGACTCTGTTGCGACAAATTAAGAACACTTACAAGACTTCATTGAAATAAATAAAGAAAACTTACGCGACTTCATTGCGACAAATAAAGAAAACTTACGAGACTTAATTGCGACAAATTAAGAAGACTTACGGGACTTCATTGCGACAAATTAAGAAGACTTACGGGACTTCATTAGGAAAATTTAAGAAAACTTACGAGAATTCATTGCGACAGATTAAGAAGACTTACGAGACTTAATTGCGGCAAATTAAGAAGACTTACGGGACTTCATTGCGACAAATTAAGAAGACTTACGAGACTTAATTGCGGCAAATTAAGAAGACTTACGAGACTTAATTGCGGCAAATTAAGAAGACTTACGGGACTTCATTGCGACAAATTAAGAAGACTTACGGGACTTCATTACGGGACTTCATTGCGACAAATTAAGAAGACTTACGGGACTTCATTGCGGCAAATTAAGAAGACTTACGGGACTTCATTGCGACAAATTAAGAAAACTTACGGGGCTTCATTGCGACAATTTAAGAAAACTTACGAGAATTTATTGCGGCAAATTAAGAAGACTTGCGAGATTTCATTGTGACCACGGGGTTTAACTTCATACGTGGACTAATTTTAGAAGCGAAGCGACAGTATCATTGGCCTAATAAATTAAATGGATATGTTTTTAATATTTATGCTGTAAGATATTCATGGGCTTCAAGTTATACTGGACCGGAGGCCGGGAAATTTGCCCTTTTGATAACTTTCTAAAACCATTTCAAAATGTGATTTTTGTAAAATGAAGTTTCAAGCACGTTTCCTTAAAATTTTAGGTACAGATCTTTAGTATTAAAAAAGATTTACAGAGGATATCTAATTGTTTCAGTGTAAGATCAGAATGTTTGATGTTTACAAGTGAAAGATATTTCGATCTTTCATTGTCAAAACAAATTTTCCTTTTATTTATGTCATTTATTTTACCAAATTACACCAAAATAATATAACAGTTGTATGAATTTTCAATTTTAATGTTTTTCTCATACATGTCCAGTTCCATTTCTAGATCAAAACCTGGATATTATGTAGGTAATAAACTTTTAAGAAGGTTCATTGTAGAGGTACATTGTAGAGACAAAAGAAAGCTCCGAAGTAAAATATAGATGACACGTGATTAGATAATTTTCATACGATGATGATAATATGCTTTCACTAGGGTGTAGCATTAGTGAATTATTTCGTAAGGAATATCCGATTCTCGGTGATTAGATAAATTAAAATAAGCAAATTATTAATCCGTAATGGAAGCCGACTTTACTACAGTTGGGAAAAGAAGCTCTATGACGGTCTAAATACCAAACATACTTAAAGTTTAAACACTTTAGCAATCATTAGTCAAACTGAAATCTAAATTTAAGAATTGGAATTGAATCGAAGTTGTGTTTATTGAGGTGATAACATGAAAATGTAATAATACGACAAGGTAATAATATGATGTTGTTCTCCATTATAAATCCTGTTGATGATGGTTCTTTTGTTCACGGTTAATAGAAAAAAGTTATTTTATCTAATAAGCTCAGCTCTCGTAGAAGTATAAAAGTCGACAACAAATCAACAACGCTAAAAAGCATAATGTCTTTGACTTCCAGAGAACTCGGATTTTCTGCAGGGATATAAACCTCTGACTTTGACTTGTAATTGATGTGTCATCTCGCCAGGGCAACAAATTTATATGCTGTCTGTTATTTATGCATCCGAGTCTTGTGATCTGACTTTGACTTGTAATTGATGTGTCATCTCGCCAGGGCAACAAATTTATATGCTGTCTGTTATTTATGCATCCGAGTCTTGTGATCTGACTTTGACTTGTAATTTATGTGTCATCTCGCCAGGGCAGCAAATTTATCTGCTGTCTGTTATTTATGCATCCGAGTCTTGTGATCTGACTTTGACTTGTAATTTATGTGTCATCTCGCCAGGGCAGCAAATTTATCTGCTGTCTGTTATTTATGCATCCGAGTCTTGTGATCTGACTTTGACTTGTAATTTATGTGTCATCTCGCCAGGGCAGCAAATTTATATGCTGTCTGTTATTTATGCATCCGAGTCTTGTGATCTGACTTTGACTTGTAATTTATTTGTCATCTCGCCAGGGCAACAAATTTACGATGGATATCGAGTTTTGCTTTTGTTTGAATAAATAATAATCATATAACAATATTGAAAATACGCATGCGTTAAATGGCTATATAATCATGTATAATAATCAGTTTTGACATGTTTTAAGTTTAGTTACCTGCTGTGAAGCAGAACTGGCTGAGACTGACAAATGTGGCTGCCACTTTCTGACAAATTCGGTTTTGTGTCGCCAGGTATCAGATACCCGTCCTTCCATGCTGTGTATTGAAACTGCTTCACAGTTGTAAGATGTTTCTCTTCGTGATAATAAGGAAAGAAAGTTCTATGTACTGTATTACATTAAATGATGATTAATAATCAACTGTTGCTAGGTAAAGCTATTGTGTTTAATGTGGGAACTCGTCGCATGTGTCCACTTGGATTGGTCAGATGAACTAATAACTATTTCAAGCCGGGGAAAACATTTACGTGAATCCGTTTGTTGTGTGCTGACGGCATATATACATTTTGTACAAACCGTAATCTGTTGTTGACAAGCTTTCAGTTCAGTTTTCTACATATGTTATATATATATTATTTCAAAATGTAAACTGCCTGAAGATATGTGTATTGAAAGCGCTTGCAGTGAAGAATTAAGATAATTGTAAAACACAGAAGTCTGCTGCTGTTTATTCCTTACAAATTGAACTTTTATATATATGTGACTTCACATGCCTTTCCAACAGTATTTAATTATAAAAATACAAACTAGTTTCGCCTATCGGCTCATCAGTGTACATACAATGTAACAATATATAAATTATTTGGCCGTTTTAAGAACGCAGATTTAAGAATTATTTTAATGGAAGATTTTGCAAGAATGACAAAATCCGGAGTTCGCAATTTGAACATAAACAAACGGGAATGAAGCAACTGAACTGTATCTTATCGAATAATTTAATTTTTGAAACTCAGAATTACCTCTATTCAACTTTAAGTAAGTGTCCTTTCTGTGTAGTCTTTCCTGATCTTTTCTTCAACGTTGTTGGTGCTAAATCTGTAGTAGTCCTATAGCTCACAACAAATGTAGTTTAGTTTCAGATCTCACAATGACACCACCGAGTTTTCTCTACGCCCTCCGACTGCTTAATTATGTCTCCCACCACACAGTGGTGTGGGAGACATATTGATTTACTCCAGTCTGTGCGTGTGTGTGTCTGTGTGTGTGTCTGTCACAAGCTTGTTCGCACTCTAAGTCGAACATTTCTCATCCGATGATTTTCACCAAACTTCAACAAATGTGTTTGACCATAAGATCTCGGCCAAGTTCGATAACTAGCCAAATCGGTCCAGGCGTCTTGGAGTTATGGCCCTTGAATTACCAAAAATCGGTCTTTTTACTCTTGTCCGCACTCTAAGTCGAATATTTCTCATCCAATCTTCACCAAACTTAAACAAAATGTGTCTGACCATGAGACCTCGGCCAAGTTCGATAACTAGCCAAATCGGTCCAGGCATTTTGGAGTTTCGGCCCTTGAATTATCGAAAAATTGGCCTTTTTACTCATGTCCGCACTCATAGTCAAACATTTCTCATCCGATCTTCACCAAACTTGAACAAAATGTGTTTAACCATAAGACTTCGGCCAAGTTCGATAACTAGCCAAATTGGTCCAGGCGTCTTGGAGTTACGGCCCTTGAATTATCGAAAAATCGGCCCTTTTACTCTTGTCCGCACTCTAAGTCGAACATTTCTCATCCGATCTTCACCAAACTTGAACAAAATGTGTTTGACCATGAGACCTCGGCCAAGTTCGATAACTAGCCAAATCGGTCCAGGCATTTTAGAGTTACGGCCCTTGAATTACCGAAAATAATCCGTCTGTTTACTCTTGTCCGCTCTCTAAGTCGAACATTTCTCATCCGATCTTCACCAAACGTGAACAAAATGTGTTTGGCCATAAGACCTTACCCAAGTTCGATAACTAGCCAAATCCGCCTAGGCACTTTTGATTTATGGCCCTTTAATTACTTATTGGATCCACTCGTCCAGACCATCTAATTGGATCGACTCGTCTAAAACATCTAGAGAAACTAACATTTTTCATAGGGGCAGTTGTGGGAGACATGCGCTTTTCTCAAAAGCATCTCTAGTTAACCCAGTTTTTGCATCGTAATTTTGATACTAATAAGCATCTGTATATATGAAAGAGTAAAATATTTCGATCTTTGGAAAAATATCTACATTATCTATACACAACCACAACGTGTTTCTTTTGTTACTTTTGTGATACTGGTTACATATTCAAAAGCCAAAATAAAATATGCAAATTGCCCTCTAACTTGTAGTGGAATGCTCTGTCAGCATTATAGTTATTTCAATATTGCTGTCATCAAATAGAGACCAGAGTTTGATTGTTTTAGAAAGGTCATCGGACTGTATGTAGGGGTCTGGTGTAATGGTTTTACAAAGGTCATCAAACTATATGTAGACGTCTAGCATAACAAAATCCATCGGCCTAAATGTAGGGGTCCGGTATACCTGTTTTACAAAGGTGATCTAATTATATGTAGGGGTATAGTATGAATGGTATAACTGTTTTACAAAGGTCATCAGACTATGTGTAGGAGTATGGTATAACTGTTTTACAAAGGTCATCAGACTATGTCTAGGGATATTGTATAACTGTTTACAAAGGTCATCAGACTATATCTAGGGATATTGTATAACTGTTTTACAAAGGTCATCAGACTATGTGTAGGAGTATGGTATAACTGTTTAACAAAGGTCATCAGACTATGTGTAGGAGTATGGTATAACTGTTTAACAAAGGTCATCAGACTATGTCTATATTGTATAACTGTTTTACAAAGGTCATCAGACTATGTGTAGGAGTATGGAATAACTGTTTTACAAAGGTCATCAGACTATGTGTAGGAGTATGGTATAACTGTTTAACAAAGGTCATCAGACTATGTCTATATTGTATAACTGTTTTACAAAGGTCATCAGACTATGTGTAGGAGTATGGAATAACTGTTTTACAAAGGTCATCAGACTATGTGTAGGAGTATGGTATAACTGTTTTACAAAGGTCATCAGACTATGTGTAGGAGTATGGTATAACTGTTTAACAAAGGTCATCAGACTATGTCTATATTGTATAACTGTTTTACAAAGGTCATCAGACTATGTGTAGGAGTATGGAATAACTGTTTTACAAAGGTCATCAGACTATGTGTAGGAGTATGGTATAACTGTTTAACAAAGGTCATCAGACTATGTCTATATTGTATAACTGTTTTACAAAGGTCATCAGACTATGTGTAGGAGTATGGTATAACTGTTTTATAAAGGTCTTCAGACTATGTGTAGGAGTATGGTATAACTGTTTTATAAAGGTCTTCAGACTATATAGAGGGTTGTGTTACAACTGTTTAACAAAGGTCATCGGACTATGTGTACAGGTCTGGTATAAGTGATTTACAAAGGTAATGGAACTATGTGTAGAGGTCTGGTTTAACTGTTTTACAAAAGTTATAGGACTACTTGTAGAGGTCTGTGTAAGTGTGGGACTATGTGAAGAAGTCCAGTGTAATTGTTTCACAAAGACCATCGCACTATGTGTAGGGGTCTAGTAAAACTGTTTTACATAGGTCATTCGGCTTTGTGTAGGAGTCTGTCATATCTTTTTTACACGATTACTGGTGTAAGTGTGGGACTATGTGAAGAAGTCCAGTATGATTGTATTACAAAGATCATTGCACTGTGTGTGTAGAGGTTTGGCATAACTGTTTTACAAAGGTCATCGGACTATTTGTATGTTGTAGGTGTCTAGTATTGCTATTTTACAAAGCCTATTAGCTTATGAATAGATTTTTGTTTTGGTTTTACGCCGTTTTTTTCAACAGTATTTCAGTCATGTAACGGCGGGCAGTTAAACTAACCAGTGTTCCTGGATTCTGTACCAGTACAAACCTGTTCTCCGCAAGTAACTGCCAACTTCCCTACATGAATCAGAGGTGGAGGACCAATGATTTCAGACACAATGTCGTTTATCAAATATTCACGGAGAACATACACCCCGCCAGAGATCGAGCTCACGATCCCGTGATCCGTAGACCAACGCTCTACCTATTGAGCTTAGTGGGCGGGTTACTTATGAATAGAGGTCTTCATAGATCTTTTACAAATTTCATGGGACTATGAGTAGAGGTCGGGTATAACTGTTTTATAAAGGCCATCGGATTATTTGTATGTGGTAGGTGTCTAGTATAGCTATATTACAAATCTCATCAGACTATGAATAGGGGTCTTCACAGACCTTTTACAAAGGTCATTGAACTATGTGTAAGGTACGGGTATAACTGTTTTACAAAGGTCACCGGACTATTTGTAGGTTGTAGGTGTCTAGATAAGCTATTTTACAAACCTAATCAGACTATGAATAGGGGTCTTCATAGAACTTTTACAAAGGTCATCGGACTATGTATATAGATCTCGTATAACTGTTTTACAAAATTCCTTGGTGTATTTGTAGGGGTGTGGTATAAACTTTTACAAAGTTCAGCGGACTATATTGGTCAGGTATAAGTGTTTTGTGTAGAGGTTTAGTATGACTGTTTAACAAAGGTCATCGGAGAATGTGAAGGGTTCTGGCATAAAGCCAAAAAAATCCCATGTTTAAGGTTGCTTGACCAGACAGTTCAAGGTATGTAAGGAGGGATTTATTTTCTGTTCTATTTTTTTCTATGTTTTGTCACGAAGAAACTTTAATAATGATGGCCCATTAATGTTCATGTACAGATAAGAAGATGGAAGGAATGCAATATAACACTTAACCAGTTGTTTCCATTTTAAACTAGATAAGAGCCACTTGTCTTGTCATTCCCAACCATGGAAGAGAAACATCTGACATCACATGTATAAGTTATAATCGTCAATGCAACACTGGTTTTAAACAAAGATATTAAACTAAATAAAATTATTCCATAGTGAAGGATGTAGATAGTAAGTGTACACATGAAATATTTATTTCTGTATTAAAACTGGATGTTAAACCTTAGAAGGATCCTTTAATGATGGGGAAATCAACAGTTGATATGTTTGGACAGTTTGGTTAATTTTATATTATTTTTTCATCAAATTATCGGTGTAAAATATCATATAAATCATACATATGTTTCTTCTCAGTAGTAAGTTGTGCAATATGTAATTGCAACAATTAGAGAGAGTTGATGAATATTTTAAAGCTTCTGTCTGCACGGCACAGCAGCCGAGAATAGAAACAAATGACCATAAGAGAAATGGTGAAAGTTCAAAAGCCTGCTCTTCTAAAGCTACCTAGCTTTAATAATTAATTTTATTAATATGGTTATGCAGATCAAATATTTTTAGGAAGCTTGGTCAAGAAAACCTTTTGTTTTTAATGTTTGTTTTAGATCTATCAGTTTAGTTTTACTGTCATGTTGTTAGTATTTATTGGCAATCTTTGACATGTCCTACATTGTATATTGCACTATCTTCTACAGTCTTTGCATCCGAGAAAAAAACAAAAATTAACCTCAAAATTATCTGACATGTAGCTTAGAAAATAGGGACTTGACTCGAAATATTGACATTACATACATTAAGAATAAAGATAATTTAAAGTATCGTAATATATAAAGTATCTGTTTACTTTTCTGTAAAAAGCCTGATAATAAGTTAATTTTTTATAAAATCCATCCTCAAGCCTTTCATAACGCTGAAAGAATTTTAAAAAACGGACCACTATTGAAAAAGATATGGCAGGTTAAAATTTAAAAACTGCTGATCATGGAGGCAGCCTTTTAGTTTATATTAATTTGTTCAGCTCGATTGTGATGAAAGTTTCAAGCTTATTGGAATCACTATCGAGTCCGCTTCCTGAAAAAACAAACACTGGTGTATAATGAGAAGTCATGGCCGTGACACCAGTGGGGCTCGAACCCACGATCCCCGGATTGAGCGGCCGACACCTTATCTACTGGACCACCGCTCCCCTTTTACCCACTAGACCACCGCTGCAGGCAGCCATTTTGTGTGTTTATAACGTCAGTTACACGCTGCTAAATTCTTTAATAAGCTTTTAACTATGTTTATTGAGTGTAAGATATAAAACATAGTAATTTCTTTCATTATAGCTGAAAAAAAAGAGAAATTATTTTACAGAAATAAGTAGACATAATTCAAATATGTATCTAGAAATTTAATAAATCCGCCATTTTTTTTTGTTGCCATGGAAACAAATGGCTGCCATTTTGGTCAAATATTTAAATGCTAATAACTTTCTCATTTTTAAGTCGTTTTTGAAAATTCTTTCACTTCTTTAAATGATTAAAGAAATCCCAGCAGATAGAATTAACACCAAAACAACATTGCCTGGATACACTAGGCAAATATTTTTCAATATACTAGTAATTATGTCCCTTTTTAGCTCACCTGAGCAAATGCTCAGATGAGTTTTTCTGATCACTCGATGTCCGGCGTCTGTCTGTCTGTCGTCTGTCTGTCCGTCAACATTTAGCTTGTGTATGCGATAGAGGCTGTATTTTTCAACTGATCTTCATGAAATTTAGTCAGAATGATAACCTTGATGACATCTAGTCCGAGTTCGAAAATGGGTCATCTGGGGTCAAAAACTAGGTCACTAGGTCAAATCAAAGAAAAACCTTGTGTATGCGTTAGAGGCTGTATTTTTCAATTAATCTTCATGAATTTTGGTCAGAATGATACCTTGATGAAATCTAGGCGAGTTCAAAAATGGGTTATCTGGGGTCAAAAACTAGGTCACTAGGTCAAATCAAAGAAAAACATTGTGTATGCGATAGAGACTGTATTTTTCAATTAATCTTCATGAATTTTGGTCAGAATGATAACCTTGATGAAATCTAGACCGAGTTCGAAAATGAGTCATCTGGGGTTAAAAACTAGGTCACTAGGTCAAATTAAAGAAAAACTTTATGTATGCATAGAGGCTGTATTTTTCAATTAATCTTCATGAATTTTGGTCAGAATGATTGCCTTGATGAAATCTAGGTCAATTTTGAATATGGGTCATCTGGGGTCAAAAAGTAGGTCATTAGGTCAAATCAAAGAAGAACCTTATGTATGCGATAGAGGCTATATTTTTCAATTGATCTTCATGAAATTCAGTCAGAATGATTGCCTTGATAAAATCTTGGTCAGGTTTGAATATGGATCATCTTGGATACAAAATTAGGTCACTAGGTCAAATCAAAGAAAAACCTTGTGTATGCGATAGAGGCTGTATTTTTCAATTGATCTTTTTGAAATTTGGTCAGAATTATTGCCTTGATAAAATCTAGGTTGAGTTTGGTTATTGGTCATCTATGGTCAAAAACTAGGTCACTAGGTCAAATCAAAGAAAAACCTTGTGTATGCAATAGAGGCTGTATTTTTCAATTGATCTTCATGAAGTTTGGCCAGAATGATTGCCTTGATGAAATCTAGGTCAAGTTTGAATATGGGTCATCTGGGGTCAAAAACTAGGTCACTAGGTCAAATCAAAGGAAAACCTTGTGTATGTGATAGAGGCTGTATTTTTCAATTGATCTTCATGAAATTTGGTCAGAATGATTGCCTTGATAAAATCTAGGTCAAGTTCGAATATGGGTCATCTGGGGTCAAAAACTAGGTCACTAGGTCAAATAAAAAAATTACTTGTGTTTGCTCCAATTTTAATGATACTTGGTCAGAATATTTTTTTCCATGCAATCACTAGGTCTATGTTTACACTGTTATGGTGTGTTTCTCAGGTGAGCGACCTAGGGCCATCTTGGCCCTCTTGTCTTTGTCAGGAGCGCAATTATTCAACATACGTTTTGTTAAAAGGTGACAACTATGATAGAAGTTACCTCGCATCCGTAGTTAGACAAGGTTAGAAGTTTACAGTAATAGAGGATATTACATGAGTGTCTTTTCATATTGAATTTATTAAAAGAGTTGAACAAAATAATAAAATGCGAGGCTCTGCTGCGCATTTTATCAATTTTATTCAACGGGTTTAGTAAATTCAATGTGGAAAGTCACAAATGTAATATTTTTTTTATCACATGATAGCCTTTCCGGCGGTCGAAACATAAAAATTCCACTTTCTTTTACTATATAAATAAGACAATTTGACCGACGTCTCCGATATAAATCTATAAATGACGTCGACGTCAAAGCTTCATTACACTAGTGTATTATCATTTTTATTTAATGGCTTTATTACAATCTCGCGACGTCAAACATGTGATAAGTATGTATAGATAAGAGTAAGACCATTTTAAAAATGAATATAAGTTATTAAATTGACCTGTACATGTGGGGTGAGGAAAATGTATGTGCGAGAATATGCGAGACTAACAATTTTATGTAATGAACAGTAAATCGATATACATATATCAAATTGTCACACACATGCCTTATGCTGCATTACTGTTTTGTCATTTCTGGTATAAATAATTGTTCTAATGAGAACGGTTGGTCTTTAAAACGTTATTCCGTCTGAAAGTGAACGATGCTTATGAGCAAAACAATAGATTAATAATATTTAAGCGCTATTTTGCCAGGGCAAAGGCACTAATTTGATTAAAAAAAATCATTTCAAACACATGGTAATAAATGGGCGACTCGGCAACAAAACTAACACTCCTTCAATTTGTAACATATAATGTTTTGCATTTCAAAGTGGCAAACAAATAAGAACGAAGTACGTACAACGTTGTAAATCCTTACTTTTTATTTCAAATTAGATATAACTGTTCGAAAACATCACTTGTAATGTTATTTTTTAATTCCAGGCTGAAAATGACAAGCGGTGACAAAATATATCAGGTTAATTTGGAGGAGCTGGTGGAAGACTACACGTGGCGTTGCTACAAACGAGACCAGGGCTTCTTCAGAAAACTGTTTCTCAGGCGCAGCGATTATGTGTTCGACATAAGATGGGGATATGTGGATTTTAAACACGTGACAAATCCAGACGATAAGAAAACAAATGCGGAACAATCAGCAGCTGGCGGAATAGATACTGGGGAAGGTACAAGTACTGATAAACACGATTCAACGATAGACGCTCAAATAAGAGGACTTGTTTCCCAGATTGACGCGACCAACAAGAAAGACATGGAACTGTATTTTTCTGAGTATGAAAACGAAACAAGTACACCACAGATATATACTTTTACTGCAGCACGTGCAACTACAACAACAACGAAGATAGAAATGCAAGAGAACTATACTCTTGGCGCAGAAACAAATCTTGAAATCAATTTAGCAGAAATTGTAAAAATTGGAGGTAGTGTAAGCGGGTCATTTTCTGTAACCGAAACAAAAGCGGAGGAATTTTCAAAAACGCTGTCCTGGAACATAGACACACAAATAAATGTTCCAAGTTGGAATAAAGCCAAAGCTTCTTTGTACGTATATGAGATTCCATCCAAATCAAAGTTTTTGGTTAAAACAACCATGAGTCTTCCGAGGGGACAACTTCCAGTAACTATCAGACGGCGAAAAGACGGTAAAGAGGTGCACATAGAGTGGATTTGCGATCTTGCTGTTCTTTTTGATGAAGACTACAGGAACAGAAGCAGCGTTAAGATTGATAAGACTGTTATAATGGACAATGGAGATAAAGTTATCGAGAATCAGATTGTACTGACAACACGTGGTATATGTAGAAATGTATCATTTAAGAACCAACACGTGAAAGTTGAATGTCAGAAAATAGACGGTGCTCCGCAAGATGGAACACACAGAAGCCAGGCCGACCATGAGGGATCAGTTGAACCAGCCGGTGAGGATGGTGGAGGTTGCTGATAAATGGAAACACATTCGATATGTTTTAGCTGCAAACAATATAATCAGTTAGAAAACACAAAACTGGTAATTTACTTGCGAACACTGAGCGAATTTTAAAATGTAAGTGTTGATTAAAACACCAAATTATGCAAAACCGCACCATTGATAGTGCTATGAATACACGTGTTACATAGTTGCTATTAAATTGTGTTTTAAGATAAACGGTAGCTAACATTCAAATAGCAAAAGATGTACATAAACTGTATGAAGACAATATACCTTTAGTTGTGTTAGTACAAAACTGTTTGACCTAAAATACTGCTGTTATCTCTCTTTTGTGATCAACATGTTGACCAATATGAAATATTTTAATAAATAAATTGCACTTATATTGTTAAATGTTTAAATGTTGGAGAGTATTAAAGAGTATTGAACATTTTCACACACACACACACACACACGCACACACACTTTATCAAACATTCCATCATTTATATCACTACACAGCATAAACCATCGCTATCAAGTATGATAGCCTAATTGCATACAAAGGGAGATTAACACTGAAGACATAGAGTATTTATATTCAATAGCTGTTCATCATACTTCGACCCGCCCGCTTCTAAAGCTCAAAAAGGAGAGCGTAGATCTACGAATCGCAGGGTCGCGAGTTCGATCCCCAGGCGGGCAATATGTTCTCCGTGACGATTTGATAAAAGACAGTGTGTCTGAAATCATTCGTCCTCCACCTCTGATTCATGTGGAGAAGTTGGCAGTTACTTGCGGAGAACAGGTTTGTACTGGTACAGAATCCAGGAACACTAGTTAAGTTAACTGCCCACCGTTACATAACTGAAATACTGTTGAAAAACGGCGTTAAAACCCAAAACAAAGAACATCATACTTAGAAATTATTGAAATTGACACATCATTTTATAGTTTCCTCCGCACAAAGCATCTGCCATCAGTTCTTAGTAATTTTCTCGACACCACCCAACTGCATGTCGTTGACTAACTGTGGACTAAACAACTTATACTGTTGGGCAAAGTGTTAGAGAAACGTAATGGGGAACTAATTGCAGACGTTTCGTATGGAGGAAAGTACTCATTTGAGCCGTGCCATGGGAAAACCAACATAGTGGCTTTGCGACCAGCATGGATCCAGACCAGCCTGCGCATCCGCGCAGTCTGGTCAGGATCCATGCTGTTCGCTAACGGTATCTCTAATTGCAGTAGGCTTTAAAAGCGAACAGCATGGATCCTGACCAGACTGCGCGGATGCGCAGGCTGGTCTGGATCCATGCTGGTCGCAAACCCACTATGTTGGTTTTCTCATGGCGCGGCTCATTTGTCTTTCTTCGACACTCTTTATCTTACGATAATCCGTCAAGTAATAAGGAAAATATTGGCAAAATGCTACCTGAATCGGGACAATTTCGTGTGTACGATATCCAAAAGTCACGAAGTTGGCCACCCTGATGCCGTTTTGAAATGAGACTTACGAGGCTTCACTGCGGTCACTGGTGTTTACTTTATTCCTTGACTTACTGCTTGAATTCATTCAGAGCAGATGAATTTTCGATATGCTCGGGTAGCGTTTTCGGGTGAAAGAGGGAATGAAGATGCGTGCGCGTGTTCATAAAAGGAACATCATTTATGATCCTTCAAGCATATCTGACAGATAACTTGGAGTAAGATGATCTTTGATATTATAAAAGGTTCGTAAAAAGAGATTTCAAGCACGTTTCCTTGAAATTTCAAGTACAGATCTTTAGCACTGTTACATTTCAATAAATTACTGAAAATATGAAATAAACACGTTTATTATATCAACACTGTCTAGAATACAGCATGTAAATGACGTGATGACATTTCGACGTTCCATGCGTCAAATAGTTCGCCGTTTCAAACGAGTTTTAAGTCTTATTTATCTATGATCATAGGCAACTATGGTTAATATTATACCCGAAATAGGTATATGTTTATAATAAAAGGGTCGAGTGGATCCAGGTCTGACAATTAACTCGAGCCGAATACAGTATCTAAGATGTACTGTCATAATAACCTAATTGTGCTTCAAATATATATTCCAACATAAAATTGCTGTTCTTGCCACTTTTTTGGGGTGTTTTAACCGGAGAGAACACGTGCGTTAACAGAGAGATTGCTGTTATAACACCCTTTTTATATGCGCGTTCCATGGCAAAGCGTAAACGCATTAAGGACCCAAAACGAGTACCTCAAAAGGAAATGACGTCAACGTGAAAAACCGACGCAGACATTTCCGCGAGTTTCATGGAACTTTAATGACATTTAGGGATGATTTATTCGTTTTTTAGTTTTTTAAACGTACGGGGCTTTATGTTAAACATGTGTGATAAAGGAAATAAAGGAAGATCGGTGGTTCTAAACTGGTACACACCCGTGATGCCTGCATGAACACCCGGGGTCTTCCTCCAGCATCAAAGCTGGAATGTCGCTTTATTACATCTAATACCTTTTACACAAGCATGAATATCAGAACAAATGATTTAATTCTATGTTAAGATATTACATCTTCACTATGGTTCAGCTCAACTCTTGTTATGTCATAGAGGCAACTTGCAAACAGAAAATACCACACATTTTGATAGGTTTGTATTTTGTGTTTAATTTAGATTGATTGTACTTTTAGAAGTATGACGTAAAAGATCGGCTAACATTTACAGCTGTTAATTACACAAAATGTTTCATTAGAATATACTTAAGAATTTCACAAATTAAGGGTAGTCAGAGAATTGTTTTGACGTGACAATACAGTTCAATCTGAAAGCATATTTTTACTGAACATTAAAAGACAGAATGCTCTTGACGATGAAAAATACTTCTTAACTATCCAATATCAAAATAAACACGTGCAAGTTGTCTTGATGCTTTGGCATTTTAAAAAGGTTTTATTACGTTTATGTCATAAGACCGGGGATCCGACTAATAGAAAGTATGAATCCAGTCTTAGTGTTAAAATATCAATTCCCAAAGATAATAACAAGATAAAGAATAAAAAAGTTTCACCTTAATTGAATAAATACTTTTTCTTGTGTTTACATTTTTCAAATTCAGCAATTCTTTTATCAGAAAACTTTTATCCTTTTAGAAAATTTCCAGTGCGACACAGAGTGACATGTCTGAGCCATCGTATTTTGTATATATATAAATCTAAAAGTCTGTGCCGGAGCAAGTAAATTGTAAAGAAAAAAATAAATATCATTACATGGGTCACTTAATATTTGCCAACTGGTTTCGTTTATTTACTTACCCTGGTATACATAAAGGAAACTTCTTATCATGGCTGTGTTTTCTTTGATTTACAACAAATCTAAAACAATTATTATTATGTATGCCCTCAGATGCTTTTGGAATTATATAACGTAACTCCGCATATAGGGAAAGATTTATTACACCAAAAAGAGAGGAATATATGTTTAACAGCAGTAATAACAAAATATCTAAAAAAAGTCACTTAACATAGAGCAGTAATATTATTAGGTTATTAAACATTGTTCTGTTCAATACGGAGATATATTTGGACGAGTACCCAGCTGAGAAAACCATATTGGACGAGCCGCTAGGAGAGTTCTATATGGTTTTCTCAGCTGGGTACGAGTCCAAATATATCTCGTATTGTACAGTACAATATTAAATAACCTTTTTATTCTATATCAATTTTATCTTACTATAATAATAGTTTAAATTAAAAATGTTTCACTGAATATTGTATTCCTGCCTTTTCTAGTTTTTCCCAGCTTGGTATGAGTGCAAATATATATTATACAGAACAATGTTAGACCTTGAATAACCTTTTTATTCTATATTTATTTCACTTCATACGTAATATACGTAATTCATTGAATGTTGTTTTTTTCTGCGTATCATCATTTAAAAATGTATATTGCGCAACCTCCCTACAACAGCCATTTGGCGATTTGGGTGGTAATAATACTTGACTGAGATATTATGCCCACAAACATTGTCAGCAAGTTTGGTGAAGATCGGATGAAAACTGTTCGACTTAAAAGAGCGGACAAGGCTAAATTCCCCGTTTTTCGAGTAATTCAAAGACCATACTCAAAGAGTGCCTGGTACAATTTGGCTGGTTATCGAAATTGGCCGAGATGTAATGCCCACAAACATTGTCAGCAAGTTTGGTGAAGATCCGACCAAAACTGAATTATAGAGCAGACATGTTTTGGATGCTGACCGCCCGTCCGTTGCCATTCATAATCTTCTCCATTTTGTTTCTTAACCGTTAAATAAAAACTGCTGAGGTAGCTATTCAGACAGTCAGGGCTGATACCAATTTCTAGATTTCGTCCGGAACGGCTTCTTTTAGCGATTTTTCAAATATTCCAACATCTGATGATCCTTTTTACTGTATTAAGATTTTGATTATTAATGAACGTTTTAATATCTAAACCAGATAGCACTGTTATCCCTTGAATCGTTTTTGTGTGTTGTAAACAAAAAAAAAAACTCAAATCAAATCCAGATTTCAAGACGTATAATCAAACTCTGTACATAGAGCGCCTGCTTCATCCGATTTACATTCGGAACATTTTCACGCGTTTCGGGCTTTATCGTATGTTTAACATGGGACTGTTGAACCGTGCAAATACAGAAAATACAGGATTTTTTGTACGCGCGTGCGTCCAAATACAGAAAATACAGGATTTTTGTACGCACGTGCATCCAAATACCGTAATATATTGTACGGTCACGTGTTGCAAATAAACGTTCGCGATTGAATAGATAAAATAGGTATAGAATCAAACGTAATATAACATTTGTATGAAAACAAGTAAATGTTTTTTTTCGTTAAATTTGAAGGTTTTCGTCATACAAGTCCATTTCTGATTAAGGTCTTGTATAAACAAGAGACTGGATAATATGTTTGAATAACAGATGCCTAATCTTTCAGCAAGTTAGAGAAAAAAGTATGCACAGAATATTTAAAAAATAAAATATAAGACACGTGTTTTAAGTGATTTAGATGTTCGTTCAGGGTAATTTATTTCACGAGGGCATGGTTCGAGTGAATTATTTCGTAAGATATAACCAATTTTTGGTGATTAAGTAAATTAAAACCGTTTCTGAATATATTATTTTGATTTTAATAATTTTATTATTATGTCAAATAAAATATTATACACTTGACGTCTCGTCACCGTCATCGTGTTTTATTAAAAAAACAAACATAATTTGTCACATCAGTAATTATTCAAAATGTAAATCATTGATAACTAACATCTGGTACTGGAAGAATACAAAATAACATAAATTAAAAACCTTCAGTTATTAAAGAAGTAACAGTAGCAAATGTGTCTTTAGGTAATTAGATGTTAGACATAAAAATGCATAAGAAACAACTATCTTCCACGCATTTTAGATATTAGCATTCGTCTGCTCTCAAACGACGTGTCTACGTTAGTTTTGCAAGTGTCAGAACAAGAGCACTTTTCCGTCAAGAGTAATGTTATTTTACAATAAATAACTAGGAGAATTACACGATTTGATAATGAATTTCAATTCGACTGAACATACTCGTTTGAACATACATATTACTGAAAGTTTTACTATTTCAGTTTTAGTGCACATGATTTAAAGGTTACGGTTCCATATGGACATTTTTCAAATATGTATCGAAATTTGGCAAAAAGATTACTAAAACAATGTCATATTGCAAATAATGACAAAAGATACATGAAGTCAAAAGAAATATCATCAAAATGTGCCCGAATGGTTACGTTAGAAGCTGTCACTGAAAGATGAAAGACTTGTTCGACCTAAATTATTTCTTTCTTCACATTTAATCATTTTGACACAGCTTGTTAAATACTTCACCAGTGTTTAAGACAAATCCGTAACATTTAAATCATGAAGAGGTACATCTGCTATAAGAAAGAAATGTGCAAATAAAACCAGTGTCTAACTGACGTAAACATCGTTCACAGGCGTCCGAAATCAACAAAAATATTTCCCGAAGCAAGTAAAATCAATTGAAATAGAAAAGTACTTCGTTGCAAATAATATCGCACACGTGATACTGGCTCACTAAAATACGTAACGTAACATACAAACATATTAAGAAACGATGCACATCAGCAGTAACCTAATATTATGCATAATATTCATCATGATGACAGTTATCTTCAAATCATACTTCACACTGAAAAAAGTAACTACTAAGGAAGACGGACCTCGTGAAACAGGTATATGATTGTCATATATTAAGAACTCGTTTGATTAAATAAATCATCCACTTACACATTGCATTTCCACACATTTATCCGCATATCTCCAACGATAAAACTAAAACCGTCTAATTGAAATAATAAAAAGGAAAACGTAAACCCACATACCCAACTCTGATTAAATATATCTAACAAATAAATTGTTTCCTTCAAAACTAAAGAACTATCTACAAGCAAACTGAATTTAACATACAATTGTTACATTTGAAACATGATCGTATGTGTACAAATGCAACATATTGTTTATACGTAGTCATTTTCATAGCATATATCACTGAAGATCTTCACAGGTTTTGGTACAGTTCCGACATCTGGATGTGAGCCATCATCAGATCGAAACAGAACTTGTATTGTTCCTAAAATTAAAATCAAACAGCAAATCAAAAATGCACAAAAACCGTAGGTCGTACTACAGTTACGGAAAGCCCTTTTGTATAAATCCTTAAACGACAAGCAAAGATGTGTTTAAAACAGCGAGCCTATTTAAGGTATCAACACTTTAGCAACCAGGTGCTTAAAAAGTCAACCTGAAAACTTAATTTTAATGTTTTGAAATAGAAGAAAACATGTATATCAAGGTAATGCATGATAAGGTAATTAGAGATTGTATTTCACGAAAACGTGTCTACCACTACTTATAGTAGACGCAACTTGACCTCAATGGTTGACCTTTGCATTACAATACATAATGAGGCACAACCTATTATTGAAAAGGAGTGTACGTAAAACACGAGCTGCACGAGAAAAAGGAAATATAAATTGTGTAAATATAAATTAGTGTATTGGAAATATTTAACTGATCAAATATAAGTATATATACTTTAATACTGTACTGTATACAAACTAATTCCATATAAATATACACGGCTACCCTAAGCACCCTTGATTTCTACAATGAAATAACCGATATAAATAATCAGCCTAATGTCAACCATCGCGGTCAAGTTGCGACTACTATACCCTGCAGAAATTTCTCAACTATAACATCACAAACATATACACAACTAGATAACTCTGTGAAGTTTGGTGGAACGTCAACCAGTGGTTTAGGAGAAGTAGCACAGATCAAAGAATTTGACAAATCAAGGGTCATTACTCTGCCTAAAATCAGTATATCAGCACATGACGATAATATACATACCTACGCTATTAACCACTCGTGAGGTTTGGTGAAATTCAGCCTAATTGTATAGCACACGACGGTAATGTGCATAACTACGCTACACACTAATCACTTGCGAGGTTTGGTGAAATTCAGCTTAACTGTATACAGCAAGTCGTGTAAACGCTCTGACAAATTAAGGGCCATTACTCTGCTGAAAATCACTGAAACAGAACACACCGATGCTTGACTCTGATATGTCATGGGCATGCTCCGGTTCAATATTTTTCAACAAAGTTATTGCCTTTGATACGTCATATATTTTATGTTTAAGCCACTTCTTTTATAATGGAAAGCTTCTATCAGGACTTCCAGGAGTGATCCATGTATAATATCGGCAATTCTGGTTTAGAGATTTTCAGGGAAGTCATGGCCCTTTCTTGTCAAATATCATGATATTTTAGCAACTTCTCTTACACAATTGGGCAAATTTCCATCAAACATTACAGATACACAACTAGGCCTAGCTATGATCACTTTTGTGAATGTTTGCGTTATTCCTCCTAGATTTATCGGAGCAGTTGCCCGGACAATGTAAAGTATGACAAACCAAGGGTCACAAATTTGCTGAAAACCACTGATCCGGAACATGCCAATGATATGAATAACAAGGCTTTACACTGCAAACTCATGTTTGGTGGAAATCATCCAAATAATATAAGAGAACTTGCTAAAATATCATACAAATTGATGAATCAATGGTCATTACTCCGTTCAAAATTTTTGAACCAAAAATGTCAACAATCTGCATAATACTACTCAGTACTGATTAGACCTGTAAGGTTTGGTAGAAATCCGCCTAAAACTACTATAAGAGAAGTGGCCAAAACATCATCTTATTGTATGAATCAAGGGCCTTAACTCTACAGAAAATCATCAAACCAGAGTATGCCAACGATATGCTTGGCAATGGTCATTCATATGAAGTTTGGTGTAAATCCTTGCAGTGGTGTTAGAGGAGTTGCGTGGACAAACTTTATGACATACACACAGACGGACATACTGACGAACAACACTTTGTCAATATGTCTTCCCCACCACCTGTGGATCCATAAACACATGATAAGGTTATACCATGATAAGTTAATAACATGACGTTCTCGAACATTATAAAGAATGTTTATGCACGTTGCTTGTTCAGTTCATATAGCTAGCTTAAATTACTGACTCGATTACTAGAGGAGATTTAACGCTTACCGCTCAGCTGTTTAGACAACTAGAGTAAGAGAACTTACATAATTGCTGAACTTACATAATTGCTGATCAGGTGACTCTGTCTTTTCTTCATCATCTTTACAGACTCCACGATATTGATGTGACCTCCTTCATACTTCATCCTCTGTAACTCATTCAGGAGTACACATACTATACCAGATCTTGAACAACCGTCACTGTAACAAACATGACAAACCCAAATTACTTAACTACTAGTATATCTAGATTTGATTTAATCGAAATGCCTTCGACTTTGAGAGAACTCGAATTTAAGATGGTGAACGACTTTCAACGACTTTTAATAATGAGCCAAGGATATCGAGTGTTACTATTGTTTGAATAACAACATAGTACATACAAGTGCCTTAATTGGACATAGACTAATCAGTTGACGACATATCTTAAGTTCATTTACCTGCAGTGAATCAGTATAGGCTGAGACTCAGACAAATGTGGCTGCCACTTTTGGACAGATTCTATCATGTCTAGGAGGGACTTTGTGTCACCAGGAACCGGGTATCTGCCCTTCCATGCTGTGTGTTCAAACTGTTTCACTGTTGTAAGGTCTTCCTCTTCCTGATAATCAGGAAAGACAGTATATACTGTATCACATTAAATCTTGATTAATAATTGTAATGTGTTGCAATAGATCTCAAACAGTCAATTGTAAAAAGTAAAGGTATCCTGTTTCGCGTAGGAAATCGTTAAAGGTGTCCGCCTGGATTGCAATGATTAACTGATAACATTTTCAATCTCCGGTGAATATTTACATGAAGCGTACGTCATATAAATTTTGTACAATTCGCCACATGTTGTTAACATTCTTTTTCTGTTCAGTTTTCTACAAATGTTTAAATGTCATAAGAAACCTTTTGGTCGTTTTAAGTACGCATATCAAGAAATCATTTTATTGGAAGAATTTTGTCAGAATGGCAAGTTGGGAGTTTGTGATTTGACCATAAACACACAGAAATACTTAAGCAAGTGAAATGAATCTGATCGAAATATTTAATTTTTGAAACTCTCTCATTACCTCTCTACCACTTTCTTTAAAAGTAAAGGTCCTTTCTGTGTAGCCTTTTCTGATCTTTTCTTCAATTTTGTTGACACTGAATTTGTTGTCGTTGTTTGCACCCGATCCTAGTTCACAACTAGCCTGTTATATAAAAATAAATGTTTGAAAAATGTGGAGTTCACAAAAATACCACCGTGTTTTCTCTACGCCCTACGACTGTTGTAATCAGTTAAGCCGGTTTACTAATTATTATAAGCACCTGTATATATCAATGTTTCAAACATTTCGAATTTGGGAAAAATATCTACAGATTCCAAACATTAAGGCAAAGTGTTTCGTTCAATAGAAGTATTACTGTTTACGCATATTCAAAGCCTCAAATAAAGCATATGAAAATTACCCTGTAACATGTCGTCGACTGCTCTGTCAGCATTATAATTGTTTTGATGTTGCTGTCGTCAACTAGAGACCAGAACTCTTCCATTGTACCTTGATCCGGGGACATCGACACCAAGAATGTACTCTTTCCCTTGTAATTCTTGAACAGTAAATCAAATGAATTATCTTAAATTTTAAAGGTTTAGATCAATAAAACATCCCAATATCCAATATTGAATCTAATAAAATATTGCTTTTGACAAGAAGTATGCCAGATTTGATATTCTTTTATCTAGTTTAAAGACCATATTACTTTTACAAAGTATATGATCAATGTTCAACACGATAAAAACCAAAAAAAAGTTCAAATAATGACCGTCGATGTGGAATAATTATACAATCACTTTTTAAATAACTGACTTACAGAGATGTATATGGCACTCAGCTGTTGCACACATTTGGAGCCTCTGTTCTTCAGTTTTGGCCTGTATGCGTCACCTACAAATGCATATATTATCATGTTACTTTGTCAGTCAACGGAAAATTATCAAATATTTTATTTCCATTATAAACTACAAATAGTTCTGCAGTACTCATTTTAACACAGAGAGTAAGATTACAAAATATTATCACTCAAATAAGACACTTCTGACTACAAGGATTACGTATATTGTATCATTTGAAAATGTAAAATATAAACAGAAATATGGAAAATCAAGGAACTGTCAGGTCAAAATTATTAATATGAAATGTAAACTGAGCCGAGACCATAATATTTGGCTTAATGTCCATGCGATTATTATAATATATTATATATATAATAATTATAGTTATAAATCAATTGATTTCAGGCTCATTGAAACAGTAATAAAAAAAGTCATACTTTCAGACATTATAGTCTCAACATTTGAATATTCTGGACTCTCCGCAACATCAGACGAGGCGTTCGCCACACTCTTTTCAATAAGCTGTAATTTAGCAAAGAACAAATCCCATTTCCAGGAAGTCAAAATCAGCTTAAAATGAACAGAAAGGAGCTCAGAATCTACGGTAGTTTCTACACGTAAGAGCAAGACTCCTATCTGCCTGATTGTTTATTTAATTGTTTATACAGGTAAGCGCCGTTTTATTTATGTACTAGTCGGCTGTTAACTTAGCCAGTGTTCCTGGATTCTGCACCTGTACAAACCTGTTATGCATAAGTAACTGCATACTTCTCAACATGACTTGCATTTAGTGGACAAATGATTTCAGACAGGTCTCTTATCAAATCTTCTAGGGAAATATGTGAGTAATCCTTGATTAGACGTACGATCCCGCAGTCTTGACCTGCTTTCTCCCTATTTGACCATCTTTTAAGGCAACATTTGTAATATGCTGTTACACAGAAGGTCATACTGGCTTTATATAAAACAGATTTTTGTCAGCTGTATATTCACATCGGCATTACATTAATTCTAAATCAAAAGTCGCACGTTTCTATTCTCTCTACATTTCAAAGGAACTTGTTAGAAGTGTTGAAGTTCAGTCGTTCAAAGACGCATAAAAGTATCAAGCATTAAGTTAAAAAATGAATTAAAGTTTTAAGACTGTCAGGAGCCCGACCGACCTCCTTCGTTCAACAACAGTATATACTTGAGAAGTCTGTTTTAGACACACCGGCAAAATTTCGGATGAACTAGCGACCGAGTATTGTAGTGGCAATACAAAAGTCCCCTACCGGTGGAAAACCTTGTTAGTGGTTGTTGGCAACAGTATTAGGATTAAAAATGCTTCAAAAGGCATTTAGGAGCTAAGAAAATAAATACTTAAATTTCAATAGTGACCTTGACCTACACGCTTAGATCATATACGCGTCCCGTTGTCCCATCATGGGACATTCTTGTGCAGTACTAAGGTACTCCATCAATGCTAATAAAAACTAGAGCTGCTTTTGAGGAAAGCGCATGCCTCCCGCATCTGCCTAATCATTTGAATACTAGTATATGTGTCAAACATGCACAGAGACCTCAACTGCCTTATCTGACTTTCAGTGCTTTAATTATGTAAAACAAGTTTCAAGGGCCATAATTCCGAAGTGCCTAGGCCGATTTAGCTACTTGTCAAACTTGGCCGAGGACTTATTGGTAAACGGATTTTGTTTAAGTTTGGTGAAGATCGGATGAGAATTATAGTGAAGACAAGAATTGTGACACGCACGCACACGCACACGCACACGCATACGCACACACACACGCATACGCACACACACACAGGAGTGAATCAATATATACGCACCACTGTGTGTTGGAAGACATAATTATGGAGCGCATATATTTTTACTTTACCTTCAATAGTAACCTTGACCTTTGATCGACAACCATGGTCATGGTCATTGTCTCATCATGGGGGAACATTTGTGAGTAGCCCTTATATAATCTATTAATGCATATAAAGGTTATAAAGCATAAACAATTTTTACTTGACCTTGAATAGTGATCTTGAACTATTACCTACAAGCATAAGTCATGTACGTGCATAAATAAAATATTGCCCTCTATTCACATACCAAGTTTTACTGACAGGTTCCAGAACTGCGGACGGACAGAAGGCATTCATACGGTCCCCTCCGGTGTTCAACCGGTTGGGAACTAATAAACACAGACCTAACTCGTAAAAGTATAGAGGTATATTCTGATTCTTGCTTTTCGCCTAGACTTATGATCTTTAAACTTTAGTAAAAGGTCATCGATTTCAGGTAAACATTTGTACAATGTTTGAAACAATATTTATTTTCTAAGATATTTCATAGACAAATCCTTTAGAATAAAATATGATATACACAATAAACGATAACTTAAGCGCCCTTGAAAGCATATTTCATATGAAAAGGGCGCTCAACAAATCTGGTATAACAATAATAACTTGGAAATTACAATAATTCCAAGTCCATCCTTAGAGACATGCGGAATGATATACAATATGCACTGCATTCGCAATAAGTAAAGGAGAAATACATTGAACTTGAAAGCCTCTGTTACATAACTGGTGAATGGGTCAGAAATTATAAATCTTTTATCCTCGTGTTGTGTTAATTAAATCATCTTTTATGAGAAATATTAAGTTCTTATAACATTAAGACTAGTATACTGTATCACGTATTTTACCTCAAACTGTACTTGTAGTCTTGGTCTAGTATCACCCTTTTCTTTCTCTAACATGAATGTCAGCATTTCTTCGAACTGATTTGCCCATACGATATGTGTACCAAACAACAGGGCGTCAGCGACTGCTTCATGCACGTATACGTACTGCTCCTGTTAAACGATGATATATTTTTCAACATCTACTAGTATTATGTTAATTTACGTTATTCATGATTTCTTAAAAATGTGTTGTTGAAGGCCAAATTATTCGCTAACATTACAATAGTTTGATGCGGAAAGAAGAAAGGTCAGCTCCTAATAGAAAAAAATCCGAATAGAGAATTATATGAGTTTCAAGTAGCTTGAGGTACATATTTGATTTAGATAAAAACGAAAGATGGCCCCTAGTTTGAGTAGTCCTTGATTGTTAAGAAGTCTCCTCTATCTCTTATGGTACCTCACAGGGCAGGGCAGGCAGTGTTATTGGTCTTCTTCTCTTCCCTAGTACATCAACGATCTGCCTTCCTCCAAATAAACAGTCTGTCTTTTCGCATATGATTGTTTAATGTACAGACAAATAAGGGGCCAAGAAGATGCTAGACAACTCAAATGCGATCTTGGGTCAAAGGATCCTTTTACAGATTTTATTGACTGTTTTCAAGACTAGGGACGTGAGTGTCTCAAGTCATTTAATCATGACAAGTGTGAATTTATCCACACAGCCAACAAACGACATCTACTTGACATCACGCATACCATCCATGATACCCGGTTAAAAGCTACAGAATGCGCAAAACGTCTCGGAGTCACGATCTCTCTTGGTAAACACACAAATAACATCACCAAAAGCCCAACTCAACCATGGCATTCATCCACCAGAACATCCGCTCAAGTCCACCATGTGCCAAAACAACCGGCAACAAGACATATGACCGTCCAAAGGCGGAGCATGCGTCCACTATGTGGTTCCCCTATGCTGACAGCCACATCATCAAGTTGGATTAAGTGAAGAGCTGCAAGATTCGCCAAAACCGAAACGCCAAACAACGAACAAGTTCAGTCTCAAATATGCTCCATGAACTCCAGTTGAAAACACTTCAGTACAGTTACAAAATAACCATGCTAGACAAATTAATTAAATCTTGGTGATGTTATTCCAGATCCTACTCTAGGGCAATAAAAATCTACCAGAATCCACATCCAGCAGTACAACCAAAATTCCTGCAGCAAATCTGCCTATCAACACAGCTTCTTACATGCTACAGTTGTCCTCTGGAAGCGTCAATCAAGTTTTCTGTGGAGAGCTATAAGGCTGTCTAGAAAACAGCAACACATTCAAACGCCGGACTTTTTAAGAAGTTTTTAAACGGATTTCAAAAAGAGACTTCAGTATCTCAATCTAATGAATGTAAATAGTTGTACCTTATGATCGTGCATGTGTCTACGAGTTTTTACGCTGTATACTTCCTGCTGTGTTGTAAATGACTTATAACAAAGTATATTTATATAATATTTTTACATTGTAATTATTTATATAAACTGGATATATTGCATTTTACCGTAAGCCTTAAACTAAATATGTTTCCACGTGTGAAAAATGCTCCGGCCTATAAAACTCAAATATCAAGTCATGATTTTTTATGACCACTAGATGCTGTCAGGATTGGCCGTGTCCAAGGTCAAGAAAACAGATATCTCGAGACTGAAAATTGTTTTCAATCCGTGACTAATGAATGTTTTGATGTAGGTTTGTCAAATCCTCGCCTGTGTGCAGAAGAACACTATATTGTTCGGGGGTGGGGGGGGGGGGGGGGGGGGGGGGGTTCGGTGTGTTTAGGGTAAAGGACACTGTAACCTCTAGACTAAATCTTTAATCAACTTTAATCAAATAGAAAAAGTGGAAACTTCACAGGTCGCTCAACACGACAAATAAGAAAATGTTGCAGGTTCGGTTTGATTGAGCCTGTTCATGGACGATAGTGGAAATGCATGCTACTTGAATAATGGTTTGGCCTGGGGCTATTGAAATTTATTACCTTGTTATCTGTGGTTAGTAGATGCCATTTAAGTTTTCAGATCAGGATGGCAAAGGTCTAGGTCACTTTGACCATGAAACTTAAAATTGTATAGGACATATAGCTAATGAATATTAGGGTCTTTGCCAATCAACTACATTTCATGAACGTCTATGGTCAACAGATGACACCTGGTTTTGGTCAGATCATACGTGATACTGAAATTTACGCACCAGATTATCTCAGACAGGCCAACATAGTGGCATATATGTTTTACAAACATTACTTTTTTAATAAATGAAGAATCTGGCATTCGGTTGTTTACACTTTTTCAAATGTTGCGTCAGCTCGACAGATAACATTTTCACATTCAAATTTTTACACGTTCTTTAATATGGAGTTAGATCAACATGTATCATTCAGCATTCAATCAAACGTTTGCCCTTTCTCATGTCTACCGATTATCAAAGTTATATACATGAAGTTTTATTTTCTAAGTCGGACCATTTCTACATTCGTTGTTTGCTTGTATTTTTAGCTCACCTAAGCACAAAGTGATAAATGTGAGTCACCGTTATCGCCTTTTTCGGGGTCCATAAATGTGCGTCCGTCATACGTCGCCTACAGGTTGTTGTTTTTTTGCTAAAAATCACCCGTTTGACCCATTCTTTATAACACCTGGTTAAACTAGTTATCTTTATAAAATCTAATGCAAAACGTATGTTATTAGTTTTAATCAATCTAATTGTACCGCCTAAATAGCTTTATGGTAGATTGTTTGCTTTCAGTGCTGGAGGTCGTTGGTTCGATCCCTGACCGCGTCATACTAAAGAATTGAAAACTTATACAGGTACCTTCCTTGTTTGGCACTCAGGAATGACTGTGTTACCAGATACCTTCTTGCACAAGGGCTTTGTAGCTCATGTTGATTATTGTCTATACGTGACATTAAATAAACTTACATTTATCTTTACCTTTATAGCAAAGTCATTTTAACATTTTAGATGTCACATTTTCCACCAGATCGTTATTAATCCTTATCAAAATGTTTGTGAAATCTCGGTCAAATCAAAGCTGAATTACATGGGGACCAAAACTAGGCCACTATGTTTAATTATAGAAAACCTTTATCACTTTAGAAGCCCCTGATCTAGATGAAACTTTTGCACTTTTTTGTTTTCGTTCGTCTATGCGGAAAACTTGGGCACTAAGCCTACAAATATCTTGTAATAACAGTATAGGCTAAATGATCTAGGTAACAAGCTTAGATCTTGAAGAAACAAGGATGATTATCCAATAGACAAAGCCACGTACCAAAAAAAACAACAACAAAAAACAAAAAAAAAACAAACAAAAAAACAAACAAAAGAAAAATACAAACAAAATCGCAGCCCCCTACACCCCACCCTCAAGTGCAACTTTCATTACGTGGACGTGCACACGACCAAACACAGACAAATACACGCATCGACAAATACAATACAACATTGTAGAAGGCATGTATATACACGAGCCGTGATGTCTGTCGGTTAGAAATCTAGAATTAGAACAGACATTTTGGGGAACAAAAACAACAGCGTCCAATGATATACAGAACCTTTTTCACTGTCTAAAGGCCACATTAGTTACATAATCTACATAGAACCTGAATCATCGTCATTGCACAATACAGGTCATGTTGAAATAAAATGTCCGAGAACAAAACATATATCACCGGGCCAAATCATAGAAAAGTGCAAAGGCTACATTTTTTGTCTAATCTACATGAAACATGACCAAATTGCTAGTCTTTTTTAAATGTTTGTCTTTTTGAAACCATGGCCAAATTAAAACTGAACCACCTTGAATATGTAACTAGAATATAAGGCCAAATCACAGGAAGCAACTTGTTAATGTACAATCTTATATGATTTCAAAGATTAAATAACTCGTTTCTTACTCTAGTCTGAACCATGTTGACTCGTTGCCTTCTTAATGTTTGCACAGTTTGTAGCGGGCGCACACTACCTTCTTTTCTTGCTTGATTAACCAAGTTGTCTAGGGCAATAAAGGTCCCTGTTCTACCAACACCAGCACTGAAAAATGGAACTAATTAGCAACGGATCTGAGCAATATGAATATCTATACACTTAGTAGACCTTATTTTCTTTCTAGGTTTTGAACAATATATGTACAGGAAAAGCAACTACAGCATACATGGAAAGTCGCTGAGTTTATTATTAATACTGTACAATTATGTGGAACTGTCGTCGTTTTTGCTGTGTTAGTTGTTCTTATATACCGCACAGAAGTGTCTAGATTTAGAAAACAAAATAATAATAATAAAAAAAATAATAATAATGACGTTACGCAACAAATAATACGACAATCGAAGAATTGTGTTGTTGTGGTCGGTGACAACTAATTCCGAAAAGGAAAGAAACTTTACTGCGAATAAGGTAAGCTTATTCCTTAGAATATGTCTAGTTTAGTACGTTATGAGAATAAAACATGGTAGTGATTTGTTTTCAAAATGGAACCTTTTACTGCATTTTTAATATGGTATTATACATTTGGACAATATTTGCTGCATTGAATGTGTATCGGCAGAAGGGAACAATACAGATTTAGGTTTCTTCTTTTTTGGTATTATATAAATATTGCATTCCTGAGAGGGTGATATGAAAAATGTTCACCGCGAGATATATGAATATTGACCGAGGCGCCAGCCGAGGTCTATATTCAAATTTCGAGGGGTGAACATTTTTCATATCACCCTCTCAGGAATGCAATATTTATTTTATTATACCGAAAACGTATATGGGTCAAAGCATTTACTGGAAAATCAACATAATAATGTATTTAACATTAAAAAGTAATTACTAACCAAATAATGAAGACAGAATTAAAGAGTCTTTAATTGTTAGCACTCATAATTTGTGGCGACTTTGCTGTGTAATAAGACTTTTTTGATAGATTTAGTCGAGACGTTTACATATCGCTGACCCCTATATTTATTCTAATATTTCAACATTGTGTCAATCAGTAGCATTCGAAAAACGGCGATAACTTTCTGTTTTCTAAATATAACATATAAGTGTGAGCACTCATTTTCTTAGTTAGATCATTTCCAAACTTATTGTGGTAGTTTCGATTCAATATTTGATGAAAAATTGTTTTCGAAATATTTTGCACGTAGCATAAAAAAGAAAATTCGGCCGTGTTCGCACATGCAAGAGCACTAGAAAAGGGTAATTTAATCCTAACGTATAATTATATAAGCGCCTCGTCTGAAAATTTATCGACTCGGTATTTTAATCAATGCGAAAGTATCAATCTCTCAACGGGTGATATGAAAAAATAATATCACATGCGCAGAGAAACAAAATAACGCTGTTGCGCATGTGATATGAAATTATGGATAATATCACCTGCGCAGAAATTGAAAATAACGATTTTGCTCATGTGATATAAAATCACTGGGGAATATGATATATTATTCAAGTTAAACTAATGGGAAATTTGCATTGGACATTTATTTGAGGTATAATAAACTTAAATATATCAGTCTTCCAATAGAGCCTTGAGCAACTTTTGTATTTAGATTTAAATTTATGAAATAATATATATATACGTTTGTGTAAGTGGTAACAAAGTTGCATGGGTTGGAATCCTAAAACACAGGCCAATAAGGCAAAATAGCAAGTTATTGGACTGCAATATATTTCACTCTATGTAGTCATGTACAAAATTTCCGCCAATATTTTACATGATTTAAATTAAATGTTTTAAAAGAGCGAGCACTCGTCAGTTTGTTTAGGATTCTAATGAATAAGTCATCAAACTGTAATTACGTGTCTTACGTGGTTACTAGCACTCATTGATGCATATGTAAGTTTTGTCATGCTTGTTACCACTAAAAGACTCCATTTTCGTTTAATACGTGTGTTGTATGCAAGAAAATGAATCTCAGAAGAGTCTCATTACAGCCTAAACAATTATCCTAGAGCCACATGTTCCTGCAACCAGTTTAGACTTTTCAAATCTAGTTATATCACTGCTTAGTCAGTGTAATATATTTATTGACAGTTTAAAATTTACCTGCAGTGGACAACAATGGGACCTGCTTTTGATGGAGCGTTAGTATCAACAGCTCTCCAGAAGTTGACGAGGCACCATGTACTGTCAGGAACATCCTTGTCTGGCCAAGACTTGAAATGGAATTGTCGGATCCTACGGGGTGCTTCACCATTCTTTAGAAAGGAAGATAATTATTTTCTTTGATAGATGTCATATAATAATAATGTAATTCTCAATAAAACTGTACAGTCAATATTATACTAGTGTATACATTTTGTATTTTCGTATAATTATACATGACACGAGGAACTGAGGGTTCCAAACACTTGCAAGAAGCAAAAAACAACATTAACTCGGTGTTACTGTTCAAAACAAATAAATGAAAAAATCATGAAATAAACTGCATGGGAATAATAATCACCAACACTATCTCTGCATAAGCTCAAGCAAAGATGATGTTATGAATGAACATTATTATAGCGAGGACGAGTGTACGCGATACAGTTTCTATAGTAGAGTTCTAATATAAGATATATCGCTTAACATAAACTATAACACCAACCTTCACGACCTCGAAGTATCTAACGTTATAGTCAAGGTATTTATCCGTTTTCAGGAGTTTTATAACAACATTGCCATATGTGCACTCATCTTCTTCTTCCTCCTTTGGCCAGTATTGCAAACACTTTGTCTATAAAACAAAACGTTTGTTTATGCCATGGCGAGATGATTAAGGTGATTTTATAACATGTCATTGTTGATGCCTTTATCCTGTATTAATATCAACTTTAATTGATTGGGTTTACAAATAAAACAAGACGAATAGGTCACATCAAGATGAGTTAATGTTTAAAAATTACTGCTCCCATTTCAATCAGGTGATTTATTAAATATCATCGCTGATTGATGATATATATATATATATATATATGAATTGACTTCATCCTGTATTAATATTAACATTTGTTGATTGGTTTTACAAGTAAAACAAGACGAATCCTTCACAAGAAATTGAGGTATTGTTTAAAAATTACCGCTCCCATTTCAATCAGATTGGTGAGCATGACAATTTTATCTGACTTCAGCTGCCAAACCATCCTCCAAAAGTCCTCAATCATCTGTTTTGTTGGACCTTTTGACAGGAAATATTAATTCATGGTTAGTAATATATAATGTTAAAGGTATTATTTGCTTGCACAGTAAAAATAGAACAAAACTACATCTTTTTTGTTAGTAATGTAAAAGTATAAAGAGCGATAATACATGAATAGTAAACACTCATGCCAACCAACACAAACATTTTTTTTTTAAAAACATACTCTATAAATTGGAAAACACAATTTCACAGAATAAATGAAACAAAGGAAGACATTACAAATCATAGTATACAGACACATTATTACCTTGTGAAGCCACAAACTTTTTTACTTTTTCATATCCCTGTAAAATAAACACGTATGATAACGGTCAAGTTGCACAGTAAAAGAATGAGTTTAAATGAATATGTACAAATTCGCGTGGTGTTTCGCTTACAAAAAATGCTTCGTATGATAATATGGCGCAAATTTCACTTTGGTAAAGTTTTTTGTTATAATACTTTACATATTAAACAAACTCTTCCTTCTCTTTTATCAGGCGTTTATGTAGAAGATGCACTTGATTCAAAGTCAACGATCGTAAACACTCGACAATGGAGGTTCCTCTCTATGTATTACAAAGGTTGTTTACGGCGATATGGTGTATATATACAGTGTGAAACGATCTATGAAACTGAAATTATTTTTACGGGTTTATGAAAAAATTGAATGATCCATATATTGTTTATAATATGAAACAAAGATATATTCTATACTTAAATTACTTACATCAATATAACACGCGTTGATGTAATCGGTATTTTTACCTTCTTCGACGTCTTCCAAAACTACACGACTATGGTCATCTAAAATATAGAATTGAATAGAATATATTGCACAGGAAGCACCTTGGTTCCAAGTGACTCAAATTAAAATCTAAATATGTAATAGTTCTCTGTATATTTACATATATTACACCACATTAATATAGCACCCTTTTCATGATAAACACAAATGAGCTTACATACAATGGAAGCCACTTATCATATTCTTTTTCATGGGAAGAACCAGTATTTGCCTCTTGGTTATGTAGAAGAAACGGAAGAGAATTATAGAAATTGTCAGTATATCCACTGGAATTGGAACCCAGGACCTCTGGATTGACAGACAAGCGTCTAGCATAAGAAAATACGGATTTTATCGCAAAATGGATTTATCTCAGTACGGATTTTATCTCAACTCACATGCATACATATCCCTGTATCTGTTCTTTCCCTTATTAGCAAGGTTATCGGCTGAATAATAGTTATGAACAAGCCCTTGTGGCAACGTCTGAAAGAAACAGAAACAGAAACAGTTCAATTTACAAGTAAATATGACCGGATAGATATGCCATTCAATCACATGATATCAAACAATTACCAGAAAAGTCATTGGCGCCTATAAAAAAAGAGGGAAATTCCTAAGCCGACTTATTTCCGAGTGTGTACAAACCAGCTATGATAACAGGTATGAATCGCAAGAAATTTGCAGTTCAAGCTATCTCATGATTCAGAACGAAAGGTAAACGTCAAGGCAAAAATAACAAATTGCAAAAAAAAATGGTAATGGTAATGGTAATGTAAGAAGTACGTGCACGTAATCAGAACTAAAATGAAATATGCATCATACTTGTTATATATTACCTTTTAACCTATTTAGAATTATCTTTTAAACGTGCTACTATCCAGCTGTCATACTATACTAAAATGCTTTTAATATACAAATTACTATGGGAAAAATGGATTCCTGTCGTGTCATAAAATCGTTTTCGACTTTACTGTAAGATTCCTTTACGCATATGCATACCAACATATATATATATATTATAAAAAGTGTATATAAATATGTAGAAACCTTAAATTCTTCAAACAGCTTTTCACATTTGTTTTCCATTTTCTCGTGGATATAGTCCCAGAGCTCGTATATTCTTATACCCATAAACTGCTCACCGAAACTGTAATAATCATTCCCTCCTGTTGCATTCATACTTGTTTCTTCTTCTCCTAATTTTTAAATGCAAAACAATGTAATTACCAGTTGTACAAGCATGTCTTTTAAGCAGTAAGTATATAAGTAAAAGAAATATACCTTGCATTGTTTCTGTCCAGATTTATTTTTACATTTTCTTTTACTTTTAGTATAATTTTATATACATATAAATACATAAGTTGAAAGACAAATGCTTTTGAAGTGAATTTTACAAGTACATGTAAAAAGTATATACCACCGAATGATCTGTTTTCATGTCCATATAGATTAGACCTTCGAGGTTCTTTCGGTCTCGTCTCCAGATGCGAGAACTGACTTTGTTTGGAAGTGGATTTTTCGGAACTGTATAAACAAAAAAGAATATACGTGTTCATACGAAATATGATACCAATCAAATGCCATAGCACGTAAACGGCGTACAATGTCCGATGTACACCCAGCCCCTATACTAACTCAAGGATTGTCCTGCTTTCGAAGCTTAAGGCACGACCGTAAGAATCACACGGGCTAAGAATGTTTTAGATATATAAATATACCAATGTTATATATGATACATATAATTATTCAGGATTGATTTCTGATATTAGTGCGTAGCTTTAAAAGTATGATATCAATAGTATATATTTATAATTATATATACGATACATATAATTATTCAGAATTGATTTCTGATATTAGTGCGTACCTTTAAAAATATGACATCAATAGTATATATTTATAATTGCTGAAGAGGAAGGATGAGTTAATCTATGAATTATTCAATTGATATAATTTTCAGCTCTCAGCTTGCAAAACATGATATCAATAGGACGTATCTATAATTTCTGAAGAGGACGTATGGATTAAGACAGTGGATTTTAAAAAACTGAACTGATTTTTAATCATTGATCTAAAATAATTTGGCCCCATATATGTCAAAAATATATCAGCTTGAACCACTTGTATATATTTGCAAACTATTTTTTTTCAAGGGGGCAGTTCCTCGGATCGCGCTAGAAATTTCATATCCCTCTTATGTCTAAATAAAAAATCTAAACCAAAATCTTGGATCCAACTCTAGACTCGCAATGACAATACAAATGTAAAGTATTTCGCATATGCAATTTCACCCTTTCCTCGATTTGTACTTATGTGTACTTTAAAGTATTCTTCTTACACTGACTGCTTGTCTGTTAATAGTTATAATATCTGAATTGAGAGAGAATACACAACAGTATTCAAAGACAGATAGGAAAACCATGTCAGACACAACATTTACATCCGAACTGGACAGAATAATGCTAAGATCAAAGCGAAACTATTGGCCAGCTACCTGAACCTCAATGGCTGAAGACAGCTTACGCCACCCCACTTTAGCTTTAACATTTCAGCCACAGTGATGTTTATATGATAGATCTACGTGACCATAAGAAAATAAAAAAATGCATCAGTAAAGTTAAAGTAGCCTTAAATAACTCTAATCCTGCAAGTTTATTGAGCAAAAATTGTAATGCTGAGAGTACACTACAACTGTATGCACATATGTGGAAACAGATAAATATGATAGAAAGTGAAAGTCATGCCTATAATATACTACATTTTATTTCAAATAAAGGTACAAAGTCAGAAATCCACATACTGTCGCTTTTGGAAGACACGATCTCTGCCATCTGTCTATTGCGAGTGATGACTTTAAAACGTGCAAATCACGTGTTTTTTTTCTTCAAAACTATAATTAGCGCTTTTGAACGTTTATTTTATGGATGAAAAGAGCGCCATAAAAATCTGGCAGGCTAATAATAATTACACTAATAGCTGATATTTCTTCATAGATATGTCAACAAAGTTATCAGGGTTTTATATTAACAAGAAATTTTAACTGAAAATAACAGGACAAATTTTAATTAAGCATTTCGTTGCCACAGTTTTTGCAGATATTTAGATGAAAGGGTAATTTTCAGAGCGTGCAATTCCTATCATTTTGAGTAGTTGTGGACAAAAACAGACCCAGAAACAATATTTAGCACTTACGCAATGTGTAACACAATTTAATTCGCGGAAAAGTTAAGTTACTGTGTTTAGCAAGTTTTTTTTATAGAAGTATTATAAAAGCCAGTTTGATTAGTCAAACTGAACATATTCAAATCAATATACATTTGTACATGTAGAGCATAGAACTGATTTATTACACAAACTATAAAAGCTGTCTTTGGGAATTTAGTATGCAAATTATGGACGAAGAATAAGCATGAGGGCAAGTTTTGAAAAACTTATATCAATCATGGACCTATTCACGCCCGTGTGATAATCACGCTACATCGGATTATTAAAAATTATGCACATGTACATATCAGATCCATTTTTTTTTTACTTTCCGTTGAATTAGAACAACGATTTACATAGAATGAACAACTTTTATTCATATAAATAACAAGGGGGCCTTAATGGCCCAATATCGCTCGCCTGTTATCACTGCACTTAAGTACAAGAAGGTCAAAAAATAATAACCAAGATCAGTCAAAAGAATTATGAGAAAATATAGTTGGAATTTTCTTGAAACTACTTCAAATAAAGGGGCCCATCATGGGATCTGGCCGGTTCAAGAAAGGAACCAAGATCTTAGGGTGACACAAGTTTTGTGCAAGTTTGATTAAATTCAAATCATAAATGAAGCTGCTATTGTGCAGACAAGGTCAAAATAGCTAATTTTGGCCATTTCAGGGGCCATAACTCTAAAACCAATTACGGGATCTGGCCGGTTCAAAGGAACCGAGATCTTATGGTGACACAAATTTTGTGCAAGTTTGATAAAATCGAAGTATAAATGAAGCTGCTATTGTGCAGACAAGGTCAAAACAGCTAATTCTGGTCATTTCAGGGGCCATCACTCTGGAACCCATAACGGAATCTGGCCAGTTCAAGTAAAGAACCAAAATCTTGTGATGATACAAGTTGTGTGCAAGTTTGGTTAAAATCAAATCATAAATGAAGCTGCTTTTGTGCAGACAAGGTCAAAAAAGCTAATTTTGGCCATTCCAGGGGCCATAACTCTGAAACCAATTATGGGATCTGGCCGGTTCAACAAAGGAACCGAGATCTTATGGTGTCACAAAATTTGTGCAAGTTTGATTAATTTAAAATCAAATTATAAATGAAGCTGCTATTGTGCAGACAAGGTCAAAACAGCTAATTCTGGTCATTTCAGGGGCCATCACTCTGGAACCCATAATGGAATCTGGCCAGTTCAAGTAAAGAACCAAAATCTTGTAGTGATACAGGTTGTGTGCAAGTTTGGTAAAAATCAAGTCATAAATGAAGCTGCTATTGTGCAGACAATGTCAAAAAAGCTAATTTTGGCCATTCCAGGGGCCATAACTCTGAAACCAATTATGGGATCTGGCCGGTTCAACAAAGGAACCGAGATCGTATGGTGACACATATTTTGTGCAAGTTTGATTAATTTAAAATCAAATTATAAATGAAGCTGCTATTGTGCAGACAAGGTAAAAAAAGCTAATTTTGGCCATTCCAGGGGCCATAACTCTGAAACCAATTATGGGATCTGGCCGGTTCAACAAAGGAACCGAGATCTTATGGTGTCACAAAATTTGTGCAAGTTTGATTAATTTAAAATCAAATTATAAATGAAGCTGCTATTGTGCAGACAAGGTCAAAACAGCTAATTCTGGTCATTTCAGGGGCCATCACTCTGGAACCAATAATGGAATCTGGCCAGTTCAAGTAAAGAACCAAAATCTTGTAGTGATACAGGTTGTGTGAAATTTTGGTAAAAATCAAATCATAAAGCTGCTATTGTGCAGACAAGGTCAAAATAGCTAATTTTGGTCCTTTCAGGGGCCATAACTCTAAATCCCATAATGGGATCTGGCCAGTTCAAGAAAAAAACCAAGATCTTATGGTGATACTTGTTGTGTGCAAGTTGGTTTCAATAAAATTATAAATGAAACCACTATCGTGCAGAAAAGAAATTGTTGACGGAGGGACGCACGGATGGACTGACGACGTACGACGGACGAAAGGTGATCAGGTGAGCTAAAAAGGAAAAGACACAAAGTATAAAAACAATACTATACTATACTATAGACCTCGTTTTAAGATGCTAAATGACAAAGACGCCAAACGAGAGACAAGTTAATTTCATCGTTCACTATCTTTATGTTACATACTATCTGAAATCTTTTATCAGGAATTCCCAGCTGATATAGTCGCGTATGAATTATTTCAAATCCCGTTTTGCTATATTTTTGGAATAATTGAATAATATTTTAATTGTCGACAATATGTTGTGTTCTGTAAGATACAGCTGAATAACACTTACGCTTTCCTTCTCTTAAGTAAGAAGAATCCAATAACAACACCTAACGCAACAAGAATAATTGCAGATGACACACCGCCAGCAACCGCAGCAGTAGTAGACGCCTCTTGCTCCGAAGTAAGTTTTTCTGACAACAGAAAACTGCTTATGATTTAGCCTTATTTAAGTCAACTTGTTTGAAACAAGGCATAAAAGACCCTGGGCTGTGATAATCACTTTAACAAAATGAGAATAGAATAAGCAACAGTAATATGCACGTAAATACAATATTTATGGTCTTTTAAAGTCTAATATCGCACACAAGGATAACATAAGAAGACATACGTTTCTCGGAAAAGATGTCCAGACACGGGTGTATAAACTGATTTGATCCGGAACTGATCATTTCTAAGTGTTATGACAGATACAGTCTACTCGAATATTCTGATTAAATCAAAACGGCGAGTCACTCCAATTATCTTACAGCTAGTGACAACGAGCACTCCGAAAAAAAAGCATGCAATTAATTTCGGAAAGTTTAGCTACTGCAAACATTAAACAACTGTAGGTAATAACATCTATCCATTTCTTTTTCAGGCAAAACCACAATATAAGAATGTCGTTTATTGACATGAGATGCGTGCTATGGAGTTTCTCTGATCACGAGACGTTTATTATATTGGCCTATGATGAAGGCTAATAAATGAAACAGTAACATGAAGTGTATTATATAGCTTTCAAACTAAAAGTAAATAAATTTTGAAACGTTTCGAGAATTTTTTTTTAATAATATACTGAACATGCTTCAAAATTGGCAGACAGCCAAAATGACTAATTATCATTTATATAGAGCATTAAGTGATAAAACAAATAATTTAATTTACTTACTTGTACTGCAATTGTATCCCTGCCAATCTTGTTCACATATACCAGTTTTACAGTAGCCACTTCTTGCATTGCAGTTCTTATCTTCGTCACAGTGACATTTGTTTGAACAATTGTACCCAAAAGTTCCAGCGTCACAAACTTTAAGAGATTCAGCATAATTTAGCAAAGGTACGTGTTAACATACAATTATAGAGACTATTTCAGAGTAGAAAATCATGCAGCAAGATAGAGAAACTTAAGATACATGCATACTCCATAGCCTTAAGTGTTAGAATTTTTAAAATAAAGCAAGCTGAAGTAGAAACGTAAACATTATTATATACATATAATATCTTATTTCCAAAACGCAGCGATATAGGATGACTGTTATATCAACATATATGATTGTTAATACTCTAGCACTATTAGTACTCAACAAAATTTTCAAAAATTAGTAAGAAATATAAAGAAAAGTAAGTTCCCTGTACTTTTATTTAAAGAAGTTTGCAAGAACTAGCAAATAGGCTACACTTTCTTTACTGGCGAAGCGTCTGAAAACACCATTGTCTCCGTGTTTATAATCTATATATCTATATTCTGCACAATTTCAGCACCAGAAGACGAGATGTTGGATACTTCGTATACTGCTATGAGGCCCATAGCATACAAATAAACACGAATTGAAAGTTTCTTGTGACGGTCTCTTTATATACTATGTATCTATGTATCATTTGACAGTGTTCATTGTCACATTTACGGAAATGTCCCATTTTTAAGTTAGCAATGATATTTAAAATGGATTATCTGTAATAGGTGTGATTTAGATTGAAACAACTGTCGCTCAATATACTAGGAATAAAATGACACCGTTGTCCGAATGCAGAGTTTAACCATTTGAAAGTTTCAAAATTGTTATATGTTTATATGATAATGGGTACATTTTATTTTTTTTATTAAGTGTGAATTGCCGGTCATGAAGTATTTCGACCCCCATAGAATAATGACCGCCCGGTCATTATTCTATAGAAAAAGTGAACCCCCGGTCATAGTATTATGACCTCCAGATCATAGTACTATGACTCCCCCACGTGAAGTAAACTGAACCTCACGAAGAATATTGACTCCCATAAAAAAAACGACCCCCGGTCATTTAGTCAAATTTAGTGATAACTCATGTATCTAAGGCCTAATTGCTGCATTTTATGCCCCCACTCGGAGGAGGGGGGCATAGAGATTTGCCATTGTCCGTCCGTCTGTCCGTCCTTCCATTTGACCATTAGCCCCAGATACCATCACTTGACACAGAAATCAGAGCATTCCGCAACGGGAAAAGGGATTCTATTTCTAGACGCTGTATCTTGGTGTATACATTTTTTTTCAGGAAAATAACAATTCACAATACGTTCATAAAACACACATGTGTCAATAATCCCTGCAAACTTCGGTATGAAGTAATTCTTCAGAAGAAAACTGCACAAGAAACTGCTAGCATAGAACTTAGTATTAATAGAAGTTGCAATACTTAGCAGTGGCAGTAAAGTACGGTAGCGGCAACAATAGAAAGTAGTAGTAGTAGTAGTAGTAGTAGTAGTGGCAGTGGTAGTGGCAGTTGCAGCAGCAGCAGCAGCAGCAGCAGCAGAGGAATAAGTGACAGCAACAATAGCAGCAGGAGAACAAGAGGTAGATGTACAAGACGTATTAGTGGAAGCAGGTATAGTGGTATCAGTAGTAGTAATAGTAGTAGAAGTAGTAATAGTAGTAGAAGAAGAAGAAGTACATGTAGTAATAGCAATAGAAGTAGCGGCACCAGTAGTAGTAGTACAATCAAAATGTTAACTATTGGCAATGGAGGGTATTAGAGTTGTAGATCTAGTACAATTGTCCGTTAGGTTTGGTGGGGATCTCTTTTTAATAGATATTATCGTCGAAAGTCTTTTTAGGAGCCGGTGTTTTACACGGAAAGAGTAACTTTTTTAAATAGAATAATATCCGGGAATCGATATTGTATGAGAGTTCGAATGTAGTAATTTCGGCAGTCAGTATTTCTATAGAATAATAACCGGGGTCGTTATTCTATGAGATTTGAAGGGAGTCATCTTTAGGGAGTCAGTATTTTACTTGGAGGGGTCAGTTTTTCTATAGAATAATGACCGGGGGTCGTTATTCTATAGAGTTTTCAAAGGGAGTCAGTTTTTTATAAGGGGAGTCAATATTTTACAGGAAAGGAGTCACATTTTCTATAGAATAATGACCGGGGGTCGTTATTCTATGGGGGTCGAAATACTTCATTACACCGGCAATCGGAATCGAACAGAGAAAAAGATGCAAATCTTTCAGAAACAAGGCAGTCTGAAAGACAGCTATATTATGTATAGAGAAAGGGTTGATGGTATTGGATGGAAACATTGACCCTGAATTGTGACCTTGACCTTGAGTCAACATGGCTGATTCATATAAGTTCTACACATTGTCTTGATGAGGTGATCATAAGTTCTGCTCATTGTCTTGATGAGATGATCATTTGACCCAATGTTCATGAAAATCTTTTAAGGGGGTTAAGAGACACAGAGTGGATACAAAATGGAAGGCTAAAACCTTTGACCCTGAGTTGTGACCTTGACGTTGAGCCGATGTGGCTGACTTATAATTCATGCACATTGTCTTGGTAAGTTGATCAGTTGACCCAAGTTTCATGAAAATCCTTCAATAGGAAAGAGCGGACACAAAATGGAAGGCTTAAATCTTTGACCTTGAGTTGTGACCTTGACCTTGAGCCGACATGACTAACTCATAAGTTCTAAACATTGCCTTGATAAGGTGATCATTGAACCCAAGTTTCATGAAAATCTTTTAAGGGGTTTAAGTTATATGGAGCGGACACAATTGTTACGGACTGACGGAAGGACGGAAGAAAGGACGGACAGAGACCATTCCTATAACCCCTCACCACTCGCGGCGGGGGGATTAATTAACATTGTGGAAAAGTACCTGTGGCACAGTTAGAACCTTGCCAACCAGGTTCACACAAATAATTATCACACTCTCCTGTTGCAGCATCACAGTTTGTATCATCAATACAATGACATGTCGATGTACAGTTATATCCATATGTACGATGATTGCACGCTTAAGGAAACAAAACATAAGGCATACCTTTTATGTATCGTCTTGTGATAAATGATTCTATAATGTTCAAATATCTATAGTCTTTAAACACTGTTTTATTTTTTTCTTAGATTACGAGTGGCGCGCTCACTAAATACCTTACTTAAAACATATTGCATCTAAAACATGAGTATGAAACATTCAGGCTATTGTTAAAGCTTTTAGACTATAAAATATGGGACAGAAACTGAAAGACAACTGGCTTATTTTTTTATTCTGGTTTCATAAAAATCTCAACATACTCATGGTAATTTAAAATGGTAACAATTTCTAAATGCAAAAGGGCCATGATGGTGACGAGTCGCTTTCCAGACCTTGACTCTTTGACAATATTGCATTTATTACGGAATTAGATGGACAAATTTCATAAAGAAAACTTGTGATTGCCCTTGTTAAAATTTTTTTATAACTTGACCAGAACTAGATTTTATGCCAAGGTGACCCTGTTTCGCAATTGCTATCAATTTAAGACAAACGTGGAAAATGTGACCTATAGCGAGGTAATATTGTTTATAGTCTTTACAAAGAATTTTCATGATTAGACATTATGCCTTAGGATGTAACCACGGATGGTTCTTTTTAGATTTGATATTTATTCAGACGACAAACATTCTGTGCAGGTTTTATACAGTTAAACGAACGTGAAAATACAGCTTCTAAAGTCTTAAAAACGTTTTCTTTGATCTGACCTACGTATTTGAATCGACATGACGTGACTTAAAACATGACCAAGGTTTTATATAATCTTCCTGATAAAATTCAATATAGAACAAGTCAAAAAGACGATCTATAGAGTTAAAAAGTGCCTGTACATATGAGAAGAAATGTCTTATTTGCTTTCCAAAGTTTGACCAATATCCAACGGATTTGTTTCAAAATGAGGTTGACTGAAACTATAATTATTTGCTATTTAATGTAAAAAAAATTAACTTTTTCATTGTTCCACAACTGTACATGCTGCTTTATTCTTGCAAAACATCTGTTTTGTGCATATAAGTTTGTACCTATACTACAGCTAGAGGTAAGCCATCCAGGATCACACAAACCAGTTTCACAATCTCCAGAGAATACGTCACAACTTGAGTTGTTACGGCAATTACATTCCGATGAACAATTATAGCCGAAATGTCGATAGTCGCAGGCTTAACAACAAAAGAAACACAATTGATAAAATATGTGTGAACTTTAGTTCTATTAGCCGTATGAATAATACTGCATTTAATATAGCATCTATAATGACTACTAAGCTAAGACTAGCTAAAACTTGTATAGTAGCGTTACGCATAATATTTATTGGGTACTATCCACCAAAAAGCCCAAACATTGCTCTTAGATAGTCAAATAAACTACACACGGATATTGTTTACGATGTATAACACCTGACAACGCTATAAATATATAAGTAAGCTAGAAGCTTCTTTTTTTTCGAAACAACCAGGGTGAAATATTCTCTCTTTTTTTGTATTACAGAAATAGCGACAAAATACAATGTTTTCCTAAGTAGCAGGGCAGTTTATTGCCATTAAAATTTCAACGGTGTTTAGTAGCTGATACCTTGGTCACAACTTGAGCCTTGCCATCCAGGCTCGCACAAACCATTTACACATTCTCCAGAGGCGGCGTCACAGCGTGAATGATCGAGACAATGGCATGATGATAAACAGTTAAAGCCAAATGAGCCAAGTTCGCATGCTTGAGAAAGAAATTGATATAAGGTTTTACGAAAATCAGTTTAGATTTTAATAGGCGATTCAATATATTTTGAGGTATTTGTGTCTAGCTGATGTTTTAATATTAATAAAGTTGTAATTTTGTTGAGTAGTTTCTAATAGTCTTTAAACACTGTTCTATTTTTTTTCTCAGAATTCGGGTAGCGCTCTCACTAATTACCTTAAAACCTAATGCATGTAAAACTTGCGTACGGAGCATTCAGACTATTGTTAAAAACATTTAGACTATGAAATATAGGAAAGAAATTGAAAGACAAATGGCTTAGTTTTGTATTCTAGTATTATAAACAGCTCAACATATTTATGTGAATTTAATTTGGCAAAAGTTTTTAAATGCAAAAGGGCCATGATGCTTCCGAGTCGCTTACCTGACTTTGAACGTTTGACAATATATATCTTACTTGTAATAACTGCATTTATTACGAAACTAGATTGACATGTTTCATTAAGAAAAATGTGATTGCCCTTGTTAATATTTCTTATTATTTGACCAGAACTAGATTTTATGCCAAGATCACCCTGTTTCGCAACTACGATCAATCAAAGACAAACGTAGAAAATGTGACCTATAGCGTGGTAATATTGTTTATAGTCTTTACAAAGATTTTACATGATTAGACCTTGTATCTTACGTTGTAATAACAGATGGCCCATGCTTTGATTTGACATAGCTTTTATTCAGACAAACATTCTGTAGAGGTTTCATATAGTTAAATGAACGACTTCTAATGTCTAAATGAACGTGAAAATACAGCTTCTAAAGTCTTAAAAAAACTTTTCTTTGATATAATCTAGGTATTTGAATCCACATGACGAGACTAAAAACATGGCCAAGGTTTTATATAATCTTTCAGATCAAGTTAGATACAGAACAAGTCGAAAAGATGACATATAGAGTTTAAGAATTTTCTATAGTTTGAAATACATGTAGTGACCTAGAATTTGACACCTATAAACCCAAATGTAAAAATAATCTAGAGTTGATAAAAGCAAACTTTCATAAAGGTTTGATATACGAGTACATGCAAAAGAAAATATGGCTTTAAGCAAGAAATTTCTATTATTAAATCAAGTGACCCCAGAACGAGACGTTGTTACATTCAGACCATGTCTTATAAAGATTTGATAACATTTATGACTTCTAGATCGTTATTAAATGTCAAACTGACGATGGACACAGGGATATCACAATAGCTTACCTTGAGCACACTGTGTTCATCTTAACTAAAAAAGGAACAGTGGCAATGTACTTAACAATTTTGACAATTGTAAATGGAAATGGAATTATTCTGTTACCTCAGTACATACACATAACTGTCCATCTTCTAACTTAGATAATCAAACATTTATAATGGATAGTATGGAAATGTTGTAATGAAAATAAAAAGTGCCTATGTATCTGTACATATGTGTAGAAATGTCTTATCTGCTTTCCAAAGTTTGATGCTACTTTGTTCTTGCAAAACATCTGTTTTGTGCATGTAAGTTTGTACCTATACTACAGCTAGAGTTAAGCCATCCAGGATCACACAAACCAGTATCACAATCTCCAGAGAATACGTCACAACTTGAGTTGTTACGGCAATTACATACCGATGAACAATTATAGCCGAAATGTCGATAGTCGCAGGCTTAACAGCAAAAGAAACACAATTGATAAAATATGTGTGAACTTTAGTTCTATTATCCCTATGAATAATTTAGCATTTAATATAGCTTCTATCACGAACTATGACTACTAAGCTGAGACTAGCTTAATTTGTATAGTAGCGTTACGCATAATATTCATCGGGTACTATCGACAAAAAAAGCATAAACATTGCTCTTAGATAGTCAATTCAAGCTACACACGGATATTGTTTTAAGATGTATAATACAAATGTACATAACAACTCTATAAATATATAAGTAAGCTAGAACTGAAATGTGCCTTCGTTTTCAAAACAACCCGGATGAAATATTCCCTTTTTATTACAGAAATAGCGACAAGTTACAATGTTTCCCCTAAATAACAGGATAGTTGATTGACATGTGTAATAGCTGATACCTTTATCACAACTTGAACCTTGCCATCCAGGCTCGCACAAACCAACACTACATTCTCCAGATACGTGGTCACAGCTTGAATTATCGAGACAATGGCACGTTGATGAACAAGTTAAGCCAAATGAGCCATGTTCGCATTCTTGAGAAAAAAAAAATGATATAAGTTTTTACGATAATCCATTTAAGGCTCACTGTGTGATTCGATATATATCTAGGTATTTTTGTCTTGCTGATGTTTTGATACTAGTAAAGCTGTAATTTTGTAGATTATTTTAAAAACTGAATACTTAACATATTTGTGATTTAAAGTTGTAACAGCACTCAGACATAATACTAAATAGTGTTCAAGATGAGCAAAGTAAAAGGTGGACTTGAAATCAAAATATCGCCCAATCAGAGATGTATGATCACTAAAAGCAATTCTGACAAGTCTTGACTTTACTTCATCAAGCCGGATTAAATGATAAAACCAAGATCAGTCTTATGGAAAGGAAAATCAGCCTGCGCATTAATGTCTTCCCATGTGTACATTTATAAAAACAGTAACAATACTTTCTTTCGAAAGACTTGACAGATAGAAAATAATTCCAAATAATGCCGTCTGCTTGAAGTGTGCGGATCTGTTAAGTCATGGGCAAATATCTGAAAACTAAGCACACGGATCTAGGCATTTCATTGGACAATATTGTAATAAACAATGCATTGATGTATACTTGTAAAATGTTTTATTATAATGTGCATTAAAGGCACTGACCTCCAGATTTGGCTAAAAATAATGTTTTCTTTCAAATGGAAGTTTGGTTATATTATGAGCATTGAAATATGAATTTTTGTTTCTAAAATATTTAAAAAATTCTAAATCAAGAACAAAAGATGTCCGCGTCGGGAATCGAACCCCGGACCGCCGCGGCAATAAAGACATTTTCCCGTCGTCGTAACCAATAGCGTTATAGCGGAAGTAGTGGATTATAACTTCAAAATATAGATATTTATAACGGAGACAGTTTACATGGAGTAAAAGCGTTATAAACGCTTGTCGATTTTCATCGTAAAAAGTAGTAAATCAGCAAATTTTAATGTGTTTCTGTAACATATAGTTTATCAGTAATTAAGTTTTAAAGCCTTATTAAGAAAGAAAGCATTTTTTCCAGATCTCTGAAAAAAATGTTTTTCTTGTCGAATGATCTGGAGGCCAGTCCCTTTAAGGAAAAATCCATTTGTGTAAATGTCACCAAAATTGTGATTTTCCTATAGACTCCTGTTTTGATAATTTGCGTGAGGTTAAAATTATTCTACCAAAGAATTAAGAAAAAGATCCAATCCATTTATTAGCCAACCTTTCTAAGTGTAGTCTAGGGTTGTTAAAAAAACCTCTACATTGTTGAAAAAAATCCACATGACGCAGAATTAATGGAAGCACATATTAAAATCAAGTTTTATTCGTAACCCTTATCATGATAGACACGATTGATTCTGCCTTTGCGACCTGTTACAGAAATCAGCGTGAAGTTAGCGTAGACAGTAACAGCAGTACTAGCAGTATTGCTGCTATAATTGCTGCTTGAAGTTAAAACAGTAACAGCATAAGTCGGGGATTGCACGAGATACACTATTAAAACAGTTTTGGCAATCAATGCAGTATGTTCCGACGAAACAAGTTCAAACTTTTTCAAAATAATAATTTAGTTATTTTTCGTGTTTCGAGTGCTCAATTACGGCTGTATTCTGCACCAAAACGGTGAAATGATCCACTCAAGTCATCGTTGATATAAAATATACTTTGAAATCGTCTCAAGTAAGTTTTGCATTGTGTGCTTAAGAAAAACGTTCAATGATGTTTAAAAGCAGAAAAAAATATGTTTGAGGAATTGTTGAAGCATACTGATATATTACTGATATGTATGCCCTAAAATAGAACATGTTAAATTGCCTATGGATGTTCATGATGCCGGCGGCACACAACCAAATAGAACTCATGACGAAATTGGAACGTCTTTTAGTGCTTCGCTACAACTGTATTCCGCACACTGAAACGATGAACCTGAGCAAGAATATGGTCAACTTAGGTTCGTATTGGAGTTTTATGAGATTCAACATAAAATCAGTTTTATCAACGTATGTTTTTGTGGCGACGAAGAACAGTATAATGTATTTAAAATCATACTTTTGGGCATTGTTCAGGTGTCAGAAAATAGGCCCGAATCCTTGTAACTGCTGTAATTCACAGCGTTCACAAGGGCTTGGAGATGCATTGGAACACGTTAATATATTGCTTGTATGTTTGCCGACCAAAACGATGAACTCGAAACAAAATTTGGTCAGCATAGGTCATCGTCGGGGAACTATGAAATCTGTTTTAGCAATTAATCAATGTCCCGGTGAACAATCTTAGCTGTGTAAAGTCGTAACTTTGGTCGTTTTTCATGTGTCAAACAATGGCCTCGAACCCTTGTTACTGCTGACAATCACACCGTTTAGGAGGGCTTGAGGATGTATTGAACCATTTCGAATTACTTCTGATATGTTCGTCAAAAAATAGCACATATAACATTGCCCACGGAAAATGCTGGCGGCATACGTTCAAGGGAGGCCTAATTATCAAAACTGAGAAAATGTTTTGATTCTTAGATACTTTTGTATTCTATACTGAAACAACGGACTCGAGACAAGGTTTGGTCAATATAAGTCAATATAGGGATCTTTTTGAAATACGTTTTAGTAAATTGTGATTTTGAGTCGAGGAAGAACGGGTGAATGTGTCTGCTGAAAATTGTAATTGTGAAAATGTTTCAAGTGTAAGAAAATGGGCTCAAATCTTAATATAGTGCAGTAATTTATAGCGGTCAGGTGGAGGGGGGTGGGGGGGGGGGGGGGCTTGTGGATGGATTGAGCCATGTCGGGTTATTGCTGACATTTTGTTTTATTAATAGTCCGAGTGGTTAAGGTCGCTGACTTCAAATCTCATGCCCCTCATCGATGTGAGTTCGAGCCTCACTCGGGGCGTTGATTTTTTCATGTGAGGAAGCTATCAAGCTGGCTTACGGAAGGTCGGTGGTTCTACCATGGTGCCCGCTCGTGATGAAATTATGTACGGAGGGGCACTTTAGGTCTTCCTCCACCATCAAAGCTGGAAAGTCGCCATATGACCTACAGTTGTGTCGGCGCGGCGTTAAACCCAACAAAATAAATACATTAGCGAAGGATTTTCAGAATGCCGGCGGCATGCGTCCAAATATGACCTCATTACAAAAACTGCATATGGCTGGGTATTTTGCATTTAAGGCTAAGGTCATCGTATGACAATATGAAAAAAACTCTGAAGTCCGTTTAAGCTATTAAAGTATTACAGTATGTGCCGGTGAAGAACGGTCTAATCAGTATAAAAATCGTTATTTTCGAGATTTTTATTTTTTCTGCAGAAAACTGAGCTCAAATCCTTGAAACTGCTGTAATTCACAGCGTTAAGAAGGACACGAGGACGAAACATGTTGATATATTACTTTTCCTTTTGTGCTCAGGTGAGCTATTGTAATCACGCTGTGTCCGTCGTCCGTCGTGCGTGCGTGCGTGCGTCCGTTCGTCTGTCAAGTCGACAGTCCGTCGACAACATTTGTGTTTAAACGACATCTCCTCCAAAACCAATGAATGGATTTTGATAAAACTTGACCATGATATTCCTTGGGTAGTCCTCTACCAAAGTTGTTCAAATGGTTCCGCTTGGTTGCACATAGGGACTGCCAGAGCTAAAAAACCCAAAAAACTTCAAACAACATCTCCTCCTAAACCGATGGTCTGATTTTCAAAAAAAAAAAAAATTCACACAAAATGTTCTTATGTCACCCTCTACCAAGATTGTTCAAATTATACCGATTTGTAAAAAAAACATGGCTGCCAGAGGGCGTGGTCACTTTTCCCTATATGTATATAGTGGAAACTTTAAAAATCTTCTTGTATGAAATAGCTTGTCCGATTTTAGATTAATTTTACACAAATGGTCTTGTGTGACCCTCTACCAAGATTGTTCAAATTATTCTGATTCATCAAAAAAAAGACAAAACAACAACAACAACAACATGGCCGCCAGAGGGCGTGTTCACTTTTCCCTGTAGGTATATAGTGGAAACTTTAAAAATCTTCTTGTTTGAAACTGCTTGCCCAATTTTACACAAATGGTCCTTGTGTGACCCTCTACCAAGATTGTTCAAATTATTTTGATTCGTCACAAAACATGGCCACCAGAGGGCGTGGTCACTTTTCCTTATATGTATATAGTGGAAACTTTAAAAATCTTCTTGCCTGAAACTGCTTGCCCGATTTTAGAATAATTTTACACAAAGGGTCTTGTGTGACCCTCTACCAAGATTGTTCAAATTATTCTGATTCATGAAAAAAAAGACAAAAAACAAAAAAAAAACAACATGGACTCAAGAGGGCGTGTTCACTTTCCCCTGTATGTATATAGTGGAAACTTTAAAAATCTTCTTGTTTGAAACTGCTTGCCCGATTTTAGAATAATTTTACACAAATGGTCCTTGTGTTACCCTCTACCAAGATTGTTCAAATTATTTTGATTTGTCAATGTCAAAAAACATGGCCACCAGAGGGCGTGGTCACTTTTCCCTGTATGTATATAGCGGAAAATTTAAAAATCTTCTAGTGTGAAACTGCTAGTCCGACTTTAAAATAATTTTACAAAAATGGTCCTTGTGTTACCCTCTACCAATATTGTTCAAATTATTTTGATTTGTCAAAACACATGGCCGCCAGAGGGCGTGTTCACTTTTCCCTATATGTATAGAGTGGAAAGTTTAAAAATCTTCTAGTTTTAAACTGCATGCCCGATTTTAAAATATTTTTACACAAATGGTTCTTGTGTGACCTTCCTCCAAAATTTTTCAAATTATTCCGATTCGTCAGAAAACATGGCTGCCAGGGGGGCGTGGTCACTTTTCTTCTCTGAATCGATAATAGCAAGAGCCTTGATATTTGGCGTGTGATATCAGATTTGTAATGTCTACCGTAATTGTTCAAATTATTGCCCTAGGTTCAAATGGGCTCGAATCCATGTTACTGTTGTAAGTCACAACGTCTAGGAGAGCTTGAGGATGCACTCAACCATGATGATACGAGTATTTTGCAAGTCCAAAAATACTACATATTACATTGCCGACGGATTTTTGGGGTGCTGGTGACATACGTCCGAAAAAATGACTCTTTACGAAATTGGAACATAGTTTGGTGCTTAGATACTGCTATATTATACACTGCATCGAAAGTATCGAGCCGAGATTTGGTCACCATAGGTTGTCGCCCGACTCTTAAGGATATACAATATAGAATCAGTTTGAGCAATTTATGTATAATGTGCCAACAAAGAATGACGAAATCTGTTTATAATCATAATATGGGCATTTTTCTAATGTCAGAACTGTTGTAATTACTGTAATTCGCAGTGTTTAGGAGAGCTCGAGAAGACATGCTGATATACTGATTGTATTTTTGTTCAATTAAAAGTATATATTTCATTGCCAATATGCTGGTATCATTTTGTTTTAAAATTAAATATGTTTTGATATTGAGATACTGATGCAGATGCTTTCTGCTCCAAAACCATGGACTCATTTTCGCTTTTATCAACTAAGGTGATCGTCATAGACTGTTTGAGAAGCACTATGAAATTGATTTTAGGAATTAAAACATTATGGGAGGTCTAATTTGTAGGTATTGTTTTAATGTATCAGAAAATGGGCTCGAACCCTTGTTACTGTTGTAATTTACAACAATTTTGGACGGATTAAGGACATATTGAACCATGTCGACGCATTTTTCATATAATTGTTCCAAAAATATTACATGTTACATAATCAACGGATTTTGAGGAAACCAGCGGCATATGTCAAAGTAAGGTCTCATTACGGAAATTGAATATGTTTGGTACCAAGTTTCAGTTCTATGCTGTACAGAATTGATTGACTCAAGCCAAAATTGGATCAACGAAATGTGAGAAAAATACTTATTTTAATTTGATTTTGGTATAAAATGCCAGTTATTGAAACGTAGTTGAAGACTAATGAAACACAGAATTATCACACATCTTCACTCCTCCTTGGATATTTATTTATATCATTGATATCCAGGATGAGAACCCGTTGAAAAGTTTGCGGAAACTTTTTTCTGCAAGAAATTATACGCGTGTTTGAATCAAGTTAAAACATTTTATTTTTGCAATGCATACTGGTAATCAGAGCGTTCATTTAGTATGACATTGAAACACTGAACCCTCTTTCTTTGAGTTTTACTCAGTACTGTCATGTTTTTTCAAAAGCGTAAAGAACAGAATTGGTGTGAGCTTCAATTGTGATTTCGTGTGGATTAAAGACAGCTAGATATAAGTGTTTCATTTCATAAAACATGTCAGCAATGCCGTCACACACGCTGCCTCGTCTAAAGTTATTTTTCATTGAAAAGAATTGTTCATTATTTCACTTCTGACGTAAAAGGAAAATCTGTTATTATAACTACTTGCGAGGAATCCAAAAAAATACGGAACGAAATATATATATTCTAAAGCCTTCCTAAACGTTGTGAATTATAGCAGTAACACAAAATTGAGTCCATTTCTTGACAAACAAACAACTGACAAAAATATACCGTTTTAAACTGATCGGCTAATAATGCAATAATTTCTTAAACAGATTTCCCAATGTCCGACTATTGTTGTTATTACTATAACTTTCAAACATGAGCAGCAGTATAACAGCTGTTACTGCTCTACTAGTTACTTCACGCCAGTCTTAAACAATTTTTTAAAACACCTTGTCAGACATCTGCATATATATAACTTTGAAGTAAACAGGTTTGAGGTGTAAACTGTAATACCTTGGTCGCAACTTATACCCGTCCAGCCGGAATCACACAGACCGGAATAGCAATGTCCATATTTAGCCTCACAACTGGTGTTATCACGACAGTAACATATTGAAGAACAGTTATATCCGAACGACCTATTGTTGCAGACTTAACACATGAAAGCAGACAGTGTTTACGTATATTACATATATGATGATTACACATGCAGGTCTTTTTTAAGGACGCACGCTACAGTTTCGTAAATTTTTTCTCAATAGTAGATTTTGATGAAATGTTTTGTATTAAAAGATCATGTTATGATGTATTGAAAAATGAAATAAAAATACTAGGTCACTAGCTTTGTTTCAATTTAATTTGCCCCTAGATATGGTGCTATTTTTAACATTTTTCAAAATTTCTATAATCCTAAAATATATTTCAGTAAAGTACAATAATCAGCATAAATTTAATATCTAAGCATTTTTATAACGGGAAACAATATATCTATTTGAAACATGCTCAGAGAAATCAAAAGAAAATGATTTTGTAAAGAATAGGAATACTTGTTCAGCAGACCCAAGGGCTATTTTTGCATATTTTTTTCAATTTTAAGTTAGTACTTCTGCTATTTTATCGAGTTTCACATAATAGAATTTAATCAAACTCTGCATATACCTTTGGTTATGTCTACCTAATCTAAAACAAAAAGAAAATTGATAGGTCACCATATTAGATTTCGCTTATTATAATAAATCAAATTACAACGAGGTGGGGTGTGGCGGGCATTTATACAACGCAGGTTGGTACGAAATACTCTTCCAGTGTTTGAGCAAATGACTTGGAGATATATCAAATTATCAAACGGCAGATTTCTTAATAAGCGTGTTTTAAGGTGTTTCTGAAGCATTTTGATGTCATAGAATGATGAAAGTTTCCGCCTTTCTCCGAACAAAACCTATAGTTTACGAATACGGATGTACGGTGTGGGTACGGTACGGGATTAGAAACAGCTGTGACTCAATGCAGAGTTGGAGCGCCGGTATAAATTACAGACTCCAGTATATGTCGGACTGAAGCAATTTGAACTAAAAGTACTTTGAATGAATATATTTTGTAACCATGGTGATACTTACCCTAACCTTTAGTCAGTATATTATACATATTATACATTAAATGCATGCGAAGAAACCCCAATAATTTGCGAATTTTTGCGGTACGCGACAGTAGATAATCACTTTCAGGCATGCGCAGAACACCGCTCGAACTCTTCAATGAGCTACATCAATTAGAAACACAACCAAATTGGCATGGTGTTGGGGTAAATATCGAACCGTCCGGAAAAACTGTAGCGAGCGCCTTTAAAAAGAAATTTAATACATACTAAGTCTGAAATTCCTCACATGTGACTAACCTTGTTACATTAGATTTTTGAAATTCATCCATCTCATTGCAATTATATTACTCTCGATAAACTGCCAAGAAGAATATCAACATTTGTAAAAATTACAACGCATTTGAAATGTCGTGAAAGCATAGTAAAACACATTTTTCATAATATGTCTTGTTTTATGTTAAGATCTATACAGGTGCGTTTCAATAAATTTTCACAAGTGCATATATTGCAAAATTCTTCGCTATATTCAGATCAAATGCAACGTAATTTTACAAGTCAGTGATGAAGCTTACACAGCTTCAAATGACCAGGTTAAACACATGAAAACTACATTTATGACTTATCCAATAACTGTATAAATGTTAATAAAGCGCTCCAGATCCTGCATATTAGCTTGGCAATTGTATCATTTTACATAATGCTCATTATTACTAGAACGTTAAAACCTTTGACATTGAATTTTAATATTATGGAGTATTTACATGTTAGAAGTCGTACAATTACACTTTATATGCAAATCAAACAACGCAGTAAAAGTATTAATAATTTTGTGAATATTTTACATTTGATTTCTCGGAATGTCAATATTACCGTGATTACAACTATCTCCTTGCCAACCCGCTTCACATAAGCCGCTATCACATCGTCCGTTGATATGGTCACAACTTGAGTTGTTAAGACAATGACATGTATCGTTACATGCATCTCCGAATTGAGGAAAGTCACAAGCTTCAGAAAGTAAATGTTTACAATAAAATTCAGCTGGAAAATCTTAAGAATAGAACTGTTACTGTGATAAACGATTTATATGGATATATAGATAAGCAACTATAACTTAGGCCGCTAAAATACGAACTTTGCAGATTTTAAAAGGGTGCCTCGTGTTAACTTGTTTATATTATACTAGATTTATATCAAATGCTTTCTGATCAATGGTAGGACCGTCATTCTGTCCGCCATTGCGATATCTAGTGTGTGGGTCTTAACAAGTTCTAATCCAACTATCAAACGTGACACCAAAGGCACCGATACTTCTTTCAGTTTCCTTATCAACATGATAAAATTTAAACAGTTTATTACAAACAAGAAAATTAGTCATGTTTTCTTTTAATAATACAGATAAATCTTTATACATTATGTTTTTATCATACGTATGACAGAATTAGACTTTGTATAATATACATATTGTGCAGTCGTTCTTTTTGCATTTTTTATATATCACGTTATTGTTTTGAAAATGATGTACGTGTGGTTTATGGTTTATCTTAAAGAGAACTGCCCTTCCGCAAAAACAATGACTTGACAAATGCGGGTAACTGTAAACAAAATACTAAGTCAAAAAGTGGCGCTTTCGTATATTGTCAAACATTAGGGAAACTACATGCAATTGTTTAGTTTTAAACACAGCTGATGTCCATACAGATGAAAACTTTATTATGTGAATGACCACGGTGTTCGATTATTTGACCTAGATACTTAGAACAGGAATAGAACGTGTGCAATAGAAAGTATGCTTATTGATCGTGTCTTATTGGTCTTGTTTTAGTACCTAGGATTTAAACTATCGGCCTAGTTTTAGACAAGCGATGACGCATTTACAACTTTTCATAGAGTATAAAGAGACAATTGTGACCATGGCTTACTGAAAATACGCAGAAAATGTGGCCTCTTTGGTGTTACACCTTTCCTTATAATTTGACTTAGTGACCTAGTGCTTGACCTCAGATAAACCAGTTTCGCTCTTGATCTAAATTTTACCGAGACAATGATACTTACAAAGCTCTGTGAAGTACATATAGAAATTGGTGCCGCTAGAGAGTTAAAAGGGTTTTCTATGATTTAACACAGGGACCTGTTTTTTCCTTGTATAACCCAGTTTCGAATAAGATCTACATCACATAAACAAACATCTTGACAAAGTTATATGAAATGTGTGTAGAAAAGGTTGCCTCTAGATTGATATCAATGTTTTTCTATGATTGGACCTAGGGATCTAGGTTTTTATCTGAATTACCTAGTTTCGAACTTTACATATTCTATAAAAGCAAATAGTCTGACAAAAGTTTAAGAATATCAGATAGAAAATGTGGTCTTTAATAAAGTGTTGATTATTTTATTTTTTCATATTTGACCTTGTGACCTAGATTTGGCCTCAGATATCCCAGTTTTGATTTGACCAAGATTTTATGCAAAAACATATTCTGAAAACAAATGTAAAAGTTAGCTGTACTCTATGGTGTCATTTTATACTATGATTCAACATAGGGATATATATTGACCTGAGATATAATTCAGTTAATACCTAATCTTGATTTCATAGAGACAGAGTACTTCGAAGATCAGACAGAAAAAAAGCCTCGTGAGTTAATGTTATGACTTGACTTAGTGACCTAGTTTCTGAGGTAAATAACAAAGATCAGAAAAGTTCCGGGAGTTCAAAGAGACAAATATTATGACAAAGTTCATTTAAGATCGGATTTAACTTTTGACCTTTGAGTGTTAATATTAAAATTGTTGATGACGCATGACAGAGTCGGACTGACCTAGAACACATATTGAACATTGTTGGACTATTGATCGGTTAGCGGCGAAAACACAGTGGTGAGTTTACACTACAAATGTGCTCTTCGGACCAAAATATGATTCAAAGTTATACAAGAGTGTTCACAAATTGATCCCCACAATAAATATGAATTAAGTTCAGAAAAGCAAAGAAATTACGACTTTGCAGAAGGCAGCCAAGAAGAGAAACGTCATTTGGGGTAGATGCCATTTACTCTTTGTTCAAATAAACGAATCACTCAAAATAGCGACATTACTAGTATATTCTAAACAAGTGTATGTTTATTGCTAGCATAATAATGGACACGACCCTTTTAGATGCATAGCATAGTATCAACTTAAACTGTGTGATTAGTTATTACTTATCAAAAGATTAATGAAAACATTTCCGACAAAATGTCCGCAAAGGAATAGTCAATATAAGTATTTTACGGGTAAGCGGTTAATACTGTTTAAACAAATTCAAAATAAGTACTTAAAAATTAATGATGTTGATCACTTAACGTTTCGTCAATACTGATGCATTTATAGACAAAACTGACAAATCAAATAATATTTACATATATTCATCACTATAGCGCTAACTCTAAATCGCAAATATAACATTAAAACAACCAACCGTCATCAACACATGTTCGTTTGAACAGTTTTTACCGCTCTTGGAAAATAAATGAAACGGTTTTAACCCCTGGTTAAGACGCAGGTTGGTTCCTCCGCCTAAAGTTTGAACAAAGGCGCATTGTTCTCTACTACCTTCTAATTTGCATTTGCCATATAACATTTCTACACCCAGCACTAAAACTCTAAAATAACAATTATAACTGGCAAAATACTAAGTGATACTAGAAGCAATTATAGTAATCCAGTACCTTTGCTACAGTTCTTAAACTGCCATCCTGGATCACAGCGTTTATTTTTGCAAATTCCAGAATCTTTCGGACATGATTTGTTCTGAAAACAGTGGCACTGGTATTCACAGTCTGATCCAAAGTTTGCGTAGCTGCAAGCTAAAAAAAGATACACAATTGTTATAAGCACAAAAACGAAAAAACAAATTAAAACAAAACTATTTACATTAATTTCTGGTGCTGTGTTTAAATAACGATGAAAGGACGCCTGATAGATTTGAATGTAGTTTTCAAACATTTTTTAAACCTCTCTAAGCTAGTCAATATCTAAAATTTTATTCTGCAGTTGATTCCTTAAAAATAACATGTTACACACCTTTATTTTGCTGAAGTTATAATATACCTATCAAAAGAGACGTCTTTGTGCATGTTCAAGTTCTGAGGAAATAAGTAAGTAATGTTCCTCTGAAAAATTATGTCCCTGTTTAATATTTGTGTACCATTTTACATTGACAACATAAAGTTTAAAACGCTTAGTAAAATATGTTGAGTATATTTTTTGCTTTATAAAAGCACAAATGATTATCTTGACTTTGTCCTTGTGGCTTGACCTATTTGTGTGTTATGTACATTCAAATGAACAACCATTATCAATCATAAAGGAAATACACTTGTAAATGAAAGTCTATATAAAGTCACCAAACTCACTTGCTAAAAAATCATATTAAGTAAAATGTATTACAAAAATCTGGATAGAAAGAACAACCTATATCATTAAACAACTACTGTAACATAAGGCTCCTAATGGTTTGTATAAATATTTTACAGTAGAATTGTCATTAAATCTTTCACGTGTGTATTCGTAATTCAATTTCGGAAACTTGTTACTTGGCCATTGTCTTGGTATTTTGGAGTATGCTTGTTACAATGTATACCCTATCATGATTATTCGTTTTCATTTTAGGCAACGAACCCTATCCACATACATTATTTAAGAAATAATATATCTCATCGGTGATTTGTCGCTGAATAAATCACTGTTTGGAGTTCAGATGCGAAGGAATTATATCACGAGGGCGCAGCCCGAGTGATATAATGCTACGCATCTGAACGACAAACAGTGATTTATTCAAGAACAAATCACTAAATGAGATATATTATTTCGATTCTAACAGGTTATCAAGGACTTTAAAGTACACCCTTGTCGGCATGCATTAAATATTTGCCCGTTTTCAATTGGGTTCTTTTCCAGCGCGCCGCTACGCCGCTTGATGCTATGACGTAATAATTGTGACGTCAGAACAGTGAATTGTTGTTTAATTATTCACTGTTTCAAGCCTTCTTTGTTTAATAGGAAAATGAATCGGATCGTGTTAGAATAAACATTTCTTCATTTTCAACAAGATCTCGCATTACGTCATTTTGTAGACCGAATGCTGCCACTGACATATTACTTAATGTTCAAGACTTCCATGTATATACTATAATCAAGCACATATGCAACCATATTGGTGACCTTAACCTCTTGAAAGTTCTCCAGTTTGTCCAGTTTATAGAACTGAGATTATTAACATCGTCTGATAGTTTTTCATTTAATGTTTTCCACATTTATCATCTCTGCACGACATCCAGAATAAGAATATGTAGCCTGATTAGTACTGATCATGACATTACGTTATTGTGTACAGTTTGGAATCTGTAACTACTACTATTTGAGGGAAACTTATACAGGAAGTGATGGGTCTTGTGGTTGGTCGTGTTGTCTTTGCTGGGATCTTCCCATATAATACACGCCTAGCACCAGCTCTTTCTTGTTGGTCTTCATCTGGGTATTGTCTGAATTTTCAGCCAAAGTATCAGACAGCGTAACGCTGTCCGAATAATGCCTCTTTCGGGTTTATCGGGTTTCGATAAAGAGATTGGGAGAAAGTTAAAATGTTGTTCCTAACATAAGTTTTAGCAATATAAGTTTCCTGGGTTTCAATGAAATATATGCCTCATGCACGCTCGCAACAAAATACTATACTGGCACTCCTACAGTTATGCACCTGTTTGCAGTTCACCTATCTCTCGCAGAAACAATCATCTGAAGTCTCATACCGCTGATACTAAGAAAATCATCAACTTTGATTACACACTTTCAAAACTAAAAAAAATGTTTTTATCAATTTGACTGCTGTCAAACACCATTAAAGATATTAAATGTAAATATTGTGTAAACAGTTTGAGATAATATTTCTATTAAATTGTAACACTTACATTCATTACATGAAGTTCCTTTCCATCCAGGCAAACAACCTTTATTTACACAATGTCCCGTAACTGTATCACAAGTTGAATTGTCAGCACAATGGCATTGACTCAAACATGAATTACCAAACCGTCCAACGGAGCATTCTGAAGTGCAAATAATAGTTCTTTCAACATCAACATTCTTTCAAATATGTATTTCCACTCAGACCGAAACCCAACGTCAGTATACTTAATGATGTGTACATTAATGCGTGAATTTGCTCTTTTGATATTTGTGAATAAATTGCACACCACGACCATTTTCTAAGAGCGATAAATGAATAACGAGAAAATGAAAATGAGTTATTTCTGCTACAGTGAAAGAGAACTTCTGTATTTATCACCATTTCGTACAACTATAGGGCATTCAGGACAGGCAAAAATGTTTGGTTTTGATTACCTTAGTGAAAACATACATTATAGTTCACGCTTTTGGCGGTGAGCCATGTGGTACTTATCTCAGTCTCCATATTTGTTTTGATTACAGAAATGGTGTTTGATTTTATTCTTTACTTAAAGCCATATTCCTATCAATTTTGCACCAGCAAACACTATTTCGTACTGTCGAACCATATTTTAATTATATTAATTGATTATGTTTATATAAAAGGGTTTCAAAGGTACAAATTAACGTCATGGGACGCCGCGGCGTTCAAGTGAGGCAATTTTGCCGCTTGGGGAATTCACCTATAGACAATCACCGAAAGGAAATGCATTAGTTTCCTATTTCTGATTGAAATTTCACAGAGCCAATAGAAATATCTTAATCCCAATCATTTGAATGAGCTAGTAATTAGCAATCAAAATCAGTTAATATTTATCCACTGACAATGCAAATAAATTCATACACTGGAAAACCGTTAGTTTTTTCATTTATACATGTAATATATTCATAACTTGACTCATCCGGACAACGATGTAGCTTGAATATTTTTCAAAACCTCAATGCCATAATAAATAATTTGGTACATTATTACAAAAACGACGTTTAATACATTAATATTTTACTATAATTTTTAGAAGTTTTCAATCTTAACATCTTAACATTTATTAAATTAATTTCTTTTGTTGTTGTTGTGAAGTTATCGCCGTGGTACGGAAGGACATTAATGCCAGGTGTAGGTTATCTATTAATATTAATAGTTTTAAATATCTCGAAATTTCGAGTCATGTATCTCGAACATTCGAGTTACTATGTCGAAATTTCGAGTTATTAAGTCGAAATTTCGAGTCAATAATTACAATAGTTTACGTTGATGTATAGGTCCTGGCCAAGATAAGGTACCTAGTGTATCCATCGGGTAGCCTTACAGAATCGAAATTAAATCGAAATTTTATTATTATATTTTACAATTTATTTGACCTGTTAAAACTTGTTCCTGGCTTTCATTATTCTATTCGGTGGGCGTCCATTAACGCTATACGATATACTGTGACTGACTAATTAAGAGTAAAACGGAAATCGATTTTTCATGTCCTGTAGCATTGATAGCAAATATATATTACATATCATATTGAATAGTATCTAGAGAAAATAAACAATATCAGCATATTATAATCTCTAAATATCTTGATTTCTGAACATTCTCATTTTATACAACTGATATCGATCTCGTGCTTACAGTTCTTTTTTTCAAATGGAGGGCAAAGAACTGTTGTTTTTGTTACAATAGTAGTATTTTAAACTGACAAATCATATCAACCTACTTATGTGGCTATGAAATAGTGTAACCGTATTTGGTCTACTTGTGTACATTCAATACAATACATGGAAGAATGGACAAAACTTATAAATATACATAGCTAAAACTTGGGTTTAAATACACTTGATTGATAATTCGACGCATGCAACTATTCACTATGGATATGCTTCTGTAATATACACTTAAATGGGAACCACACTGCAATAGTAATCAAATGACTCGCATCCAGTACGCATTGTAACTAAAAATACAAACGTTACGTAGGCACTATCTATTTTAGATATAATTGTAGCTAACTGCATCAAAGTACGCAGTCTAAAAATAATCTACATATCATTTTGTATAAACGAGTTATTTGAGCTGAAAAAAAGATCCTAGGTTATATACCTCGAAAAATTAGAGACAACTCCGCTAAAACTGTATTGAAGGGTTAGGTGGCTAAGTGCATACATGTAGTACCTCATGCAAAACATGCACTTTTTACCTCTATACACGAAACGAAAAAAATCATGCATAATTGGCAGCAATTACTACAAAGATCAGCACTTTTACTGCCTTTGGTGAAAGTGTGACATTTTTGTGGTGAAATTTCTTGTCAATAAACAGACGATATTTTTACATGTTGAAACCCACAGAATTTCACAAGGTAAACTTTGATGAGAAACCAATTGCTGGAAAGACAATGATCTCTGCTACCAGTATATTTTTAAAGTATGGGAAAATATCTAGAAATATGCGAAAATCAAAGAAAACGATTTCAAGACTGATATATTAGGACTGTGTTATCATGTATAGCAGGTAACAGAGATAACTTAGTTTTCTGTTGCACTGGTATAGCACGGACAGGATTATGATTATCAAACGGTGTTCACTCAATATTTTCACTCTATAAACAGATTGTTTCCCTTGTGTAAAGAGAGCTTAGGATAAGTCTCTAAATTCATCTATATCTCTAAAATGTAGTAATTTGGTCAAAGCATACTATGTCTTAACAAAAGCAAAACCATTTAGAAAAACACCTACATATTTCTTTGTAGGTAGGAATATCATAAGAACTATGACAGAACAGGCCAATACAAGCATGTCATCAACTGCTCATAACTGGACATCAGATCTCGCTATTGATGGAAATGTAGGCCCAGACCCTGACGTGTGTCACTGCTGCAGCGGAACACAAAACTCTCTAACATCTTGGTGGATGGTAGATATGGGTAAACGATTCCCAGTAAACCAAATTACAGTTTACAGCAGGCGTAATGGTTTGTATAGTAACTTAAATTACATGTTGACAGGTATAGAAATAAGAGTATCACCCAATGTTGAAGAAACAGAAAGACAAACACATAAACGATATATTTTATTGATGTAAACTATGTAACACTATTTTTGTCATCTAATTAAAACACTAATGCACTGGATGTCATGTGACTTTATACAAACGGTTTAGAAAATAAACACACGCTATTACAGTGTAAATAGAGAGTAGAAGGTTATGTATTTAATGTCACACACGAGAACATATATACGCTAATATACACATGTTGAATGGCTTGTTGGTCAATATTTATAGCTTATTAGATTTGTACCGAGAAATGATATTCAAATATGCATGGGTTCTGCTTCGGAAATTTTGTGCGACTTTAGGAGCGCAGTATTTTTCCGCGAAAGAACGAGGTAATATTTCTCAATGCAAATCTAATAATCTTTTTATTACATACACATCTACACTTAAATGATTTGAATGATTCGCATTTATTATTTAACTTGAGTGAAATTGAAAATAGCATCGTTAAAAACTTTAAAACGTGACGACATACATAAAACTGTCGTCAGAAATGACCTGTATAACAAGAATCTCGTGCAATCGAGAAAATTATCGCCGATGAATATAAGTGCTATTAAGCAATGTCTGAAAGTCATTAAGGAAACATAGGGTCAGTCCAAGTTCGGCGACAGTACCCATTTATGACGTGATCTAAATTTCGGCCAACTATGTAAATACAATTGTGCCTGTCTTAAAATCAACTAAGTTAAGGTTTAATGTATCATTTGCAACATAGCTGTGATGTTACATATAAATTGTATTTATTTTATAGCCAGTATACAGTCATTAAAATATAATTATGTAACCGTGATATTCCAATGCAGTTGAATTTTTTTCATTTGTCAGTTTATCTATCGAATACATGTAGTTATGTAGACTTGTCAATAGCTATATATGCTTTGGGCACTCTTCTGCTATACATGAACATAATACCTCAGCCTCGAAAGAGGAACATAAATGATTCTCAGATGCAATGAGAAAATAGAATAACGCTGGTACGCGCACTTGAACGAATGCCCTTTCGATGCCAAAGCGCATGCTAAAAGTGGCCTTTTCTGGGGGAGGAAAATGTCCCTTTTGGAGTCTTAAAGAAACCTTAATATAGATTATCTTTAGAGTAAATTAAGCTATCGTTTAAAGCCTGACTTATATTTCTTTAAAATGTTTTTCTATTCCTAGTACAACAAGGCAGTCTGAAATGGAGAGTCCTTCAAGTGATTAAGGAGATAAAGAGCGGACTCAAAATGGAAGGCTAAAACCTTTGACATTGAGTTGTGCCCTTTACCTTGAGCCGACATGGCTGACTTAAAAGCTCTGCACATTGTCTTGATGATGTGATCATTTGACCCAAGTTTCATGAAATGCTTCAAGGGATTTAGGAGATACAGAGCGGGCACAAAAGTGAATGCTCAAAGATTTGATCTAGAGTTGTGACTTTGACCTTGAGCCGACATGGTTAACTCATAAGTTCTGCTCATTGTCTTGATGAGGTTATCATTCGGCCCAAGTTTCATGAAAATCCTTCAAGGGGTTTAGGAGATACAGAGCGGACAAAAATCAAAGGCTCAAAACTTTGACCTTGAGCCGACTTGGCTGAATTCTGCATGAGTTCTGCATATCGTCTAGATGAGGTGATTATTTGACCCAAGTTTCATATAAGTCCTTCAAGGGGTTTATGTGATACAGAGCGGACACAAATGTTACGGACGGAGGGAAGGACGGACATATCTACATATGGGTATTTATATGGCTACTCTTTTGTTCTCTCTATTGTTCTTTAAGCCACGTAAAAGAAAAACAAACACACATAAAAACCTTACGCAATGAGTGACATCAAAGAAAAAGTACACCTACCTATTGTTCTTATAACCACCTAAGTATGCAAATGTGGGCTCGGACGGGCGGACGGATAACAAAGTACATTCCTATAACCCCACCACAACTATAAAGTCAATTCTCTGTTACGAAAAACAATAATCAAAAATATATCTCATATGGAAATGTTTTTCACGGCAAACAATGATAGAATATGATATAATTTCATTATCAATATGCAATAAAAACCTGGTAAATGGCTGACGTTATTGCACTAATTAGTAGGGTCTGCGTCCTTTGATTTTGTAATTCGTTTCTTATGTATTTTAATTATTAAAGCGTGTCTCTTCTCTTAATTCAAATACAGCTCAAACCATTAAGGGACCTCAGTTGACAGCTCGTATTGTTTCTTAAATACTGTAAATATATCGTCACTTCATTACAAAAGGTGGATAACTCAATTGACTTTAAAAGGACTTATTCACCTTTTGCGCTAAGGTGACGATATACTACTATTTTTCATGTATCCTATATATGACAAAATATTATCAATGGGTACGTTTAACCTTAAGGAAGGCGAATATGTAAATATGTTAAATCAGTGAATGAACTTAGAAACCTCTGCGTTCCATGAAACGTTGCCCTCATAAATTATCGATTTCATACTTTGTAATATAATAAGCATACAACATTGTACTCGATTTAAGAATGTGGTAAACTACATTTGTCAATTATGACAAAACCTCAGCATTCCTTACCAGCTTACTGTAATTATTTTTATTTTTGTTCAGATATTAACTATCCTGTAGAGTAGTTCGGGAAGTATGCCGTAAAACATCACTCTATAACTTGTAAATAACAAATAACACAAAGTAATGTAAATGTTTTACCATGTACTTCCAGTGTTAGTAGGCAAAGCATATGGTAATAAAGTAAGGTAGCCATATATGTATATGGTGCGAAGACTGGAAATTATATAGTTAATGGCATGTCGGTACATAACGCTGCCTGAAAAATAAACAAATAAATAAATAAATATATAGATGTGTGTAACTTTAATCACTTATAATAATCAAACTTTGTCTAATAGTGACCTATTGAAGTCATTTTTTATTTTGTTATTATACAGATAAAGATTACCAACAGCTGGCTGGTTTCCAACTATTCTTTTCTAATGACACTATGACATTTAAATTAATCGGAAATAATGCAAGAAGGAATTCGGATACCAAGCATGAACTAACATTTCCGAGTATTGTTACCAGATATATCAGAATACAAAGACCCGGTGTATTAACATTGTGTGAAGTTCGTGTTTACGAAGGAGGTATTGTATATTCAACATTAGAATCTTACTATGTAGGTTATGTCAAATATTGATGATAAATACTGTCTAAATAAAAAAAAACTTAAATACGCTTTTGAAAGCAAAAATAAAAAACGCAGATATTTTGCATTTATCTAAACGTGCGAAATATTTTCCAACGGATAGTCACGTTGATTGAATATTTACCCAAGAAGGAGTTCAGCGCAACCTATAACTGATATTTGGCATATTGTGATCATGTTTGTGTTTATAAATTGAACAAAAAAGACATGATGACCCTATATCTCATCAAGATACACATTCTGACCAAGTTTCACGAAGAAATGGTCATAAATGTGGCCTCAAAGTGTTAACAAGCTTTTTCTTTGATTTGACCTGGTGCGTTCAGACCTAGTTTTGACCCCATATAATCCAACGTTCAACTTGGCCTAGGAAAATTACGATAGACATTCTGACTAAATTTCATAAAGGTAAGATCATAAATGTGGCCTCTGTTATCTTTTGATTTGACAAGGTAACCTAGATTTGACTCGACATGACCCAGTTTCTGACTTTTACATCAGGGTAAACATTCTTTGTATCAAATCGAAGCATAAATGAAACCTCTATAGGGCTGAAAAGGCCAAAATAGAAAATTCTGCCTATTTCAGGGGCAGTAACTCTAGACGTCGTGAAGGAATCTAGCCGGTTTCGAAAGGAACCGAACCCTTATTGTGTGGTTAAAATCGAATCTAAAATGTCACTTCTATCAAGTTCACAAGGTAAAACTTAACAAATTTTGGCTCTCTCAGGGGTCAATCAGGTGTCGTAACTCTGGACCCTATGATTGGATCTAACAAATGTATCATGGAATCCAAGACTGATTGTTGTAAAACATATATTTCGAGTTTGTTTTAAATCAAATCATAAATGAAGTCTCTATACGGCTGCGAAAGTCAAAGTAGCAGGTTTTGGCCCTTTAAAAGGCCATAACTCCGGACTCCATGATGGGATCTACTTTCGAAAGGAACTGAGACATTACGCAAATAAAAGTTATGTGCAAGTTTTATGAATTGTGGACGACGGACACCGGTCGAAAGGCAATCACAAAAGCTCATCTTTCACTACGTGACGGGTGAGCTAAAAACTGTATTAAATCAAATGCAACTAAAACATTATTAGAACGTTATATAACTTATATAACTGTTCACACATTCTTCAGAATGCCAGATCGGACATTTCGGGGACGAATGCTCACAAAGTTGCCACTGTGCAGATGACCGGCCATGTGATGCAGTAACAGGTCATTGCCAGTCACCTATCTGCAAAACAGGGTGGATTGGATTAGCATGCAATAAACGTAAGAAAAAAGAAATTGAGTAAATCTTTGCACAATATATGCCATTTTAACCTGTCAAATACTTCGATATCAGATAATATCTGCATTTTATTCTGGCAGGTGTCCAATATATCACAAATAGCCTGAGTCAGTTATGTTTAGCAGTAACGCTTGACACTAGTCTTAGGGTTAAGCATCAATAAAATCTGAATGGTAGTGTACGTGCGTACTTTTTATTACAGAGAAGTAATTGATGCATTTTAACAGACATATTTTGTCATTTTCCTAGTATACGTTAACCATTTAGAAATACTTCATCGTATGCACCAACAGAAAGGTTGTGACAATATATATACCTATTCGCAGTCAATAAGTGATAATCTTCTTGCCCTCACATAAAATTTATATCGGTATCGTTTATCATGGCAACGTATCGTATCGGTAATACATAGCATAGTATTTTGCAGTAAATGGTAAATAATCGGTAATACAACAGCAAATAATCATTAATATTTGCAAAGTATTGTAATATGTGCTTAATTTTATTTGTCTTTAATTTTACATTTTTCCATTTTGCTTGCAAGATGTTAAGCAAAGTCAATTTAATTTTCAAGAATGTCCACAAGATACCTTTGGAGATAAATGCACTGAGAAGTGTTTCTGTGCGGAGGGAACATGTACCAATAATCATGGAATATGCCGTGGAAAATGTCGATCCGGATACACTGGTTCACACTGTAATGAAGGTAAAGACCTGTTATTGTTATTTGTACACGGGTTACCGACACTGTATATAGCATTGCAGATTTTGCTAACTTTAAGCATCTAGTCGCCAACTCAAGCTTTGGAAATACTTATATTCTGTAAAGGTGAAGGTTGTTATTTGTATATAATTGACTTCTGTTAATTTGCAAAGTAGCGATGTAGGTGGGTCAAAACAATTTGTTTTTAAATGCCTTAAATGCCAAACGAGTCATTTGACTTATAAGTAGAATCAACATTTACAAAATTGTTACATGTATATAGTTGTTCCTCAATGTATAACTGAGAAAAATAATTTTTCAAAACAGAAAATTCAATGTGGATACAGCCTAATAAAAGGCTCCATTTACCGTCTTGGTTAAAATTGCCAAAACATCACAAAATGAAAAAAGCAACAACACGGTGTATACCCATTTCGGATCCCTTTCTGTGGAAAATGAGGAAAACGATCCCTCTCTGTTCGCGCACTGGACACTCTCTGTGTTAAACAATGAATTCCAACGTCAGTGAGCTCGGAAAATCAATTTTTTCGCCCTAAAAACTTTTTTGTGCATAAAAACATATGGCCCACGGCATGACGTAGCTATATACCATTGCTTTTTTATCGTTACATTTGTTTTATCAGTTCACACAAGCCCAAACGAAGATGGAATGTAGACGGAGGGTACTTGCTTGGATGAATATCGTGCGATGTTTATGAAACTTAAGTACGACTTTTCTTGAATATAGCAAATATCTGGTACCTTAGATGTGAAGTCGTTGATCCCATCTTACTTGTAAACACACTTTATGTGGATATTTTCATCATGTTTCCTAAAAGACGCCCTACGTTCGATTTCGTTGATGCACGGGAACCCTCTCAGTCGGTGCAAAATTTTTCCTCACAGGATCCCTCTTGACTCTCTGCACCCGGCACGGGAACCCTCCCTCTTCGACAATTTTTTCTATCGGCACCGGCACCCTCAACTTCAATGTTAGAATTTTGAGATGGTATTCTTATTGGAAAGAACATCTCATCGCATTGTTTCCACAATGCACCAAGTGCCACTTTTGCAAATTTTGGGAAATGCAGATCAAAACTTTAAGTATCAAAAACTTTCCAACTATTTGGTAAAAAAACTGAAAATTTCATAACTTGTTTAGTTTCTATTCATCAGACTTATGTAAAAACATTTCAAAAGAGTTGATAGGATAGAATTTTAGGAAAATTAAAAAAAATGATTTTAAAAAATCACATGAAAATGAATATTATAGTACTGAAAGTTAATTCCAAAATGCAACTTCGTGTTAGGTCGTTGTGGAATGAAAAGAACTTTCAAAAATAGGTAAAACTGCCTTGCAAACTGTCTTTTTCGTTGTTTAACACTGACTGAAAAAGACAAAACATTACTGTGATGAATATTCACACAGAGTCATGTCAAAATCTTAATGAAAACTGAAAAAGCCCTATTCAGTAACTTTCAAGCATTACTTCTTACAAAGAACTATTGAACAACTTTCTATAATACAATACTCCGAAATGATCTCCTTACAAAAATTCAACAACCGATACTGAAGCAAAACTATTGAATGACTGTCAATATTCAGTGTAACCACTGTTACATGCTAAACTAACATTCAAGAAATAACTTCCATCTCAGCATATTTATAATGAAAATTGAAACCAAAATGACGCGGCATACCAGTCTACAGACTTTAGGCCTATAAATTTCACCATTACCAGAATTAGATTTTTTTAAAAACATTATTATGTATCTTTTGATTAATTTCAGAACAAAAAAAACATCGATAGTATGAAACTATAGATAATTCAGATATTTAAAATTATTCCTTAAATTAAGATCTGTCAGATTGTACATGTTTAATTTGTTTTGCTGAAAAAGTCTTAAACGTTTGCCCTTAGTAACAGAAAGGACATTATCTACATAAAAAACATATAACCAAACTGTTTGTATTATTTCTACAAGCCTCTTGCTCACTCTTTTTATCGATTTTGTCCTGTAAGGATTGTTCATAACTTTGTCTAATGCTTTCATCTATATGCTCGAAGTCATCAACCATCTTACACAAGTGTCACATTTGTCTTTCATAGGTACATGTATATTGAATTCTATTTGATATGTTTTTGAACGTTCTTTTTCAGCAGATTTAATCCATTCTTTTGGCATTGAACAACATATATCATACATCTCAGCCGCTGACAAACATTCCAGTAGGTATTCCCTTTGGTAAATATAATGGTTCGGTATGAATTCTGAAATTTATTAGTCATTAAACCCATAAAAGTTATTGATCAAAAGTGAGAACTGACCGTTTATTGGACGCTATTGATTCTCTATATATACACTATATATACCACTAATAAAAACAGTAAAACACTAGTCTTACACTGAAAGTACAATCAAGTATTCGAAACAAAACCATTCGAAAATGTAACACACATTAACATTGAGTTTGCAGAAAAAGTTGCGCTCTTTCAGCACAAATGATATACATCACTAATTTATGAAATTGTAAAAAGCGATAAATAGCAAGTAAATATTCACTATTTGCAATAAATCATTTGCAAAGTCTGTTTCAAAGTATGTAACTATTTAGTTGAAACTTCGCCATGTTTCTCGTATTGTTGTCACGTGATGTGATATGACAATATCATTGGCGTATCAATATGTGGCTTTGTGGAAATTACCTATAGTGTTTCCAACGATTTAGGGCTTTGTGGAAATGCGATTTACTCTAGTTATATACGTTCCACAAGGAAACAATCAGAATATTATGATAGAGCTCGGCAAGACAAAAACAATAATACCTAACACTCCTACTTGACCAAAATTGACCTATGGCGTTGTGGAAATCAAGCGACGATCTGTTGCTAAGGGTTTAGATCGTGGTGTTTTTACTTTCCTTAGTATGCTTTTAAATTGAAAATAAATTTTATTAACAAATTTACTGATACCTACGAAAAGCATTAGTGCCAGGTGTATGTCATTTATTAACACGAAATTTCGAGTTACTTATCTCGAAATTTCGAGTTATTAAGTCAAAATTGCGAGTTACTATGGTGAGATTTCGCGTTACTAACTTAAAGTCGAAATTTCGAGTTACTTTCTCGAAATTTCGAGCTAAGTATCTTGAAATTTCGAGTTACTAAGTTTGAGCCCATATGTCAATGAAATATAGACATACCTAAATGAAAGGATGAGTATATAGATGATTCCACTTTGAAGAGTCAAAAGTCGTCCATTACATTTTTGGTCTTTGACTGACGGACGGACGTTCAAATTTTGCTGATAAAAGGGCAAGATAGTAATTCGAAATTTCAAGTTAATTTCGAGTTACGTAAGTCGAAATTTCGAGTTATTAAAAAACGCACCTGGCACTAATGCTCTTCCGTAGATATCTTAGTGATACACAAATAACTTTTAAACACGAATTTATATAATTTGATTTGATACAAGGAAATGCCATTCATGCATAGCTAGTCTGAAAAGGTTCAGCGACACATCTGTACTTATCATAACAAACCCCCGTCCGCCCGGGCACACAAGTCTGTACCGAAAACATTGATATTTTTCCATACACTGACGCCTGACTTCCATATCGGATGCGTGACGTAATTGAATGTGTGTCGTGGCATTAACTTTTTTATTTACTTTAGTATTGTCAATCTTATTCAGTAACATCAAATGGTATGCGTATGTAATAAAAAGGTTATCATTTTTACATCGATACATATGCACTCGTTCTTTAGCGGAAGAATATTGCGCCCCTAAAGTCTTACAATCTATTTTCGCTGCAAAACTTGTGCATAGCTAACAACCAATAATTATTGTTTTGTTTTTAATTAAATACGAACACCATTTTATACTCTAACACTGAAGTTAAATTGAGAGGGCACCTGTGCCGATAGAAAAATAATTGTGTCCTAGAGTGTTCCCGTGCCGTGTACAGAGAGTCAAGAGGGATCCTGTGAGGCAAAATTGAGCCGACTGAGAGGGATCCCGTTCATTAACGAAATCGAAAGTAGAACGTTTTTAAGGAAATATGATAAAAAAATCCACATATTGTGTATTTACAAATAAGATGAGATCAATGGCTTCAGATCTTAGGTACTAGATATTTGCTATATTCAAGGAAAGTCGTATGTACGTTTCATAAGCATCGCACTGTTCATCCAAGCCAGTACCTCCAGCTATATTTCATCTTCGTTTGGACTTGTGTGAAATGATAAAACAAATGTAACATTAGAAAAGCAACGGTATATATCTGCGCCATTCCGTGGGCCATATGTTTTTATGCACAAAAATGTGTCTAGGACAAAAATTTTGATTTTCTGAGCTCACTGACGTTTGAGCTCATTGTTTAGCAAAGAGAGTGTCCTGTGTGCGAACAGAGAGGGATCCGTTTTCTCATTTTCTACAGAGAGGGATCCGATATGGGTATACACCGTGAACAACAGAAAATAGAATACGTTTTACACATTTTATATATATCAAGTTGGTTCCAGTTTTCATACACTAAACTTATGCCCTAAAATGTGACATAATTTTCCTTTAGCAAATAGGAAAACAGGAAACAAGTGTGCTTTATTTCATCTTTTGCAACATATTTACTTTTTACACAATCAGTTTCTATATTCTAATTTACAATATATATGCAGTTGATAAATCAAAACTTGACGAATTCGAGTGAAATGAAAGAGATTGCAGTGATTCTAAAAACACAGTTTCTAGGAGTAAAAGTTCATATCGTTATGGTGATGTCGCATCAAATATGTCAACTGTCCACTTATTGCACAGTGCGTAGAAGACGGAATGATAAAGTTAATTTGTATCTTAACAGCTCGTTATCAGGTAACAATTAACGACATTTTGCAATTCAGAATTTGCATTTTGCTATAAACAAAACACATATCAAATAGTAAATAAGGAAAAAAGCAGTAGTTTTTAAATTATAAAGTAAATTACATAGTCATCTATACATTTGTTTGTTTTACAGTCGACATTATGAAAACGCAAAACCAAACAGTTCACATCGGTAGCGAGCATAGTGCTACCAAAATAATAGGAGGGGCAGTTGGTGGTTCTGCAGCAGTTATTGTTGTGGCCGTAGCAGTTAGTATAATCATATTCAGGTCTAGAAAGAGAAACAGGTACGGACATATTTATGACATTTTTATTTTTTTACATAATCGATTATCTTGATCTTACTCTCATGCATAGTTTAAAACTCAGTAAATGTTTTCACCCATAAAATATTTTTAGAGGACAAATTTGTCAATTTCAGATTTATTCATATCATTCCCAGGTATTTAGCCTAGCATTAACCTACCAATACGTTAATTTTACAGTAAGGATAGCAAACATGATTACGCAACACCAGAAATCACTGCAGCACAGACTGGAACAGAATATGACACATTAGACAACCTGAATGGTATGTGCGACCTTGCCAGGGTTTTAGATTTATTTCGAGTTTTGCAGCGTAAACATTGTGCGACGTTTGGAATACCCCACTATTTCACGAAAGCACTAGTTCATGTCAAGCTCATAATCATTTTATATACATTACATACTAATTTTAACATATATATAATGTATGTCAACGTTTTTTTTACATTAGACGTTACTCATTTAAATTACACATTCGAGATGAAATTACACGTCAGCTTGTCACATATCGGCGTTTCAGATCGATACTTATAGAGTAACGAACTTTTTAGAAATTAATACAAAAAAAAATCTATAATATTTACACTGACCGACATTTAAAGCTATTTGTTAAAGTATTCGGTATGTCAGTACATACGTATGTCAGTAGGAACAACTGCATGCTTATTTTCGTTTTTAATTAAATTATATTGTGTTTTCTGATTTAGGCCACCACGGTTAAGATTTCAAAAGCTCACAAATATTCAAGTGTCTGAACGATGAATCGTGGTTAAATCAGACGACAAACACCATATGGCGTTTGTTTATTTTCATTTAACATACCTATTTAACTAATACGACAGAAATCATTTTTGCCTTCATTAATAAGAGTGGAAATGAACCAACGTTATGCGGCAATTTGACGCTATATCTGGCATTATAATACACCAGTTCGCGCCTCAGCCTTTTTTTTCAAGATAACGAACACTTCGAGCATTTAAGAATGGCCGAATACGTATTTTAACTCTTTTTTATCAGAAAGAATTAAAGCAAGATTTTGGATAACATTTAGATTAAAGAGAAACATAACACTGTGTTTTTCAGTACAGACATGTTTTCATTATTTTCAGACAACCAAGGCCAAAGCAACAACAGTTATGAAAACGAGAGAGTCAGCGCTTTTTGACATACTTAATATTGTTTCATTTCTTTTAAGCATTTTCTTCTTAAATAAAGCGTAGCACAAGTATTATATTCCTAATATTTAGTATATGTTTGTACTTATATTCAGAAAGTTTTAACAACAAACAGGTTCAAAATGATAAAAACGCTTGTTATATCAAGCGGATAACAAAAAATATAAACAACGACTATTTATCGTATTGAGTTTCAACTACAGATATAGAAAACATCCCGATAATACTAACTTGAACTATTAGTTACGCTGCTTGTTGGTAACAGGATACGGGATATACGCTGTCGAGGAAATCCATATCAGGCGAGAGCGAAGCTCGTGCCTGATATGGATTTCCTCGACAGCGAATAGCCCGTATCCTGTCACCAACAAGCAGTGTAACGATTTTGTCTTGCTGACTACCTTTTACATCTTCGCATACTGTTTACATTAAAAAAAAAAGCTACTTACAGTGCAGACTGGAATCCCGCAATCTTCTCCGATTTGATTATAGTTGATTAACACCAGCCACAAAATGCAAAATGAACTGTATTTTGACTGAATCATAAAACACAGAAGCTCATTTATACAGGTTATGAACTTGTTTTGAAGAACTTTTATGTTTCATCCTTTGGAAAAATCATCAGATTACACGATGTCAGAAATGTCAATGTTAAAATTTCGTTTTTCGTCCCGTTTTCTGTTAATTTCTTTATCTTGCGGGTAGATTAAATGATCCTACAACAAACTGCTGTCTTACAAATATGTTAATTCCTTTGTTTTACGATACTTTAACTAAAACAAGATTTCAACCTGGTAATCGCGGCCGTGCCATACAGAGTTACAGTTCTTCTATTTCCACTACTTACGGCTAAATTCACAAACCTAAATTAGATAGAAAAAAATGAAAACGGCAAGAAAACACTATTTTTTGTATCTCGGGAACGATATCTATAGCTGAAGCTTATAATCTGACTTGATTCAGTTACGCTAGAGATGCGGCAGTCACTTTGTTTTTAATCAAAATTCAGATCTGAAATGTACTTACAGGATATGGGATATGTCCTGTCACCACGTGACGTCTATTGACCAAGAGAAATGCAAGAAACTTGTAAGAGGGAAGATAAATGTTTGTTTTGCATGAAAAACCTAATAACAAAACTGGACCGTCCACATCAACAGACAAGTTTTACACCAGCTCCATTCCAAATTCAGTTACAATATAGATCCATTTTAAATGTTTAAATGTTGCAAGCCACTTTTTTTTAGATTCATTATTTTTAATTACTAGTTAAAATTCCGTAAGTGTGTCTGTCTCACAAAAGTACTTAATGACGCCATTTTGTAATGTACGACATGACATCAAAATTGTTTACATGGATCGATTCTCGGATAGATTATAATACAGTTGACACAATATTCCTATTTATTCTTGAATTATGCCAAATCTAAGTGTTTTTTTTTTTTTAATTTTATGTTTATATTCATTATTATTCTTGGAACAGTGCAAATATAGATGTCAAAGTTTTTCTGACTGAGTCTTTAAGTGAATTTTTAGCACTTGGGATATGTATCTCTGAGTCAGATGTTAAAATGTGTGAAAATAAAGCATGCCCTGATTTATGCAGAAGAAAATTGTTGTTTAGCTGACCTTTTGTGACCATTTGGTTTCTGTCGTCCGTCGTGCGTCTTGCCAACAATTTCTTGTCTGCACGATAGAGATTTCATTTCTAACTTGATTTAACCAAAGTTGCACACAACATAAGATCTTGGTTCCTTTCTTGACCAAGCCATATCCCACCATGTGTTTCTAAAACGGCAAAAAGTTGCCAGTTCTGGTCTTATTTGCACGAAAATGGTTTCATTTATGATTTGATTTTAGCCAAACTTGCACAAGACTGGTATCACTATAAGATATCAGTTCCTTTATTCAAACAACCATATTCCTTATAAGTTCTAGAGTAACTGACCCATGAAATGACCAAAAATCGACTATTTTGGTCTTGTCTGCACATAGCCGTTTTTATGCCCCCATTTTGGTGGGGGAGGAGGGGGGGAATATACATTTGCCCTTATCCGTCCTTCCGTCCGTGCGTCCAAGAATGTTGTGTCGCGCCTAGCCCCAAAAGTATTTGACGTAGAGTCACAAAACTTTACAGGAATGTTGGTCAGCATGTGTAGTTGTGCACCTGGGGTTTCGCGTCCGGATTCATCCAGTCGTGTGGGAGTTATGGCCCCTGACTTTGTAAAAATTGGTCATTTTAATGTTGTGTCGCGCCTAGCTCCAAAAGTATTTGATGTAGAGTCACAAAACTTTACAGGAATGTTGGTCAGCATGTGTAGTTGTGCACCTGGAATTTCGCGTCCGGAATCATTCAGTCGTGTAGGAGTTATCGGCCCTGTCTTAGTAAAAAATTGGTCATTTTAATGTTGTGTCGCGCGTAGCTCCAAAAGTATTTGACCTAGAGTACCAAAGTTTACAGGAATGTTGGTCAGCATGTGCAGTTGTGCACCTGGGGTTTCGCGTCCGGATTCATTCAGTCGTGTAGGAGTTATGGCCCCTGACTTGGTAAAAATTTTGTCATTTTAATGTTGTGTCGCACGTAGCTCCAAAAGTATTTGACCTGGAGTCACCAAAGTTTACGGGAATGTTGGTCAGCATGTGCAGTTGTGCACCTGGGGTTTCGCGTCCGGATTCATTCAGACTTGTAGGAATTATGGCCTTTGACTTACTTAAAAATTGGTCATTTTAATGTTGTGTCGCGCGTAGCTCCAAAAGTATTTGACCTAGAGTCACCAAAGTTTACAGGAATGTTGGTCAGCATGTGCAGTTGTGCACCTGGGCTTTCGCGTCCGGATTCATTCAGTCTTGTAGGAGTTATGACCCCCGACTTGGTTAAAATTTTGTCATTTTAATGTTGTGTCGCGCGTAGCTCCAAAAGTATTTGACCTAGAGTCACCAAAATTTACAGGAGTGTTGGTCAGCATGTGCAGTTGTGCACCTGGGGTTTCGCGTCCGGATTCATTCAGTATTGTAGGAGTTATGGCCCCTGACCTAGGAAAATATTTGTGTCCTTTGTCATGTAGTGGGGGCATCTGTGTCCCATGGACACAGTTCTAGTTTAATAACTGGATTTTAACCACACTTGAACACAACTTGTATCACCATAAGATATTGGTTCCTTTTTAACCAGCCATTCCCAACATGAAAGGGTACAAATAAGCTATTATTATGGTCTTATCTGCACGATTGTGATTTCATTTGTGATTTGATATTCACCAAACTTGCACACACCTTGTATCACCATAAGATCTCGATTCCTGTTTTTGAGCCAGCCAAATTCCAATATGGGTTCTAGAGTAACGGCCCTTGGAATGACCAGAAATTGGCTTTTTTGGTTTTGTCCACAAAAATGCGGTTTTAATTTATGATTTGGATTTTAACAAAACCTGCACACATCAAAGTAAGATTTTAGTTACTTTCTTGAACCAGCGATATCCCACAATGGGTTCAATCATTCTTATTTATGATTGGATTTTTACCAAACTTGCACACATCATTCATTATCATAATATCCCAGTTTCTGCCGATCCCATCATGGGTTCCAGAGTTACCGTCCCTTAAAGGGCCAAAATTTATATTTTGGATATTTGCAGCCATATAGAGAACTTAGTTATGGTTTGATTTTTATAGAAACATGCAAAATATCTTAACAACAATATATCTTGGATTCCATGATGAATCCGTCAGAACCAGTCATAGGTTACGGTGTTACGGCCCCTGACTGACCTCTGATAGAGTCAGATTTGTTAATTCTTACCTTGTGAACACGATAGAAGTGACATTATACGCTCGATTCTAACTACACTTACACACATCTTAAGTCAAAACAGGATATCGGTTCCTCTAGAAAACCGGCTAGAATTCATCATGGCTTCTAGAGTTATTGCCCCTGAAATGGACAAATTTTTCTACTTTCGTCCTTTCAGCCGTATGGAGGTTTCATATATGTTTGATATGAAACACACTTGCACAGAACGTTTATTTTGATGATCTCTAGATTAGGTTTGAAACTGGGTCATACGGGGTCCAAAACGAGGTCACCCTGTCAAATCAAAGAAAAAACTTGTTAACACTCTTTAGGCCACATATAAAAATCCTATCTTCATGAATCTTGGTAAAAATATCTATCTTGATGATTTCTATGCCAAGTTTGAAACTCGGTCATGATGAGTAAAAAACTAGGTCATACACTCAGATTAAAGGAAAAAGATCGTTAACAGTCTAGAGGCCACATTTATTACCCCATCTTCATAGGCCAAGTTTGAAACTTGGTCTTTTGGGGTCAAAAACTAGGGAACTCAGTCAATTGAGAGGAACAGCTTGTTCATACTCTAGAGGCCACATTTATAATTCCATCTTCTTGAAACTTGGTCTGAATGTTTATATTAATGATTGCAATGCTAAATTTGAATATGAATGATATGGATTTAAAAACTAGGTCATTCGCTCAAATTAAAGGAAAAACTTATTTACACTTTAGAGGCCACAATTATGGCAATATCTTCACTTCATGAAACGTGGTTATAATCTTTATCTTGATGATCTTTAAGCCAAGCTTGAAACTTGGTAATGTAGGATCAAAAACAAGGTCACCAACTCAAAAACAAGAACATTTTTTCAACGCACCAGATTTATGATCATATCTTCATGACAGCTGATCAGAATTTTAATCTTGATAATCCATTGGCCTGGTTTGATTCTGGGTCATGTGAGGTCAAAAACTATGTCACGTGCTCAAAACACACTAAACCCTTGTTAACAATGTAGAGGACTCATTAATGATCCTATCTTCATTATACCTGGTCAGAATATTTATCTTGATGATCTCTACGCTATGTTTGAATCTGGTCATGTTGGATCAGTCTTTTTTTGCAAATAATTTAGGAAGTTGTATATCCGTGCGTTTACGCGTTGTTTCTTTTGTTGTTCTTTGTATGTACCTTTACAAAGACACATTGTCATCAGGGAACATATGCTCACACGCATACAAGTTATTGTGTATGATACTATTTAATCTTTATTAGAATATCATCTATGCACACGCATTACATTCTTGTCACATGTTTCTTTATAAAATATCAAATATTATTGAATCCGTCTATAATGATGTTTCTGTTATTTGAATTATTAGTTTTGCCAATAAAACCCCCAAACAGGAAAGACGAAGATATTTGTTATGTTTTAATATTTTTTGAAAGCACCAGATAAACACAAAAAACCGCAATGACAAATCTGGTTCTCATGAATGTTCGCCTAAGCAATCGTTTCTCCAATCAAACCATCTTCACATTGCGGTAGTGTAAACAAATTTCCTTTTAACTGTATGAAGTAGCTCCTATATTGGAAAAAATCTTTCCTGACTTTCGTTCCGTGCAGATTCCGCTAAAATAACTAATGCATGAATAGTACTTAAACATCATTTGTAACGTCTCACTGAAGATAACACCATTACCCATTGCTTTATACTTTTTGAATAAGTGTACAAAAGTAAATAATGGCACTTTAATGAAAGGTTGGGTACACCTGAACATATTAATCACCAAACGAACTAGCAAAATAAAGGACGTAAACTAAACATGCTTAGGTTTACCTTAGCATGACAAACTACTATCTATCTGTGTTTGATCTCCATTACACTCTGTAAACATTTGCTTTTGAAAAGAAAAAACGTATGTGTGATTTTCATCGCTTCACTTTATCTCTAAGTTATAACCGGTTCTTTCAGCGTTCAACCAAATTTCAGACAAGACATCAAAATAACATGTTCCATCAGGTCTGTTTTGTGAATTTTGATGCCAGATTTAATTCATAATGCAGAGATGTACAGGTATTTCATTTATCCATTTTGTTGGGTGTAACGTCGTACCGACACAATTATAGGTCATATGGCGACTTTCCAGCTTTGGTGTTGGAGGAAGACCCCACGTGCCACTCTGTGCCTTATTTCATCACGAGCGGGCACCTAGGTAGAACCACCGACCTTCCGTGGGCCAGTTGGATGGCTTCCTTACATGAAGATGTCAACGCCCCGAGTGAGGCTCACTTTTCTTCAACGCGTAATCCGGCGCTTGGGACGTGAGGGGTGTTGTACTTTTCATTTCCACTCGTAAAAACTCAGAGTTAAACAATATCTGCTGTTATATACTTGGTTGCGTTCTATGCATTCAAAGGATCTTTTCAAATATTTTCTTAATAACGTCATGCATATCATCAAATAAAAAAAAGGAAGGTTATTACTGAAATCAAATACATCATGATAGTAATTTACACATGCAATATTGTTAAAGTCATGACACTAACTAAGTACAATCAATTATCAACAAAAGCATCGAGTTGTCAAGAATACTGCTAGGCACAAAAGCTCTTAGTTTTACAGAGTAGCTGTAGATAAGGCCAATAAAAGGCCTGACAACTTAGACAAATTACTATTGCAAACGAAACAATACTCTTCTACTGGGTCACCTTTTACAGAAAATAATATGTTATCACTTTATTTTAATGAATTTGTTAGAAAACATGTTATGAAAGTATGTATTGACTATGATTAAAGTTAACGAAACTTATCCCTAAACACTTTATTGAATTCACTGAGCACATAATAAGTGTTACAGCTTCACTGGAGATATTTTTAAAGTTTGATATTTTACCCTAGCTGCCAATCTAAGCATAAGTACAGATTTGATAAACATGTTTTAATTGCTTAAGGAATGAAAAAATGTTACAGATGTCAGAGATTTGCATTGGTGACCAGGTAATTAGAAATGAAGGTGTGTAAGATTACTATTACCCCCACCCACCCCATTTTGTTTGTCTTGGTTGCATAACCAATTTAAATTGAACACACTTCATGCAGTTTTAAAGTTTAACTTGTGGTTAGAATGGTTTAAATATCCAAGCATTTGTTTCACGAGTCGAGGTTGAGCATAGAATATATTCTTTTGTGTTTCCATTATAGCAGGGTCGGTGAAAGTAGGTAAACTTCCATTACGTTCAACCTTCAAATTGAAAATATAAAGCTTATACTTATTATGTTTATGTTTATACATACTGTATACTCGTAATATTATCTGTATGATGACATGTCAGGTAGTTCGTGCATCTTAAATACATAAAAGGTTATATTATGTACAAACTAAAAAATCAGTTTCCTGTGAATTTTGGATGAAAATCTGCCAAAGTATTAATCCTTCGAGCACACTTTTATTAACATTAATTTATTTACCCTTAATATAATTAGAAACAAAATGCCCTTGAAACAAAGAGTAATTACGAATGGCATTGAGAGATCGAGAATGGGGCAGTGTGACTCATATGATCACGTGCAACAATCTTAACGAAATATGTTTACATAATATGAAAATGGAGCATGGGTATATGACAAAAGTGCCAAAACTGGTTGTAGTGTACTTGTTGACCGTAGTGGTACATTAAACATCTTTTTACTTCTAACTTCGTAGGATGACAGTAAAGTTGGTAGGCAGTTGGTAGTTGGTAGTTGAACATTCGAATAACCAACTACTTACTAGTTGCCAGTTGGTTATTCAAAATGTACTAGCAAGTCCGATTAACTTTTCAAAATTAATGACACAAAATCATTCTAATCCTTGTTTTATGCATCCAGCAGTCTCAAAAAGTACCTGGAGAGCCAGTTCAGTTGCCAATTCGCGATATGTTTCAGAACACAAATGGATGAAATCATTCAATTTAACATTTAATATGTTCTTTCATATCAATATCCGATACTTTCAACATAAAGATCAGTCTTGGAAACACTCTGGAGAGCCAGTTGCCAATTCGCGTGCGAATAACCAACTGCCTACTGGTAGGCAGTTGGTTATTCGACATTTTACAGACAGTCATTGTTTTGGTCGGAAATGATAACAGATTCATTCTGATCCTTGTTTTGTTCTTTAATGTTAATAGTTATTCCTTTAAATGCATTCAGCAGTCTCAAAAAGTACCATGACAGCCAATTGCCAACACGCGATATGTTTCAGAAAAGCTTTTTTTTCAGACACATATGCATAAAATAATTCAATTTTATATATATTTTGTTCTTTCATATCAATATCCGACACTTTCAACGTATAGATCAGCTTGACACTCTGGCAATTCGAGATATGTTTCAAAAAAGAATTTTTTCAGACACATATGCATGAAATAATTCAATCTAACATCTATTTTGTTCTCTCATATCAATAGCCAACACTTTCAATAGATAGACCAATCGTGGGAACACTTAAAGAGCCAGTTGCCAATTCGCGTGCGAATAACCGACTACCTACTGGTATGCAGTTGGTTATTCGACATTTTACAGAGTCATTGTTTTGGTCGAAAATGATAAGAAATTCATTGCAATCCTTGTTTTGTTCTTTAATGTTGATATTTATTCCTTTAAATGCATTCAGCAATCTCAAAACGTACCAGGACAGCCAGTTGCCAATTCGCGATATGTTTCAGAAAAGCCCCTTTTCAGACACAAATGCGTAAAAATAATTCAATTTTACCTATAATTTGTTCTTTCATATCAATATCCGACACTTTCAACGTATAGGTCGGTCTTGAAAACACCCAGGAGAGCCAGTTGCCTTTTCGCGTGCGAATAACCTATTGCCTAGTGGTATGCAGTTGGTTATTCAACATTTTACAGACAGTCATTGTTTTGGTCGAAAATGAAATAAAATTCATTCTAATCCTGGTTTTGTTCTTTAATGTTAATATTTATTCCTTTAAATGCATTTAGCAGTCTCAAAAAGTACCAGGAGAGCCAGTTGCCAATTCGCGATATGTTCCAGAAAAGCCTTTTTTCAGACACATATGCATAAAATAATTCAATCTAACATTTATTTTGTTCTTTCATATTAATATCCGACACTTTCAACGTATAGATCAGTCTTGGAAACACTCAGGAGAGCCAGTTGCCAATTCGCGTGCGAATAACCAACTGCCTACTGGTAGGCAGTTGTTTATTCGACACTTTACAGACAGTCATTGTTTTGGTCGAAAATGATACAAAATTACTTCTAATACTTGTTTTGTTCTTTAATGTTAATATTTTTCCTTTAAATGCATTCAGCAGTCTCAAAAAGCACCAGGACAGCCAGTTGCCAATTTGCGATATATTTCAGAAAAGCCCTTTTCAGACACATATGCATAAGATAATTTAATTTTACATTATCCAGCACTTTCAATATATAGATCAATCTTGGGAACACTTAAAGCGGAGCCAGTTGCCAGTTCGCGTGAGAATGACCAACTGCATACTGGTTATTCGACATTTTACAGACAGTCATTGTTTTGGTCGAAAATGATAAAAAATTCATTCAGCAGTCTCAAAAAGTACCAGGAGAGCCAGTTGCCAATTCGCGATATGTTAAAGCCTTTTTCAGACACATATGAATAAAATAATTCAATTTTACATATATTTTGTTCATTGATATCGATATCCGACACTTTCATCGTCAGTCTTGAAAACCAGCTGGTTATTCGACATTTTACAGACAGTCATTGTTTTGTTTGAAAATGATAAAAACATTCATTCTTATCCCTGTTTTGTTATTAAATATTAACATTTATCATTTTAGTAGCATTCAGAGGCCTTCAAAAGTACTAAGGGAGCCAGTTGCCATTTCGCGGTAATTGTTTCAGAAAATCTTTATTTTCAGACATAAAACAGCAGAAGCATTCAATTTATGTTTTAATTTGTTTTTATATATCAACATCCAACACTATCAATATATAGATCAATCTTTGGAACACTTAGGAGAGCCAGTTGCCAATTCGCATGCGAATAGCCAACTGCCTACTGGTAGGCAGTTGGTTTTTCGACATTATCCAGATAGTCATTTTTTTGGTCGAAGATAATAAAAAAATCATTCTTATTCTTGTTTTGTTCTTGTATATTAATATTAATGTCTTGAAATGCATTTAGCAGTCTTTTGTTCTTTAATGTTAATATTTATTCCTTTAAATGCATTCAGCAATCTCAAAAAGTATCAGGAGAGCCAGTTGCCAATTCGCGATATGTTTCAGAGAAGCCTTTTTTCAGACACAAATTGATAAAATCCTTCAATTTCACAAAAATTTTGATCTTTCATATAAATATCCGACACTTTCAACGTAAAGATCAGTCTTGGAAAAACGTAGGAGAGCCAGTTGCCAATTCGCCTGCAAATAACCAACTACCTACTGGTAGGCAGTTGGTTATTCGACACGTTACAATCATTTTTTTTTTTTCGAAAAATGTCTCGAATTGGCATCTGAGATTGTGAGATATTGATATGTAAGAACAAATTAAATGTTACATTGAATGATTTTGTCCTTTTATGTCTGAAAAAAAGGGGTTTTGAAATGGCAACTTGCACTCCTGGTCTTGCAAAGACCGATGAATGTATTTAAACGGATTAATATAATTTATATTTAATTTTCAACTGAAAAAAGTGGCTTTCTGAAAATGGCATCAACAATATAACTGCTACATGTAGGCGTCAACATCAAATCGCCCCTATTTAATGTATGCACGTATTGTGTGTACTATATACTGACTAAAGGTTAGGGTTAGGTTTAACATAGGTTTACTAGACGTGTACATTCAATGCGTGCATAAACTCAATGCGGGAGATTTAATGTCGATTACATTTTTCGCACGCCACAGGCTCTTCTGAATGTTTCGAAATGAAAGTGTCGGATATTGATTTGTAAGTGCAAATTAAATGTTTAATTGGATGTTTCTGTATTGAATACCTCTATGACTTTCGACCGGAATAGTGAATTTTTGACCTATGTAAAATAACCAACTGCATACCATTAAATTTATTCACATGGCAGCAAATCACCAATGAAAATCCTCGGGGAAAACAAAGCTGCAGGTCAAGTTCAATACCACCGTTCATGAGACCGAGATTCAAGTCATAAACCAAGCTGGACGAGGAATCTTAGGTCATAAATCGGTTGTGCTAATGGGGATATTACGCATCGGAATGTAAACAACGTGCAGAGTTCATCAGGGCTGAACATCTGTGGGGTTAAAATACCTAAGTTCATTTCAGGACAGGTTCAAAGGCATCATAAGATTGAAAGATCAAACCAGTTGCTCAGCCCATGAGAAAATTAACCTTCCAAATCAGAAAAAAAATGTTGAAAACAACTAATTGAGTAAGAGAACTTTCTACTCATGCGTAGTGCAAGTGTTAAACCCCCTCCTTGCCCCTCCAACAAAAATAAAGTTCACATGCAATATATCTATCTAACAACATAAAGTATTGCTAGATTATAACAATGGTGATGCTATTGAATCTTATCTCAATTTTATCAAAATATATTAATTTTATTCTCTTTGCAATAGTGTCATATTTTCATGAGCCAATAAGAAAATAAAATTAAAAGAAAGCAAGTTTTTTAAAAGGCTGCACAGAGGAGAAATGCATTTCTTACTATGTATTTGTCTTGGTTATGCAGTTTATTATGACGAAATAGAATATGAAAGTACATTCAAATAGTACTCTATATATTTCAGATAATAAATAAAATCAAATATCAGTGCTTAATTAGAAAATACAAAACTCATAAGATGGTGATAAGGCTAATTGTTTCAAAGTACGCAGGACCCCTAATTAGTTTCTTGTAGCTTGTCAGTTCAAAATTCAAATTTCAAATCACTGAATTTGAGGCTAATGTTAATTTCATTAACGAGTGAAAATGTCGAATAACCAACTTTAAAGGGATAGATTCTTAAAATTCTTAAAATGAATACTTTTATCATTTTAGACTAAAAACAGACTTTCTTGAAAATGTCGATTTACTAACTACCTACCAGTAGGCATTTTGTTATTCCCAAGAGAATGGGCAACTGGCTATCCTGGTGCATTTTGAGACTGCTGAATGCATTTTAAGGGATAAATATTAACATGAAAGAGCAAAACAAGGATAAGAATGAACTTTTTATCAGTAGGCAGTTGGTTATTCGCACGCGAATTGGCAACCGGCTTTCCAGAGTGTTTTCAAGACTGACGTATACATTGAAAGTGTCGGATATTGATATGAAATAACAAAATATATGTAAAATTGAATTATTTTTGATATGTGTCTGTAATAAAGGCTTTTCTGAAACATATCGCGAACTGACAACTAGCTCTCCTGGTGCTTTATGAGACTGCTGAGTGCATTTTAAGGAATAAATATTAACACGAAAGAGAAAAACAAGGATTAGAATGAATTTTTATCATTTCGACCAAAACAATCACTGTCTGTAAAATGTTCAATAACAAACTGCCTAACTGTAGGCAGTTGGTTATTCGCACACGAATTTGCAGATGACTCTCTAAGACTGACCTATACGTGGAAAGTTTCGGATATTGATATGACAGAACAAAAAATATATGTAAAATTGAATTATTTTATGCATATGTGTCTGAAAAAAAGGCTTCTCTGAAACGTATCACGAATTGGCAACTGGTTCTCCTGTTGCTCTGTGAGACTGCTGAATGCATTTAAAGGAATAAATATTAACAGTAAAGAACAAAACAAGGATTAGAAGTAATTTTGTATCATTTTCGACCAAAACAATGACTGTCTGTAAAGTGTCGAATAACCAACTGCCTACCAGTCGACAGTTAGTTATTCGCACGCGAATTGGCAACTGGCTCTCATGTGTGTTTCCAAGACTGATCTATACGTTGAAAGTGTCGGATATTGATATGAAAGAACAAAATATATGTAAAAAATAATTATTTTATGCATATGTGTCTGAAAAAAAGGCTTTTCTGGAACATATCGCGAATTGGCAACTGGCTCTCATGGTAATTTTTGAGACTGCAGAATGAATGCATTTAAAGGAATAAATATTAACATAAAAGAACAAAACAAGAATTATAATGAATTTTGTTTCATTTTCGTCCAAAACAATGACTGTCTGTAAAATGTCGAATAACCAACTGCCTACCAACTGTTGGTTATTCGCACGCGAATTGGCAACTGGCTCTCCTGTGTGTTTCGAAGACTGATCTATACATTGAAAGTGTTGGATATTGATATGAAAGAACAAAATATATGTAAGAATGAATTATTTTATGCATATATGTCTGAAAAAAAAAGCTTTTCCGAAATATATCGCAAATTGGCAACTGACTGTCCTGGTACTTTTTGAGACCGCTGAATGTATCTAAAGGAATAAATATTAACATTAAAGTATAGAACAAAGATAAGAATGATTTTTTTTTATCATTTCCGACCAAAACACTGACTGTCTGTAAGCGTCGAATAACCAACTGCCTATCAGTAGGCAGTTGGTTATTCGCACGCGAATTGGCAACTGGCCCTTTAAGTGTTTCCCCCGATTGATCTATATATTGAAAGTGCTAGACATTGATATGAAAGAACAAAATATATGTAAAATTGAATTATCTTATGCATATGTGTCTGAATAAGAGCTTTTCTGAAACATATCCCGAATTGGCAACTGGCTGTCCTGGTACTGCTGAATGGATTTAAAGGAATAAATATTAAAATGAAAGAACAAAACAAGGATTAGAATGATTTTTTTTATCATTTTTGACCAAACAATGACTCTCTGTAAAATGTCAAATAACCAACTGCATACCAGTAGGCAGTTGGTTATTCACACGCGAATTGGCAACTGACCCTTTAAGTGTTCCCACGATTTATCTATCTATTGAAAGTGCTGGATATTGATATGAAAGAACAAAATAGATGTTAAATTGAATTATTTTATGCATAGGTGTCTGAAAAAAGGCTTTTCTGAAACATATCGCGAATTGGCAACTGGCTCTCCTGGTGCCTTTTGAGACTGCTGAATGCATTTAAAGGAATAAATATTAAAAGTAAAAAAGAAAACAAGGATTAGAATGATTTTTTTTATCATTTTCAACCAAAACAATGACTGTCTGTAAAATGTCGAATAACCAACTATCTACCAGTAGGCAGTTGGTAATTCGCACGCGACTTGGCAACTGGCTCTCCAGAGTGTTTCCAAGACTGACCTATACGTTGGAAGTGTTGGATATTGATATGAAAGAACAAAATATATGTAAAAAATGAATTATTTTATGCATATGTGTCTGAAAAAAAAGCTTTTCTGAAATATATCGCAAATTGGCAACGGACTGTCCTGGTACTTTTTGAGAGTGCTGAATGTATCTAAAGGAATAAATATAAACATTAAAGTACAGAACAAAGATAAGAATGATTTTTTTTTATCATTTTCGACCAAAACAATGACTGGCTGTAAAATGTCGAATAACCCACTGCCTACCAGTAGGCAGTTGGTTATTCGCACGAGAATTGGCAACTGGCCCTTTAAGTGTTCCCACGATTGATTTATATATTGAAAGTGCTGGATATTGATATGAATAAACAAAATGTATGTAAAATTGAATTATCTTATGCATATGTGTCTGAAAAAGGGTATTTCTGAAACATATCGCGAATTGGCAACTGGCTCTCCTTGTGCTTTTTGAGACTGCTGAATGCATTTAAAGGGATAAATATTAACATTAAAGAACAGAACAAGGATTAGAATGAATTTTGTATCATTTTCGACCAAAACAATGACTGTCTGTAAAATGTTGAATAACCAACTACCTACCAGTCGGCAGTTGGTTATTTACACGCGAATTGGCAACTGGCTCTCCTGTGTGTTTCGAAGATTGATCTATACGTTGAAAGTTTCGGATATTGATATGAAAGAACAAAATATATGTAAAAATGAATTATTTTATGAATATGTGTCTGAAAAAAAAGCTTTTCTGAAATTTATCGCAAATTGGCAACTCGTTGTCCTGGTACTTTTTGAGACTGCTGAATATATCTAAAGGAATAAATATTAACATTCAAGAACAGAACAAGGATAAGAATGAATTTTTTTATCATTTTCGACCAAAACAATGACTGTCTGTAAAATGTCAAATAACCAACTGCCTACCTGTAGGCAGTTGGTTATTCGCACGCGAATTGGCAATTGGCTCTCCAGAGTGTTTCCAAGACTGATCTTTACGTTGAAAGTATCGGATATTGATATGAAAGAACATATTAAATGGTAAATTGAATGATTTTATCCATTTGTGTCTGAAAAAAAGGCTGTTCTGAAACATATCGCGAATTGGCAACTGGCTCTCCAGGTACATTTTGAGACTGCTGAATGCATTTAAAGAAATGAATATTCTATTTTACTACATCTGATCAATATTCTTTTTATTCGCCGACATTAATTAATTATTTACAAAGATTATATGTTATCTACTGCTTGAAATACAACCTGGTAACATCATGATCCTGTAACTACTAAATGTCGTTAATTGCGATATTTTGCGCGGCTAATTTATTTCTCTATTGAGATACATAAGTACACTATAAAGTGAAATTTCAAGTGGTGTAATGTTTTAAGACTGGCAATAACTTATTGTGAAAGCGGGAAGTGCAAACATCAAAAAACAGTATTTATAAGGATGATATTGAGATAACACACACTACATATCTTATTATTTCGACGGCACTTGTTAAAGTATATTTGCTTACTGCAACGCACTTATCTGCATTATCAGGGAAGTACTTAAGAAAAGCGTCCCCGTGTTGAGACAGTTATCTTAAAATGTTATCAAATTAAATGTTTTAACTGCTAAATTTGTCTTTTTGATATTGTTTCTGCTCGTTATTTTATTTTGAAAGATGAGATTGGGGTTAACACGAACAAAGGACGGTCGATTGACCTACTTGGGTTTACTGGATTGGTCTCTGACAAATGGTAATCCAAAGGAGACTGAAAACTTTCCCAAATATGTCAGTGTTTCAGTGCTTATGGTAGTATTTTCTAAATTTATCATGATGAAAGTCAGTTTATCCAGCCAAAAGGATCAAACACATTTTTCAGCTTTTCTTTGACTAAGATTTACGCAACCAGCAGAAATCTGACATCGACTAGTGATTTTGAAGTATAATAAACGACACATAGATATTTTGTATGCAGTGTGAGCTTGGTACGAATCTATTTTGTTTACAGTTTCGACGCCTCAGAATTAGAATGGCGTAAGTGAAAAATCAAAGTTTTCGACAAAACTAAAAACGGTCTATGACAGATACGCCCTTCTAATTCTACAGAAGTAACAGAAGGGCGTAAGTGGACCTTTCTGGTACAACATTTAAGTGCAGATACACTCTTCTATTACTATGATTCTGAAAATGTTTTTACTTACGCCCTTTTATTATTGTTGAATTTGGTCAACACAGCAGTTTGTAACAGGGCGTCGTATTGTGCTATATTGGTCGAATTTTATTGTGGTTTAGTTGTCTTTGTTAGAAAAATATTCGAAGTGTTTTAAATTCGACTGCCAAACGAAATATATATACATGTAAGAAGGTGTCCTACTGAGTTCCTTCTTTGGTTGTTTATTATTCTATTAATGTATTTACTTTTGTTTATGCATACATGTGCCAAGTTTGTGCTTAGTTTGTGTGTATGTGCACACATTTACACGTAAATCTATTTCGGAAACCCTGTAAAGTACTTTATAGCAGTAAATCTGTTTTGAATGTGGCTATTCCGACTGAACTTTATCATTGTTTTCATATGAGAATGACAATTACAAAACCGCGAGTTAATGCTGGATGCAGAGGATCGTATTTGAGCATTGTTTTAAAAGTATGTTGGACTTCTGATATTGTTTCGTACCGTCTTGATTTACAAGATACATTTTATGAGGAGGATTGTCTACTTTAAGACATCTGTTCTAGGGTCATTCACTTTGATAATAATTCCAACACAAGTAGCTGCGTTTCAGTATATGTTTGAGCTATTTCCACAATGTAGTCAAAATTTTCCAAATGACAAAATTACGTTTTACATTTTTTGTAAGAAAAGTCAAGTGTCTTATTGATGTGAACATATATCAACCATTAGAATGACAGAAGCAAACAATGATAACACGTTTCCTGCTCTTGTTATAGAGTGAGCGAATGTGTGCCGTTGTGGTATAGCACAATATCTACTGAGGTGATACAAAAATCTTCCACTAGCGGCTATGAGATGGCATGTGCCCTGTTATTTTCAACTCATACAAAACGATGACTGATCTACAAACTATTTCAGGCAAACAATCAGTATAAACTGAAACAAATATATGCCAGCTCTCAATCAAATTTTAATGATTTCGCCAGTAACAAATTATGCATGAAAATCTGTGTTGCATTTTGCACTGAAATAATTGTGTACTGGTGCGTTTACATCGGCAAATGAATTATATTTTACTTAAACCTCGTTTTTTTTTTTTTTTTTTTTTTTTTTTAAATCTATTTAAGAGCGTTGTTTGAATAGTGATAATGAATTATCGATGAAAAGATAACACGCATGCACAAAGTAGACAGTTTGATAGATATGAAACAGTGCGAAAATTACTTTCTGTACGGATATTATTGGTGTATTTTAGGTATGTTCGAACTGTATTCATTTTTGATATTGCTTAATTCATTATTCTTCCACCTGGAATATATATACTTATCAAAAACCTACAAATGTACTGCCTTAAAAATTCATAGGATATATGCAAGTGGTACGTAGACGGCCATTATTGTACTGTGGTCTGCAGGCTAAATTGTAAGATCATAGTGATCTCGGTACTGATAATGGGACTGGCAATGAAAGGGATAGATCTATAGAGGTGGGAGTGTGTAGGCGTGCTGGGGGTTGGAGTGGGGCTTGGACATTTGTGTTCTACAAACAGGTCTAGTTTTGTAAAACAGTTGTTGTATTCCATATCTTCATTATATGCAGAATATATATTATCACCATGAATATACATATTGCAAAGCGTTTACAGCATCAAATAGGCTGGACTTAAGTTAATATATCGCTTTATCGTTGCAGTAGGTTCGACACCTCGTTTGACCGGGCCTAAAATAATTTCAAAAGGTGCATCCTAGCTATTTTTCAAATATCGAAAATATCGCAAAGTTGCTATGTATTGTGACCAAAGTCACTGTATGGTAACTACACCGGTACCCGTGTGTTTGAATCTGTCCAATATAGCTTTATAAGATTTATTAGGTATTCAGGTTTCATCCTAAGGTCTAAGTTATTCGATATAAACAGATCAGATTATTCCAGCTTTAATTACTAAGTGATAAAAGCGTACAGATTATGGTAATCAAGAAGCAAAAACGAAACTTTTAAATGATGTTATCAGAACTCTTACAATTATATCTTCAGACAATTCAGTTAAAAAGAAAGAAGAAACATTTTCTGACATATCTTGTCATCGGTCTCTAAACTGAAAGTATAGTATTTTTGCGAAAAATACCATCGTAAGTCAATCACATGTATCAAGTGTGTACGGTTTCGATACAAGTAATTGAAAAGCAGTTAACGGTTTGGATTAAGTATATGCACCGGTTTGGATAGCAATTTACTTCACATTCCTGCACGAAAAATCGGTATCAGAGTTGATAAAATCATATACAACTACTCCTATCTCCTTCATTCATTTCTGGGATATAAGAGGTAACCTTTTGTATGGATTGCATAAAATCTATGGAAAGAAATAAACTGAAGGTCATAAAACTAAATATCTAAGATGTGTATAAACGATTCTAAATTAACATTGTACCTAGAGTAGTTATTTTGGTACTTGTGCATAAAAAGTGTTAAATTAAATAACGAATTTATTTCATGTAATAGTTTCAAAATAAATCACTATATATCCTGATAGGTAGGTTAAATGAATTCTAAAAAAATCAGCTAGATTTGAATTCTTTTACAATAAATGTTCATTTGTTTATCATATTTATCAATTGCTTGTTTAGAAGAGGAATTAGTAAATGCTTAGAAAATAGGCCCAAAAGAAACAAAAACGTTTGCTTGCCCTTTTATCTACCAACTTAAAAGCAACCCCTCTGCACATTAGCTATTTCACTTTTCCAAAAGATTATTTACATCGACTTCATGAAGAATACGAAGGGCTATTGCACGCATCCGTTCGTCGACTTCCGCATATTCTTTGTTAATTATTTGTAAGATGTTTAACTTCATTGCAGAGATATGCCGCTTCATTGAGCTAACAAATACTGCTGTAGCTTTGGTATGTAAGCAGATACCTCATATACCACTTTTAAGAATTAACTAATGCTTCAAAAACCTGTTCACTCTAATTATCAGACATGCAATGTACAGGCTCAAAAATTCTCCTGCTTTTTCAAAACAAATATGTATCGCTGTTTTTACTTGACTAAGCAAATTATGGTTAAGTTCATGTATGTAAGCAGGTATCTTAAGTGTTATTTAGCATCAGAAGAGGGGAAATTTCTATGACTAAAACATACGCCTTACCAAAATTCTTGGCCCTTTTGTACTTGTTTATGTCATTGATTCTTTCAGTTAGTTTTTTTTTGTGACATGGTATCGACTATTATACTTGATATTTGTCCTTTTTCATCGAAATGTATATAAACAGTCATGAAATTAGAACAGAAGTCAGTATATTATTAAACAAGCTAGAGAATAAATTCCTTTTAAAAGCTCTGTTTTGAATTGTGAGATTTGGAGACAGGAAACACAGCTTTTAATGTGACCCTACTATTAAACTAACAATCATGCATAATCAACAATAGTATTCTTGCACTTGCAGCCTATCTTACTTAGTAACATGCCTGTGTGTTTGAATTTCCTACAAAGCTTAATGGTGCTGACCATTGCTTTTTGTGGCCATTCCTCTCCTATTGGTATTTAGATTGGAAAATTTCACTGCTACGCTTGAGAAAAGAAATTATAAAAAGGGAAACATATCCAGCACGAAAGTCTACAGCAGTGTATGCATAGATGTGTACATTATTAAACTCTCATAATATATAGACATACTATAGCGTATATGTAACATAGAAGAAAGAAACAAACAAACATCAGGACGTCGCAACGGCACTGTCAATAGGAAATAAAATCTGTAAAAAGATCCTTTGGAAGCAAGGAATGCAACCAAGAAAAATAATAGCAGACTCGGTTTGATTGAGTCTGTTCATGAGAGGTAATGAAATGTGCAACACCTCTCAAGCCCTCTGGTACCGGCCTAAGCCGAACTCTGTTACACATAATGTTGAATGGACTCCATGATCCCAAACCAGAAAACATAACATCACTGAATCCCCGCTGGGGTATAAACCTGTTAGTACATACTGGAAGGTGACAAAAGGTGACAAGGTGTACCAGTCGTGTGTTAGCCCTGTATCAAACACTATATATTAAAACTGTCGCTTAACGTATTTCCGGCAGATTATGGAGCTATGCCTTCCGCGAGGATGTTCATTTGGGTAAGGGCTGAAGCAAATATTACTTGTGTGCGTCAATATGTAGCGTATTGAAGCAATCTTCAGTATGCATTGATCATTTGCTCAGTTTTAACACATTTTTTTCAAAAATTCTTGAAAAGTCTGATTTCAAAATTGTTAGCAGTAACATCAGTTTGCTTAAATACACTAGAAAAAGTAGCATCCATATTGATCAACATATTTTATAAGCATATATATTTAAGGTATTAGATCACTAATAGTAATGTTTACAAAATGGCCTTTGCTTGGTATATTATGAAAGGTAACCGTGTTTTGCACTATTTTGCAATTTTTAAACAACTTTTACCGTGCCTTTTTTTTTTTTTTTTATAAATCTTGTATAACTTATAGTATCTCCTCAAGCTCAAGTAGAGACACATTTCAAAGTGATAGCCACTATCCAAAACATTTGCAGAGAACTCATTTTACCATTAATTTTAATAAAAGAAACATCAAACTATTGGAAAACAATTATAAAACACAAAATAAAAATGTCAATATCATTTTTTCTATGGTGCCTCAAGTAAACGAATTAGATGAGACAGAATTCATACTTCAACACTGAAAAAATAAGGTCGAATGCTGTGTTTCTGTTTTGAATTTTGCTTACTCCATTTAAAAATAACCTTTCTTTCACAATATATAATCTAAGAGTGAAAAAAAAATGGAGAACTTTCACCGCGGGTAACTCAATATTTTCAAAGATGTGTAACTCTACCCCTTCTGTTTAAGTAGTAAATTTCACTTTGAACACCAAGAAATCCCTTATAAGATTAATCTTTTTCCATTTTTGTACAAGAAATCAATAATAAGTCTTGAAAGAAGTGAAAACTTACTAGAAAAAAAGGAAAATAAGGAAAAAAATTGGTCCCAGTAGGGCTTGAACCTACGCCCCATTACGAATTGCAGTAAAAGTAGGTTTATGGTAGGAATTGAAAACTCTTCAAAAATGAGGTTCTCTATTAGTGATCTATTACCTTAATATAACCTAAAATAAATGGTCTGTCGGAAGACATATATGAACATGTACCATTGTAAAATATGAAAACATTACTTAGAAACAAACATTATTTTAAAATTAGCAGTTACAAGTGTTAAACCACAAACATCCAAAGAGATAAAGTTACCCAAACCGGTGTACACTTGTTATCCAAACCGTTACATTCACATTTTCACGACACTATACGTTTTGAGTCCTTTCAAAGCTTAGGTGCTATGTACATATCACAGATTATGCACAACTATGCTAGAGATTATCATATAGAACATTTACATCCATTTAGTTCAAATAGTTTGATTTTATAGATAATAAAAATAAAATTTTGGAACATCTGACGCGAAAATGAAAATTTCCATGAGTTTATAAGATATATTTATGCTAAATACGATTCCAATCGCCATGTCAGTCCGGCAATTACTTCTTTGGACATTAACAGTGTTACTGAATAGAGTTTGGTAACGAAACGTAGCAAGACGTATTAAATATCTGTAAGAACTTACTTGACCTTCCGTTGTTTTTTGCTTTGAGCGGCCATATTGGACAAATCCAAACACACGGCTACCGTTGTAGTTACCATACGGTAAAAGTTATGCCGTTGAGGCCATTCTATACATATAACGTGACGTCATTACTTTCCGTTAGGGACTAGTATTTACTCGTTTTTGGATAATTGTACATACACTAAATTAAAGCCTCGCGGAGGGATAAAACTTTCAAAAGTACCTTGTTTTTTTCTGCATGATGTAATAAAAAATGTTGATAACTGTGATAACTTTTTTTATCATAACCTGATTTATGGCATACAAGTATTTTTTGAGAAAACGCATTGTCGTTGATAATGCAGAAGTAATTTTGGCATAAACTAATGAGATAGCCTGTTCAAATATCAATGCACGCGTATTAAGTAGGGAAACAACGTATTAATTTTCATTTTTAAATCTTATCACAGTCTAATAAGCAAGTCCTCAAACTGTCATTGAATAAATGATGTTAATCATAATTGTTGCAAACGTACTGTATTGAAGCTTATACTTAAATTAAGAAACCATTCATTTTTCTTTTTAAATAAAAAGCTTGCCATGTGAAATTATACTTAAGGTATTGGACCCATAATAGAGTATCTCGATTTTGAAGAGTATTTATTTCCTACTATAAACCTACTTTGACTGCAATTTTCAGGGGGACGAAGGTTCAACCCAACTGGGACCAAATTGTTTTCTCCATATTTTCCTTTTTGCTAGTAAGTTTTTACTTCTTTCAAGACTTATTATGGATGTATTGTACAAAAGATGAAAATTTTCATTTTATAAGCTTTTCAAAGTGAATTTACCTCTGAATCAGGAGGGGTAGAGTTAGACATCTTTAAAAATACTAAGTTACATGCGGTAAAAGTTCTCTGTTTTGCCTTCATTCTTTAGATTACATATTGTGGAAGAAATGCAGGTAGGTTTTACTTCTGCCCCAAGGTTATTTTTGAATGCAGTAAGCAAAATTCAAAACAGACCCACAGGATTGGACCTTTATTTTTCAATGTTGGAGTTAGAATTCTGTCGCATTAAATCTGTATACTTGAGGCACCCTAGAAATAAATGATATTTGCAGTTTTATTTTGTGTTTTATAATTGTTTAACAATAGTTTGAAGTTTCTTTTATCGAAATTAATGCTGTAATGAATTCTCTGCAAACGTTTTAGTTAGTGGCCATCACATTGAAATTTGTTTCTAATTGAGCTTGAGGAAATAACATAAACTATACAAAATTGACAAAAAGACGGCACGCTCAAAGTTGTTTAAAATTTGCAATACAGTGCGAAACATGGTCAACTTTAAGAATATACCAAACAAATGCCATTTTTTAAACATAACTATTACGGGTCCAATACCTTAAATAATCTGTTTAGGTCTTTATGGAAATTTGGTGCATTTTTTGCAATGAAGACCTCAATGTAAATATTTTATAATTTTTGATAGACTTGAAAGGAGGACTGGGACCGGATCTGAAGCACAAAACTACAACAAAAACAGGGAACTTTAATTTCCAGCAAGCATATAAATACCTTCAATTTCGGAATCGTTTTACAATTAAAACGTGTATATTTACTGCCTTTTACTACACAGAAGATGTATTTGGCTCTTTTCTTTTGATCAAACACGTTTTTACTTTGTTATTCAACATTTATAACGATAAGCGGGGCGCACGAATCATCTTTATACTGCAAGCATATACTAACACCGTTAAGTTATATGCGCAAACCTGTGTTGCAAAAACCCAAGGATTTTAAGTGATCATTTTCCTATTAAAGCAGGCGTTTTCGTTAAGAATGATTAAGGTCGTTTACTTAAAAAGACTTATCCCTCACCCTTATAGGTTCGAAACACCACACACATTGCCTAAAATAATGCACGAGGGCATACAGGGTCTCCCTGTTCTATTAAAAACTGGAAAGTCGCGATATGACCTAAATTGTATCGATGTGACTTAACAACCAACAAAACACATAGAACCGACTATTTATTTTCTAAAGGCACTACACATAGAGTGTTCTATATTCAGTATTTTACATGCATTTCTATTACATATACATATTACAAATACATTGTATACGTTCATTAGGTATCTTAATCTCCATGTACTAATAACTGGACATAAGACTTTAGTAGGCTATCGGGTGTATGACATCATTTTGACACCCGTTTTATTTGTGTGGTCTCTTTAAAACGTTCATTAAAGTCAAAACATTATTTTTTCTGTCTTGATTCCATACCTCACGTTTTTATTTCGATGTAAATGAGATGTGGAACCAAAATTTGTAGTCCTGTTTGGCGCCATATAACCCATACTGTCTTGGTTCGACGTAAAACCCAAATAAACAAATAAATATTAATTTTTCGGATGGCAAAGAACAAATCTATATCTTTTATATAATACTAATTAGAGTGCATGTAGATGTATACATAATCAAAAGGTTATTTGCTTTACGTCTCGTTAAACAGTTATTTTACCGTATTAATATTCACCGGATGTGATACAGAGACAAACATGGCTTCTCAGCAAATGTAATGCAAATGAATTTTTATCCGATTTCATGATAACAGAGATAAATTTCCCTAAGTTATTTAAGCTTTTCCCTTATTTAAATTCTTGTATATTTTTGTGATGAATGTGTTAATATCATCTTTCACGGTGTGTAACATATGTAATAGAAGTAATTTCTGACTGTTACTGTTTCTAACTCCGGTGTATCGAACTCCCCATTAATTCTCAGCTCCTGTTATGAGTGCACAGATTTTTGAAATTGTGTTAAACAGACAAAGTAAGCGTATGTCTGAACTGTATTTTATTTGCTTGCAACCGTTCACTTTTAACCAACCCACTATCTAGCTTTCTTGAAAAAGAAATTGTATGCTAGTCTTCCCTGCTAGTATATAGCATCTCCTTCGTCAAACCCTATACAGTACCCCCAGCGACAACAAACGGTAACTTCGCATCTCGCGCCACGTACACATGACGAGATGCCCACGTATACACCGCCAGTAATAGGACAATAACTACCCTAGTTATGTGTCAGATAATTAAGGATAGTAACCTCAAACCACAGCTGAAATGTTGCTTAGCTGGTAAAAGTCTTCTTTGCATCAGCAGAGTAGAGGACTCTGGCGCATTGGTTACCATCTGAATTCATACAATTGCCAAAGGGCTCAGCAGTTAGTATTACGAGTCCAGTCTCAATTTGGTATCACATTTTTCCCTAGCGGTGGGAGGAGCCATCGTGTTCGGCTGAACATTTACAACCCAACTCAAGCTGGGCAGTTATTCGACACGATATATTTCGACATATTTCTTAGTTTAAACTAATTTATTTTAGGTCGATTGTGAAGAAAGTTTAACAATTTACATTAATCACTCTCGACTCCTCATTTCTGTTGGAATTCATCGCCACGAGGGTATGAGAGAAGAGAATCTAGTTTAATGCTAAGCGCCAAGCAAGGGAGTTACAGGTACCATTTTTCACGTCTTAGGTATGACGCGGCCGGGGAACACACGATCTCCCGCACTCGAACGCACGCTCTACCACTAGGCTGTCGACATATGTCCTGAAGGCAACTTCTTTTAGTGACTGTCAACGAGACACGGCGATAGCCTCTTCTAGACAGCACTAACACATGCAAATACAATAGTTGCTCTTTTTCTTATCAAGTGCTGCTGCTCCTGCAAGTCACAGCCTAGATGGAATTAGACAACTGATAAGCATCTTTTCAAGAGCAAGCAAGGAATAAACATCAAGAAAATGTCCTAGCATCACCTGTAAATACATAAAACATGACTGGAGTTGACTATTTAAAAATCGTTACTAAGCAATCTCTGACTTGACACAGAAATTAAATTACCGCATTCGTAATGCAGCAACAGTAATGTCAAAGTTTTACAAAATATCCGAGCTGAAGGTCTGTCGACCAAGCGTACGTAGCCCCATCTCATTTTGCAGTGAGATGTGAGCAATGTACCCCAATCAATAGCCCAGAGTTAACAAATCCTTCCTCCTGCAGGGGCTTGCACGGAGGGATTGGTTTACCAGCAAGAAAATCGAAAATAAAGCCAAAAAGTTTAGTATGTTTGAAACTGTCACTGAACCTCTTCCAAGTTTACTTGGGCGTGTCGTACTATGGAAAACATTCATATTCAAAAAATCTTTTTAATTAGGCAACTTAAGTTAAATGGTGTAAAAAGACGTAAAGACAACACCTATAAATGTAAAGTGAAAGATGGCTTCACCCCGACAACAAACTGCTCCAAGGACTATCTCTCGCTCCAGCACCCCCGCTCCCGCAATGTGTATTCATGTCTTTTCAAAGGTAGACTAATGTCGAATAAGTATGAGTGAATTCTTACAGTTATTTGTGCCCACAAGTGACGCGTTGGACGTATCGCTGTTGCTGGTCCGCGGATGTCACTTTTTGGCAAAATAAATTATTCTAAAAATATTGAATAGTTTCCAGACTGATTAATGGTTAAATTACATTTTCTCTTTCAGTTTTATCTCGCATTTATACTTTTATCTTAATAGATTATGTTAATTGCTTTGATAATACCCTGAGTAAAAATATCATATGTTTGCAACACTTGACTTCACAATTACTTTTTGTGGCGTCTAGTTGTAATTTTGGGGTCTTATATAGCGTGTATGTATATGTGACACTGTACTAAACTTTTGAATATTATTGAATCGGAGCTGGACGTTTTCTTATTAAATAGCTTTACTCAAAACGCGCAGAATAATCTAACACGAGAGCCATTCTAAAAAAATTAATCACTGAGCCCTTTCGTAGAAGACTGACATTGACATGCAAGAAACTCGTGCTTTATACGGATGATACACGAATTACTCCTTTAATTTTTTCTTGAAAACTATGGTACTTTTTCGGAGGTATTTAGTAAAAGGTGCAGCCAAACAAAAATATATAATTAGATTGTAAATTAAAGTACGTTGTTCTTTAGAAATGCCTATAAGGCAGATACTTTTTGAACTGCATACTTCTTATTCTGCAGTATCAGAAAAAAAACTGTTTACAGATGAATACATAAATTTAAAAATGGTTCGACAGTCCTTAAAGACGGTGCTCCTCCTGGCAGGTCCAAAACAGCAGCGACGTCAAAGAACATTGCTTCTGTAAGACGCCTAATTGACGAAAACGTCAGGTGCACGGTGTCCGAGATAACATCTTTTCTTGGCATGTCAAGGGGAGAACTCATGAGATTATCACCAAGTACTTTGGTCAAAGTGTCACAAACTGACATACGGGCCTCATTGTATCTGTAGTTAAAATGCAGGTATTGCATCGTCTTTTTGTAAATTTTTAAGTTATTGAAGTAAATGTCAGATTTGTCGCATAAAATTACTCGCATGTTTTTCGGTATTTCATAACTTTAATTTCCATGTAAATTTTATTAAATTCGGTTCAGTAATAAGAAAGTTGATTTTTATAAACTTCAGTAATTTATGTTTTTATCCCCCAAACCACTATAACTGGCCTTAAATTGTCAATTCCAATCCGCGCCAAAGTAGTCAGATTTCCCGGCTATATCATGATTCCCGTGGAAAAGCAAATAGTTGGAGTTCACGCATAAGCCGTGAGTCCCATGAAATTTAGTATTTGGCGGGACATTACCCTACAAATAGACTGGGCTAGATATGCTTAGCGCACACCACATATCGACATTAGACGAATCTACGTCAAATTGATTTTTCTTGGTAGAAATTTATGCTCGATCGAGGTAAGAAGTTTATTTGTTAGATTTTTGTATAATTTTTGAATTACGATTTTTATTTAGTAAATTTTTGTTCATTCTACAGAATTCTATAACATTTACTTTGGCTAGTTTCGGTATGTCAGGATAATTTATTAAATTTTTCAGACTTTTGTAAATTATTCGAAAGAGGAGTCTAAAATGTTTCGTTTCTATAAGCTGTAAGATTTGTACTGAAATTTGTGTAACATGATAATTGTAAAGTACTCTTTTTCAAAAACATATGTAAAATATTTCGTTATGGAACGCCGATACTGCATTGCATTGTAATGTTAAATCTATGTGGCAAGTCTAGTACCATGTATGTAATATTTTATGTAATTTGAAATTATGTGTGCTAGTCTATATACATACAATGTCCGTTTTGTTGTATGGCATTTGATGCTATATCGATACCAGCTATTGTATAACGTTTGATTTGCATTGTAAATAAACGCTGCAGTTTATCATTTCCGTATCTATATCTTTTCATCATAAACTTTTCATATCTTTTCCATACTTCATATAAGGTTCATGTTGGGATGCAAACTAAACTTACTTAGTTAAAGGGGGCTTCGTTTTGGGGAGGCTGTGTTTTTGGTACGTGGCATTTCCTGTTTGATATTTGTCTTTGTTTTTTTTTGTGAATGGACTTTTTCTATGCCAGTTGCTAGTATTACATATGAAAATGTTCACTTGTTTCGTACTGCCACATTAAGATAGTAAATATCGACTTTAAAGAGAACGCATTTCCAGACATCACGTACTGAATAAAATGTCGTGTTTTAAAATCTAAATACATACATTGAACTAAGTGGCGAAGTGTGTGTAGAAATTCAAAGTAAATATAAACAGTACTTAAAGGCAAAAAAGCTGCATTCCAGCAATATCTCTAGAAAGAAGAGGGTACAAATGTGTTCATGTTTTATGTACACAATTAAATAAGGCAAAATTACCAAAGTCAAGAAATAAAAGGTTGAATATATTAGATGACATTGGTAAAAGAAGAAATGAGATGTATATGTACTACTTTTTCACCAGGCAAAATGAGTGTGTATAAATCCACATATATTTTTGTCACAAACTGACATACGGGCCTCATTGTATCTGTAGTGAAAATGCAGGTATTGCATAATCTTTTTGTAAATTTTTGAGTTATTAGTAATAAGAAAAGTTGATATTTTATAAACTTTAGTAATTTATGTTTTTATCCCCAAAACCACTATAACGGGCCTTAAATTGTCAATTCCAATCCGCGCCAAAGTAGTCAGATTTCCCGGCTATATCATGATTCCCGTGGAAAAGCAAATAGTCGGAGTTCACGCATTAGTCGTGAGTCTCATGAAATTTAGTATTTTGCGGGACATTACCCAACAAATAGACTGGGCTAGATATGTCTAGCGCACACCACTATCGACATTAGACGAATCTACGTCAAATTGATTTTTCTTGGTAGAAATTTATGCTCGATCGAGGTAAGAAGTTTATTTGTTAGATTTTTGTATTTTATTTAGTAAATTGTTGGTCATTCTACAGAATTCTGTAACATTTACTTTTCGGAATGCGATTTTGGCTAGTTTCGGTATGTCAGGATAATTTATTAAATTTTTCAGACTTTTGTAAATTATTTCGAAAGAGGAATCTAAAATGTTTCGTTTCTATAAGCTGTAAGATTTGTACTGAAATTTGTGTAACATGATAATTGTAAAGTACTCTTTTTCAAAAAATATGTCAAACATTACGTTGTTATGGAACGCCGATACTGCATTGCATTGTAATGTTAAATCTATGTGGCAAGTTTAGTACCATGTATGTAATATGTTATTGTAATTTGAAATTATTGTGTGCCAGTCTATAGCACATCTAAACAGTGTCCGTTTTGTTGTTTGGCATTTGATATTATATTCATGCTAGCTTTTGAATAACGTTTATTTCGCATTGCATTGTGCTTATTTGTAGTTGTAAATAAAAGCTGCAGTTTATCATTTACGTATCTATGATTTTTCATCATAAACTTTTCATATATTTTCCATACTTTAACTTTAGACTTTTAAATTATTAATTTTAGAAATAATGGAAGTAATAAGTGACGTATTTTAATCACGTGACGTATGAACTTAGTAGCACATATATTTTGTATATTAAGTAGCACGTATTATTTAAGGGAGCCTACGGAGGTATGGTGTACCCAAAGGAGCAGTTTTATGCCCTGACATTTGTTTTGCTATGGTGCTTACCATATGTTATATATTTCAGCTTCTTCCACCAGACGACTTTTACCTGACGATGACTTTTGTGATCCACTGAAGTCAGCTCAGGGATCTAATCACCTACCATCATAGGGAGCCAAAACGGAGTCAACGTATTCACGGTTTAAAGGGACTTTACTTGAAGATATGTTGTATTTTTGTGCTACTTAAAGTTCGAAATTAACGGAAACAACTGTGCCACGTCACATTAAAACGGAACTGTCAGTGTTAGAACTTTATATCTAGAGATACTGAGCTCAGATTTTCTTTCTTTCTTTCTTTCTTTCTTATAATCAGATTATTTTTTCATTTATCATTTATTCATTGTAAATAATAATTTTCTGTAAATAAATTTGTAAATATTGTAATGGGTGTTAATTTGTTCTGATAGTTATTGTTACCGGTACGACCATCCTGTCACAATGTTCTGTCTTTTCTGTAGAATGATGTGCATAAAACTAAACAGTTTTCTAACACGTAAAATATAACAAAATAGAACTTTGTAATTTCGTTCTGTTTTATTCCAGCTGGTCAATCCGAGGATGCAAGAACATGAAATGGAAACCCGAACGTTTAGTCTGTTCTTCTTGGTGATATTGGCATACGTCAATGCAGATTTGGGTAAATCTCAAATAATAATTTCAGTTGTGTTTTTTCTTTAATCCTCTGTCGTGTCATTGTTTTACGGTGGTATGTTTAAGACATGCACTTATTTTCTTTTAATATTAAATCATCTCGAGCGTTCGACATCTTATATCGAGCACACGACATCTTATTTCGTGCGCACGACATCTTATATCGAGCGCTCGACAGCTTATCTTTTGTTTATACTAATGATCGTTTCACGTGTTTGCAGGGCAGTAATTTAAGCACACAAACTGATAAAAAGGCAGCAAAAATTCAGTGATGACGCAAAGAAATAAATCCTTGAAAAAATAAAGATTTACTATGTAGGCTTATATGGAAGAATTTCCCCGTTTCCTCTTAATTCATGCATGCTGTCTTATAACTTTTCTGACAATGTGCGAATTGATACTATCAGTCGAACTGAAATTTGTTGTTATTCTAGCATGCAATATGCATCATTAATTATGTTTATTTTTAATTTTGAAGATAGGTTGACAACTATGTGCACTGCTCTCCCCAAAACTATGATAAACCTGTACTTGTGGGAAGTTTAAATAATATAGGCGGGACCCTAATTATCTAGTTGTTCGTGTGTTTAACTGATGAACTAAATACATACAAAGGGCCTCAATATATATAGATAAGACGTCGTGCGCACGAGATAAAATAAATAAATGCATGTCCTAAACATACCACCGCCGCATCGTACATACTTTAAACTTTATCTATTTTAAAGCTCAAACGTATTTCATTTTGTCAAATTAACTGAATTATTTTTGCTAAACATAGTAAACATATTTTCTGTCTTTTGTCAGTTTTTTGTAGGGAGATCCGTAGACTATATTAACATTTTCAGAGACAAAATTAAAATGCACTTTATTTCCAAATTCAATTTCAAAATCTTGAACTGTGACGAGTCTATAACCTGCGGGAATATTTTTATCACTTTACACAAAAGATACGTGAAGAGCAGAGTTTTTTTTTTGTTTTCAGTAAACGTTGCAGTTGGTAAAACAACCACACAATCTGGCGAAATATGGCCATCTAAAAATGCAGTTGATGGAATAAAATACTGTCCAGTCATTAATGAAAGTTATTACACTTTAACAAATAATAGTCATTTACCTTCATGGCAAGTGGATCTAGGAGACTTGTATAGCATTGAGCAAATTTATGTTTATGGAAGACGTGACGGAAATGAAAGTAAGTCATATAAAGGTGTAGCTTTTACGTAGAAGGTCATGCGATGAGAACTGTGATTAATTTGATCATAGGGCAGCTACCTTGATCGTCTCATTTTGTATCATTAAAGGTGTGTTTTGTGTGGTCTGTTTGTTTCATCCATGACAAAAATCTATCTTTGGGATACACTAAAACTACACATCGAAAAGAAGTGATTTTACATACATTCCATTCATTATTTACCTTACTTTTTATAAAGAGAATAAGGCTAAGTGTAGTGAAAAATATCTTGATGTTGTTTGTCTACATGTTTATAAATTATACAGAAATGAATAGGCCAGCCGAGCTGAGGAGAAATATGCCCGTCCGCCTTTATTTGTCAGTCTTTACTTTGTTATTATAGTAGATTATTTTTTGCTCAATGGTGTTAAAAACTAGAACTTTATAAAAATATCGAGTCCTTTTTTTGGAAATGTCATTTACTGGCGTTACATGAGAAGATAGAATCGTGGCCTTAAAAGTGCCTGAACCAGTCACTATCGGGTTGGATGCCAGACACCTTACAAACGAGCATTTTCCCACAAAATCCACGTATTTACGTTTTAGAAAACATTCCTTTTTGATCAGTTTAACAAGAAATCTTAAACGTATATTAAATTGTCAAAGTTCTAGCGGTGAAATGCAAATGTAAAGGAAGCATTTTTTTCAGAGAACTATGTCAATAATGTATTTGAAACAATATTCTTAGTAATTGAAAAAGAGGCTGAAAGAGATTAGTTTATAAAAAAGAGAGAATTTAAACCATAAAGGGTCTACAAAGATTAGTCAGAAGCACCAGCTATTTCACATTTATACATGATCACGGCAATAACCCACTTCTTGTTTAATATAATCTGAAAATCTGCTTTTCATCATTGACTCACATAATATGTCTCAAAATTGACAAAGGCTTTAGCACTGATTAATTTTGCGTGAATATTTTATCTTTTATCTAAACTGATGTCATAATAATACAAGGCAAATATATTCACAATATGCAATTTTCAAGATCGTGAAAGTAAAATGTTACTTTCAGTATAACCTCCGACAGAGAAAACGATAAAAACACAGCATGAGAATAACGTTCTGACAGAGTCGCTGTGTCAAAAGTTGTAATGGGGTTATAACAGACGTGCAACAATGGTTTATTTAAGAAATAATTTATAGCCCGAGTGAAATTATTTGCACGACGTATCCGCCCGAGTGTATAAATAGTGTTAAAAGACTCTTTTGCTATAAATTATTTCTATTCTAATATGCCCTTAATCTAAAACAGTAGATAAAAAATAGTAGCGCTCTTTTTGGTCGCAACAAAAACAATCACGTCACCGCACGTTAACGTGACGTCATTTTAGCGTAAGAGATTTTAACAGAGAAAAGCATATTAGAATATCTGGTATTTAATTACAAAGCAGCAAGAATTATTGAATAATACTAAAATATATTAAATGGTCTAATAAGACTTAAAGTTAAGAAAGCGGTAGAAACGTTCACCTTTGTAAGAAGCCGATGGATTGGTAGTTGTCCGAGGCTGCTGTATCAGGGAAAAAACATGCGCTAACGCTATTTTTGTATTAAATGTGCACAAATCTACAACTCCATCTCAAAATGTTTCAACAAAGCGATTTGTCTTATAATGTTTCGAATATCCTTTATCGGATAAATTATAATCAAATTGACATATATTTGTTTTGCTCGTTTGATACATTCAATTGAGTTGAAGTGATAAATAATGTAATATAATGTAATAATGAGCAAATTTATCAATTTATCGTTCCTAAATTCTAACAGAGAAACATAAAATCATTAAACAGCAAAAACATAATATAACTCGTTTTGCTTGCGACAGATACAGTCCTTATGTAAAACCAATTGTATTGATCAATGGATAAGATGGTAGAGTTGTTTTGATTTTCAAGAAAAATAATTCGCGTTACAAATAAATTATCAAATGTAGATCAGAATATTGCATTTGGAAAAAAAAGAACGGAAAACTAGATATTAATTTTTATGAAACTATATTCTCATAACTAATAAACACAGTTTTCCTAGTGATTAACTCCTCATATGCATATGATCTGCGTAGCCGACACTGCGGATGCGTGACTTTACGATACATGTTTTATATTAAGTGTCTAGCCCAAGTCATTATGCCTATACAGTGTATATACAGTGTGATATAAGGTTTGGTATGTTTATGAGTGGATAATACATTAATTATTATGTCTCCCCTAGGAGACATATTGTTTTTGCCCTGTCCGTCCGTCCGTCCGTACGTCACACTTCATTTCCGAGCAATAACTGGAGAACCATTTGACCTAGAACCTTCAAACTTCATAGGGTTGTAGAGCTGCTGGAGTAGACGACCCCTATTGTTTTTGGGGTCACTCCGTCAAAGGTCAAGGTCACAGGGGCCTCAACATTGAAAACCATTTCCGATCAATAACTAGAGAACCACTTGACCCAGAATGTTGAAACTTCATAGGATGATTGGTCATGAAGAGTAGATGACCCCTATTGATTTTGGGGTCACTCCGTCAAAGGTCAAGGTCACAGGGGCCTGAACATTGAAAACCATTTCCGATCAATAACTAGAGAACCACTTGACCCAGAATGTTGAAACTTAATAGGGTGATTGGTCATGCAGAGTAGATGAACATGGAAAACCATTTCCAATCAATAACTTGAGAACCTCTCGACCCAGAATGTTGAAACTTCATAGGATGATTGTTCATGCAGAGTAAATGACCCCTCTTGTTTTTGGGGTCACTCCGTTAAAGGTCAAGGTCACAGGGGCCTGAACATTGATAACCAGTTCCGATCAATAACTTGAGAACCACTTGACCCAGAATGTTAAAACTTCATAGGATGATTGAACATGCAGAGTAGATGACCCCTATTGATTTTGGGGTCAGTCTATTAAAGGTCAAGGTCACAGTGGCCTGTTCATGTAAAATCATTTTTTGGAAATAACTTGAGAACCACTTGACCTACAATGTTGAAACTTAATAGGATGATTGGACATGCAGAGTAGATGACTCCTATTTATTTTGAGGTCACTTGATCAAAGGTCAAGGTCACAGGAGCCTGAACAGTGACTTCAGAACCACTAGGCCAAGAGTGTTGAAATTTAGTGGGATGACTGGACATGCCAAGTAGATGATCCCTATTGCAGCCAACCATCAGTGTCTCTTTGACTTTCGCTCCTGACCCCTATTGACTTCTTGCCTATAGGACTTTGCATTGGGGGAGACATGCGCTTTTTACAAAAGCATTTTCTAGTTTTATAAGTTCTTTTTAACCAGACTTTTAACATCTCGTGCGCACGACATCTTATCTTGAGCGATCAACATCTTATCTCGTGTGAACGACATCTTATCTCGAGCGATCGACATCTTATCTCGTGCGCGCGACATCTTATCCCAAGCGCTCGACAAATTATCTCGTGCGCATGACATCTTATCTCGAGCGCTCGACATCTTATCTCGTGCGCACGACATCTTACCTTGAGCGCAGGACATCTTAACAATATATATTAAGGCCCTTTTTGTGAACTCATATCATCAGTAAAAACATACGACTGCCACCGTTTTTTTTTGCTTTTGTTTCACTTATACTTATAACCGTTTCACGTGTTTACAGGGTTATAGTTTAAATACACACACTGATAAAAAAGGCAACAAATATTCAGTGATGAATTAAGTCCTTGACAAAAAAAGACAGATTTAGTATGTAGGCATCGCCCATACATGTGTATATTAAAGAATTTCCTTGTTTCCCCTTTATTCATGCATGTAATTCTATAACTTTTCCGCGCGAATTTATCGGTCGAACTGCGATTTGTTGCTATTCTAACATGCAGTAAGCATCATGGATTATGTTCATTTCATTTCGAAGATAGGATGACCAATCATGTGCACTGCTCTCCCAAATGATGTGATAATCTTGTACATGTACTTACGGGAAGTTTAAATAACGTCGGAATAGGCGGGATCCTAATAATGAGCTTGTTCGTATGTTTTACTGATGACATAAAGGGCCTTCACATATGTAGATAAGATGTCGTGCGATCGAGATAAGATGTGCGCACGAGATGAGATGTCGAGCGCACAAGATAAGATGTCGAGCGCTCGAGATAAGATGTCGTACGCACGAGATAATTTAATCTAAACAAACACTTGCATGTCCTAAACATACCACCGTAGGGATATAACTTTATATGATGGGTCTTTTTTGTTAATTTAATAAATCTCTAACAGAATATACTAAAAATGTCATAAAATGTTGCTGAAATATGATTGATGACCTTTCAATTCTGTTCATTTTAGCATTCGGAAAAATAATAAAACAAACTACTAAGCGATTTATCATTATTTTTCAATATTAATTATATATATAATATTACATCATACGATAATATTATATGGGGTAACACGCAACTTGACATGAAACTAATCAAATCAAAAACTTGGCAAGTGCAACAATAAAATATGCAAACTAGGCAAATATGGCAAGAGCAACAGTAAACTTAGCAAGCTGGGATTGCCAGATCACTTGATCACTTGAGCAAAACCAGAAACGCGAACAGAATTGCAGGCTTACAGATAAAAATACACCTAACCGCGATGAAAATTACGCTGTGTATAATTAGTCGTAAATGCCCTAAATCAACGGGAATGAGGCCAGAGCCTCAACATCGATATAGGAGAAAATACGACAGGCTGATACAATACAAGACTAAATAATGAAATAATTTTTGTATAAGCAGTTAAGTTCTATGGGTTGGAATGTTCAACCCTCGGCCGACAGAATTTTTCCGGAAGTGACAATTAGTAAGATGGAGCGCTACATATAAATATAGAACTCGTTTTTTAACAGAATAATTCTCATTTGTATACAATTTCTCAAAGACTATTATGAACAGTTAAATCAGAGGAAAAGGCGGTTATCAGTAGTCTTTATGCAAAATGCACATCACGAAGAATTCAGAATGGCATTAAGTGCAAGTAAAATCAAGCAACCACTGTAGTATACAATGCTTTCTAGTGAAAAGTTCAATTAATGTCCAACAATACTATATAAACTATAGACGTTTGTCATGCCGTATTACACATTGAGGTTATCACGTAGTTTCCAGTCAAGTGCCATAAAACTGGAAACCGTATTAAAATTAATTAAAATTGCTATAATGTATGTACTTTCGACGAAATAAAAAGATGTATCTCGATCTGCAAAAATGTGACAGCGCACATACGAAGTGTATAAAAGGTTTCTAGCACAAGGTGTATTTGTTGCACTACGATATAGGTAGGGGGGCAATAGGGTCTACCATGCACCCCAGTAGACTTTTTGTCATAGGGACCGAATTGTTCAGCTGGACCACTGGCACCAGACCAGAAAGAAAATACCTCTGTACGTGTTATACCTTACCCATAGGTATCATATAAGAACCATGGTCATGAACGAGAAAATGCACTGACCTATTTCAAGCACACATTTCTTACATAAAACGCGCAGTTCGATGAATGGGTACCTAGCATATTGAACAAGCGGTAATTTATCTTCCATCGTGCACCAGTCACATTGTCTTAATATTTCATATTGCAGAGATACTTCGAATATTTTAGGCTTTCGTCAACGTTACAGAAAAAACTTGCGTGAACTTCCCTAATGAATATCCGTTCTAGAGGCCACAGCGATGTGCACATGTTAGGCGGAATGTAAACAAACAAAACAGAATGCAAAATATTCACAGTTATACAAATAAAAAAATCAAAATGATGAATGAAATTCATCTTAGAAATGATTTTGAATTTGAAATAATACATTGGTATACATCTGTTTTGTTTATTTTATTCACATTGCACATTTATGCTGCATATACACATATAAGCAAACACGGGTAGTTATATGACGACTGACCTACATTTTCACATCAACCAATCAGACATGTTTTGTAATATAGACCGGAACTTCAACAGGGAAGTTCATCAAAGTTTTTTCTGTAACGTTGATGAAACTATAAACTACGCACAGTTTCTCTAAGATAAGAAATACTGAAGAAGTGTGACCGGTACACAATGGAAGATAAATTATCACTTGTTCAATGTCCATAGTACACATTTATTGAGCTGCACGTTTAAATTGAGAAATGTGCGATTGAAATGGGTAAGTGTATTTTCCCGTTCATGACCATGGTTCTTATATGATACCTAGGGGTACAGAGGCATTTTCTTTCTGGTCTGGTGCCAGTGAGCTGGACCAACCCTTTCAAAATAAAAAATGTTCCCATGAAAAAACTTTTTTGAACTATATAAGATTTCACTGTTTCCATGGCAACCGTTCATTTTTGGAAAATACGACCATATAGAGGATAATCAGTCATATCTTGGTCAGTTTTGGTAATAAAACAATAAAAATGGTGTCAAAATGGAGCTAAGACATTAGCATTTGAAAACCAGCATTTGTATAATAAATAACTAATTTGCATATTCATGAATATTATTGATAATGTTACAAAATGACAAAATTGTATTAGAAAATAATATTTTTTAAGTTTAAATCAATTTAAAGGGAATTCCGATAGTTTTTTTATGCGCATCTTTCTGCGCAGCCGACACTTTCTATGGAAAACTGAACTGAAGTCAACATTTGTTGAAACTTGTTACAGACAGTCTTAGATATGAGGAATCTTGAATGAAATAACATTTTTGATAAGTTTTATCAGTAATCAAATGTTGATACTGGTTTATGTTGTATTGATAAGTATCATGCCTGACAGGTATCTTGCTATTTTTGTGGTTGTGTTTTCAAATCGCATTTTGGTGTTGTTCATATAATGTAAGATAATTGACTTAGTACTGATACGACAATATCACCTTTCAGATTATTTAGAATTCAATTATAGAAAGAATTGAGAATTTTTAAAACTATTTTTTTTTAACTTTGGCGAGGTTCGCGCCATTTTCCGTCCGAACAGGTGTTGTATTCTAGCGGTCTTAACATAAAATTTAGCCTGGTGACCCATACATTTTTAGCCATTTTTATGCTCACAATACAATTATCTATACACAAGAAAAATAGAAAAAAATTCTATGAAAGAATTTTTTCAAAATTTAAAAAAATATTCTTCTCTATGCGTATTTTTCACTGTAAAAAGTTCACAAAAGTAAATATGAAACATTTTTTTTTTTCATTTGTACCCATTATTGTAAGGATAGAGTATTACAAATATGACTATGATATCAAATAAGTATATGATAAAATATGTAAAAAGAAAAAACCTTTATTGTGCTGTCTTGATGTATATTTTGGTTGGTATTTATAAAAAAGCAGAAAATTATGAAAATCGCTAGCAGTTTCAGCAACAGTGGGTGTGTTCAAAACAATTTTTCACAAAAACAAGCCTGGTGACCTATTGTTTTTATTTGTTCATTGTTTTCAGCACAAACTTTCCTATCATATATGTGAATTTAAAAAAAATCTATAAAAGAAAAATAAACTATAGGAATTCTCTTTAAATGTACCAAACAGTTTTGATCTGTTCTGAAAGTCTCTCAGTGTTTTCTTAAATAGTATTCTGTAATACTGATTAAACTTTTTTATTCCAAAATAGGTATGTTTAGCTAATTTGCATAATATTAACCATAACCACAACCATCATCTCAGGAAACAAAATACCACTAAAATTTAATAAAATGATATAATTAAATGCTATCAATGAAATAACAATTATTTGAGCTATATTGTTTGAAAATGAAGTTTGAACACATTTTTGAAGAAGGAATCAGTATGTAACATACTTTACACATGCTACGTTACCATTTCAATAACCTTGTTTTGTTACATTAATTATTTAGAAAATATAGATCAGATAGCTTTGATCTGATCTTAATGTCTCTCAGTTTTTTCTAGAATAGTATTTTATTACTGTGAAGGTAAATAATTTTTCTACATTAGGTATTTTAGCAAATTTGCATAAATAATCTATGCTGAAACAGGCATCTCTAAAAACAAGATGTAACCTAAACTGAACAACATGATGAACTAAACTGTGATCAATAAACTTGTGTTATTTGAGCTGAAGCGCATGAAAATATAATGTAAATACTTATTTGAAGGAGGAATCTGTTTGTAACATACTTAACACATGTTACGTTAACATTCCAGTAACCTTGTTTTATTGTATCGTTATTTTCTCGGAAAATGGTAGAGGAATATTTGGTTATCAAGTTGTTAAATACTTCTGCAAAATAGTACAGCTCCATACTTTTCAAGTTATGAGATGTTTTCCATAATGGCGCTTTACCACTGTACTTTGCTGTATTTAGAAATATATATGAAGAAATCTGAACCATTGATTTCATGGATTTGTTAAAACTTCAAAGTATTAATTCTAACATTCTTTCTTCACTTTTGTCAACAAAGAAATCATCTGAATTATTCATTACAATTTCAATGTTCCCTTTTACATTTTGAATTAATGCATCTATCAGTTTAATTATACTAATATCTGTTTCTTTAATATATTCTTCTTTTATTTGATGGTTTCAATATTGATGTCAATACTTACATTTTACATTGATTATATATTTTTATGTATATATTCTGTATAATTTATATTAATAATGTATACAACAGCATTTTGAATTCAGAAATAGCCATAGAAAACTATTCTATTCATCGTAAGGACAGACATCGTCATGGGGGAGGAGTCTGCATCTATATTCGAACAGACATTGCTTTTAATATCCGTGAAGATCTGGACCACGTTGATTTGGAGGCAGCATTTATAGTCATTTTTCTTCCAAAGACGAAGCCCATATTATGTGGTGTACTTTACCGACCACCCAAACAGTCAAGCTATTATGATGTTTTAGAAACAGTGTTTACATCTTGTTCTACGTTTAACATTCATGAATCTATACTTTTAGGTGATCTTAATTTTAATGTTTCCACAAAGACTAACTGCAAGTTTTTTTAAACCCTTTAAATCCATGTGTAGCTTGTTTAGTCTTACACAACTGATTAAAGATTGTACCAGAATTTCTTCAGATTCCTCGTCAGTCATTGATCTTGTCCTTGTATCAGATCCTCAGAAAATATCACAATGTGGTGTTATTGATTGTTGTATTATTGATCATCAAATTATATATAGTACTAGGAAAGTTACTCATGACCACATTGGGAAACATAATATTGTTGAATTAAGATCTCTTTAACACTACAATAAGGACGCTTTTCAGCAACATCTTCTAGGTTCTGACTGGAATAAAGTCCTGTTCTGTGATAATGTAAATACAGCTTGGAATGATTTTAAAGCACTTTTTTAAAAGCTCTTGATACTTTTGCTCCTTTGATAAATGTCCGTATGAAACAACGTACTGAACAATGGATTGATGCTGAAGTTCTTCAGAGCATTAAAGATCGAGATACTGCATTTTACAGATATGAAAAGAAAAATCTGAAGAACATTTATATAACTTTAGAACTCTGTGAAACAAAGCCCAGTCTTGTATATCAAAGGCCAAAAAGGTTATTTTAAAAATGCTCTTGAGGACAATAAATATGACTCAAAATCCTTATGGAACCAACTTAAAAAGTTTGGTCTACTGTCCAAACAAGGTAAATCATCTAGTAATATTGGCTTGTCTATTGATAATGAACTGTGTTTTGACAAATCGATGGTTGCTGAACGTTTTAATTCCTTTTATAATTCTGTTGCTAGTAAGCTTGTTGCAAAATTACCAAAGGTCCTTGATAAATTTGGTAGGAATTTTGTTTTTAATTTCTACTCATCAAAGGGAGTGAAACCAGATTGTTTCCGTTTTGGTATTGTATCTGGAAGTACTGTTTTAAAATATATTAAATCTCTTGGTACAAAAAAGGCCACTGGACTTGATGGTATTTCCTCAAGATTTGTGAAGGATTCCTATGAAATTATTGCACATCCATTGCTAAGTTCTCCGTATTCTACAGGTGGGTGTAAGTCTACTTCTGCTAAGCTGACTTTAGACACGATGTCTTTATTTAATCGTCACGGAGAGCAAAGACCTAGATATCTGACTCAGGACCCTATGATTCATCCTATAAAGCTAAGGTTGGTTTTGTAAATGTTCTTAAATGCTACTTTTTCTAAAATTCAAAAAGTACTGTTATAAAACTTGACTTTTACTAACAGGAAGACTGAAAATATCAGCTGTATGAGCATGATATTATGGATGCACAAATGGATATTATTGCGAATTTTATTGAAATTCCATCTAGAATTAGAGTTACATGGATGGTGCAATATATATTTTAGGCTATTTCTGAAATAACAGAAGAAAACCTTCTTAAAACTAACAGCTAACAGTTTAAATAAATCAGTATGCGACAATTCAGTGTTGTTATATTTTCTGGTCCTTCGGGATCATTGATTTCAACTCATCTAGATTTGAAGATTGAATTCTGTTTAAGCCGGCGATAGGGGGCGTGGGCAGTGTTGCATTTTCCATTACTGCTCACGAACAGACTCAATAAAACCGAATCTGCAATTTTCACTGTTTGCTTTGTTCTCGGTGCTTCCGAGGGATCTACTTTCCAGATTTTATTTTCAACTTCTTTTAAAATATCTTTTTAAAAAGCAATGGAAGTGATAACGTATTTTAAAGTGTGTTACGGAAAAAATATCACACTCTCTGACAAGTAAAGAAGTATATTGTATTGATATAGTACAAAACAAGTAATATTAATCGTGTTTATGGAATATGTTCTGAATAATTGATGCAGTACAACAAGGTTCTTGAAATGGTAACGTAACATGTGTAATGTATGTTACATTTTTATTCTTCCTTTAATAAAGTGTTAATTCTAAGTCTACAAACAATATAGACCACATAAGGTAATTGGTTTTTCATTGATAACAATTCATTTTATCAATTTGTTCAGTTTTAGGGGTTTCAGAATTTTATTCGTTGTTTGTGACACTGGTTCATTTTATGCAAAATTAGCTGAGCACATCTAGTTTTGAGTAAACAAATGTGCCATAAAAGTAACAAAATAATATATTACAAAACACTGAGAGACTTTAAGACCAGAACAAAGCTGATTAGTACATTTAAATTGATTTGAAACTTAGAAAATGTTATTTTTTAACAAAATTTTGTTATTTTTTAACATTCTCATTAATATTCATGAATATGCAAATTATGTTAATTAACATAAAAATGTTGCTTTTTAAGCTCGGTTTTGACACCATTTTTATTGTTTTATCACTAAAACTGACCAAGATATGACTGATTATCATCTATATGGTCGTCCTTTTCAAAAATGAATGGTTGCCATGGAAACAGTGACATCATATATAGTTCAAAAGAGTTTCTACATGGGAAAATTTTTTTCTTTTGAAAAAGTTGGTTCTGCCGAACAATTCGGTACCTATGAAAAAAGTCTAGGGGGTGCATGGTAGACCTCATTGACCCCCGTACTAATACTTTTATTTGTTGTTTTTTTCTGATACAGTATGGATTGGTCAGAGGTGTCGTTCATAGATTATGAAGCTGAAGTCACCCTCGACACTGAACCAGATACAGTATTGCTTTTGCACTGTTTGGCAATGCATGTTTGGATGTATTTTCCTTCCTTTTAACGCAATTAATGGTAAAGAGTATATTAGAATATCAAAAGAACGTGTAATATTGTAGCAAGCCAAATTGATATTCAACATCAGCTCGACTGTTGGAAGAATAGTCAAAGCTATTCTACTCGCTCGGGCATCGGCCGTCGTCGGCGTCACACCTTGGTTAAGGTTTTGTGTGCAAAATAAAATTTCAGTAGCAATCGAATAAATTGGATTGAAATTTCACACAAAGCTTCCTAGCCAGCAATCTTACTTAAAAATCATGTAAAACCTCAAAGTTGAGTTTAATTGAATTCTTGCCCCTTTTATCTAAAACTAAAATCACCAGAGCTGATGCAATATTTACCCGCGTCATAGACTTGCCATTATTGGGTACTTATGGTGGCTGATTTCTGCCATTTCGTGTGTTTCGAGGCGAATACACGAAGTAACGAAACATTTAAGGCAAAATAACGAAATTTCAGAGGCGAACACACGAAATTTTGTATTAATCACTTTTCGTGTCGGCGGGTATCAAAACTTCGTGTTGTCGCCATTCTTTTGTTGTGTCTTCGTGTATTTGCCTCGAAAGTCAAAAGGCGGACACATGAAAAATAAGCAGTTTTCGACCTTTCGACCTTTCGTTACTTCGACCCGCCGACACGAACCCACGACAAATGTGCAATTTCGTTCTTTCCTGTATTCGCCTTCCGGTAGGCATTCGCAAAACAATTACACATATGCTGCTGAAATGAATATGCTACATGTATCTAAATGAAATGTTTTACCGTTTATAAAATAATATTTGTCCTAAAACGAAAGATAATGATTTATATTCCATAAAAGATGTTATTTTCTAATTCGCTTCGCTTAAACGAAAATAAATTATTTATCACATATTAAGAGGTATGGGATCTACCTTAAGTCTAAAACAGAAAAAAAAAACAAAGCCAAAATAGGACAATGGCCTTCGCATTGTTTCAATATCGTTATACAACTCAATACAAAATTATCACATTTTTGCTCAATACATGATAAGCGGAGTCCTCTGTCCACATATGACCTCGAGAACACTCAGCCTATGAAATAAACTCGTTTCGATTAGATACACAATTAAGTCTCTATCTATACTGATAACAACAAACTTAAGATCTGCCCAATGGTAGAAAAATCTGCCATGGGGCTTACAATGTGTAAGTTGTAAGGGGTACAAACGAGAGATGTATTACAGAGCAATACAAAATTTCCTACTAGTTAGGAACGTTGCAAACAAAAATAAGGTATTATATATTATAAAGAATAATAACTAGAAACAGAGGAGCAAAAAAGGAAAAAGTAAAAAAATGTTACAACGTTTATTTATTTATTTTGTCGGATTTAACGTTGCACCGACACAATTATAGGTCATATGGCGACTTCCAGCTTCTATGGTGGAGGACTCCGTGTACCCATCCGTGCATTATTTCATCACGAGCGGGCACCTGGGTAGAACCACCGACCTTCCGTAAGCCAGCTTGGTGGCTTCCTCACATGAAGAATTCAAAGCCCCGAGTGAGGCTCGAACCCACATCGATGAGGGTCAGCGACCTTAACCATTCGGCCACAGAGGCCTCTTAATTTGACAACAATTACCCTACGTTTATGTATAAACACTCGACATTGTCTCTTGAATTCTTATAACGATATTGCACATTGACTTTGGTAAATTAAGTCGACACTAATATATGTATGTAAAGAAGCTCACTGCTTTTACTCGAGATTTTTAAAATGCCATTTTACTTTTAACAAGAAATATCTTTAAAAAGATGGTCTGCGAATTGCAATAAGACAATAAGTTCATGAGGTTTTTATATAATTTGTGTTATTCTATCATCTATCTAACATTTTGCAAAATAGCATTAAATTAGACACGACATTTCAACAATTTAAATGGTTCTCTTTTAATTTTTCACCAAGGTTTCTTAGGGTCGCAATTTTGTTTCGTTTATTTTTCCTACGACGAATAATGCATAATAATAATATTGGCCAATGAGATAATGCATTATCCGTCGATCCGTTTTATTTGCATGAAATACAGGCGTCACAGGATTTTCATTCAGCGTTGCACACGACAATCAGCATACATATAGTTTTGAACAGCTTATTAGAATCATTAGCTGATTAAATAATAACATAAATGTAAATGGCTCATGTTGAAAACCCTTAACACCTGCCGATTTGTTAAAAAACATGTATTATCATAGTATGTTGAAATAAAATACGGTGATACTCATTTAAATTATATTCTGGTAATTATTCGCATATATAGAAAGGAATTAAATTTTGAATCATAAACGGTGGCATAAAAACACATATCACGCACGAGCATATAAAATATAACCCGCAGATATTATTCAATTGATTAAAGAGAACAGAAAATGTTTTCCAACTTTCGATTTCGATTTAATTTATCTATGAACATTTATGGACGTCCCTTATCGGAAAGTCGGACCTATGCATTGCAGCAGTGGTCTGGAAGACACAGACTTTATCGATCGGCTAACCACACCCTTATCATGTGATACGCAGACCGTATTCAGCTCCCTCTGTATATTGGTATTCTTGGTATTTGAACAGGTTTTTATTAAATTTATTAAACTTACTTACCATTTTTAGATATATCAATATTCTTGCTAAATATGCTGAGCGAAACGTAGCTTTAAAACTGTAAACAGCGTCATAATTAGGATAAACGCTTTGTCTGACATTTCACTCAGCGTTGCACAATCAGCAGAGTGAAAAATAGACAATCTCGTCCAATCGGTCAGAGTGTTGGATAAATTGTTCATTTTGATAAATTATCTATAATGCGTTATCATGTAATCTGATTTACAAACTTAAGTCACGTGGCATGGGTTAGATCAGGTTACGAATTCGTTCTTAGACGGCGTACGCCGAAAAAAATAATTTAAGGACCTTTATAATATCAAACAAAATATATAGGTACCAAACACAGCATCTATACATCTATGACATCTCCAAAATTATGTATAAACATTTATCAGGTTGAAAAGACTTGCATTTTTATCAAGTTCTAGAAAAAATACCAAAGTAATAAATTCCTATAATCATAAATACATATAATTAGCACAGAAAGGTAGAAGAAACGTACGTGCGTTACGGCTTTTATTATGTGTCGCGTATAGTTTAAATTTTTTAAAGATGCTTTTCTCTGTTAAATCACTCTTACGCTTGAATGACATCACGTTAACGTGCGGTGACGCCAATGTTTCTGTTGCGACAAAGAAACAGCACTACTATGTTTTATCTACTATTTTAGATTAAGGGCATATTAGAATCGAAATAATTTATACCAAAACCGTGTTTCAACACTATTTATACACTCGGGCGGTAATACGTCATACAAATAATTTCACGACGGCGCATTATTACGCCCGACGTATAACCGCCCATCGTGCATAAATATTGTTAAAACACTCTTTTTGCTCTGAATTATTTCTTAAATAGAACACGGAAAATCCTTAATAATCTCAGGAAGAAATCTAACAATAGATTATGCATGGGGTAAAAGCAACTTCGGTATCTTCATTATTTATTTCGATGTTTCTATTTTAGATTATATATATAAAGTTGTTGACAAAACTCAAATTAAAAACTTAACGCATTATTTCTGCTTAAAATAGACCATTCCACAGTCTAAAAATAAACTTGTTTGCATGCATAATGTAACAGTCTATACAAGAGTGAATGAACAAGCCGAATGACGTTACGCCAGCTTAATGAATAAACGCGTAGTAAGTTTGAATATGTAATTAGCAACGCCTTTATAAAGATCTGTTTTTACTTCCAAATATATTTCCTTTTAGAGAAAACATGATTATAAAATGGTTAAAAATATAGGTTTAGTGAAACATGTAAGTTTAACAAATTCATGGTAAAATTAATATACAGCACGAAATTATTTGAATTGCGCATGAAATATTATTTTGTGCGGTCAGTCCTAGCAGTCTTTGTGACATTCGATTTGTGGTAATAATAGTCTACCAAACAAAAGTTCGCCAGCCTAAAAACTGTTTTGTGTAATACATTAAATTATTTTATTTCGTCTCGTATTATGATGCATGTTCTTTAAGTACACATGTACTTGTAATTTTTAATGGTATAAACTTGAGTTCGCAGTTTAAATAAAATAGTAATACGGTAACGATTTAATGTTGCTACCAAGAGAAAATCCAAGATCTATATATGAAATTATGAATGCAATTCGTAAATCTAATTAAAAAATATCTAGAAAAGGGAGTGTAAAGGCATGCCATATGTCATATTGGATAACATTGGAAGACATCTTTACGTTTTGACTAGAAACTTCACAAGCATCATATAGACAAACATCCGATGTATCAGCTAGGCACATCACCTTAATAATATGCATAAATGGAGTTAACCTATTTTCCACAGTTTTTTTACTATACGTTTTCAATCAAATAACATTTATTACAAATATGGGATTTAAACTATTTCGGACTTTATTTCGTATGAAAGGTTTCTTTTACGGCAGGTATATTTTGAGGTAACACAAAAACTTGATTATATTTTATTCGACAATAAAACATGTTTTATCTACTAAAGCTGATATTTTCTTATACCTATGTATTTTTCTTGGATATGGTCTACATTAGTCACATGCAAATAGGGTTTTCATTATGCTTCTTGCTACTTTAATTTTAATGTTTCTGATATACGAATTAAATATCGACGAAACATGTAAAATATTCACCATCTGTATACGATGTACCATTTAATTTCATCAAATACAATCGCTAAAGCAAAATATTTTCTCCACGAAAAGCGCATATAATCTGTGTGACTAACACGTGATCACTTTATTAACAAACACGTTTACTACCCTGTTGAAAGCACACGTTAAGGACGAGTTATAATTGTAGTTGATGGTAAAATTTCACCCGACGGTGAAGAAATTAAGATTATATGATAATCATTTTCCTATTTCCGATCTTATTGGAAACATGTAGATCATTCCTACTATTCAATCTAAGTAAAAATATACACATATCTTATTTAAGGACAGCTGTGTGGATTTCGACTCTTTCTTGCTTCTGCCGACAACTTCACTAACCAGTCCAGGCCAGTATACACAAACACTGCTGCAGATTACAATAATGGAAATATAATCATCACATCTATTCCGCCGGGTTTTTATCAATATGTAAAACTTGATCTACCAGACACGTACAGGGACCTATATTTCAGCAACACAACAAAACAAACCGGGCCACTCGTACTATGCGAAGTTGAGGTTCTTTTTTATGGTTGGTATTCTTACACATATTCTCTTATTAAAAAGTGTTTAGAACGTACCTAAAATCAACTGGGTTGCCATCTTTTGATTAATATGGCAAAATGTTTAACATTTATTTTATTGTGATAAAACATAAAGCAATTATATTCGGAAGTAAACTAATTTAGCCAAATACTACGGTGTTCCGTTAGGGCCAGCGCTTGCTCCCTGTGAACGAGAAGCGCGAAGGTACGACGGTACGATGGCGAGGCGGACAGTACGATGGTGACACCACGACAGTGCGATGGCGAAACACGACACTGCGATGGTGAATGTTCGTCGTACTGTCGCGCTTCACCATCGTACTATCGCGCTACACCATCGTAGTGTCGCGCTTCACCATCGCACTGTCGCGCTTCACCATCGTAGTGTCACCATCGTACTGTCGCGCTTCGCCATCGCACTATTGCACTTCACCATCGTAGTGTCACCAATGTACTGTCACGCTTCGCCATCGTACTGTCGTGCTTCACCATCGTGCTGTCGCGCTTCGCCATGGCACTGTTGTGTTTCGCCATCGTAGTGTCACCATCGTACTGTCGCGCTTCGCCATCGTACTATCGCGCTTCAACAGCTTTTCTCTGTTTACTTAAGGTCCGACTTTAATGTATAGAATTGTACGGTCAGACGGAGGGACGTGCTTTGGATATACTTACATGTACTAATAATCTTGTTTAACATAAATCTACATTTTTATCCAATACATTTCTTCAATTAAAACTTTAGGGTCAGTGGTAAAAAGACAGGGTCGGCCGGGTAAGCGGAAACAAACAATTGTATTCTAGACGTAATTAACACTTTTGCATAAAATATACCAATAAGCTTTAGAAGAAAAATTTATACAACAGTGCATTTTTTATTATTTTTAGCTGACAATATATACTTCTAATGTTTCATGGCTTGAAATGTATGAGCTGACTAAACAACATTTTCTCACAAAACAATTAATTACATGTAAATACATTATCGTATATTTTTAGAGAGGTTAATTTTGAATACAATGTTATTTTGTTCATAAATTACACTCGGTTGGGTGATATTCGTTTTTATTATCCCTCAAGTAAACAAAGTAAAATAGCCATAGACCAACGGAGCCTATTTTGGAATAATACATTTCAAACAATATGACATTTTTTTAATATCATCATGCCAGATGATAGTCATTTGAATGAAAATCTACCGGGGAATTTTCATTTGAATAATATCAGGTCTGGTGATACTCATTTCAATAATACCCGTGCCGAAAAGGGTTCCAATTATTTAATCATTGGACAGAGTTGACAATACTTTACAATACAGAGTTCAATTAAAGTCGACCTGAGTCGGACAGAGAAAAGATAGTGAAACACGACAGTATGATGGCGAAGGGCGACAGTACGATGGTGACACTACGATGGTGAATCGCGACAGTGCGATGGCGAAGCGCGACAGTACTATGGTGACACTACGATAGTGAAGCGCGACAGTGCGATGGCGAAGCCCGACAGTATGATGGTGACACTACGATGGTGAAGCCCGACAGTGCGATACCGAAGCGCGACATTACGATGGCGAAGCGCGACAGTACGACGGACTGTCACCATCGTAGTGTTGCGCTTCGCCATCGTAGTGTCGCGCTTCGCCATCGCACTATCGTGTTGTCACCATCGTACTGTCGCGCTTCGCCATCGTAATGTCGTGCTTTGCCATCGTACCGTCGTACCTTTGCGCTTCGTGTTCACAGGGTGCAAGCGCTGGCCCTAACGGAACACTGTAATACAGTTACAATACGGTTTCCCTTAAATCAAAAGAAAAAAAAGTAAATCCAAAACAACAGCAATACAATTTGTTCAAGAATGACGTTAACACGGTAAGACAAATGCTCCTTGGAAATGCCAAGTAAATAAAATCATTAATTCTAAAAACGGGGCTAATTCAAAAACGAAATAACCGGACATAAAAGTCCCGACATTACGCACGTACCAGTCTCATGTTAACCATGTACTACACAGTTTAATTAGACTGCATGAAAATGAACGAGAATGTGCATTGTAGTTGCAATGTTGTTAAGTCCATTACTCAGAAAAATTCCCTGCGATCAAATTTCAAAGAACAACCTGACGTCCAATCTATGTAGTATAACTCAAAAATCATAAGCGGACATGAGAGTTAGACACTATGAGCATGTGCACTTCATGCCAATAATGTAAACAAACTTCCATTTAAACTAGATGGAAATTGTAGGACGAGTACACAATGTATAAATATTTATAGGTTATTAGATTTACATCGAGAAATATGCATGAGTGCTGCAGCGGAAAATTGCGCGACTTTAGCAAATCGTTTAGCTGCCAATCTCAGGGTTGTGGGTTTCAGTCCTATGTCTGACCATATCTTCTTTTTTCCAAATTTTATATGCAAACTTACCATTTATCTGATCAAACGTATTATGATTTTTATGGTTAAATAATTGAAAGTTATCGTATTTAATCGTTGTAGAAAAAGTGGAATAAAATTGTTTGATAACAAAAAAAAAAAAACACAAAAAAACAACAAATTACTTGTCACAAGCGTTTCCAGAAAATACATATTACAAATTCATGTAATATGATACATAAAATAATGTAACTATAATACAGGTACCGATAATATTGAACTACATTAAAAATGCTCTAAGGTGATTCCGAACCTGTGGTAACGTGCATGGAAGTCAGAGAGCTAACCACTACGCCACCGTGTCGTCTGTGAACTGTGTATGTTACCTTAGTAATATAGATATTGTCAGGATACAAATATTGCGTAAATTAACGAAAGCGTCCGAAAATATTGTCAAAGATGAGTGAGTGCCAGTTCAATACTTACGGACAATACGTAACTCTTCATGTTTATAAAAATAGAAAAGAAAAGAAAACACTGGGTAGCCAAGCATTTATTCTCTAAATACGTGTATTCATTATTCTGTAAAATGAATGTAGAATAATAATGTAGAACTTCGTAGCAAAAAACAAACTGGATTGCCAAGCATTTATTCTCTAAAAAAAGTAATAATAAATAAATAAATAAAAAACCCAACTAGTTAGCCAATGAATCTTTATTCTCTAAATATGTGTATGCATTTTAAAGAAAATCTAGGTGTCGGCAAAGGATTGTCGCAGATTAATTCTAAATGAGTCTTTTCAACAAAGGGTATTTTTAAAACAGAACATTTTGAAATATATGCTTACAACAGACGTCAGAATGAGACTTGTCAAAATTCAAACTCGTCTGCATTCAGTGTCGTAGTCTGTTCATATTTTTTGAGTAAAAGTGAAACTGATCAAATGATTTTCTTGTAATTTTGGCTATCAGAAAAATGCAGGAAAAATGGTTGTAGGTGAAGATTTTTAATACTGAAAGGAACACTGGGGAACCAGTAGAACCCCTGTAACTATTCTCTTATTTTTATGTAAAATAAATTGTTAATCAAAGATTAGTATTTGGACTAAATCTGTAGACTCTTTTTAAAACAAATTGATAATAATGTGATATTTTTCGGATTCTGCAGGAAAAATGTCAAGTCATTTTCTCATAAAAGCGATAAGATAACACTTTAGGTTTATCACCAAGCCACACAAATATTTGGTAAACGAACAACATCTAAAAATAAATACAATGATAATGAAAAATATATTTCATCAATATTTTTCAGTATTTCATTTATATGTATATAATTAACTTAAGTTATTGTCCAAAGTTGTTCCCTTTTACCAAAAGGATGCCATTTTTAAACAAATAAAGATAAAAAAGAAGAAAACTACGTAAAACATATTTATGTGAAATTTCAGCACCGGGAAATTACCGCAAATGCTTGAAAATGATGAAAATAAGTAACTAACAGTTCTATGAAAATTTAAAGCAGTTGAGCTGTCTGAAAGAATGGCCTTTTTATGCAGCTGTTTCCGGAATTCAATGCATTTTGCAGTAAATTTTAGGGATGTCAACGAATACCAAAACTGGTATCCGAATATTCGGTCAACCATCCGAACGAATATCCGGATATTCGTTTCAGCACATAACCTCTTTTTTTCTGATGAACTAAACTGTCGCAGTAGGCCTAATGTCATAATCGGCAAACTGTCATATTCGATTAAATGTCTTTCGACGAGTTGTCGTGCACCGGATTTACTAGGACCCGTACTTTAGCGGTCGCCATTTTGAAAAAGAAGAACGGTAACTCTGACAAGATTTCTCTACTTTCGGTTTAGTTTTATTAAGCAAATTGGACAGAAACGAATCCCTTATATGTAATTATTTGTTTAAGTCCGGGTCCAAAATATTTTCTTTCTAAAATAGGCTTTATATAATTGCAAACTCAGTATGAACGGACTCAGACGGATTTGTTTCTTTAATTACACAAAAACAGTATTGAAACGAATAGATATGATGAATAAATTCAAATTTTTACGCTGTAAACTAGCAACTAAGATAATAACAACAATGAAAACTTCTTTACAACATCTGTCAATAGATTGTCTAAAATAACGATGTTTTCCTAGTGATGTATAATATCTTTCTGATTTTTTTTCTCAATTATAAAATCACTTATTAAATGTAAATTTGAAAATGTTAAAGGGCGTAATCGTTTTGCAGAGAAACATGCATGTTTTACATGCTGTTTAATTTTCATGAAAAATAAAACAACTCTGTCTTTCTATAATTTGGTGTCGTTTGAAATTTTTTGTTCAATACTGGACCTAACCGTTAACTCTCTAAATATGTAAACAAAATGTGACACAACCAAGTTTTTCTGACTTCATTTCCTTATAAAGTTAGCAGTCGATTCCTTTAAGACTTTCACAATACATGCAGATACATGTACACTACTACTCTCATTTAGATTTAAAATTATGTTTGAATTATTCCAGTTACACTTTCTTCAACATATAGGACGTGCTTATTGCCATGTCTGTGTGAGGCAACCAAATGTAACAAACAGGCGAACGTCCGAGTCAGAAATGACATCATATTGTGCACTGATAGCCATTACATCAGCTTACGGCAACAAATGTAGCAAATACATACTGCAGTGTTAACGTATTAATACACTGTTGTATATTTGGAAGTAATTTGCACACCGATACCATTTTCTAAGAGCAATAACATCACAACGAGTTAACTACAATGTATACAGAAATATATTAATACAGAAAGTTATAGGTACTTTGATTTTGTAACAATTTTGTAGAAATAAAGAAAGTATAGCATTTACTTTTCTTGTTTTGTGTTAGTTCTTTCAGAATATAAAAGTGGTACGAAATTTATTTAAAAAAAATTAAGGCAGCTGTAATAGCCCTACAGTGGTGTAACGGCGTAAAATATATTCCCGTACTCAGTGTTTTTATATGTAATGTGTCTTTCAGATCACAGAGTCCATTCAACTTGCATTTATAACAGATTTTCACTTCTGTAGGTGCTGCAAATTACATTACTTCTCATGAAAATCAGTCGATATGAAGTCCATCGAAGATATTGTTTCCTAAAATCTGTACGATTAATATCTGCATTTCACATTTTATATAACCACCAACTAAATTCATATCTGCCAGAATGCCCGAACGGTACTTTTGGTGAAAACTGCAAACTATCTTGTCACTGTTTGGATGAGGCTCCTTGTCGTAAAATGGATGGATTCTGCAAAAGCGGATGTGCAATTGGATGGACTGGACCTAACTGTAGCAAAGGTATTTCTGCCATTTTATAGATGTTTTAAAGATTTCAGCGTTTTCTTCACTTCAAATAAGACACTGATGTAAGTGCGTGAGCGTAAGAAAAATAAGTTATGCTTTAGGATTGGTTTTAAAGTAAATTGGATAAGATATTTTTGAAGTGTTAGAAAACAAATCCTCAGCGCACGGCCATTCGTAATTGTGAAAGAATTCACAAACACACACAAATTACTGTAGTACAAGTATTTTATATATAAGTACAAATCAACAAAGCTATGTTTTCTTGGGTATATTTTGAGTCTGCCATTGAACCTTTGGAGAATATGTTTATTTACCTAAATAGGATTTGAAACGCGACAAGCTTTGTCTTTAAACTAATGTGCCCCCGAGAGCATGTAATTTAGTATTGTAAATAAGTGACTAACATGATAAATATTTGACGTCGTTATACACCGGATAGTAGGAACAACTAATGGAGAGAAAAGATTGCTCGTTAAATATTGCATACAGTGTACATACATCTGTACATCTTGAAATATGTTTCTATTAGTGTGCGATCTTCATACCTTCGGAGATGCTTGTAACAAAACGTGCCATTGTATTGGCGGCTCACCTTGTGTACATACAAATGGGACATGTATCAAGGGAAAATGTGATATTGGATGGCTTTTACCAACATGCAGCGAGGGTATGAGTAACATTGTTATTTGTTTAAAGCTAATACGATTACCTAGCATAATACAAATGTATTTAGAAACGATATAAAACAATTTCATTGTCTCACAAAAATTAAAGATGCTGACATATTATAGAGTTTTGTTCATATTTTTACTATTAAAGGAAAGATCCCTTCTCTATAAAATATCTTGTCCACATCTTTCAGTTTATTGGAATTAAATCATGGTAGTCAGTAAACTTACTGTTCTTTATTCAAGAATATGTTTCTATTACTTCTGTTGCCTTAACGAATTAAATACTAATGAAAATCAAGATAGTCACAAAACAATAACGTACAGGTCTTTCAAAAAGTTTGATGAAGCCAGCTTTCAGGACGACTTATCAACTGCACCATTTCACTTGATAGAAACATTCTCTGACCCCAATAAATCATTACATTTTCTTTATTCTATATTAAACAACATCCTAATAAAACATGCACCTATGAAAACGAAAAGGGTAAAACGCGTTATACAACCTTCGTGGTTTACAGAAGATATCATAAAAGCAATTATTCAACGGAATAAGCTACATAGGATAAAAAATTTAATGAATACAAGATTTTGCGGAACAAAATTTCATCCATGATAAAGAAAAGTAAAAAGAATATATATAACATTGCAATAAAAGATAATAAAAATCCAAGCTATTTGTGGAAAAATGTAAGAATTATATCAAATAACAATACAGAAGAAAATGGCATATCATTGCCATCAAAACTGGTTATCAATGAAAACATTATCGGTCAGCCTTCAAATATATTGAATGCACTGAACAATCATTTCATTAATATATCAAATATCGTTAAGAAGACTGAATTTGTAACAAATAATTTCTCAATTTTGGAAAAGTATCTAGACAACAAATTGAAGTTTAACATATCTAATATTGAATCAATATCGGCATTTGAAGATGAAAACTTATAGACAAACTAGATACTAATAAATCAACGGGATTAGACGGCATTGGTCCTAATATACTTAAATATTGTGGTGACTATATCACGTCTGCAATTGCATTTTTGATAAACAAAAGTATCGACACATGTACGTTTCCAGATTCTTTAAAAGATGCAATTGTTGTTCCAGTATTTAAACAAAAAAAAAAAACAAAGAAGATCCAAACAACTATCGCCCTATCTCAATTTTACCGACAATATCTAAACTATTTGAAAGACACATAGCGATTCATATGCAATATTTTTTCAAAACATTTAACATCATTCACGAAACTCAGTCAGGATTTAGACCCAATCATGCATGCCATACAGCTCTTACGCGATTAATAGATGCCTGGTTAAAGACGTAGATTCTGGAAAATATGTAGGTGTTGTATTTCTTGACTTAAGAAAAGCATTTGATCTTGTTGATCACTCTATTTTACTACATAAACTAAGATTATATAAATTTACAGATAGTACAATTAAATTACTCCAGTCGTATGTATACAACAGGAAACAGTTGATTAAAGTTGGTAACTTCAGACCCGAACAAATGACAGTTCCGGCGTTCCACAAGGGTCAATTCTCGGTCTCCTGTTAATTTTACTTTATATCAATGACATAGCATTATCAACAAATGAAGGTAATATTGATCTATACGCTGATGACTCGACAATATATGAATCTGATTATGATGTGAAAATTGTTGAAAGTAAACTCCAAGAAAATTTAGATAAAATCAAAAAATGGTGTTTTTCAAACAACATGCTGTTACACCCATCAAAAACAAAATGTATGCTAATATGTACAAAACAAAAGAAGCGCAATTACAGCAATTTGAACTTAACTATTGGTGGATCTATCATAGAAAATATAACAGTTAAAAAAGTTTTAGGAATCTATATCGACAGTACACTGTCGTGGAATATACAAATAGATAAAATATGTTTGAAAGTTAACTCAAAAATTGCACTATTGAAGAGGATTGTATATTTTTTAACAGAGGATATGAACATATTATTCTACAACGCATATATTTTGTTTGTTTTAGATTACTGCTGTACAATTTGGTCTACATGCAGTAAAGGCTCATTAAATAAGATTTTTGCACTTCAAGGAAGAGTTGCTAGGATTGTTTTAAATAAAGAACTGCAGACAAATAAATCTGAAATGTTAAAAGAACTCGGATGGATGAAATTTTCTGATCGGTGCAAATACCATACTGGAGTAATGATATTTAAAACTATAAAAAATCTGGTACCATCTTACATATCTGATAGTGTAACATTTTCCAGCAATGAAATTTATGGCCTTAGATCAGTTGTACATAATGATATTTTAATACCTAAATGTCGCACGAATTATATGAAAAGATCATTTGGCTATAATAGTGCTAAAGTACGGAATATCATTCCACAAAATATTCGTTGTGTGGATTCACTTACTTCTTTCAAAAGCAAATACGAAATATACTTATTATATAATTAGGATCTGAATAAGCTACAACTTTTTTTCTGCAATTGCTATTTATTTATTTTCTTTTAATGAGTTAATGCATATCTGAGTGGTTTTACTTTTTATGATTGTATACATATTTTTTTTCTAATTAAATGAGTGTTTGTGAAGAGTGAATGCTGTATTTAAATGTTCATCATTCTAATTCTGTCTTATATTATAATTAGATAATCAGTTTTAATCTATTTTTGTGTGTTGAACTGTTTTTATTAATATTACAGAAGGCCACATTGAAATTTAAGATGTTTAATATGTTCTAACACTGTTATATATCTTTATGTGTTACCTTCTTTAAATAAAGTTATTATCATTATTATTATCTTTATTATCTTTTTGCAAACGGATTCATTGAAATTATATTTTGAACCATCCAGCAAACTTTTCACATTTAATACCAGTGTTTTAATATTTTGTATTCAATCTATTGTTTAAATACATCTTAGATGGGAATCTAATCGCAAATATTAAAGAACAAGTTAGAACATACATGTCTTCAGATGCAAACAACTTCACATCAGCACTTGCGATTGATGGTCACCTAGGTCCGGATCCAGATAAATGTCATTGCTGTAGTGTTACATCTAATTCACTTTCATCTTGGTGGAAACTAGATCCGGGGAAACGTTATCCATTGAAAAGCGTTGTAATATATGGAAGAGACAGAGGTATTTAAAACACAGATATAATCTAAATTAAGAGCAAGATATGTTGATATGATGTGCTATGTTAATAAAATAACATTTACTTTTTATCACACAAAAAATCATGTTACAACGTTATTTGCACTTTCATATATAGTAATAAAATTGAAATATTAACTATATGATAAATAACACTATTTTCTTTTTGCAGAGTTTTCTTATCAACAACTTGCAGGATTTGAACTTTTTCTAATGAATAGCAGCACAGACAACGTCTCAGCAGTAGCCTTGAATAATCAAACTAAGTATTGGGCGTCAGATAATAAGTATGAAATACCATTACACAATACATTAACAAGATATGTAAAGATTCAGAGACTTGGTGTATTAACACTATGCGAAGTCGTTGTTCAGCAAGGTGGTAAGTATTGGTAGGTCTATCTACTTAAATTGTGATTATATATATATATCCAAAAATCCAACATGTATTGTTGCTGAACAATACGGATAATATAGGGGGAAAATGATGGAAGGAAATGCCTTTTTTGATATTATATAGTTTAATTCAATAAAATTACAAGTTAAAAATCTCAGCCGGTTTCACCATTAATATGAATCTTCAGTAGAATGTTAATGACGTGGTCGTTAGGCAACGACGTTATCAATAATGACATTGCTTATGTAAATGATAAATATTGTAAGACTGTCGTTTGCATAAATTCCTTAATTGTAGATTCTACAAATTTTTATATAAGTAGTAATTATTATTTCTCATTCAGAGACGGTTTAAATAGATTGATGAAATATGTTTCTTTCATCATCCAAAGGGTATTTGTTTCGGCTTATAGAATGGGAATATGTTGAATTTCGGTGTACAGTTTTTTACACAGTTTGCTATATGTCTGCTTACTGGAAGTATTGCCGTATCTGCTTGTCTTATATGTTGTTTATGTAGTGTTACTTTGTTTCTTAGATTGATGGTTTCTCTTATGTAATCTTCTTTACAACCAGAGCAGCGTATTACATATATCACACCCTTAATTTCGCACGTTGCTGAAAATTTTATTTTGAATTTTTACAGTTTCTAATTGTATATGTGTTCCCTTCTAGAAGATGAGGGCATATTCCACAGTTTACTCTGTCGCATTTCGTAATTCTATATTCTTGTTTTCCGTCATCAAATTTAGTGCGTGTTAAGATTAGCTGGTTGCCTTTATTAAATTGTGTTTGTCTATAATTTCTTTCATTTTCTCATCCGGTTTTAATATCGGTATATTATTTTTGATGAAGCTAAAAATATCTGCATTTTTCGGATTGTGTGTCGATACGAATGGAATCGTTGAGGATTATATTTTTCGTTTACTTTTCTTAATTCAGTTTTCCCGATTCTTACCGCCATTCTAATGCCATTTTCAACAAGTGGCAAAGGGTAACCGCGAGCTAAAAGCTATCTTCCTAGTTCTGAAAGTCGATAATCACGTTGGTATGTATTTGAAACTATAGCACATAGCCTTCTTGCAAGACAAAACGGAATATTTTCTTTTGTGCGTTTCGGGTGACAAAAATTGAATAAGTGGTAGTTTTGACTGTCTGTTGGTCTATAGTAAACATCTGCTTCTAAGTAAGTGCCGGATTTTATTAAAAGAACGTCCAAGAAGGGTAACTCAGTGCTACTTTTCGTATATGTCATTATTCCGTCTTTATTGCACTGCACTTTTACGCACTGTTTTATAAAAGGATCAATGACCTACTTGTTGCTTTATCGATCGGATCTTTAATCCTTAAAGACAATATACATCTGGTATTCTGTAACATTCTGAAATCTATAATGTAGGTGACTAAGGTTCGTGAAACTTCATCAGTGAATAGAAAACACTCATTATACTATATGATAGTAAAAATAATGGTTTCTGTTTCTCATTTCCTACCAAACTGCATTTCTGTGAAACTTCATACACATGCTCCTGCATATAAGAACTTTTCATTGGTGCTGGCCTCAGTTGGTGAAATAATTACTTTAATTTTATTTGTAAAGGGACCACCTACTCGCAATGTCAATGTCATTGAAGGTCGAGGATTTGTATTGCATTGTAAAAATTTTCTATCATGTTTATTCTTCATGTTTTACCAGTTTATAACATATATTGTATTATGTGCTTATGTTGATAATTTGTAACCAGTCAGATTAATAACGTAATGATTAGGTGATTTCTCATATTGCAATAAATGTACTTCAGACACCACACTTGGCGGCGTCTTTGATGCTTGCATCAATGAATTTCCTTGTAGCTCATTGGTAAAAGTGAAGCTAAAGGGAACACATGGACATCTGATCTGACTATCGTATTGGCTGATATGGTCATTTCGTTATGTCAAGCTGGCGTAGGCGCGGTTTTTGTAGCACATTTCGTTGGGTCATCCTCGCGCGCGCGAAAACGCGACATAACGAAATTTTGAAAGTTTTATGTGTCGTCTTGGCCTGTGTATCAACGTGACAAAACGAAAGTAAATCGCGGCGAACGAAACGAAGAACGTGACAGATCGAAAAGTTCTATTTCGCATTGGCGCTTGTGCCATTAACAAAGAGATCGTTTTGGCGTTCAAATATTTCCTTTTGTCGCGTTGGTGTGTACGTGGCTATATAGCACATTTCATTTTCTCCTTTAGGTTTCGCAAACCAACGCGAGAAAACGAAATCTTTTACTTTGTCTTGGCGCACCAACATGCCAACACAAAATGTTTCAGATTTTGGCTTAGATTTCTTTTGAGGAATTTTCCTCTATATTGCATTAGTATTACTGAAGATTATAAAAAAGGAGATACAACTTTATATTGAAATTATTTAATGACATTATTTCTAGTAATATATTCGGCCACGTAGAGTCTTTGGACATGTAACTATTTGACATCTATTTTATAAAATTGAAGAATTGTATTTAAAGATTGCAGACTAGGAACGTTCGGGGAAGAATGTTCACAGAGTTGCCACTGCGCTGATAATAAACCTTGCGATAACCGGCATGGTTATTGTAAGTCTCCTATATGTAGAATAGGCTGGTTAGGCAAGGCATGCAATACAAGTAAGTAGCGATTTAAACACAATTCATAACAATACAAATATTGTATTTATTTCTGAATCTTTGACATGTTTGAATGTGCAAAAATTCTAGCGAGCGGATTTGTCAGGCTTTATCATCCAAACACACCGTGTTAGAACTATTTTATCATTTGTATTTCTACGAAATAAAGTTTTCACAAATTTAAAATGATGTGTACTGCCACTTAGCTTAATTGAAAAACGACAATGTTCAGTCAAGTAGAAATGAATATCTAAATATTAGTGTCGGGTAGCTGACCGTTAATATTTTTACATACTTAAGGTTGTCCAGCAAATACATTTGGTGAAGGCTGCTCGAATATATGCAACTGTGAGGACGGCATGTGCACCAGCGATTATGGTGTTTGTCTGGGTAAGAGCAAAATGGCCTATCATAGAGTGCATTGCATTTAGATATGAAACAAAATGCCATCATGGACTTTTGGAATACATAAAGCTCCCTTGACTTTTTAATATTACACAATAATATTTCGAACTTTATTGCACGACATGTCCATTTTCAAAAGCGATAACTTCAAGAGAAAACGAAAATGTGTAATAATAATCTTTTTTTTTCTTTTTTGCGCAAAATTACAATTAGTTAATATGGCATTGAGTCTAGGCAAAATGTTTTGTTTTCATGACAAGTAATAAAACGAATAATCAATTCTACACCCTAGGTGGGATGAGCCAAATTGTAAATATATTTCAGAATATTCCTAGTATCTATTGAAGATCAAAAGCTTCTTCAATAAAAAAATACTAACATTGAGATAAGAGTCACATACATGGATGCTTTACACTTGGCACGCTAAAAAGGCAGGGAATCTTCTGCAATTGTGGCGTTTCCTTTTTTAGCATTATCTTCCAGCTAAAAGTTACTAACAATCTTCTCGAAGAGTCGCTCATCCGGGTTTCCGGTGGCGACTATAAATAAGCTTAGTAACAAATGAAAAAAATACAAGCGAAATGTACCAATAATCTGTCTTGAAAATGAATGTGTCTACAGCAAAGTATTTTCTTCCCAAAAGAAATAATCAACGAATGGTTATTTTCAAGATGGTATATCATTAACTTGGCAATAAATACAGCACACATGGGAAAAGGTCAATTAGAATTGTGCCAAGTGTAACTTCCTGAATTAGGATATAAAACAAATTGCGTGTATTTTGCTACACTATTATCACAAAACAGAAGTATGTTATCGTGTCTTAAAGTGACACATAAGGCAAAATATGAAATTTTGTTCACTAAAATCTTTAAATGTCTGTATCATTTTTCTTATATTTAGATTTATTTCTTTGCTTGTTTGTTTTGGGTTTAACGCCGTTTTAACAGTATTTCAGTTACGTAACGGCAGGTAGTTACCAGTGTTCCTGGATTCTGTACTATACAATCTTGTTCTCCATAAGTAACTGCCAGCTTCCCCACATGAATCAGAGGTGGAGGACGAATGATTTAAGACCCAATGTCTAAAATTATCAAATCGTCGAAAAATATCCAAAGGAGAACTTTGCGCCCAGCGGGTGGGTCTTATTAGAAAGTAATCTCGAGGTTATACTCTCTAAGTATCATACAAATATGGCCACAAAATTTAAACTGTCAGGTTTTTTTTTCAACACTTGAGAATTGTTATCTATAAAATATAGTTACACTTAGGGTTATAGCAGGTACCATTCAAATAGACATTTTATTTCTTTTGGCTATTCATATTTTGTAGTGCAATAAAATAAGCAAACCATTGACGGTTTATAGATACGTGACAATAGTTACTTAAACAAAATTAGAAATGAAACATTCTAACATGACCAGATTTGTTTTCCTATTAAATAAATAAAGCTGAAAATGCGTGTATCATACAAAAATTCATTTTTACAGAAGTCACAATAATTGCGTCAACGCGTCAAGCGGCATAGCGGCGCGCTGGAAAAAAAACAACAGAAAATAGGCAAACATTTGATTTATGTCGACAAGGATGTACATAGTAATGTTTGGTAAAGTGTTAGAATCGAAATAATATGTCTCAAACAGTGCTTTGCTCTTGGATAAAATCATATTGATTGTGTGTCGTTTAGATCACATTCCTTCGTGTCCAAACTCCAAACAATGATTTTATTCGATGACAAGTCATTGTTTTGGGTATATTATTTCTTAAATAAAACGCAATGAACCAGTTAGCATTTTATAATGTTAATCTGACTGAACTGTTTGAGTGCAAAATTAAACCTGTCGAATAAGTGTAATATTTGACAATCTGTAGAGTGTTAGTTTATGTTTCAAATTTTGTTTTTTTGGCAATTCAATCTAAAGATTGTAGGCACACGTGACGCAGAAACCGACATCCATTGTTCAGTATAACAGGTACATAGCACTCGTTCATCGCACATGGCTTTCCGCTTTCCGTAAAAAAAGAACGGAGAATACCGAGATCGTCTAAGGAAAAGAAATGTCATTTCGGTTTCCAAAACCTTAACGAAGAAAATACAGTTTTGTATTATCAATATCTTATTCAGTAGACTATCTAACATTTTTTTCAGCAGTGTCTGTATATTTACCATTTTGTGAATAACTATAAATGAGACCGAGATAAACTGAATTCCACAGGATTAAACATATCAATATATCAAAATACTATCACCTGAATATAAACAATATGTTAAAATAGATGTTTCGTACAAATTAAAATCAACGATTAAAAGTTGTAAAGCTAGCGAAATGCACTGGCACCAGACCAGAAAGAAAAAAACACTGCACATGTTACACCTTACCGCTAGGTGTACTGTAAGAACCATGAACGGGAAAATGTACCAACCCATTTCAATCGCGCATTTCTCAACTAAAACGCACAGTTCGGTAAATGGGCACACAAGTGGTAATTTGTCTTCCATCGTGCACCAGTATAATATATCACAGAAACACTCCGAATATTTTATGCAGTAACAGAGAGAATAAACAATGAACTTTACGCAAAAGCTCACTGAACTTAAATGGTATAACATTTCCATTATTATGGTATTGTTTGTAAAGAGAAAAGAATGAAGAACACTTCAATAGGATAATAAATATTGTGTGTTCATTCTAATTAAAACAATATTTGTTCAAACTTTTTTTCCTTCTTTGTTTCTATTGGAAAATACCAACCAGATAAAAATCGATATCGCCCAGCCAGGTGATTTCAAGGGGCAAATTTTACCTAATTGTTCATCATGTCAATAAAACCAAATGACTGAGCTTTCACTAGGCAGACAAAAGTGACGGAAGGGTGGTGGTAAATAGTTCCACAAGTACAGTAATTGTCCTTCGGCATGGCTTGTGAAACTTTAAACAAAGAAAATATTTAAGTTCCGTTCACATGTCAATCTTATCTTTGCTACCATACAAAGTTATGAAACTGATAGGTGGACGATTGGATATCAAGGTAATAAAACATAACCACTTGCCAAGTTTAGCATAATGTTTTATCAAAGTAACCTAAACATAATATAATAATGGGGACACACGGGATATTATCATAATAATAATGTTTGCGGTAACGCAAAGGGGGAATTATTTTCCGGACATAATGTCTGTTTCTGTGTCATGCAGCGCTCTTACGAATCTCTTTGATGATGTTATTGCCGTTGTTGTTGTTGTTATTGTTTAAGTATGTCTGTTGAACTGAAATATTTTATTTCAATTATGGGCATCTTATGATCATTATGATAATAGGTTAATCATAAAATAAAACTGAATAACGTTTTATTTTCCTGTTGCAAGTCAACTCATATATTGCCTATTACAATTTTATTGATAGGAAATCGTGACAAATGTAATACAATCTATCATCTTATGAAATATCTTTATTTGAATATCATTTTAAAAGTCAAAGATTAATTACTTATATCATATCCACCTTAAAATGATGTTAATCATGAGTTACGCCCAAAATTGAACACGTTTCAATCAAGATGTTTTGTATTCTCCCTATATGCTGGTTACTTCACAGTAACAACTGTCACAAATGTAAGGAAGTAAAAGGTCAATAAGAAACTTGACCATAGTGGCAATTTCCTGACCTAACTGAATTAATCTGAGATATATTTTTATATCCGTATCCGGTTACAATTGAACAGTAAGTATCAAATATGATACTGTAAGATAAATACTTGAATCTTTGTCTGTCAGACAATGACTAGAAATGTCTACGTAGTTGCATGTGGAAATGATGACTTTCAGAAGGGTTGTAACCTGGTCGGTAGGAGGTATGTTGAGACCAACTATAGCATCAAATACTGAAGGCACCAGCTGTCTACACAAGAGCCTCAGCCTGAGCTGTTACAATTGTATTTTTTAAATACACTGTTTTTAATAAATCACAGAGTAGTGCAATTATATTACAAAGTCGAGGAAAAGGAAAATAAAATAGTTATTCGTTTTTCTATCAAAGCAATGTGTTTATTTAATAGATATGCCTCAGGCATATAAATATGCATGTTATTGTATTGACTGCACTCTTTATCTTGAACTTAATTGTGGAACTGAATAACAACGTATAATATTGCGATGAGAATATCAAACATTGCCGTAAGAAAATAATTAGACACATAAAAACGTGCATGGCATAGCAATATGGAAGTTAATTCCGAGTCAGATATGATTCATGATAGTCATGTATATTTTAACAACCAGAACGTTTCATGTTCTTCATTAATAATAAAGGTGTAACGAGAATACCTGTAGCTACAGACAATTTAAACCGTTAATGGCGCGTGCCAATCAACATCAGAAACACGTGCCCCCGCTGCGGCACTAATACGCGGCTTATTGCGGGGATCATGTAGCGCTATTAATTTTAGAATAATATACCAGAACAGATACGAGAAACATTCTTCATAATTTTGTAAGCAGTGTTTTTACGATGAGCTCCGAAAAGCAAATACCTACATGCGCAAAAAATGCAGGTATACCAATTTTACTTCAATAATTAGAATTGTATAAACATGTGTCATTCAAAGCTGACAGGTAAATTGCTCAGGGTATCCTAATTTAGCTCTATTCTGTATTTAATCGATCTTCATTAAGACACGAAAGGTGGGTCATTCTTTACATACCAGCGGGTTTAGTGATACCCAAACATAATTAGATTTGCCGGACAGCCGGGCAGAGAGCTGACTTATGAGAATACAATATTTCGGGTTTAACATTGATTGGGTCAGTCTTCTAACTTGAGCTTGAACTTTTTAAAATTGGTTTTCATGTAAATAGCTTTATTTGAAATTTCAACATGCGTTCGAAAATACGTATTTAACAGTATGTACCAATAATCTCTGAGAAGGGAAGTATTTTCGCATACGAACATACTTTTAATGTAAAAGTGTTGTAAAATGTAAATTTATATGTATTTGTATTGTACAACACGATGTCACTATAATAAAATTTACTTACTTACTTACTTGCTTACTTACTTTAATGAAAGTGTAAAGCTTAATATATAAGATCCTCAGATATGCGCGAGATCTGATTTTTTATCGATGAGTAAAGTGGGACTCCCCACCGGGATTTTATACGAATTCATTATCCATAAGATAATAGGATAGAAGGTCATATTATGATGTTATGAACATAATTTCTCACTAAACAGTAGAAATATCGATATAGTTGTGACCTGTGGGAGTCATTAGTACACCATTAACAGCAGAAACAATCAATTAATGGCGGCTCGCCTGTCAGGAAATGAAAAATCCATATGTTCTATGTAATAGCCTGTTCTGCATATTTTACATACTTAGCAAAGATAAATGTTGTATTTTTGTTAAAGCTGGGTTATTTTACATACACCAGGGTCAACTGATCGAAATTTTCTCAAATATGCAAAATAAATAAAAGTTTCTTGTTTAAAATGTACTTTACCGGCAAAAAACTATTTTTGAAGAAGTTTAATGAAAACAGAACAAAACATTTTTTTTCAGTGAAATTCAACGAAAACAACCAGTACAGCATAGCATGTAAATGAGAACCGTGTTTTTCCTTTTATATTAGTCATTTACTAAATGTCACACAATGCTCTTTTCCGACTTAGTGCGTTTTACAACAACACAGCGGATTTTACCATCCATTTGAGAAATTTTTGTTCAGAGGCATAGTGAAAGGCTACTTATTGTATCTGGCTAAATATTTATGTTGCCTATTAAAGAATTTAGACGTATTAAGCAACGGCTTACATATTTATTTGGATATTTCAGAACAATAATTTCTATTTATTGTCCTCTAACAAGTACATGGATATTTTTCTACCTGATTCACACATCCCAGTGAAATCCATTACAATAAGTACAAAGTTTCTTTTAGCGTAATTCATTTTTTTTTTATTTTTATGTTTATTTAGATAAATTTCACTGGGTTATAAGCCTATGTTGGCATAAAAACACGTGATATAAACGAACAGTGGTGGCATAAACAGGATGTCAGCGTAGTTCAATGCCGAAAAGATAGGCGAACGTTAAATCAATGATGCTGAAAGCATTATAAAGCATGATGCTATACTTGTCCCCTACGAGCATCATCACCCCTAGACCTATAATGTCCTATCCCCCCGTTAAAAGCTCTATACATCGTTATCCACTATTATTTTTGTTGTAAACATCGTAATAATTGCAACATGAGTGATATAGTTATTCGGAGGTAAAAAGTTTGAACCCAACCCGGCAGTTAGGCCCTTTGAGCTTAAAACTACACTCGGTGCTCTTTTTCAAATGGTCTAAGCTTTTTACCAATACATTCATTGAAATCACAGTTTAGCTGATTCATATCGCAATATATTTCCTTAATGATTAAAAATTATAAAAACAAAAATGGCGGAAATGCTTATTTCCGTAACTGATAAGTCAAGTGCCAACACTTGTAAACAACCGTATTTGGAAACATTATTCTGAAATATACTGACATTTTATACTGTATTATTTTCATCTGTTTACATTTAAAAAGAAAATGAGAAACATTTTAAATCGTAAAAATTGAAGCGTAATAAAATATAAACTTACCTCTTAAAACAAATTCCTTAAAAAATTATTGATATTTTCTCCTTTCTTACAATTTTTTTTATTTTTAACTATATATTTATTGTCTGTCTTCTATATATAATATGAAAACAGAACTGTTTAAGAAATATATTAATTCAATTTCTCGCGTTCATAAAATGAATATTGAACATGTAGTGCGGCCGGCATCTCATTATAATATTGGTCTCCGTTGCAATGATTGGTTAACGATGGTCACGTGGATATGTGCGAGTACGTAATCTAGACGATAGGCCAAAGTAAAAAAAATGCTGGTTTTACCCAATGACAATAAAGTTAAAAGAAGTTGTCAACAGAAATATACATTTTGAGCATGATTTATTTTGGCGATCTTGATTCCGGGGTAATCACTGCGTTCACCCACGTTTGAGATATCTTACTTCCAATACGACCATTCTAAACTACTAGTATCATTATATATCAGGAGCATTTTTTTGTGATTTTTAACTTGTCAAGGATATGAATGAATATTTCAGCCGTTTACAAATCTTCGTCTAGGGATTTTCTTTTCGGTGTAGTATACATATTTCTGTAGTCGCTTTTAGTTCATTTTCACATTTCTCTAATATATAACCATATGTACATATTTTTATCTTCTGGCAAAATCTTCTTTTATCTTCTATTGCCTTTACTTTACACTGTTTATGCCAATAAGACTTAATTTTTACTTACTTAGGATGCATTTTTACATTGTTAAATGTCTATAGACAATTTAGATAAGGTGATAATTTATCATTATTATTATTATTATTATTAATTACTAGTAGTTTTCCCATTTTCTGTATTCACTTCAAATGTGTATACTAGTACATTCCGATTTTCCTGTATTCACTTTAAAGTATATACTAGTAGTTTTCCAATTTTTTGTACTCACTTCAAGTTTGTATCCTATTAGCTCTCCCATTTTCTGCATGCACTTCAAATTTCTATATTAGTAGTTTTCCCATTTTTCTGTATTCACTTTAATGTATATACTAGTAATTTCCCTACTTTTCTGTATTCACTTCATTGTATATGCTACTAGATTAGTCACATCCAGCGAAGAAATCCTATCTAAATATTCACTTTTACAAAGTTAAGAAAGTTATTGTCTCCAGTTTAATACTTCAACGCGAAGCATAGAAGATTTCACAAGGAATTTTTAAATTAGCAAAACTACTAGCATATAAGAGGATAATTATCAAATAAGAATACGATGCTGACATAGCAGTGTGTAACGACTGGCGCTACAAAGAAACTGATCTTAGGGACAATTGAAACAGGAACATCACTTCGAGCATCGAGAATAACCGTAGATTATGTGCCTCTGAAATGAATCATATCAGAAAACATTGAACCTGAGTTGAATAAAGTAAATCCAACGACCAAATTTTTTATGCAATGACAGCAGCTAGAGAATTTATCACAAGTAAATTTAGAGAAATTGGTTATTGTAAATTTAGAAGTATCTGTTACGAGATTATGGAGTATAACCCCGCCCATGCGGTTGAAGAATATTATAAACATTCCACATACTTCGTCAAAGTCAACAGAACTAACATTTATGCAGTAGTATGTAGAAAGATCCCAAATGATTCATGTTCGACTCCCATATTTTGGACCTAGTACCAGTTAAAATTTGAGGAGGTCGCAAAAGGTAGTTTAAATACGTTTCCATGCATAACCGACATAAAAACTATAAACGTTTCCATTAAACCAGAAACAAAATTATGCAAATGTGCATTTTTACACTCACTTCCACAAATGACGTTCATACTCTGATGAATGAATGTGGCATGTATGGATGGAAGGGAATAACCCGAAGAGGCTGAAATAATCGCGTCAGGCATGAATAACAACCACATAGACAAAACGCTTCTATACTATCGATATCGCTATGTTGCATGCGTAACTTGAAAGAAGTTAGCCAGCTCGATCACTAGTTCAGCAACATGTAAGGCACCATTGTTTTCAAAGACGACGTGTTTAGGACAATCATTTATTTGTTAAGATTTAATTATCTCGCGTGCACGACGTCTTATCTCGAGCACGCGATATCCTATCTTGAGCGCACGAGTTTTTAACTCACTACCCGTGAACTCGAAATATTATCACGTGTGCTCGACATCTTATCTCGTTCGCGCGACATCTTATCTTGAGCGTACGAACTCTTATCTCGTGTGCTCGACATCTTATCTCGTGCGCACAACATCTTATCTCGAGAGTACGACATCTTATCTCTAGGGCACGACATCTTACCTCGTTCGCTCGACATTTTATCTCGTGCGCACAACATCTTATCTCGAGAGCACGACATCTTATACCGAGCGCACGACATCTTTTCTATATATACGAGCGTATTATGGGCTTTTTTTTAGTATTGAGGTCATCAGTAAAAACATACGGACGAGCAGATACTTAGGGTCCCGCCTATTCAGTTATTTTTTAAACTTCCCACAAGTACAAGTTCATCACATGTGCACATAATCTTATCTTCAAAATTAAACAATAATGCTTACTGCATGATAGAAAGCAACAAATCGCAGTTCGACGTATACATCATTTCGGACATTGTCAGGTTATTGCATTCGTAAATTAAGGGGAAAACAGGGAAATTCTTTGATATATAGGCGAAGCCTACATACTTAATCTGTTAAGGACTCGAATTAATTTTTTGCGTCACCACTGAATTTGCTGCGATTTTATCAGTTTGTGTTTTTAACTTATTAACCTTTAAACCCGTGTAGCAAATAAGGTGGGAGTCGTAAGTTTTTACTGATGACCTGAATATACACAAAGGACTCTAATATATATATATATATATATATAATATATATATACATATATAAGATGTCGTGCGCTCGAGAAAAGATGTCGTACGCACAAGTTAAGGTGTCGAGCGCTCGAGATAAGAAGTCGTGCGATACTTATTAAGAATTCAGATGATTTGCTGATCCTATTCTGTCGTTCATTTCATGTGCATTCCATAAAAGATCATTTCTTATATTAACATTATATTCCCTTTCCATTTGACGTCATTTACGGAACATTCTACCTGCCTATGTGCGGACGTCGTCAAAACAGCGGCCCGTTATCACTAAGCAGCGTTGTTGTAACTCTGGCGCATTTCCTCTTCATGCTTTTGCTGTTCATACAAAATGAACGTCAAACTATTCAATGGAAAAGAATAGGACGAATATAAATATATAAATGTAAATGCATGTCCTAAACTAACCACCGTAACAATTAAATGGTTTATCTCTAAAATTATTTTGATTATAGACACATAAGGTAATAAAATATTCAAGGTCAATGGCAATAATGTTGGTTTAAATACTTCCGTATAAACTCTTTGTAAAAAAAGGCCGATATTCTGTTTTACTGATTTTCATTAAACATTAAAAGCATTTACGTTCTGGTGGGACGATGATGTCGTAAAGCTAATGACACTGCTATTCTTTATTTCAGTGTTTCGGCATGTTCAAAAGCGAATGCATGCTCCTATTTTTTCGTGCCTTAACCGATCTTTATTCAATTATCGTATTGTATTTATGCTTTATCAGAACTAATTATCAACCTATAACACATATTTTGGAACAATCATATTCTTATTGTATCTGCATCATATGTTTGTATATTTGTAGTTAGTCAAGAGTACTATTATGTGCTTTTTGCCAATAAATCAATGAAAATATTTATTATCAACACAAATAGCTATCATACAAAACATTTCAATGACACCAAAGAAAAACTGTGAAAGAGTCAGCTCATTTGGTCGCACCGTCATCTTTTGTAACTAAAATGTGAAGGAATTTAGAAAATGCACACGTTTTCATTTACAGAACAAGAAATTGACAATACGATTATCGATACATTTATTCTATCGATATAATTGGGTAAAGATAATATTATAAGTGTGTTTGGTATTAAGAAAATAACAAAGAGTATAAGATAAAGATATGTTTTATTTTAGGTCGACAAGACATATAACAATACAACTTACAAGTGTAAGACGGACTTTTCCCTACCCCAGGGACAGTGTATAATGAAAAATCGAGCGTTAGCGAGGTGTTTTATCCAAGCTGGATAAATAAATTATTATATAGGTTATGACGTCATAATAGTGTACTAAATGAAATGAATTGAAAATAGAGCGGCCACGACGAAATGCTCTTTTTTTATGAATTGTTACACCCTCAATACGTCATAGTGGCTTCAGAAATGAAACTGAACATGTAGTCGGATCTATGGTGGCATATTTCTGCCAACCACATATCCGCTTATTTATGTAGACAGTGTTCACTAAAAATGTCACATATCCAGTCATTATTGGCAAGTGGCAAAATTGCGTGTTATCCAGATAATTATGCTAACAGGACAAAACTGCCTGTTAGTGCCCTCTTCTGCCATCCACATATTCACATAAATAAGTGGTTATTGTGAAAGTGTCCTGATATTCAGTTAATATTCGTACCCAAACTGGCGATTAACGGTTAGATTTTTCGTCCCCTATACGGAATGAATGGGTGTATATCTACCTCGTCCCCAACCAACACCACTAATGGTTTGTGCAACTTGTAGAAATGATTTATAACATTCAGAATTTATTTATTTGTTGGGTTTAACGTCGCACTGACACAAGCATAGGTCATATGGCGACTTCCCAGCTTTGATGGTGGAGGAAGACCCCAGGTGCCCTTCCGGGCGTTATTTCATCACGAGCGGGCACCTGGGTAGAACCATTGACCTACGGTAAGCCAGCTGGATGGCTTTCTCACGCCCCAAGTGAGGCTCGAACCCACATCGATGAGGGGCAAGTGATTTTGAAGTCAGCGGCCTTAACCACTCGGCCACGGAGGCCCTCATAACATTCAGACGGAATGATAAATTTGCATATTTACTATGCCCATTTATGTATTTCATTCATTTCGTAATGATAGGGGACGATTACGGGATATTGCCAATCATAACTGACTAACTGACAAAAATCAAGATACCTAGTTAACGTAAGTGAATAATGTAGATGGCAGTAGTGGGCACTAACAGGCAGCTTTGGCCTGCTAAGATACTTAAGTGGATAACACGCAATTTTGTCACTTGCCAGATAATAACTGAATAAGTGACATTTTTACGAAAAATTTCGAGATAAATAAGTGGATATGTGGTTGGCAGAAATATGCCTCCATAGGATTCAAATCAAACTGGTATGCTATATTCATGCGCAAATAATGCGGCTGATATCAAGGAATACAATTGTTCCAGTTACAGTTTTTTTATCGACGAAAACGTGAAATTACATTCCTCTTGTCCTAGGGAGATGACAAACATATTGTATAGATCAATGAATGATAGACGGAGTCAATTAAGCTGTCTTTAATCAACAGTAAAATACGGGATTTCCTGGGAACTATAGTTAGTGACACAATGGTGAATATTGATTCAGTTGTGCCTTTCTATGATTTATTTATCATTGCGAGGAAAAGGCAGTTAGAACACGTCAAATGAATTGTATGAGATCTTTCCGGAGAGCCGACATATAAATGCGCCATATGTAAATCATGTAATATGAATAGCTCTTTCCAATCTGATAAATTTACGATTTCCGCGGGGACCGAGAATTCCGAATGTCTGGATACAAATCAGGAACCACTTTATTAGAAATATAATACATATTTTGTTACATGCAGCTATATTCCTCCAATAGTTTGATATTTGGATTCAGACGTGCTTTCATAATTGTAATCAAATATATTGAAAGCGATTAATAAAATAATTATATTTACAATCAACGTGGTGTATTTATACACCCCTCCACCTAAAACGTAAGTGACTATATTACCATCACTCATTAAAAAAGACTTCCTATACATGGACACAGCATTGTTATGTTTACTGATCCTTTGGGATCATGGAGTCCAGTCATGCATTACTGTATAATAGAATTCCGCTTAGATTGGTGCTGGGGCTAAGGGAGTGTTGCATATTTCATTACCTCTAATTAACAGACTAAATCAGTCCGAGTCTGTTGTAATTATACTTGGCTGGCTATGTTCTATACATTTAACATATTTTCTTTACATTTTATTAACTGCTGCATAATGTTTAAAAGACTTGCGGCTCTTCTTTCCACTTTATGCAGTAGCAAACTCAGACGAATACAAATCACACTTGAATACGTGTAACAAGGCCTGAGTAGAAAGCATATATAATAGTAAATATATAAATTGTATTGCATTTTACAAACACAATGTAAACAGACATTCTTATTTCCACAGGGATTTTTTTTAGACAGTATATATACAGCAGGAAATCTCGAATACTGAAGTGATTTGAAATTGCTGTCTCTTGAGATATTGTGTATCATGCACTGGCAACAAATCTCCGCCATAATGGTGGCAGACACTTTAAAGTCTATATCATATCACCTGCTAATGAAATCATTCAAAATTCTGATCAGTATTAAAACATTATTATCATAATTTCAACTTACCTGGCGGTCATGTCTCGTTAATTACTTTTAAAAAAATAAAACGTCACCGGTTCATGACTGTAACTGCAACAACGAATGCTTCTCAAACAGTTGACGGACACACCGATACATGATTTAAACATGTACAGTAAGTTGAGTCAAAAATAAATGTGAGAATACAGACATTACAGTATAAAAAAATCAAACTGAGATATTAACTTTCAAAACATATATTCAATTATTCTGCCAAAACGTAACCAGTTGCACTTTTGCGAGCTGCCAGCAAGTAAATACATGTATTAAGAATTTTGGAGGTTTAAAGTGTCTTACAGCTCAAAATGGCTGGCATAAAAAATAAATTTAAAAAATAGCACTTTCAATAAGCAACCGGTGTCACTCTCTTATTATCTCTATCTTGCAGTTGGGGAAATATAACACATCGAACCTGTTCTAATTGTATCAATGACGTTCATTTATGTAAGATTGTAATAGTCTTAGACATATACTTGGAGTTAATACAAACCAACAGTCACCGGTCAGGGAAACAATTCCATTAAAAAGGGGCATTATTGTATTATCAGTCACAGGGTTATTTTTGAAAATAAAGACACCGTGATGATGTCTCATCGTGCATTTTATTTGATACGTAAGGGTGTTAAGAATGGAAAGAAATCACCAAAGGACAATTTCTCTGTGAATAAACGCAGAATGTTTCGTGATGTATATTCATCAGGCGAGGAAATTACTACCAGTCCTCATGAAAAATTACTTGGTGTTAACATTGACACCACACTTACTTCGTACTGATCTTTTTACACTGTTTTATAACGCGTTTTGACTATTGTTGTATAATTTTGGGAAATTGTGGTATCGTCTAGAAGATAAATTAATTCGTTTTCAAAAGAGGGCTGCTAGAACTATGTCATGTATAAAACCATATATGGTACAGCTTCAGGAGACTATGCGCGCACAATATTGCACATGCAGACTCTATGTATATATTATAGTAACTCTGCATTTTTTTCTGAAAGAACCTAACATGCACCATGCACAACTACTGTTGTTACTAATCACTTTTGTGAAGTTTCATTAAATTGTGTCAAGTGGATGTGGAGAGTTGGTACGCCGGGGTGAAGGGGGGGGGGAGTGTACAAAAATTCAAGTCAATAGCTTTGAAAGAAACAAAGATATTGGACGTTATATAAAACTTTAACCAAAAATTCTGAGTTAAAAAGGCGCATAACTCTGTCAATATTCAATATCAGAGTTATGGGAATTGTTTTTCCTGGTGTAGACTTTAATAGTAAATAACTATTTCAAGTTTCAAGTCAAAAGCTTTGACAGTAACAGAGATATTTGGCTATAAAAACATTAACCGAAAGCTTCTAAGTTAAAAAGGGGCATAATTCTGTCAAAATTCACATCAGAGTTATGGGGATTGTTTCTTCTGGAGTAAATAACTTTTTTAAGTTTCAAGTCAGTAGCTTTGATAGTAACAGAGATATTTGATTTTATCAAAAACTAACCAACGCCGACGCCGGGGCGAGTGCAATAGCTCTACTTTTTCTTCAAAAAATCGAGCCAAAAAAGACACCTCCGCATTTATCAGATGAGTAGCTGAACCATTAATCCTTCTTACTTTAATCTACTGTTTTTTGCTAGTTTAGAATATCCTATTACTATTTATTCTGAGCAGAACGTTCTTTGTGCTTATACATGCACTTTAAAAGCTGGTTTATATCAACACAAATGTTTTGTCACGTAACTTGTTATTGTGATTTGTGTATATGTTCACATGGGCCTATGACCTATTGAATCTTCTTCTTTTGAATTTTGGCATCTGGTGAGACTGAGTAAACACAGTTAGCTTGGCATAATAATCAGTCACAAGTCCTAAATTTGAAGATTGGGGTTGAAAAAAAAACAACATATAAACTCTCACTTACATAAAATTATTCACTATGTATATTACGGAACGTTTTCTTTAAATTCCAAGGGGAAGATATGACCTTCTTTCTTGGAAGACAAAGGTAAAATATAGCTAATTTTGGCAAAAGGAAGCAGCCTATATTCAGCTGTAAAATACAGCATCGCTGACTTGATTTTCAACAGGAATTTAAAAGGACCTTGGGTGAATGACTGACATAATTTGACTTTCATTTGTCATTTTTTTGTGATTGAACAGTTCGAGTACAGCTAAATACAGTTTGATTCATTACATCTTAGCTGTGTTTAAATTCAACCAAATATATTACTCATGGTGTTCACAATACTGATTAGTCTATGTTTTGTCAATAGGAGGTAACTTCTGGTTTGTATAATTATGCCCCTTTTCTCTGTATTCAGACCTTGTCTTTTGCTCCCGAGGGATAATAAAGCTCTTTTCCTTCTCAAAATATAGCGTCTAGATAATCATAGCTATAAAGACATTTACTGAGAGAGTAAAGGCGAAAAAGGAAGAATTCAGAAAAAATGTTTTTAAAAACTAAAAATGGTTATGTAATCAGTTGCCACACTAAATAATTATATGACTTTGTGGTCATAAAATTCTGATAACTTTTCTCTTAATCATTGTTTTCATCCATCATTATTTCATATAAAAGGAATTCATATATTAAAGGAATTTTGTTAAAACATTTCCTCAGGCAGAACTTTTTCCTGCCAAGATAATTTCCATAGACCGCTTTGGTTTTTTTCTACTCTGGCGAATTTCTTTCTTTCTAGTTCTTTTCCTTTAAAATATGCATATTTCGCAGTGTAAGGTATTCTGGCTCTAAAAAGGAAAACGTCTTATTACAGCTCGTACGGAATTCTTACTTTTTTCTGGGCATAAAGTTCGTATGGGAAGTATAAAGTAAATAGCAAAAACATATTAAGTACCAACGGATTAATATGGCTTTACTTGAAAAATCTTATATTTCCATTACTTCTCCATTCATCAATTAACAATCATGCTGCAGAATTATTTTCTAATTCCCGCTATATTCTAAAGTCCTATTTTTTCTTAATTAACAAGTTAATTAATTAATCTTTATTTGAACTATAATAATAGTATATAACCTGTATTTTCCGTAGAGTTCTTTTTATTGTTAGAAAAAATTAAATCATATAGTTGACCAACAATCAATATAATATCATTTGTTCAAAAATAACATTTGTAAAAACCCAATTTTCAACGTCAAATAGGAAATATAAAAGGAAAAAATACCTTAAATAATATATGTGAGGTGGGAGAGGAGGGTGAAATGGCAAAAAGAATGGAACAAACTAATCAAATCTTATTACGCCCGGATGAAATGACCAAAACAGCCCGAGTTGGCCCTATACCTGTTAATCATTATCAACGAGATTAAGATTTCTACACTAAGTTTAAATGCAAAATTATCTTCCTATATTTATGCTCCATACCTCAAGATCTGCCTACAACACTGTACGAGTATCATCTGCTCAGCAGCGCACCCGTAGTAAGACCTCATGTGCAGCTCCTGGCGTGATTTCTAGCAATGGTAGAACCTGCGATAGTCCACATGGAGGTAGGATGATTTTCTCACATAACAGAATTCTACACACAAAGCGAGGTTTCGAACCCACATTAATGTGGGGCAATTAAGTGATTCGACTTTAACCACTAGGATTAACCGCCTCGATAGCCTAGTTGTAGAGCGTCCGCTTCGAGTGCGGGAGGTCGTGGGTTCCTTCACAATCGACCTAAAATAAATCATGTATAAACTAACCACTAGGATTACTACTCCACAGTGAGGAAATTTGTGACCTTGACGTTGAGCCTGCATGGGTTTTGCATAATAAGTGAACATTTGACCACAGTTTCAAGAAAATCCTTCAAGTGGTTTAGCAGAAAAGGAGGGGACAGGAAATTGAAGGCTCACACATTTGAGTTGTGACCTTGACCTTGATCTGGCATGGGTGACTTTTGAGTTCTGCACCTCGTCTTGATAAAGGGAGTATTACAGCCAAGTCATATTAAAATCCTTCAAGGGGTTTAGGAGATACAGAACGGACATTAAATGGAAGGCTCAAACCTTTGGCCTTGAGTTGTGACTTGACCTCGCGCCAACACGGCTGACTCCTGAGTTCTGCACATCGTCTTGATGTGGTGATCATTTGACATTACTAGAGTCAAACAGAAAAAGCTACTTTCAAAGAGTGTCCACAGCACAGAAATAAACGAAAATTACTGTACCGGTAACAATGGCAGTGAACTGGACTCGAGGCGAAACAGGCAGGATTTTCAAGTGTGAGAAGTTGGCGAGAAGTTCGACATTCGACATTGAACATTCGTTCTCAGAACGATATTAGACATTTGAAGCGTGAAGTTGGCAATAAGTTAAACTTTCGACATTGAACATTCGATTTCAGAACGACATTCGACATTCTATTTCAGAACGACATTGGACATTCGCATCTAGAACAACATTCGACATTCGATTTCAGAACGACATTCGACATTCACATCTAGAACGACATTGGACATTCGATACCAGAACGACATTGGACATTCGATCTCAGAACGACATTGGACATTCGATACCAGAACGACATTCGACATTCGATTTCAGAACGACATTGGACATTCGATTTCAGAACGACATTCGACATTCGATACCAGAACGACATTCGACATTCGATTTCAGAACGACATTGGACATTTGATACCAGATCTACATTCGACATTCGATTTCAGAACGACATTGGACATTCGATTTCAGAACGACATTCGATACCAGAACGACATTCGACATTCGATTTCAGAACGATATTGGACATTTGATACCAGATCTACATTCAACATTCGATTTCAGAACGAAATTAGACATTCGATTTCAGAACGACATTCGACATTCGATACCAGAACGACATTGGACATTCGATTTCAGAACGACATTGGACATTTAATACCAGAACGACATTCGACATTCGATACCAGAACGACATTCGACATTCGATTTCAGAACGACATTGGACATTTGATACCAGATCTACATTCGACATTCGATTTCAGAACGACATTGGACATTCGATTTCAGAACGACATTCGATACCAGAACGACATTCGACATTCGATTTCAGAACGATATTGGACATTTGATACCAGATCTACATTCAACATTCGATTTCAGAACGAAATTAGACATTCGATTTCAGAACGACATTCGACATTCGATACCAGAACGACATTGGACATTCGATTTCAGAACGACATTGGACATTTCATACCAGAACGACATTAGACATTCGATTTCAGAACGACATTCGACATTCGATTTTAGAACGACATTCTATTTCAGAACGACATTCGACATTCGATACCAGAACGACATTCGACATTCGATTTCAGAACGACATTCGACATTCGATTTCAGAACGACATTGGACATTCGATTTCGGAACGACATTGGACATTCTATTTCAGAACGACATTGGACATTTGATACCAGATCTACATTCGACATTCGATTTCAGAACGACATTGGACATTCGATTTCAGAACGACATTCGACATTCGATACCAGAACGACATTCGACATTCGATACAAGAACGACATTCGACATTTGATACTAGATCTACATTCGACATTCGATTTCAGAACGACATTCGACATTCGATTTCAGAACGACATTGGACATTTTATACCAGATCTACATTCGACATTCGATTTTAGAACAACATTGGACATTCGATTTCAGAACGACATTGGACATTCCGTACCAGAACGACATTGGACATTCGTTTTCAGAACGACATTCGACATTCAATTTCAGAACAACATTGGACATTCGAGTCTAGAACGAGATTGGACATTCGAACCCAGAACAACATTGGACATTCGAATCCTAAACGACATTGGACATTCGAACCTAGAACGACATTAGACATTCGAATCCAGAACGACATTAGATATACGAACCCAGAACGACATTGGACATTCGAATCCAAAACGACATTATTAGTGTCAGTTATCACCGGTTCCCGAAAGTCTGTAAGTGCTCCTGAAAGTGTCACAGACTGTTTAAAATGATTTTGTTAAAAAACAGGAACTACTTGGTTAGTATTATTACTCCAGGCACAAGTTCTTGAAAGTCAGCGAGTCATCCTAATGTGTCGAAGACCGTTCTGAATTGTTTTAAAGGACACGTGGATTGCTGGATAGGTGTTTTCTACCTTGGCACCGATTCCTGAAAGTTTGCGAGTGCTCCTGAAAGTGTCGCAGACCATTCTAAATGATTGAAAAAGAAACATGGACTATTGTGAGATTTTTTCTCCGGTGGAACCGTTTCCTGAAAGTCTGTGAGTCCTCCTGAAAGTGTCGTAGACCATTCTAAGTTACTTTAAAAGAAACATGGACTATTGTGACGATTTTTTCTCCCTTGGAACCGTTTCTTGAAAGTCTGCAAGGGCTCCTGAAAGTGTCGTAGACCATTCTAAGTTACTTAAAAGAAACATGGACATTGTGACGATGTTTTCTCCCTTGGAACCGTTTCCTGAAAGTCTGCGAGTGCTGCTGAAAGTGTCGCAGACCATTCTAAATGATTGAAAAAGAAACACGGACTATTGTGACGATGTTTTCTCCCTTAGCACAGATTCCTGAAAGTCTGCGAGTGCTCCTGAAAATGTCACAGACCGTTCTTAATGGTTTAAAATGATAGTTCTTGTGAACTTCCAAAAGAAACAAGAACTATCATTTCAACCTATTAAGAACAGTCTGTGACATTTTCAGGAGGACTCGCAGACTTTCAAGAACCGGTACCAAGAGAGATAACACTAACCAAGTAGTTCTTGTTTCTTTTTTAATCATTAAAGATGGTCTGCGACACTTTCAGGAACGCTCGCATACTTTCAAGAATAGATGCCAAGTGAGAAAACACCGTCCTATTAGCCTCTGTATCAATTCAACCGATAATAAACGGTCTGTGACACTTTCAGGAGAACTCTCAGACTTTCAGTAAACGGTGCCAGTGGAGAAAACATCGTCACAATAATCCATGTTTCTTTTTCAATCACTTAGAATAGTCTACGACACTTTCAGGAGGACTCGCAGACTTTCATGAAACGGTTCCAAGGGAGAAAAAATCGTCACAATAGTCCATGTTTCTTTTTCAATCATTTATAATGGTCTGTGACACTTTCAGGAGGACTCGCAGACTTTCAGGAAACGGTGCCAAGGGAGAAAACATCATCACAATAGTCCGTGTTTCTTTTTCAATCATTTAGAATGGTCTGCGACACTTTCAGGAGCACTCGCAGACTTTCAGGAAACGGTTCCAAGGGAGAAAACATCGTCACAATAGTCCATGTTTCTTTTTCAATCTTTTAGAATGGTCTGCGACACGTTCAGGAGAACTCGCAGACTTTCAGGAAACGGTGCCAAGGGAAAATACACCGACCCAGCAATCCACGTGTCCTTTAAAACAATTCAGAACGGTCTTCGACACATTAGGAGGACTCGCAGACTTTCAAGAACTGGTGCCAGGAGTGATAACACTAACCAAGTAGTTCCTGTTTCTTTTTAAATCATTTTAAATGGTCTGCGACAATTTCATGAGCACTCACAGACTTTCAGGAATCGGTGCCAACTGACACTACTAATGTCGTTTTTGATTCGAATGTCCAATGTCGTTCTGGGTTCGTATGTCTAATGTCGTTCTGGGTTCGTATGTCCAATGTCGTTCTAGGTTCGAATATCCAATGTCGTTTTGGATTCGAATGTCCAATGTCGTTCTGGGTTCGTATGTCTAATGTCGTTCTGGATTCGAATGTCCAATGTCGTTCTAGGTTCGAATGTCCAATGTCGTTTGGATTCGAATGTCCAATGTTGTTTCGAAATCGAATGTCCAATGTCGTTTTGAAATCGAATGTCCAATGTCGTTCTGAAATCGAATGTCGTTCTGGTATCGAATGTCGAATGTCGTTCTGAAATCGAATGTCGTTCTGGTATCGAATGTCCAATGTCGTTCTGAAATCGAATGATCAATGTTGTTCTGAAATCGAATGTCGAATGTCGTTCTGGTATCGAATGTCGAATGTCGTTCTGGTATCGAATGTCGAATGTCGATCTGAAATTGAATGTCCAATGTTGTTCTGAAATCGAATGTCGAATGTCGTTCTGGTACCGAATGTCGAATGTCGTTCTGAAATAGAATGTCCAATGTCGTTCTGAAATTGAATGTCGAATGTCGTTCTGAAATCGAATGTCTAATGTCGTTCTGAAATCGAATGTCGAATGTCGTTCTGGTATCGAATGTCGAATGTCGTTCTGAAATAGAATGTCCAATGTCGTTCTGAAATCGAATGTCGAATGTCGTTCTGAAATCGAATATTCAATGTCGTTCTGGTATCGAATGTCGAATGTCGTTCTGAAATAGAATGTCGAATGTCGTTCTGAAATTGAATGTCCAATGTCGTTCTGAAATCGAATGTCCAATGTCGTTCTGAAATCGAATGTCGAATGTCGTTCTGGTATCGAATGTCGAATGTCGTTCTGAAATAGAATGTCCAATGTCGTTCTGAAATCGAATGTCGAATGTCGTTCTGAAATCGAATGTCCAATGTCGTTCTGAAATCGAATGTCGAATGTAGATCTGGTATCAAATGTCCAATGTCGTTCTGAAATCGAATGTCGAATGTAAATCTGGTATCAAATGTCCAATTTCGTTCTGAAATCGAATGTCGTTCTGAAAACGAATGTCGAATGTCGTTCTGAAATCGAATGTCGTTCTGGTATCGAATGTCGTTCTGAAATCGAATGTCCAATGTTGTTTTGAAATCGAATGTCGAATGTCGTTCTGGTATCGAATGTCGAGTGTCGTTCTGAAATCGAATGTCCAATGTCGTTCTGAAATCGAATGTCGAATGTAGATCTGGTATCAAATGTCCAATGTCGTTCTGAAATCGAATGTCGAATGCCGTTCTGGTATCGAATGTCGAATGTCGTTCTGAAATCGAATGTTGAATGTCGTTCTGGTATCGAATGTCCAATGTCGTTATGGTATCGAATGTCCAATGTCGTTCTGGTATCGAATGTCCAATGTCGTTCTAAAATCGAATGTCCAATGTCGTTCTGGGTTCGAATGTCTAATGTCTTTCTAAAATAGAATGTCCAATGTCGTTCTGGTATCCAATGTCCAATGTCGTTCTGAGATCGAATGTTCAATGTCGAATGTTTAACTTATTGCCAACTTCACGCTTCAAATGTCCAATGTCGTTCTGAGATTGAATGTTCATTGTCGAATGTCGAACTTCTCGCCAACTTCACACACTTAGGATTTTCTATGTTCAAATACCTCTTTTAACTTTGGAAAACACTCTGGGGACGATTACGGGTAAGGATCAAGAAGTTCACAAGAAGTTAAGTCAAAATATTACTCACACCTTGCCGTATAATCCGATAATACGATAATCCTATTCAGCACTGCCTTCCAGTCTGAAATGAAGCTTGGAAATGAAGCTCCGCCAAATTTAAAATCGTGGGCTAACGGTCTTTGATTGGCTGATTTTCCCGCTTCATCTCGCGCGTATTTTTAGAAATGGTTGCTGTCAGTAATTTACAAGAAAAAATGTAAATTTCAGCACTCTATTTTCAGAAAGTGTGCCTGGTACGAGGCTAATACACCGGCGGACGACAGAAGACAATACCAGAAATGAATTAAATCACTCATCAAAATTATGTATTATGTATGTATTATGTATGTATGATACAAACTGTGCATTCAGACAAACCCAACTGTGCGAATTAGATTGTTAAAGTACATCCTACTATTTTAGAGTACAGATAGGGGTGGGTGCACGGATCCTTCTGAGAAATTTTGAACATCTACAGGAAAAGTGATGCATTAAAAGCCATTTCAGACAAACAATCTGAGCAAATCAGGTTGACAATTATGCTTAAAAAAGAAATTATTTCAGCCTTGACCAGGAATCAAACACGGGACCTCTCACACCTATTGCGGACACTATGCCACGTCACTGAAAAAAGCTAACTCGATAGTAAGGAAGTACATGTATTTTAAATGCACCCTTATACTCCATCCACCCTACTACATCTGGATAATTTGAGTACAGATGCCGACCGAGGTACAGGGGTCCTCACAAAGAACTCATGAAATTCTGCTTTTTAAGCCATATCATACAATAACTCTGAGCAAGTCAGGTTGACAAGTACACCACAGTTGCCTGGAAAATTGAATACAGGTACTGAAAAAGTTTAAAGGGTCCTCCCAGAGAAATGTTTGAAATCCACAAGTACATTTTAAATCCATTGTTGACAACAAAATCTGAGCAAATAAACTTGAAAAACCTGAGATTTTTTAGTTGGGTTTAACGTCACACCGACACAATTGTAGGTCATATGGGGATTTTCCAGGTGCTCCTCCGGGCATTATTTCATCACGGACAGGCACCTGGGAAGAACCATCGACCTTCCGTAAGCCAGCTGGATTGCTTCCTCACATGAAGAATTATACGCCCCAAGCGAGGCGCGAACCTCCATCGGAAAGGGGCAAGTTCTTTAAAGTCAGCGGGAGGCCCCCATAAAATTGGAGAATAAGTGAGGTTTGGGATTATAAGTAAAAGTAATAAATATGTCATACGGAAGCGCTGACGGGACACATGAGTTACGATTAAGTAATTTTATTGTATACCTTACTATTAATCGTAACAAAAAAAAATGTCAAAAACGGTCATTACGACCGCCACTGACGGATCTGTAATGGCGCAGTGTGCCTCATGCGCCATAATCGTAATTGCCCAGGGTAACCGGATGTCAGAACGTTCTGACGTTGACGTTATGAAGCAACGTCATTATGGCGGGTGAAAGGGTGCTGAATCATTTTCACATCGATTAAAAAATAATTACATGTATAATGTATAGAAATCCTGTGTTTTCACGCAGCTTGTATTTTATTAATTTATACAAGTAATCTTGTTTGTTTTAGATGGATGAAAAGATGCACCATGGAAATAATCGGCTTGAGATTTGTATGTTTATACAACAACGAAAGCAAAATTTGCTTGTATGATAGCAACCAATTGCAAACAGTACAGAAAGGTAAATAGAAATATATCTTTTTGGAAAAAACAATGTTCTCCAAACAAACAAAAATTACCTGGAAGATAAAGGGATACTTCTGCATAATGTATTTAAGGACAAGGGTCTGAATGAAGCAGCACGTGCAAGTACAAAATGTACCCAGATTCAATAAATGATAAAGAATAGTACAGATAATCATTTTGCATGAATGGTATAATCATTTTGCATGTCATGCATGATTTTTGTGCCCCCAATCTATCTGTCCGTCCAAATTTGTGCCGTGCATTTCTCAAAAGGTCAGCCAGACCAGAGTTATGGTCTTTAACTTTTTGAAAATACACATGAAGTGCTTAAAAGTTTGTTTTGCATACATCTGATCTAATATTTGACATAGAGTCATAAAACAATGTAGGAGTATTGTTCACCATGTGAATTTGTGCACCTGGGTTCAATATGGGATTTCACTCACAAGACGATAGGTATGGCCCTTTTCTTAGTACAATAGTAAAACGTACGCACTAAGGGCGTAAAAACTGTGTCCCACTCATCTTAAAAAGTATTGTCCAGGAATGATAAAACTTTAAAGGAATATTGTTCAGAATGTGAAGTTGTACACTGAGTTTATTTGGGACTGAACTACTCGTACTGTGACTCGATGAACTCCAGAAGAATAAAAATATTTTCTGTTATCTTGTGTTTCTTGATAATTCATCATAGTATCTAACCCCCAACCCTTACCCCACCACTCCTGATGGCTAACACGCCCCACCACTCTTGATGACTCACCTACCCCAACACTCCTGATGACTCACACACCCAGCACTCCTGATGACTCACACACCCCACCACTCCTGATGATTTACTCACCACACCACTCCTGATGACACACACCCCACCACTCCTGACGACTCACACAACGCACCACTCATGATGATTTACACACCCCACCACTCCTGGTGACTCACACACCCAAATGCAAGGCAATATAAGTGTTTACTTAGTCTTAAATTGTCAACAAGTATCAGTTGACCATACAGTGACAGGAAGTGGTTACAACAGTTACCTATGAACATACAGTGACAGGAAGCGGGGACGCCAGTGACCTATGGACATACAGTAATAGGAAGGGGGAAACCAGTGACCTATCGACATACAGTGAAATGAAGTGGGGACACCAGTGACCTATAGACATACAGTGACAGGAAGCGGGGACACAAGTGACCTATGGACATACAGTGACAGGAAGCGGGGACACCATTGGCCTATGGACATACAGTGACAGGAAGCGGGGACACCATTGGCCTATGGACATACAGTGACAGGAAGCGGGGACACCTGTGACCTATGGACATACAGTGACAGGAAGCGGGGACACCAGTGACCTATGGACATACATTGACAGGAAGTGGGGACACCATTGGCCTTTGGACATACAGGGACAGGAAGCGGGGACACCAGTGACCTAAGGACTTACAGTGACAGGAAGCGGGGACACCATTGGCCTATGGACATACAGTGACAGGAAGTGGGGACACCATTGGCCTATGGACATACAATGACAGGAAGCGGGGACACCATTGGCCTATGGTCATACAGTGACAGGAAGCGGGGACAACATTGGCCTATGGACATACAGTGACAGAAAGCGGGGACACCATTGGCCTATGGACATACAGTGACAGAAAGTGGTGACACCATTGGCCTATGGACATACAGTGACAGGAAGCGGGGACACCATTGGCCTATGGACATACAGTGACAGAAAGTGGGGACACCACTGGCCTATGGACATACAGTGACAGGAAGCGGGAACACCAGTGACCTATGGTCATATAGTGACAGGAAGCGGGGACGCCAGTGACCTACGGACATACAGTGACAGGAAGCGGGGACGCCAGTGACCTAAAGACATACAGTGACAGGAAGCGGTGACACCAGTGATCTATGACCATACAGTGACAGGAAGCGGGGACACAAGTGACCTATGGACATACAGTGACAGAAAGCGGAAACAACAGTGACCTATGGACATACAGTGAAAGGAAGTGGGGACAACAGTGACCTATGGACATACAGTGACAGGAAGCGGGGACACAAGTGACCTATGGACATACAGTGACAGGAAGCGGGGACACCATTGGCCTATGGACATACAGTGACAGGAAGCGGGGACACCATTGGCCTATGGACATACAGTGACAGGAAGCGGGGACACCAGTGACCTATGGACATACAGTGACAGGAAGCGGGGACACCAGTGACCTATGGACATACATTGACAGGAAGTGGGGACACCATTGGCTTTTGGACATACAGGGACAGGAAGCGGGGACACCAGTGACCTAAGGACTTACAGTGACAGGAAGCGGGGACACCACTTGCCTATGGACATACAGTGACAGGAAGCGGGGACACCATTGGCCTATGGTCATACAGTGACAGGAAGCGGGGACAACATTGGCCTATGGACATACAGTGGCAGAAAGTGGGGCCACCATTGGCCTATGGACATACAGTGACAGAAAGTGGGGACACCATTGGCCTATGGACATACAGTGACAGGAAGCGGGGACACCATTGGCCTATGGACATACAGTGACAGGAAGCGGGGACACCAGTGACCTATGGTCATATAGTGACAGGAAGCGGGGACGCCAGTGACCTACGGACATACAGTGACAGGAAGCGGGGACGCCAGAGACCTTTGACCATACAGTGACAGGAAGCGGGAACACAAGTGACCTATGGACATACAGTGACACGAAGCGGGGACTCAAGTGACCTATGGACATACAGTGACAGGAAGCGGGACACAAATGACCTATGGACATACAGTGACAAGAAGCGGGATCAGTGACTTTTGGACATGCAGTAACAGGAAGCGGGGATACCTGTGACCTATGGACATACAGTGACAGGAAGTTGGGGAACCAGTGACCTATGACAATACAGTGACAGGAAGTTGGGACAACAGTGACCTATGACCATACAGTGACAGGAAGTGGGGTCACTAGTGACCTTCGGACATACAGTGACAGGGAGCGGGGACACCACTGACCTATGACCATACAGTGACAGGAATTGGTGACACCAGTGACCTACGGACATAAATTAACAGGAAGCGGGAACACCAGTGATCTATGGACATACAGTGGCATGAAGTGGGGACACCAGTGACCTATGGACATACAGTGACAGGAAGTGGTGACACCAGTGACCAATATACATACATTGATAAGAAGCGGGGATACCAGTGACTTATGGACATACAGTGAACTAGTGACCTCTGACAATACAGTGAAAGGAAGTTGGGACACCAGTGACCTATGGACATACAGTGACAGGAAGCGGGGACACCTGTGATCTGTGGACATTTTTGCGTATACTTTATATCTGTCTATCTACAATTAGATACGTAGTAAAATATGGATAATTTGCTGAATTTCTTCTGTTTAACAAAGTATAAATAGATTCTTATTTGTCCTTGGGGACCATTGCAAACGACTTACAGTTCGATTACTAGGTCATACGTGTTTACACGTTTTCAAACCAAATTTTCTCTACTTGCAAAATGACCTTTCTACTTTTTGATTATGTTTTGTTTTTAGCTTGAGCTCACGTTTTTCTTATACAAGACAAATTAAAATATGGAACCCTGAGTTATGGTTACAAAACGCGATCTTTAATGTTTACAAACATGATGTTTACGAAAACGAACTGTACAGTAATCGAACGATAATTTGATATTTGTAAACAAACGCAGTCGACCATAATAATTATTTACCAGTTTAGGTACTAATAAACTTTGATAATGTGGCAGTTAACCTCAATACAATCGACACTGTTTATTTTCCAATACAGGTAAATCCAATAATTGCTTCGCATAAGATCTATGACGGATTATCTTTGAACACCCCTGGACTTATTGGACTCAACTGCCACATTATCAAAGTTTATTAGTAAATCACGCATACCCGATATGAAATAATATCTCAAACCGTGACTCGATGAACGAAGTACCGTATTAGCGCAATCCGTTAGGTCGCTAGGTATTACACCCGAGGTCCGGAGTTCGATACTGGGTTGAAGTAAACTTTTTTTTTACTTGTTTTTCAGCATAGATACAATACCGGTTTTTCCGCTGGCTTTGAAAATAATACGGTAATACAACATACACGGGTTTTTCGTGAACATCCATTTATACCGATGGAATGTAAGTACAGTACCCACACATTATACACTAACATACCATTCCATAGCTCGAAATGGCGAACATTGAAAAAGCTTCTGATGAGCGATTTCATTATTCTGAGGATTCTAGGAAGATCATTCGACAATTTCTATTGTAATTTTAAAATGATGATAACTTTTCTCTGAAATAAAAAAAAAACTGAAATAAATAAAAAATAAAGCAGGACTACATAAAACATTTCCTAAGAAAACAAACCTCATCCGAGTTTCGAACTCGTATTATTTTTCGCACTGCATTTGAAAACCGACAGCTTTGCCAACTGAGCTATTTTGCCAACTGAACTATTTCGCCATTCAAGTAAATGTAAATTTTTATTTGAAAAGTATCATAAGAATGCCTATCTAATTTACCGTGATAACTGACCAACCTAAATTATCTGTCTTAGACTCGTCTGACATTTTCGCGTCATTTTTATTATCTTTCGCCGACTGTAGTAATCTATATTCATTTAGCTATTGTTTCGTATTAACCTCAGTTTTCTAGGTGAAGAAAAAAAAAGGTATGTTTTTAAGCACTTTGCAGGTGAGTATAGGTTTTTTTTGTTATCAGAAAGACTGGAACATTCTCGTATATTTCCGTCAATTCTTACGGAATTTAAGCTGCTTAACGGTAAAGACTGATTTCTTCTCACCCGCTAAACTGCACATATGTACGGATTTATAAATTAGTGGACGCTCCATAATATGATTTTGTTTAGAGCCAATAGTCAATTTTAAAAAGCTTAAGGATCCAAATTCAAAATTTCAAAAAAAAGAATTTCGAATTTGTATCTTGCTCGAAGCTCGAAACTGAAATGTTCAGTGTTTTATTCGAGCGAGTATTGAACATCGAGTCTGTCGAAAATGGAAATCTTAAGGAACTGATTTCGAGCATAAATTAAATTTCGAGCGTGTAAGAAGAAAAAAGACTTAAAAGTTTAAAAACGTTGAAATTTAAGGCGGCATATTTTGGGCAAGTTAGAAGTAGAAGATCGAAATTCAAATTTTCGAAAGGATGACGTTGAATTTCGCTTACACTGAATTTCGCACAAACTCGGAAATCGAAATTAAAATCAAAAGAAATCATCGAATTTCGAGGCAGAATTGAAATTAGAGCCAGCAGGAAGATCGAAATTCAAATATTTTGAGGGGGCGGTGGTCTAGTGGATAATGTGTCCGTCGCTCAACCCAGGGGCATGGGTTCGTGCCCCACTGGGGTCACGACCATGACTTCTCATATGACACCAGTACTGGTTTTTCCAGGAAGCGGACTCGAGAGTTGTTACAATAAGTTTGAAGCTTTAATCACAATCGAGCTAAAACAAATTAGTATAAACTAAACTAAATAATTATGTCAACGCCTGTATCTTAACGTGACAAAACAAAACGTGCAACTTTCTTTTCTGGTGTAGCATCGTTGCATATATTTAACTGAATGCTATTCTTTGTTACAAGTCAGACGAACGGGCATAACGATACCGAAGATTAAATACATGCTCTCCTTAATACCTGATATTATGGCAATATTACAACCAAACTTTTCAGACAATCATCAATAGCAACTGTCGACTTTTATTAGAGAAATTTAAGTATTAAATAATTAATTGTAACATTGCAAAATATAGTGCCAAAACATGCAATGAAATTTAGTATCATTTAACATATTTTTCAAGGGTGTAGTCGGGGATGGCGGGTACTTTCGATATTATTGCATGCATTTTTATCAGCTGTAAAAACAATTACGAGATGAGAAGTGCAATACTCTTGATTTTGCGTCACGAAGGTGGCTGAGTAACAAATATATATCATATACTGATATCAGATGTGGCATATAATAAACACATGTTAACAATGAAATAATCAAGAAGGGGTCCTAGATCATGGCATTACTTCATATGTGAAATTGAAAATTTCCGAAACAATTATTTTAATAAAAAAAATATCAAACAATTGTAGACTTAAATTCATAGAATTTTTCTTATGACAAAATAGGACTTAACAGACTATATTAAGGTTCTTGAACAAACTGAGATATTTTGTGTCACTTTCAAACGTTTACAGTCATAATCCAATTTAAGCTGGCCCTTTGCCCAAATAACAAATATTTTGCATAGAATACATATAAAATGACAATGTATCTAATTTTGAAAGGTAATTCAAAGGTAGGTGACAATTCGATATGTGTGTTAGGGAACAATAATGCTTTGTTCAGTTAATACACTGATAGTAACTTGACAACGGTCTTATCCTGTAAGAAAGCTACGAATGGCCCGAAAATAAAAGTCATAAAGAAATAGTTGTATATATTTACTTATTTCGTTAAATGCCTGTATTGTATATGGTATAATTGGTACCGGAATGAAAACGAACACTACAATGAAAAATATTTGAAGTATGTACTATAAAGTCTACAGTGTTTTGTTTGAAATACAAAATGCATTTAAATATCAATCACAAAATGTATGATCTCTATAATTATGTCTTACTTAAAAATATTGTTTTATGATGTATATTATCGATTAATATTTATTATATTATTCTTCATTTAGGGCTTCCTTTACAGATGTGACTTTGTGCTAAAGCGATGCAGCATTGCTATTTTGCCTGTATATATTAAATAACAGTTTCATTTACGGATATTTAAGGACTATGCTATTTCGACAATGCAAAATTCGTATGTAAAACTGAGATTGTCGTAACAACGCGAGAAATGCACGGGGATCAAAAAGAAACTAATAATTATAAGAAAATGTATCTCCGAATAAATTATAAAGTATCAATGACACTCAAAAACATGTCCCAACAGTACACTAGAAGAAAATGCATAGAAATTTTCGGGGTAAGTATTTGGTACCGTAAGTCTCTCATATATATACAATATATATATTCTTCTATCAAGGATATGTCAGTGTAAATGAGCTGAGCGTTAGCTTTCTAAGAAAACGCCGTTAAACTATGTTACACGAATCACACGTGCACCGCTCTTTTACAAAACTGTGTCCGCCATGTTTTCTTCAGTGAACGAAATAAAAGGAGTATTTTACCTTAGATTTCCTTATTGTAGAGTACGATTGACTTTCTAATCTAAATAAAACATCACTTTTTATAACATCCCACTGTCCGATCTTTCTGATCACTTAACGATCACTCACAATTACAAAATAAAACCAACGTGTCATCAAAATTATCACTTTACACGGCTTCATGGACATCACGTCCTACTAACATTAAATTTGTAATCATGCGCCAACCAAACAAATGATGAAAGATCGGTACTTTTTCAAAGACATGTTTTATTTCCTGTAATTTTCTGATATTCTAACCTTCAAACAACCGAACTGTATGCACAGAAATAACGAAACATTTATGCAATATAGCTTTTAGTATAAATTCTGGATCTATCTTTTTCCAGCCCAACAACAGACATGTATATGTCACAAACCCGGTCTGTCCTCGAAATCAGTGTCAAAGGTTACTAGAACATAAATACAATAAATAAACAACCGCTTACTATGTTCTTGTAAGTCCTGTAAGATGAAACGGCTCGTGTTTATACATTCATATATATTCCGTATCGGGAACATTGACAATCACAAGTCGATCCTTACCACGAACATGAAAACAGTTACTTTTATGCCTTTGTTTACATTTCAAAAGTAACTATTCACATATACGTTCAAGAACGTAAATTTCGTGCTTTCCGACCCGCATGGTGTGTAAACTTCTGTATTTAAAAGTATGGTGTATTCGGCAAACCATTTGTAACTTCCGACGTGGTAAAAGTCATTGTCAGTTATGTTTACGAAATTTAATTGAATATTTATGTTTTATACTTGCAAAAGAAAAACTTGATGGTCATGGTCGCTGGCTTCGAATTCCTCGCCCATCACCGATGTGGGATCAAAAACCCACTTGAGGTGTGAAACTTTTCTCGTAAGGAAGCCATCCAACTGAGGTTAGTGTCTCGATCTAGGTACTAGTCTGAGCCTCAAAAAATGTCTGGAGGGACCCCTGGAGCCTTTCACCACCAACAAAACCTGGGAAAAGTTCATTGTGTCGTTTCGGTGTTACTCACAATCAAACAAAATAAACATTGTTCCCGTTTTTGTTTGTTTGTTTTATATAAATGAATATGCAAAAAGGGTTTGTTTGTTTCAGTGTAACGTCAAAATATAATATTACAATTATATATAAACAGTGAACGCCACATGCATTATTTGTTCACAAGGGGTTATGCTTTAATCTTACAGGTAAAACAAACATATTCCTATTGTATAAATGGTAAAGGTAAATATATATGTATATGTGTGTGTACTCGTGGAATTAAATGTTAAGTGTAAAAAGTATATATTCACAGTTCAAATCATCCATGCTAAATAATACGTACGGTATGTTTGCTTTCTCACTGTCTAACATGTTTGAAATGATTTATTCGATTTTTATCATAGAGTTCTAGTTTATTTTTCACCTTAAATTAAAGCAAACGTGTTCAATATAATTTTAAACAAACTCTGAAGTTTAGTAGGTTGTAGCATTCTCTAGGTCAATGGTATTTTTATTACCTTCTGTAGTCAGTCATTATCTATTGTAAAAAAAAAACTCTTTTTAACCAAAGTGGAAAAATTCAGGTACTTGAAAATGCAGCTTTCTAAAGTTAGAATTCTCGATGTCATTTGTCAGACATACCTTGTAAATAAATAATATTATTACAAAATTAATACTGCTATTTCTTTTGTTGCACTTTGCGGACTTATGATAAAGTTATTTATGTGCATCTGATCACAACGAAGCACTGACCCTGAGGACTATGTATGGGAAAATATAAGAGTGAACTAAGTGTTGACTGAAAAAGGGCAATATTTATTTTGCCGAACAATACCTTAACAAATATATATTTTCACATATCTGGGCGAAAAATACCGCTTAACAAATATATATTTTCACATATCTGGGCGAAAAACACCGCCATTGCAAAACAATACATTAAAAAAAATATATATTTCCACATGTCTGGGCAGAAAATACCGCCGAAAAATACCTTAACAAATTTATATTTTCACATATCTGGGCGAAACATACCGTCCTTAACAAATAGATATGTTCTCATATCTGAATGGAGTTACAGTCCAATACCATAACAAATATATATATTCACATATTAGGGCGGATATAACCGCCGAAAGCATATCAAGAAATGTAGATGAATTTGCATATTAAGAGAAATCTTTCAAAATTAGAAAGTTGTCACTTGAAAGAGGAAGCGGAATGGCATGTGGTGGTAAGATAAAACCAGAAATTAGCCAAAATAAAATTAAAGAAAGAAGCGTGCTATTCACTCTTGAATGCTGACGAAGAAGGAAGATGCCGTTTCACGATTGGTTCAACGGTATAAAAGGAATTCACTGATTGGCTTTTACCGTAGTATATAAATTAACATATTTCAGAATAGGACCGATTTGCTCCAAATGTACAACACTGAAATAAATAATTTTATCTACCTATAAAATTCATATATATATGAGCAGTACAATTCCTGTAAATGAGCACTACGTAAGCGCTCAGGCCCCTCTCGCACACCATACCTATAGTTCGGACTTCTTTAATGTGTAAAGGCATGTGCACAAAAATGACAAATTTTGCCAACACCTGGTAAATTGTAATGTGTTTTTTAGAAAAGTAATAAACGGAAATAGAAAAATAGCTCTCAGCTCATTTACACGGATAGTTTAGCTTTATTATGTATGTTATAGTTTTTCGCAGTTATGCACGATGACATAGAATACTTACCCCGAAAATTGTGACACGAACATACTGATAACTTTTCCCACTTTACTTTTTAAATTAAAGTAAGAGTTCAGCACTTCATGGTTTTGATGTATTGTCACATTGGAATAACGTTTGTTTTACAGTAACTTCGAAATTAATCAGAAATAATATCATGTACCCCATCCACCTAATTCACAATTTCAAAATAGCATAGGCCTTAAATTAATATACAGCGCGGGCGCACAGCAAGTTGAGAAGATTCCCCAACCTCAGTATATATACCATGGCATAGTGATGAGCAGTTTTCATCACAAACCCTTATCCATTTCTAAATGACATACTGCCGCACTTCGTCCCGATAAGCTTGAACTCAAACACAGGTTTGAAAATGTAGAGAATATGGATCAGGTGGTCGCATTGCCTTTGCTCAATTGTTTGAGGTTTCCTTAGGGGATTTGTTACCGTATGTGTTTTAAGTCTAAAAAAATAGTCCCATTTTTATTTTTTATAATCTTGGTATTGTGTGTGTGTGTGAGCCACTAAGGACTACTTTTTAAACAATAAAAACAAGCAGCAACGGATTCTAGAATAATTATGAACTTTAAATTCATATTTGAAATCACTCCGCTTTAGGGTTAGGGTTGAAATTGGCCCTACCCTTGGGCAAACTTAGTTTTACATGGAAAACCTTTTAAAATCCTCTGCCTTGAACGACAATACACAGAGCTTAGATATTTGGCATCTAGCATTGTCTAGTGGGCCTCTGCCAACATTGTTCAAATTATGACCGGTCTATGCTCAATCAAATGTTGATTCTTCAGGTGTATCGGTTGAGATATCACTCAGTATGCACCGGCTATCAATCCTTTCAGGGCTTTGATTATGTTACGGGATTTATAAACTTCCGTAAACCAGTTTGACAAATTACTGACATGAAAGAATTCAACAACGCATCTCACAGCGTTTCAGGGCGGCAAGTGAGTCAAAATCTACGACATCATTACCACTTGACCACGGAGGACCAGCTTAAAACATGTCAGGTAAGATGTATCTAGACGATTCAGACTTAACCACAATATTGAAACAGTATTCCCGGTGGATACATTCTCGAACAATTTGCTGCACTAAATTGTCACTAGTTCTAGACCTGAACTAAAAGTCATATAAATTTACAGGTAATAAGGTATGTGGTGATAACTAAATTCCGAAAACTGGCGAGTTTTGAAGAACATAAGATAAAAACATGTATATGGCAGTGGTAGACATTGATTTGAAAGCTGACCATTGATCTTTTCTGCGCAGGTGTACAGCTATTTTCAGTTAAATAATATAAACGATATACGAATCAAAAGTTATTTAAAGGCGATTCTTTCTTACAACCTAATCGAATGAGAGATTTTTATAATGCAAACATATTAACTAATTAAAGAGAGGTCACTTCACAGCTGCATCTAAGAAATATCTGCATTTTTGTAAATCTGCTGTAGGTTTCTTTGATAAAGCGAGTAAAAATCCTAATAGAGCTACCATAAGTTTTCAAATATACGACAAATTGCACTAGACGCATTCAAAATTTCAAACATGCGTACACGCTATTAATTAAAATGGGATCGCTTATTTCACTATACATTTTTTTTTCATTTTGTCAAGTGTTTGATATCACAGCGGGTGCTAATAATAACAGAGCTAATGATTTTTATTTTCCTGGATTTGACACTGCGTTCACATGTTCTGACCTCAAAGGAAATTAAAGGTATTTATTTATTTGCGCCGTCATTTTTGTTCAGCTGAAGTTAGGCCCATTATTTTCCACATTAGATAACGAGTTGAAGTGCGCCACAACATACATAAGAAACGTTGGCATCAATCAAAAGAAGAAGATATTTTCATTTTAACCAGATTTTTTGATAGAGAAACTAGTGTTTTATCAGTCTAATTATATTTTGTTTCATCCGATGCCCAATGCTTGTACCTGAAACGCAAGAAATCCAACCAAGTTCTAACCAATTCATGTAAGGGGTGCAAGGGACATGCATGAGGGGTGTTGAATATCTAATCTGACTCTCATTCAGTTTGGGCAACTAATGAATGATCGTAAATATTATAGAGTGATTTTCAAAACATTTGATGATAAGGAAACAAGAGCTCGTAGAACAAGAAATGCCCTCTTAACCCCTTGATGTATTCAGTAACTGCTGTTATGGGTCGACATTCTGACCTCAAAACCAATAGAAGTTATCTGATGATCAACATCCCTATTAAGTTTCGTGATCCTAGGCCCAAGCAGTCACAAGTTATCGTTCGGAAATGGTTTAACAAAGTGGCATTGACCTTTGACCTACCGACCTCAATATCAATAGGAGTCATTTGCTGATCATGACCAACCTCCCTATCAAGTTTTGTGATCCTAGGCCGTAATATTCTGAAATAATTGTCTGTAAACTGTTTAACTGTTCCGGGTCATTGTGTCCTTGGCCTTTGGTCTACTGATCTCAAAATAAATAGGGAACATCTTCTGGTCATGATCAACCTCCATATCAAATTTCGTGATCTTAGGCCCAAGCGTTCTCAAGTTATCGTCCAGAAACGGTTTAACTGCTCCGGGTCAATGTGACCTTGACCTTTGATCTGCTGATCTCAAAATAAATAAGGGTCATCTGCTGTCATGAACAACCTCCCTAACAACTTTCATGATCCAAGGCTCAAGCGTTCTTGAGTTATCATCTGGAAACCGTAGACCTGTGCTGGATCAATGTGACCTTGCCCTTTGACCTACTGACCTCAAAATCAATAGTGGTAACTTAATGCTAATCATAAATTAAAAATATTTGTCAACATCAATCTGCATCATGACTTAAAACACAAACATGTTTCAGGAATTCTTAATGCTATCATCAAGGCTGCCTTACAGGTGAAAGGCCTACATGAAAAATACCAACTATACAGTACCTCACGACTTTCTAGATGTCCTGTTCAGGCAGTAAAACACAAGCAAACACGTAAGTACTATGAACACTGTTTTAATAGTTTTAATAGTGAAAGTTCTTCATAAACAATATCAAAGTTATTTTACAACAGGAGAAAAGAAATGAATGAAAATTTAGACATCAGCAATGAAAACCAGCCATACCAATGTCACTGTTAATATGTGTAAATGCTAGGTGTATCAAATGAGAATAAGTCAAGTTACTTAATATATGTCCTTTCATTGATCTTTCTCTCTTGAATTGATAAGATCACTTCTCAAAGTTATAAATAAGATCAATTCTTTAAATTGATATAATTTTCCATTTATAATAAAGGATATAAACTTATTTTTTGCAGAAATCCTTACAGTTCATATAAAATTGGGTAAAAACATATTAATTAAGACCATTTAAAAGTAAAAGTTTGTAAATGGAAGTAAAAATCTATCATTACATCTTTACAAAAAGTAGGTAAAAGCAGGAGATCTGTCTAGAAGGTACAGCTACATCTGCCACACCCTGACAACCTGTTGTGGTACACTGTAACCTTGACCTTTTGACCCCAAAACGATGATATGGTTCATTCACTGACCATTTGATATTACTCTAATGCTTTCTTTTGATTCACAGGGCATTGGTTGGTAACACTTTTCAGCTGCAATGCAAATATTACATTTAAACGTAATGGCAATAGGGGTTTTCTACATGCCACAGCATAGAACCATCTCTAACTATCAACTGAAAACCAATTTCTTTGATGAGGTCACTGTTATGTTTAACCTTTGAAGTACTGACCGCATACACAATCCAATTTGTCTAGTGACCAAAGGCAATTGACAAATTAACACTGATGTCTTTAGGTCCAAGTGTTCTCCAGATTTTTATAGAAAACCAATTTAAGTCACAGTGATACTGACCTTTGACCTTATTACCACCACCTCCCAATCAGAAGCAGCATGACCATGAAACTTTAATCATGAAATTTTTCAAAATATTTACAGGTGGACAATGGTAATGAAATCTCTAAGAACATCACCTAGAATGCCGTCAAGCAAAATTATACCAGACTCTATTTCACTCACTGGAGTCTGTTCACGAGAGGTACCTCTCACTCCCAAAGCACCAATTTACATGGATCTCTATTCTACAGATTCATTACCACATTTGGAGGGAAGTCTCAACAAAATGGAATCACACTTAGCTCATAAGCACCAAATTAAGATATAACAATACAAAAATATCTGTTTCCTCAAAAACCTCAGTAACCTGTAACATGTCCTAAAGACTGAATGACTACAAATTAGTTGCCAAAAAGTATAGCTTTCAATTTCAGATTTTGCTGTGCTATGGAAACATACATGTTAAACAGAAATAAAACAAACAACGCATTGATGACTGACTTCAGAGAACCAGCTGAAGGGTATAGTCACAGTAGAATTTACATGTACGGTATAATTCATTACTATGCTATGTAAAAGTACCTACTGATTTAACATGAAATAAAAAAAATGCATAATAATGTGTAAAAATAAAACATGAAATGAGCATGTGAAAACCAACATAGTGCATTTGCAACCACAGACTGGTCAGGATCCATGCAGTTCGCTAAGAGTTTCTTTAATTGCAATAGGCTTTGAAGGCGAACAGCATGGATCCTGACCAGACTGCACGGATGCGCATGCTCATCTGGATCCACGCTGGTTGCAAATGCACTATGTTGGTTTTCACATGGTGCAGCTGAAGAGATTGTCAAATGTATTGACCATGTACTCTGTCTAAGGTCTTTAAAGGTAAACATCACCAAAACACATTACATATTTTCCATACTACATCATATTTAACCTGGAATGACCAGTTTTCTTTCATGAGTAAATAACATTGGGCATGGCCTTACAACTATGAATGTTGATCTCTTCTTCTGGATTGTCAATTTTAGAGAAATAATCCATGAACACAGAAGAAAAAACATTGGCCTTGTTTAAAGTGCTGGTCCAAGCTACTATAAATATAATAAATGTATTTCATATTCAAATGAAAATGACTAAACTGAATTACTAATCATTCCAGGTTTTTTGTTTCTTTTTTAAGCTACAAATCTCTCTTACAAATATCAAATTCCTCCAGTCATGTCTCTAAAATACAACTATCTAATACTCTATCTAAAATGTAAAATGTGACATCAGGAAAACAGTCAAAATTGCATGTAACTTATCCAGAAATGGAATACAGCACAACAACAACTAAATGAAATTCCGTTTGACTGTAAACATGGCACATGTACAGTAGTGTCAACATAGCATGTTTTGGCCACGTCATTTTAAGTTTATGTCAATTTCAATTCTGTTCAATATGGTTTAGTCAGAACTGTAAGCAGTAGAACAAGAGCTGTCACAGGAGACAGCGCGCTCGACTATTTCGATGCTGGATAGTGAAACTGGGCACATCTGAGGAAACTAGAGCTGTCACTGGAGTGTTTAATGACTCCAATTGTGGATGGAGATATTGCACAATAGCCTGAGTCTATGTCAAAAATATCAACTTAAAGTAATAAGAGAGGTAAAGATAAAATGTATCAAAACACTGTATAAGTATATCCTAAGCAAAAAGGGGCATAATTCATTAAATATTGCATGGTGCCAGAGTTATGCAGCTTGTGTCATATAGTGTGGGTGATGATGTTGAACAACTATTTTAAGTTTGAATCAAATCCATTCAGTAATAACAGAGACAGGGTGAAAGTGCATCAAAACTTTAACCTAAAATTCTAAGTAAAAAGGGGGAATAATTAATGAAAAATTGGTGCCAGAGTTATGGCCCTTATGTCAGATGGTGTGGGTGATGGTGTTGAACAACTATTTTAAGTTTGAATCAAATCCATTCAGTAATAACAGAGACAGAGTGAAAGTGCATCAAAACTTTAACCTAAAATTCTAATTAAAAAGGGGATATAATTCATGAAAAATTGGTCCCAGAGTTATACACCTTGTGTCATATGATAAAGGTAATGATGTTGAACAATTGTTTAAGTCTGAATCAGATCCATTCAGTAATAACAGAGATAGAGTGAAAGTGCATAAAACTTTAACCTGAAATTCTAAATAAAAAGGGGAATAATTCATGAAAAATTGTGCCAGAGTTAAGCATCTTGTGTCATATGATGTGGGTGATGATGCAGAACAACTATTTCAAGTTTGAATCAAATCCATTCAGTAATAACAGAGGTAGAGTGAAAGTGCACCAAAACTTTAACCTGAAATTCTAAGTAAAAAGGGGGAATAATTCATGAAAAAATGGTGCCAGAGTTATGCACCTTGTGTCATATGATGTGGGTGATGATGTTGAACAACTATTTTAAGTTTGAATCAAATCCATTCAGTAATAACAGAGACAGAGTGAAAGTGCATCAAAACTTTAACCTGAAAATCTAAGTGAAAAGGGGGGATAATTCATGAAATATTGGTGCCAGAGTTATGGCCCTTATGTCAGATGATGTGGATGATGATGAGGAATAAGTATTTCAAGTTTGAATCAAATCCATCAAGTAATTACAGAGATAAGTTGAAAAAAGAGAAAGTGCACCAAAACTTTAACCAAGGTGGGGACGCGGAAAGACGCCGACGCCGGGGCGAGTAGGATAGCTCTCCTTATACTTCGTATAGTCGAGCTAAAAATGTACTTGTCTGTGTTCTATTAGAAAAAGTTCACAGGCAAAAATGCATCCATGTACAAAATGTCGAAATATTTTTTAACTTATTAAAAAACAAAATTCATAAAAATGCATCATTTAACAAATGTACAAACCTATCATGGGTTATTCATGTATTGATATTTGAACAAGATAATATCTTACGAACAATTTCACTTCTTTTGTGTAAGATTTCTTTCAAAATCTTATCAAAACCATTTCTATTTTTATTTTCCATTACTAGCAATGACATGTGTCTGAAGTGTACCTGTATAGCCTATACAGGTTTCACATCATAAAAGCATATTCCTTTTCATCAACATTTGATTTCACTGTTATCAAATCAACATAAAATTATTGTATATTCTAACATGGCAAGATTTATTTCCCTATTAAACAACAAGAGTGCCAGAATGTCACAGCAAATTAGCAAATAGCACCTGTATTTGCAAATGGAATTTTAATTTTATTATTGTAATTCTTTTATTTTTCTAAGTTCACAAAAAACTCCTTACCAGGTAGAGATACCTTAAATTTGAAAGTAACATCTATGTTGTACCATAGAAAAGTGGTGTTGGTTTCTCCCTACAGTCAATTATAAAAAAGTTACAATATAAGTTATTTATAGTAACAACTAAGGGAAGTTAAGTCAAAATGAGGTCAGGTGATGTTTGAAGATGAGGAATGGTCACAGGTTACATCTGTATTAGTATCAATTCATTCTTGTAAGCGGTATTGATGCTAGACGAAACGGTCCCAGTTGGTTAACCAAGAAATGGCCCATATAAAGCAACCTAAGTCCACAATGAGGTCAAGGTCAAGGTAAAACTGAGGTCAGGTGATGTTTGAAGATGAGGAATGGTCACAGGTTACATCTGTATTAGTATCAATTCATTCTTGTAAGCGGTATTGATTCTAGACGAAACGGTCCCATTTGGTTAACCAAGAGATGGCCCATATAAAGCAACCTAAGTCCAAAATGAGGTCAAGGTCAAACTGAGGTCAGGTGATGTCTGAAGATGAATGGTCACAGGTTACATCTGCATTAGTATCAAGTCATTCTAGTAAAGGGTATTGATGCTAGACCAAACGGTCCCATTTGGTTAACCTCATATGGACGGACGAACAGGACAATCACTATATGCCTCCCGCATCAGTAGATGTCGGGGGCATAAAAACAAGGAGTGCGTTCAATAAACGCTTGATGCCCCCGGTGGCATCCTTGTCGATACAAAGAAACCTAAGTCCAAAACGAGGTCAAGGTCAAACTGAGGTCAGGTGATGTTTGAAGATGAGGAATGGTCACAGGTTACATCTGTATTAGTATCAATTCATTCTTGTAAGCGGTATTGATGCTAGACGAAACGTTCCATTTGGTTAACCAAGAGACGGCCCATATAAAGCAACCTAAGTCCAAAATGAGGTCAAGGTCAAACTGAGGTCAGGTGATGTCTGAAGATGAGGAATGGACACAGGTTACATCTGCATTAGTATTAAGTCATTCTAGTAAGGGGTATTGATGCTAGACGAAACGGTCCCATTTGGTTAACCTCGTATGGACGGACAAACGGTCGGACAGACAGGACAATCAGTAGATGCCGGGGGCATAAAATAATTGTAAGTCAAAATACACCTCAAAATTGGATGTAACATGCATGTTGTACTACGACTAGTAATGAACAAGAGTGCCAGAATGTCACAATATACGCCCGTCACAGCAAATTTCTTTACTCTAGCTGCTGTATTGCAAATTAATTTTAATTTTGTGGTTGTTTAGTAATCATTGTAAGTCTTTTGTTTTCCTAAGTCCACAAAAAAAATTCCCTACCAGGTAGAGAGACCTTAAAATACACCTAAAATTCGAAAGTAACATCTATGTTGTACCACAGAAAAGTGGTCTTGGTTTTTCCCTATGGTCAATTATAAAAAAGTTACAATATAAGTTATTTATAGTAACAACTAAGGGAAGTTAATCTTGACATTTCCTCTCATGATGGTGTATAGTTGTGCCAAGTTACATCAAAATCCCTCCATGCATGAAGAAGAAATGCTTTGGACAAAGTCATTCCTGTATCTGACCTTTGGTGTTTATATGACTGAAAAATTGTTGAAAAAGACGTTAAACCCGACCACAAACACACACACTAAGTGTGACCTTGACCTTAGAACCAGGGACCTGGTTCTTGCGCATGACACTTCGTCTCGTGGTGGTGAACATTTGTGCCAAGTTATATCAAAATACCTCTATGCATGAAGAAGAAATGCTCCGGACAAGGTTTTCATTCTTGTATCCTTTGACCGCTAAGTGTGACCTTGACCTTAGACCTAGGGACCTGGTTCTTGCGCATGACACTCCGCCTCATGGTGGTGAACATTTGTGACAAGTTATATCAAAATCCCTCTATGCATGAAGAAGAAATGCTCCGGACAATGTTTTCATTCTTGTATCCTTTGACTTCTAAGTGTGACCTTGACCTTAGACCTAGGGACCTGATTCTTGCGCAAGACACTCCGTCTCATGATGGTGAACAACTGTGCCAAGTTTCATCAAAATCCCTCCATGCACGTAGAAGATATGCTCCGGACAAAGTCATTCTTGAATTTGACCTTTAACCTCTAAGTGTGACCTTGACCTTAGATCTAGGGACCTGCTTCTTGTGCATGACACTCCGTCTCATGATGGTGAACAACTGTGCCAAGTTTCATCAAAATCCCTTCATGCATGTAGAAGATATGCTCCGGACAGTCTGTGGACACCGCCCGCCCGCCCATCCGCCTGCCAGGGGCGTTCCCATAATACGTCCCGTTTTTCAAACGGACGTATAAAAAGTTACAATATAAGCTATTTATAGTAGCAACAAAAGGAAGTAACTCTAAAGAAGGGACCTGCGCATGACACTCGGTCTCATGATGGTGTACCATTGTGCCAAGTTACATCAAAATCCCTCCATGCATTAAGAAGAAATGCTACGGACAGTCATTCTTGTATCTGACCTTTGGCCTCTATGTGTGACCATGACCTTAGACCTAGGGACCTGGTTCGTACGCATGACACTCCATCTTGTGGTGGTGAACATTTGTGCCAAGTTATATCAAAATCCCTCCATGCATGAAAAGAAATGCTCCGGATAAAGTTTTCATTCTTGTATCCTTTGACCTCTAGGTGTGACCTTGACCTTAGACCTAGGGACCTGATTCTTGTGCATGACACTCCGTCTCATGATGGTGAACAATTGTGCAAAGTTACATCAAAATCACTCCATGCATGAAGAAGATATACTCCGGACAAAGTCATTCTTGAATTTGACCTTTGACCTCTATGTGTGACCATGACCTTAGACCTAGGGACCTGGTTCGTACGCATGACACTCCTTCATGTGGTGGTGAACATTTGTGCCAAGTTTCATCAAAATTCCTCCATGCATGAAGAAGATATGCTCTGGACAAAGTCTGTGGACGCAGCCCGCCCGCCCAACCGTCTGCCAGGGGTGTTCCCATCAAATGCCCCGTTTTTCAAACGGGCATATAAAAAGGACTGAAATTTTGAGTTATTACCCACACACAGAGTTTTTATGTCACAATTATGACATCATAGCGTCAAACGTCATAGTGGCACGCTGGAAAAGAAACCCACACAAAACAGGCAAATGTTTGATGAATATCTTCAAGGATGCAGAAAATAATCCTGGACAATGTGTTAGAATAGAAACAAAAAATCTCAGATAGTGATTTGCTCTTGAACAAAATTATTGTCATTCAGATGCGTATTATTACATCACTCAGACTGGGCCCTCGTGATACAATTTTTTTGCATCGGAACTCCAAACAATGATTTTATTCAACAAAAACTCATTAAATGAGCTATATTATTTCCTAAGTATAAGATTAAAACAAGAGGACCATGATGGTCCTGAATCGCTCACCTATCCCCACATGACCCGGTGTTGAACTGAGTATGACGTCGTTATTTCTATTATTTGACATAGTGACCTAGTTTTTGAGCACATGTGACCTAGATATCATCAAGATAAAAAATTCTGACCAATTTTCATGAAGATCCATTGAAAAATATGGCCTCTAGAGAGGTCACAAGGTTTTTCTATTATTTGACCTAATGACCTAGTTTTTGAAGGCACGTGACTCACTTTTAAACTTGACCTAGATATCATCAAGGTGAACATTCTCACCAATTTTCATGAAGATCTCGTGAAAAATATGGCCTCTAAAGAGGTCACAAGGTTTTTCTATTTTTCGACCTACTGACCTAGTTTTTGACCGCACATGACCAAGTTACAAACCTGACCTAGATATCATCAAGCTGAACATTCTCACCAATTTTCATGAAGATCCGTTGAGAAATATGGCCTCTAGAGAGGTCACAAGGTTTTTTCTATTTTTAGACCTACTGACCTAGTTTTTAACCCCACGTGACCCAGTTTCGAACTTGACTTAGATATCATCAAGGTGAACATTCTGACCAATATTCATGAAGATCTCATGAAAAATATGGCCTCTAGAGAGGTCACAAGGTTTTTCTATTTTTAGATCTACTGACCTAGTTTTTAACCCCACGTGACCCAGTTTCGAACCTGACCTAGATATCATCAAGGTGAACATTCTGACCAATTTTCATGAAGATCCATTGAGAAATATGGCCTCTAGAGAGGTCACAAGGTTTTTCTATTTTTAGACCTAATGACCTAGTTTTTGATCCTACTTGACCCAGTTTCAAACTTGACCTAGATATCATCAAGGTAAACATTCTGACCAATACTCATGAAGATCTCATGAAAAATATGGCCTCTAGAGAGGTCACAAGGTTTTTCTATATTTAGACCTACTGACCTAGTTTTTGAACCCACGTGACCCAGTTTCGAACTTGACCTAGATATCATCAAGGTGAACATTCTGACCAATTTTCATGAAGATCTTATGAAATAAATGGCCTCTAGAGAGGTCACAAGGTTTTTCTATTTTTAGACCTACTGACCTAGTTTTTCAAGGCACATGACCCAGTTTCGAACCTGACCTAGATATCATCAAGATGAACATTCTGACCAATTTTCATAAAGATCCCATGAAAAATGTGACCTCTAGAGTGGTCACAAGCAAAAGTTTACGGACGCACGGACGGACGACGGACACCGCGCGATCACAAAAGCTCACCTTGTCACTTTGTGACAGGTGAGCTAAAAAATGCATAGGTTCGTTGCACTTTGAGAGATCAATAAATTTCAAGTGGATTTCAAGGCATAATGATTTGGAATTATTTCGCCCGACAGAATTTTAATTACTATTTTTTCCCTTTAGAAGGAAAGTAATGTTGCTGTTTTTTTTATTAATATACATGGAAAACAACATCATTTTATACAAGGGCAATTTTCATTTCCATATGCCGGGTTCAGTTATTCTGTGTTATTCCTATACATGACATTAGTTCAACTGAACACAAAATTTATACTAGGGATCTGCAAAATCAACAAGTTTGAAAAAAATCTAATTCTCTAGACTACCTAGGACCCCAGATAAATATACACTCAATCTATGAACAATATAAACTCGGTGGACAATAAAAATCCACACTTCTACAGTTCAGTACTACAGTTAAAACATACCTTTATATAGTATTTCCAATTCTTAAACAACAATAATTACATAACATGTATTATGTCTACTAGAACTAAAATATACATAAATTCCATATAGTGGTAAACAACAACAGAAACCCTGTACTGCCCAGTAAAACTCTTTACATTTACATAATTGAGCCGCGCCATGAGAAAACCAACATAGTGGCTTTGTGACCAGCATGGATCCAGACCAGCCTGCGCATCCGCACAGTCTGGTCAGGATTCATGCTGTTTGCTTTCAAAGTCTATTGCAATTAGAAAAACTGTTAGCGAACAGCATGGATCCTGACCAGACTGCATGGATGTGCAGTCTGGTCTGGATCCATGCTGGTCGCAAAGCCACTATGTTGGTTTTCTCATGGCGCGGCTCAATTATAAATTTACAGTCAGAGAGGCAGTGCTGAATAAATTCTATCACAGTGGAGTAAGACTGAAAAAACTCGTGGCATTAGATATTCTTTATGACAATACATATTTTGGCTGTCTTAATTACAAGTCTGTTGTTTTTTTCTAAAAACTTAACAACACTGCCGTGTGGATGCAAATTCACTGATAAAAGAACTAGACATTAGACAATCTGCAGAACAAAACCATAGTATCCAACAACTGATAAAAAAATATATAAAATTAAGAGGCTATTAAATTTTATCAGTATTATTTTAGAAAATAGTAAAAACCTGAACTATAACAAAAATTTACCTACAATGTAAAAATACTTAGTCTTAGCTTAGGCTATTACATTTAAAATAAGTAGAAAAGGTGGCCTGCACCTTTTTTTGTAAATAAAAAGCGGATGGGAGATATGAAACATATTTTAATTCTGTGGTTGGGGGTCTTTTTAAGCCATTAATTTTGTATGGTTGGGTAGTGGGTATTTGACAGGGGTAAGTTTCCTTAACAGGCTATGAATCTGTGGAAATGTGGGTCAAGACTTCAGTGAAAAGATTTCAGACTCAAGACAGTAAAAGTGACAGCACAGCTCAGTTCATTACGAGAGACAGACCCATTTTGTTAAAAATGGAAGACTTCCTGATTTGAAGATTTTTCTCTCCATTTTTTGGATATTTTTGTGTAGAATTGGTACTTAAACACATTCATTGCATGAAATGAGGTGGTTTTCAAGTTTATATTCCAACAACAGAAAGTCTCGAAAATCAAAAGCGAAAGAAGGGGATTTATGAGCAGACAAAAGCAAATTTGTGCCTTTTTAAGGTAGCAGACCACAACTGAATGGCATTTAACACAAACTATTCAACCCACGATTTTCTTTCTTTATTTTTCTTTAATTCATTATAGAAATTTTATGTAAAGTAGATGCAGGAAAAATGTTCTCTCAAGATAGGTAAATCAGATTGTACTTTACAAGATACAAAGGATTTGAACTTTGAATCTGTTATGTCTGACCTTCACTGCTGACATTGGCAGGGGGTAAATAGTTGACTAAATTCATCGAAGTTGGAGTCACTCAGCAAAAAAAACAAACTGGGTGATCATTAATTTTCTCTATTGTCAGCTTAAACACAATTGATTCAATATCGTCCCCAACTCCTACCCACCTCTTTGGACATAAATGATGCACTGAAACAGTATGGGGCCCAAAAGATATTTAAACAAGAGGGCCATGAAGGCCCTGTATTGCTCACCTGACCTAGGAATCATCAAGATTAACATTCTGACCAAGTTTCATTAAGATATGGTCATAAATGTGGCCTCTAAAGTGTTAACTAGCTTTTTCTTTGATTTGACTTGGTGACATAGTTTTTGACCCTACATGACCCAGATTCAAACTGGACCTTGAGATCACCAAGATTAAAATTCTGACCAAGTTTCATGAATATACAGTCATAAATGTGGCCTCTACAGTGTTAACAAGCTTTTCCTTTGATTTGACCTGGTGACCTACTGTAGATACCCATGTATAATGCGCAGTATTGTCACCCCCGGGACCACCCCCGAATCGTTGGTGCACATAATACACAGGTATAGACAATTTTCCAACTTCAAAACAAATTTTTTTACCGATGTTCGCCATTTTGGTAAAGGGAAACTATTCCCTGTGGTAGTTTTTCATCCCAGATGACCCAATATCGAACTCATCCAAGATTTTATTGAGGTTAACATTCTGACCAAGTTTCATTAAGATTGGGTCAAAATTGTGACCTCTGGAGTGTTAACTAACTTTTCTTTTGATATGACCTGGTGACCTAGTTTTTGACCACATAAGACCCAGATTCGATCTTGACCTAAAGATCATCAAGATTAACATTCTGACTAAGTTTCATGAAGATACAGTCATAAATGTGGCCTCTAGAGTGTTAACAAGCTTTTCCTTTGATTTGACCTAGTGACCTAGTTTTTGACCCCATCTTACCCAGATTTGAACTTGACCTATATATCATCAAGATTAACATTCTGACCAAGTTTCAGTAAAATATGTCATAAATGTGGCCTCTAGAGTGTTAACTAGCTTTTCCTTTGATCTGACCTGGTGACCTAGTTTTTGACCCAAGATGACCCAATATCAACTCGTCCAAGATTTCATTGAGGGTAACATTCTGACTAAGTTTCATTAAGATCGGGTCAAAATTGTGACCTCTAGAGTGTTAACAAGCTTTTCCTTTGATTTGACCTGGTGACGTAGTTTTTGACCCCGGATGACCCAATATTGAACTTGTCCAAGATTTTATTGAGGGTAACATTCTGACCAAGTTTCATGAAGATTGGGCCAAAACTGTGACCTCTAGTGTGTTAACATGCTTTTCCTTTGATTTGACCTGGTGACCTAGTTTTTGAACCCAGATGACCACTCGTCCAAGATTTTATTGAGGGTAACACTCTGACCAAGTTTCAGTAAGATTGGGCCAAAATTGTGACCTCTAGAGTGTTAACAGTCAAACTGTTGACGACAACGGACGACGGACGGACGATGGACGACGACGGACACAGGGCGATCACAAAAGCTCACCCTGAGCACAAATTGCTCAGGAGAGCTAAAAATGCTAAAAGTAGCAAATATTTCTGTATGCTACCAGCAACTGACAACTAAAACAGACAACATATATTGTGCATCTGTGGTGGTAACCCTTGAAAAAAGTGAGCTTTACACAACATCTAAGCCCACACTTATTTTAAAATGGAGCACACCCTATTTAAGAAGTTCAAAGGGCCATGAAAACATCTCACTGATTTACTTTGTTGAAACATTGGACAACCTAAAATTCTTTATTCTCAAAACTTAACCTTTAAAATATTAATTTATCAGTGCTCCTACATGTTTCAATAAGTTATTTACAATCAAAACAAAGTAAAGTAACATACTCAAGTCAACACAATAATCATCATCTTTTGTCTGTACAGATAATATGCTCCTACTAAGTGAAATTCTATTCCCTTTCTTAACCCTAGGGCCTTAAAGACTACCAAAAATGAAAAGACAAGAGCCGGCATACAGAAACTTAACAAAGGCACTGATTATCAAATTCTTTCGTTTTGTAACAATTTGTACCACTCTGTTAAAGATAACCGGATTAAAGATTTCTTGAGCATTATAATTCCCAACATATTTATCAATCTTAACAATAATACTGTTCAAACAGCTGTATGTACACAATTCATTTCTCCTTAAGCTGTGTAAAATGAAACTAAAAACTACAGCAAATTGTACAACAGAAACTAAAATCATCCGCCAAGTAATCCAGTTGTAATAAAACAATGAACAAGAGATGTACTATATACACTTCAATCTATGTTAATGGCTTGACTGTATCAAAAATAACAACAGACGCACTGATATTGTTGTTTACCTAAACAGCTTCTCCTTATCTGCAGTGATACCATGAACTTTTATCAAATGATAGTGCCATCTGTACTCTTGGTTAAATTCTAGTCCGCATAATGAACACTTGTATTGTTCTGAGGCTGAGCTACTTGCACTATTTAACTGTTCACTACTAGCACTAAATGCTGCAAGTAACTGTTCACTGCCTCCCCCAGGAAATACTGAATTACCATCTACTGGTCTCTCAGTATATACAAGTGGATTAACATTATCTATAAATTGTTTTACATTAGAAGCTTGAAACATGTCAACTTCATCTACATCTTCATCCTCATCAATTTCAATGTCGGAATTTTCAAGTTCAGCGAAGTTTATTCTTGGTTTTTCACCACAAGAGAGCCGAGTTCTTCTTTCTGTGTTGCTTGCAATATTCTCATTGTTATCAGAGTCTACATCAATATTGTCTGTTTCAGGCTGCCAGTCTTTGTCTTGCTCCTTTTCACATTTTGGACCTCTCTTGGAAAAAGTCTTTTTCAGTGAAGCATGAAAACCAAGATGGCGTCTTTTCTTGTTAGCCTCTTTTTGTGCCTTCAGATTGACAGGAATTGGCGAAATTATTTTACCATCTGCATCCCTAGGCCTAACCTGACGTTTTTTCCAATTCCAAACTTTTCGTTGACCTTTATTTTTTTCTTTAGAAGGGTATGGATTGATTCTAGCCTGTGCAAGGAGTTGCATGGTTGTTGATTCGCTAAGTCTTGGTGATGGTGCCCCCGTTGCAGCCTGGGAGAACAGCTCCTGGAATGAGATGAAAGGAAGCCTGTTGACAAGGGAGTTGGACTGATCCTGGCTGTCAATGCCCACCTGCTTTGCTTGCTGTAAATGACTGAACAATGCTGGATATCTGGATTCAAGTTTACCTTGAGGAGCTTTTGCCACCACACTTTTATATTCTCGAGGCATATCTAAACTAGCATTTCTGCTATTTTTATCACCATTCACTTCTCCATCACTTTGTGAATAGATTTCATGAGTCATATCTTCATCAACCTCAATCTTTACAATGGGTGAAACTGATCTACTCTTATCCGAGATCTGGTCTGTACCTTGTACTGGAACACTTGAACCGCGTGAGTTTCGAGCAGAGTCAAGGATAGCATTTGTTGTGACTTCTTTTGATTGAGATAAAGCAGCTGAAGAATTTTTCAACAGGGCTACAAGACTGGAAGAGCTTTTAGTAAGCGCAGATGTTTGCACAGTAGAGCCTGTATCACTAATGCCATTTTCAACTTCAGTCCTGCCTTTGCTTGATCTCTCTAATGCAGCCTGATATTTGCTTACATTGTCTTTAACCATCTCAATCCAAGATCTTCCCTGAGGGTCCGGCTCTGATCTACCCCTTTCTCTGGGATAACCTGTTAGAGCCAAACTTCCTTTCTCATGCAATTTGTCAAGAAGTGCAGTTCTCCCCACTTCACCTAAGGAGGAATGTTCATTGTATAGCCATTCTGGTGGACAGTCAAAGTTCTCAGTTTCAGAGTTACTTCCCCCTGTTAATACATTATCAGAACTGGCTCCTGTGAAGTCCCCTGCATCACACTCTTGTGAACCGCCATACTCACTCTCATCAATATTTTTCTCCACTTTCACTTCAATAGCCTGGAATTCAGAGTTATCTTCTACACCATTTTCCTTTGCACTGTCTTTAATTTCTTTGTCAAAATTGTTTTTCTCCTGATGCTGAGTAATAGTTTTGTCCTCACTGTTCCCTCTTGGAATTTCTTTTTCAATAATACGGTCAATTAAAGAGGAAACTTTTGTCTTTTCTACAACACCTTCAGTTTTGTCTTTCTCACTTTCAGCTATTTTGTCTTTCTCACTTTCCGCTACACTTGAGACATTAACAATCTTTGGCTGAGTCTGCTCAGCAGCTTCATATTCTGGATCAACCTTCTCTTCTTTCACTTTTATTACATCTTTATGTATAAATGGATTAATTCCTGGGGAATCATGGTAACTACTTTCCTTCGGTAATGGAGTTTCATTTCTGCTTGCTTCATTTCTTTCTTCCGGCTTCTTGCTCTCTGCAGAAGGTTCAACACTGTTCGTAACTCTTTGTTTTGGCTGACTTCGTTTTCTCTTACTTTGTTTAGAGACAGATTCCGCTCCTGATTTCCCTTCCCTCTCTTTACGTATTGCAGCATTTGTATCTCTAAGTAAATTACTAAGAACATTAATATCATTCTGGAAGTTTTCTTGTCCATTTGTATTATGTACAGCTGGAAATCCTGTGTTTCCCAAGTTTCCATGCAACCAATAAGATGGTTGCTCATGAGTTTTTTGCCTTTTTGGTTTCTTTTTGTTATCAGCAAACACAGATTTAAGAGTTTTATGAATTTTCACAACTTGTTGCTCCTTGGTATCAAGAATCGAGATACAAATAATTCCATCTATTTCTAAACCAGACACTGTATTGTAATTTTTCTGACAAAGGGAGACAACTTCATCATGAAGCAGCTGAATAATGTCTGTATGGGTGGTTGCCCCTGGATAGCCAGCTGGTAGTTTTGCCATTCTGAAAAGAAAAGAAGTTTTTATCCAAGGATGATTAAAATGATGTATATCGGACAGTTTTATAATATTTTCAACCTTGCGTACAATAGTCTACGAGTATGCCATCTTGTACAGACAAAGCTTAAGTTGATAAATATTTTGAGGCTTGTACTCTTTTAAGTACATGGGTTTTTATATATTTCAGTTATATATACAGCTTAATAAAAAATCTTTGCTGGGTTGGACAAACTGATTTTTTTCTCAGTAAAATTTTTACTTAACTTTGACAAAACTACAAAACAAAATGATCTCTTTTTTTAATGCGTGAATGGCATGACACCTTGCTTTAAAATATTTAAACTTAACAGCTGTTTATCTTAAAATAAACTGTCAAAACAAACAGAGACAAAATCTATTTTTAGCTCTAGCAACCCCTAAAAGGGGCCAGTACCCTCTAAAAACAAGAGATCCGCCAAGCAGGGCAATATATGCCGAAGGGTTATATCAGTGGAGGACAGAATGATTCAAAATTTAAAGAAAAAGCGAAATTTAAAGATTTTTTTTGGAGGTGCAAGACTTAGTGTTTAAAGTCAATACCTTGAACAGTTAATAAGTTATGCTCTTGACACGAAATATGAGGGACAGATTTGACTTTTGAGCTCAGTTTGTGACACTGACTGTTGACCTACAGACCCGGTTAATGTGCTTGTCGCCACCTACATACATGCCAAGTTTTAAGTCAATACCTTGCATGCTTATTTAGTAACTTATGCTCCAGACACAAAATATGATTGACAGTTTTGACCTTTAATCTCAATTTTTGACCTTGACCTTTGGTCTACACCGCCGGTTCAAGCACTCTGCACATTGTCTTATCGCCATCTACCTATAGGCTACGTTAAAAGTCAATACCTTTAATAGCCGGTCGCAAATTATGACAGAAGTACAGACAGACTCATGCAAAATAACATACTGTATAAGTGGATATTTCTGTGGGTCGAAAAGTTTGCGAATTTGGAATTCCAGACATTTGGCGAGCGGAAATACTAGCGAATTCCCAATTTCCAAGTTGCGTAAAAATAGCACTTCGTACGAATCACTGATTTGTCTGGCATAATAATTGCACTTTTGCTGACAGCACTGTTATCCCTTATATGGACCCAGTAAGGGAAAAATCATCCAGTCAGTATGTTTTCTCGCCTATGGCAGTTTACGGTAATTAGCTTTGCTAGTTTTGTATCCGTTAACAAGTCGTAATTTAAAGTAATTACGATTATCTTTACCTTTTTAAAATGTAACCAAACAACTCTATTTTGAGAAGTAGCTTAAACTTGTAAAGAGTACAAACAGAGACATAGTATCAATTTCTCTTGTTTACTACCGCTGTTATGGTCCATTTTTATGACGGTTTGGCTGATATTTACGCTGGAGAAAATATTAGCGAATTTTGTCAATTTGCAAAATTTGCCAATATTTCCACCTCGCTAACTTAACCACTTATACAGTAATATGTCCCCTTTTCTCCAAAACGGGCATATAAGAATTGGGAGAGGACCTTATGATGAAGCTACAGACCAAGTTTGATGAAGACTCGTCAAGCAGTATATGAAAAGAAGCCATTTAAAGGTATTTTTATTTCTGAATCTAATGGCGCCTCAAAAAAGCAAGCATCCCCATTTGGAAATATGCAGAAGAAGACCTAAATAAGATGCTGCAAACCCAGTTTGATGAAAATCTGTCAAGCTGTTCATGAAACAAGAGGGCCAAGATGGCAGTAGGTCGCTCACCTGAGAAACACACCATAATAATTCAGAACAATGTAAACATGTTTGACCTAGTAATTTCATGGAAAAAAATATTCTGACCAATTATCATTAAAATTGGAGCAAAAACAAGTATTTTTTTATTTGACCTAGTGACCTAGGTTTTGACCCCAGATGACCCATATTCGAACTTGACCTAGATTTCATCAAGGCTATTTTTCTGACCTAATTTCATGAAGATCAATTGAAAAATACAGCCTCTATCGCATACACAAGGTTTTTCTTTGATTTGACCTAGTTTTTGAACCCAGATGACCCATATTCGAACTTGACCTAGACTTGATCAAGGTTATCATTCTGACAAAATTTCATGAAGATCAGTTAAAAAATACAGCTTCTATCACATACATGAGGTTTTTCTTTGATTTAACCGTGTGACCTACTTTTTGACTACAGATGACCCATATTCAAATTCTACCTAGATTTCATCAAGGCAATCATTCTGACTTACTTTCAGGAAGATCAATTGAAAAAAAAAACAGCCTCTATCGCATACACAAGGTTTTCCTTTGATTTGACCTAGTGACCTACTTTTTGATCCCAGATGACCCATATTCGAACTTGACCTAGATTTCATCAAGGCAATCATTCTGACCAAATTTCATGAAGATCAATTGAAAAATACAGCCTCTAATGCATACACAAGGTTTTTCTTTGATTTGACCTAGTGACCTACTTTTTGACCCCAGATGACCCATAATCAAACTCGACCTAGATTTTATAAAGGCAATCATTCTGACCAAATTTCATAAAGATCAATTGAAAAATACAGCCTCTATCGCATACACAATGTTTTTCTTTGATTTGATCTAGTGACCTAACTTTTGACCCAAGATGACCCATATTCAAACTTGACCTAGATTTCATCAAGGCAATCATTCTGACTTAATTTCATGAAGATCAATTGAAAAATATAGCCTCTATCGCATACACGAAGTTTTTCTTTGATTTGACCTAGTGACCTACTTTTTGATCCCAGATGACCCATATTCGAACTTGACCTAGATTTCATCAAGGCAATCATTCTGACCAAAATTCATGAAGATTAATTGAAAAATACAGCCTCTATCACATACACAAGGTTTTTCATTGATTTGACCTAGTGACCTATTTTTTGACCCCAGATGACCCATTTTCAAACTCGGCCTAGACTTCATCAAAATCATTCTGACCAAAATTCATGAAGATTAATTGAAAAATACAGCCTCTATCTCATACACAAGGTTTCTCTTTGATTTGACCTAGTGACCTAGTTTTTTACCCCAGATGACCTATTTTCGAACTCGGCCTAGATTTCATCAACGTAATCATTCTGACCAAATTTCATGAAGATCAGTTGAAAATAAAAGCCTCTATCGCATACACAAGCTAAATGTTGACGGACAGACAGACGACAGATGCCGGACATCGAGTGATCAGAAAAAGCTAAAAAAGGCTTTAAAGGTATTATGTTTGTTTGTTTTGGGTTTAACGCCGTTTTTCAACAGTATTTCAGTCATGTAACGGCGGGCAGTTAACCTAACCAGTGTTCCTGGATTCTGTACCAGTACAAACCTGTTCTCCGCAAGTAACTGCCAACTTCCCCACATGAATCAGAGGTGGAGGACTAATGATTTCAGACACAATGTCGTTTATTTTAAAGGTATTACTATCTTACCTCTAGTGGCCCCTAAAAGTGACCAATAACCCCCATTTGAACAAATTTGGGAGAAGACCTTACAATGACACTACAGACCATTCACAATTTGATGAAGATCAGTTCGTTATAAGTTATTTGAAGGTTTTTCTATTTCTAGCTTAGTGGACCCTTAAATGTGATGAGCGCTCCTATTTGAACAAGTTTTTGAGAGGACCAAAAGACCAAGTCTGATGAAGATCTAAATATCATGTCATAAAAGTTAAATAATCATATCATAAAAGGTTTTGACTTAGTTGTTAGATTAAACTGAATTTTCATTATCTTTGTTAGAGTTACTTCCCTTGTTATGTACGTCACACTGACACAATTATAGGTCATATGGCGTCTTCCCTGTTTTTTAAGGAGGAAGACTCCTGGTGCCCCATCATGTGCAGGCACCTGGGTAGAACCACTGACCATCCATAAGCCAGCTGGATATCTTCCTGACATGAAGAATCCAATGCTCAGAGTGAGGCTCGAACCCAAATCGATGAGGAGCAAGTGATTTGAAGTAAGCGACCTTCAACCACTCGGCTACAGAGGCCCTTTTTGTTTTGAAATAATGTAGAAGTTATCTGTTCTATTGTCACTACAATTCAAATTTAAATCACCAGTTTGAATCTGCTGACTTTTTTAAATAGGCGAAAAAAGCAGATATATAAATTGCCCCTGTATGTTAGACAAGGCCTGAACGAACCTATGATTTATCCCAGTCTACAATTAAAATTGAGAAGAAGTATTTTCACAGTCTGTACATGCTAAGGACCTACTTCTTAGTAAGTTTATTCCAATGCTTTACAACTTCAACACTGTTTACTGACACACTCTTGACCAATAGCTGTTCACTTGTAAAACGTTGACCTCAATGATCTGGAAAAGAACAAAAGAATCATCTTAAAAGGTGTCGGAGGACTATAATGCTTGAAAATTTGGGTCTGCGCATGTCACTCCATCTCACTGAGGTTAACATTCACATGCATGCCAAATATAAACAAGACTGCTCCATGCATGTTAAAGTTATGGTCTGGACAAACAACTCTTGACGGACGCAAGCAAGCACAGATGCAAGCATATACACTGAACAGCCATTTGGACGACTATGTCTTCGTTTTCAGCAAGTGGGCTTGACAAAAATTTTGCTTAGTGTGATATCCATCACTGTTTTGCTATATCTTATATTATGTGAATTGTATGTTATCTTGGGTTTTGTAGCCGTATATAAAAGTAATAAAGTTATCTGTAACTGTATCTTAAGCCTAAATGGTTGAAAAGCAACAGACAAAGTTTCAAAAACACCTTTCATCACAGGGTTTTTTTTCGGCCATTTTATAGCCGTTATTGGGCTATATTCCTAATGCCAAAAAGTATGTATTTTTCCCAAAATGAGTGCAAAAATTCCCAATCTACATTCTGAAAAAAATTTCATCAAAATTGCACAAACACTGACCAAATTATGGATAATTTTGTAATGGCAGTATCTTAAAGAGATTATACAATGTGAAACAAGTGTATGAGAAGGTACTTAAACACATCCTTACTGTATCCTATGGGACTAAATATTTCCCAATTTGGAACATTTACGCGTCAAAATTCCCAATATTGGGGGTATAGGCTATGTTCCCAAAACAGGAAGAAAAAACCCTGCATCAAATGAACACGTCATTTTTTTCACCATGCAAGACAACCTAAAACTGACCCCAGATCTATCAATCAGTGAATTAGAAGTTTGAGCCTATCAGTGAATCAGAAGCTTGAGTTTTGATATCGGTCTCTAAATCAAGCATTAATAACTTTGGCCCTTGTGTAACTTGAGCGGATGCAGTGGTAAAATTGTTTTTACCTACAAAACCAGGTGTTATTTTTTTTTGTTTAATGTCGCACTGACAATTATTGGTCATAGGCGACTTTCCAGTTTTGATGGTGGAGAAAGATCCCAAGTGCCTCTCTGTGCGTAATGTCATCACGAGCGCCTTGGTAGAACCACCGACCTTCAATAAGCCAGCTGGATGGCTTCCTCACATGAAGAATTCAACGCCCCGAGTGAGGCTTGAACCTACATCGATGATGGGCAAGTGATTTCAAGTCGGCGACCTTAACCATTCGGCTACAGAGGTCCCCACAGGGGTTATTATTAATGAAGAAAAATATGCCTTAAATAACTCTATAATACAATATCTGTGGAATTTTTTGAGTGATCAAACTTTATTACCTTTGTTGACTCTACTCCTACAAGAGGCAAGCAGAGCCTTTACACATCTGACATTTGAATCATCTGAAGAGTGATGACAAGCATATCCTGGAAATAAAAGAAGTCATATTACACAACTTTTCTACAAAATACACATAATTGGTCCATAACAATAATTTTATTAGAAAACAAGAGAGCCAGACTGTCACAAAATATGCCCCTCATCGAACTTAGTCTAACTCAAGGGGCATAATCCAAGCGTGCCTGGGGTGATTTGGCTTGTTATCGAACTTGGCCGAGATATTATACCCACAAACATTGTCAGCAAGTTTGGTGAAGATCGGATGAAAACTGTTTGACTTAGAGAGGGGACAAGGCTAATTTAAACTCCCTGTTTTTCAAGTAATTCAAGGGCCATAATCCAAGAGTGCCTGGGGCGATTTGGCTGGTTATCAAACTTAGCCCAGATATTATGTTCACAAACATTGTCAGCAAGTTTGGTGAAGATCCTATGTAAACTGTTTGACTTAGAGAGCGGACATGCTTATGACGATACGCCACGCGTGTTCACAAAATACGCCCTGCTCTTTCAGAGATGCTTAGCCGAGATATGTCCACAAACATTGTCAGCAAGTTTGGTGAAGATTGGATGAAAACTGGTTGACTTAGAGAGCGGACAAGGCAAAAATCAGTTTTTCGAGTAATTCAAGGACCATAATCCCAGAGTGCCTGTGGCCATTTGGCTGGTTATCGAATCTGGCCGAGATGTTATACCTAAAAACATTGTCAGCAAGTTTGGTGAAGATCGGATGAAAACTGTTTGACTTAGAGAGTGGACAAGGCTAAATTCACTGTTTTTCGAGTAATTCAAGGGCCATAATCCAAGAATGCCTGGGGCGATTTGACTGGTTATGGAACTTGGCAGAGATATTACGCCTACAAACATTGTCAGCAAGTTTGGTGAAGATCCGATGTAAACTGTTTGACTTTGAGAGCGGACAACCGACAAGACAAAAATCAGTTTTTCGAGTAATTCAAGGGCCATAATCCAAGAATGCATGGGGTGATTTGGCTGGTTATCGAACTTGGCCGAGACATTATGCCCACAAACATTGTCAGCAAGTTTGGTGAAGATCCGATGAAAACAGTGCGACTTAGAGAGCAGACATGCTTTGGACGCCGCCCCGGGCGTATAAAAAAGCATTTATATGACTGTATTCACATTAATTAACAGTAACTGATCCACAAAACTGAACCAGTTTTCAAGTCATACTGTATTATCACATCTAAGCAGCCTTTTCACATTATTTTGCATAAATTATTGCAATTCCGAATGTTCATTTATTGTTGAGTAAAACTGAAATTTAACAAGACTTTCCTTTGATCTGGCCAACTGACCTAGTTTTTGACCCCACATGACCCAGTTTCGAACTTGACCTAGAGATCATCAAACAAACATTCTGACCAAGTTTCATAAAGATTGGGTGACTGTGGCCTCTAACGTGTCAACAAAGCAAATGTTGACGCATGATGCCAACAATGACCAGTCACAATAGCTCACCTTGAGCATTTGTGCTCAGATGAACTAAAAGTAAGTTTCAAAGCTATTTGCCTCAAAATGATAGCTGTACGAATTTGCATGTAACTTTAACCATGCTGTGATGTCGACACTGACGCCAGGGTGAGTACAGACTATTCTTTGAAAAGTCAAACTAAAACTACAGTAACTTACAGACCAGAGTTTTCTTGGGTTGGGCAATACTCCTAAAAATGAATGAAGTGGGCAATACTGGACAATAAGAAGTTTTACTAATTTTTTTCTTACCGAAACAATTGAGTTTCTATGTTACAAAATGTGAGCTAATTCTTACAATAAATTTTACTTACTTTGAAATTATTGGTAAAGTGATAGGTAGCTGACACAACAGTTTTATTAACAATATTATGGTTTACATGTATTTACACAACAAAATAGTTTTTATGTGAAAATAAACAACCTTCAACATTTATAGTCACAAATACATGAATTTATAAATGACGCAGTATTACTTTGTATATATACAATCTACACATTGTCACTGATCACATATTGAAAGGTCTCTCTAGGTCCAACTAGATTTTGCTTAACATATGATCAAAGTCTACCAGCCTAGTACTTCTTTACCACAAAGCATTCTGTAACAGAAAATAAGTTTTGCAGTTTTTTCGATCCCCAGTCTGTTTCTGAGTTTTGTCTGAATAATACCAAAATATGAAAACACAGAGATATAAACTAACTAGCTATTTTTATTTAGGGGCCTAGCCCAAAATCTAGGGGCCATGGGCTACTGGGCCCCTGCTAATTTATATCCCTGAAACACCCTTTCAAAAGACACCGAAGATGCTGACATATCTACAGGTTTTTTGTCTACCCTACAGAGTGGTTCACCAACTGCCTTTGTCCTCTCTACACAGCACCACCACACAACACTTACAGATTTTGTATTCTCAATTGTTACAGCATGCAGGTGTCACTACTATCACTATAGCCTAGGGGTTGTACAGGCCCAGATCAAGAAATATTTGATTGGCGGGGACTAGTTTAAAACAAAGGTATCATCGGAGAAATGCATAGCGCCGAGAGGGGGTAGGTACGGGAGGGCCACCTCTGTCCGTATTGGGGAGAAGAGTGGGTTCTCTTCCCTGAAAATTTTTGAAATACAGATATGAAATGGTGGCCTCTGGTGTATGTTTTGATCTTAATTTTGAGGTACTGGAGGGGTACTCCCCTCATTCAAGTCATTGGGGTCTAGTGCATTTTTTGGGTCTAAATTTAGGAGTATTCCCACCACTTCAGGTAGGTCAATTTGGAAATATACGTATGAAATGTAGGCCTCTGGTGCATTTTGGGACTAAATTTTGAGAAAATATTACTTCTTTGCAAAAACAGTTTGGTGCAACTTTGAAGAGTATAGGTCACTTCTCAGCCAACGGGGGAGGGTGGGGTGTGCACAGGCCCCTCAGCCCGACCGTTGATCCAGGCCTGACTTAAATAAACTATATTCAGCTACTGTATAAAAAAATGTCACAAGGTTTTCTGTGACAATATTTCTCTCAAAAGTTCAACACAGGAATTATTACTTGATTTTTGATTTTCTCAAAATTATCTTATTAGAATATGTACTTTCAGAAAAATCAAATTTTGTTACAACTTATTATTATCCTCTTAAAAGATTTCTAACTAATTTATAGACATGTTTTAACCTGGACCTAATATGTTTTAGCTTTTACTGTATAATTTCATTGTGTTAAAAACATTGATATTATATAAATGCTCATTATAATGTTGATTGGTAACTATAATGATTATAAATGTATGATTAACTGTTATACAAATTGAAATTTATCTTGACTTATTCTCACTGTAAGAGTCTATACTTGATTAATACTTGTTTAGAAATGTTCTTTGGCATATGTTCCCTTGCCAACATAATATACTATATAAAGCATGGTTTTGAATGAAGAAAAAAAAAGAAAATATTAGGACTCGAAAGTAAGAACTAAGACAATCTCTGCAGAGTTAGAATTTATGTCAGGAATACCTGTAGTTGTGTAAAAAGTAAACTTTTATACGGAAAACCGTTTGGCCATTAATTTTGAAGTAAAGATTTAATTGTCGAAGGAACTCGTTATTTATTTGTTACTTATATTTGTGTTGATTTCAATACAAGAACTTTAAAACAGAGTTGGAGTTATTCATCAATTTTGCTGATTCCCCATCAGCGCGTCAACAACAGTTGCTGAGCATTTAGCTCTATCACAAAAACAGCAAAAAATATCACTGACAATGGGTATGTTTAAGAATTAGACTGTCTATCACCAACAGCAAGAGGCTAAATTAGCAAGACAGACCTGTTTCTAACAGGATTTTTCTCTCTCTCTTCTGGGGGCTTTGTGTCACTCTGTCCTGGTCAGTGTGTGTGTGTGTTCAGTTTAATGTCTTCTTCAACAATTTTTCGGTCATATAAACAATGGTGTCTACTTTAATACAAGTTGTAGCAGTGAGCGCAATGTCCAACTTTATAGTGCTGCTTCACTGGAATATCACGCTGTAGTCTAAGACATGTGACATGATACCCCTCCCAGTCATATTATACTGACATCGGGCTGACCAGTCCTAGCACTATCCTCTTAATGCTGAGCACCAAGCGAGGATGCTACCAGTACCATTTTTACATCTTTGGTATGATGCAGCCTGGGATCGAACCCACAACCGCCCACATTCGACCCTCTGGTAAGTTCGCTCTGTCTCTGTACTAGCAGAGGATGATTTGGCACACTGAGTGGCTGCTTTTGAACCATGTAAAGCGCCCTTGAATGTGACTATCATGAAAATGGTGCTATATTATATAAATCTGGTATAATATTTAATATATATGCCATGTATCTGAATGGGGCTTAAATTTCATAAATTTTCAATTTTATATTGAATGGCTCTGCAATCTCTCTGAAAAAATAGGGAAATCTACCATTGTTATAGGTCATAATAAGCTAAATAGTTTTCCCTATATATTCTATATAAAACTGACCTTTTTTAAAGAGCTATCAAACATAACTAGACCCATTTCAGAGAACAAATCCTTACCTCATTTTAAAGAGTTATGATAAAACTGATATAAAATGAAGGGAAAAGTAGGGGTCATGTATCTTCTAAGAGAGATTTTTCTGGTCACATTTGCTTACTGTAAACTGACATCAAAATCACACTGCTGTGACCTGGAAGTACTACTCATACTAAAATTGAGCTTGACTTCACCAAATACAACCTGCTCTCCCATTTTTCCTACCAAAATGTCACAAATACACCCACAATGAAATTTAAGCAGAAACTAACTTCAATTTAGACCTCTGTTGCCATGCCAAGTGAAAAATTAGTGTTCAAATACCTGGCAGCCATTACGTGACTAGACCAGATGGCTCCCACGCTGGTTCCTTTAGTTTAGTTAGGCCTATAGATGAATAAGTCATAGTTAAATAAACGAAATACATCAGTCTTCGCCTTAATTTTTTTTCAGCACTTGTCCTTTCGGGCAAGTAAGTTAAGAAAACCACTTGCCCGAAAACATTTTTACTTGCCCAAAATCATTTTGTTTATAAATATGATGTATTTTGGTTTATGCTTAATTCAACATTCAGTTATTTAAATGGTAGTCAACTAACCTACCCACACTATTGATGGGCAGGCTAAGCCAACGTAAGTGGATAACCATGTTGCAATATTCAAGTAACTAGCAGACAAAAATTATGGGAGAAAACTGTAGAAAAAAAGTAAAACCTATACCAGTATCTAGTTATATGCCAGGTGTGGGGTTCAAATTTACACTACCCTTCTAAAACTTACTTTTTTAATCCAGGGCCTTTAAAATATAGTGTTGTTGTTCAAATTTAACTGCAATAATGGATCAGCCTGGTTAGGCGCCCCCCACCTCCTCCCCCCAAAAAATTATTGTGTTTCTGGTGGCATGGCCAAAAAAAGTTGAATCATTATTATCAAGTTAATATCACAGTCCGGGGAGACGTGTCCAAAAAATATGGACACAATAATCATCATCAACCCACCCGTGTTTAAAGTGAAAAAAAAACATTAACAATTATCGGTAATTATTCTGTTGATAAACAAGTAATTGGCCTTGTTTTCATCATCAATTAAAACCCCCTCAAAGAGCTAAAAGAAGTGTGTCGGTATCATGGCATTTGAAGTGGAGATCAAAGCGGTATAGTTGCCCGAGATTGTCATGGCATTACGTCATGTTTTCGCGCCATTTCACTGTCTGATCGTACGGCCTCGGTTCTTTAAATTGCTGAGAAGAAATCAGTAAAAAAAGTATCTTCTTTAATTTTTTTTAAAAGCGAATATGCAATATCCGGTATAAACTGACAGGTAAATGTGTCAAACGATAATAGTAGATATCCTACACTCTGTGACCTATTTGCCCTCAAGGAATTTACGTTATTGTTTGAAAAGAATATCTGACATAGTGTGGAGTCAAAAAAGACATGTACAAAGATTCATTTACTTATTAAACTTATTAAAAACCACAGCGACATCAGACTGCTTTATTTTCAAACAATTTTTTATTTACGTTCACGAGGTCACGTAACCTATTCTGCCGCACTTGCAGAAATCTGTTTGCCAAAAAACATTTTACTCGATGTATTTAAATTGCTGCCGCTTTTTCATTATTTAAGATTTTTTAATCCTGTTTTTTTGTACTTTCTTGTCAAAAGTCTGAATTTTATGACCATAGTATGTATTATTTATTTACTTTTAGAAATAAATAAATAATTAAGATCGCGCTGTTTGAAATTTTACAAATAATTGTATGAAACTTCGATCGTTTTTATAGAATTATGCCTACATTTCTGTCGATATCTTATTAAAATTGTTATAGAATTAAAACTGTATTACTTCTCAAGCGGTGTTGAAAATCTGAAGCGATCATATTAAAAAATGAATGCACTACACGCGTTTTTGTGTACGTGTCGATAAACAAAAGTAACGGCGATACGATAGGTCGCACGTGCTCGAGGAATGGAAAGTTACTGGCATGACGTTTTGATATCATTACGATTCGCGGGTAAACTCCAGTCATAGGGATGTAATTTCTGAATTTTGTAAAGTAACTTTATACATTGCAAATGTCACGTGAAGTCATCAATTCATGCATAAATATACGAAAGCTGGTATTTAGGATGTTCATTTCAGATTCATGAAATTCTTTTTTGTAATTATTGTGAAAATTAAGGGATTTAAATTTCGGAAAAAAAGCACTTGTCCGTTCGGGCAACCACCTGAAAACTTTGGCTTGCCCAAAACAGGATCTACTTGTCCCGGACTTCGGGCAACCCAGTTACGACGAAGACTGATACATGCAGCAGAAAATATTCACATGTATACAGGGTTTTTTTCTCCTTGAAGTCCTTCATAATAGGGGCCGTTAATAGGCCCCTTCCCCTCAGAAATTTTTTTTTTTTTTAAATTCATGCAGTTTTCCCCAAAAATTGACTTTACATCAGGTTTTTTTATTTGCCTTTGCCCAAATACTGAGCCTTTTTCTCCAAATCACACGACTTGACTTTAACACTCATAAAAATGATCAGTAGATTTTAACATTAGAAAAACATAACTGTGTTGTCATCTATGTTAAACTCCAATCTAGGCCTATAGGTCCTGTTACCATTAGGATCTGAACTAAAACAAACAAATAAATCATATGATATCTGAATAAAGAGCACTTTAATGCTAAAATTCTTGACCTACTTCCTCATATCAACAAATCAATACATGTTTGGCGCACTCGACCTTCACCTTGAACTTTTGGCCGAGATTATTTTAGTCAATAAATTGAGTAATAGGGTGGACGCCATTTTTGAAAAAATATTTTAACAGTTCGTGCTGCACAGACGAAATAATACTTATCCTCTTTCCAGATCCTTATCTAAGAAATATATGGGTCTAATTAAATGAACTATACTAAAGTGTTTGTTAAAATAAAACTGAAAAGGGCAAGGTCGCTAAAAATAGAACATTGCCATGGATAGAAATGTTTTGTTTTTGCAGCTAATCTTCATTCTCTTCGGAAGCAGATCTAAAACATAAAGCTTACCTGATACATATCCAATAAGACAATACAATTTCTGTACCTATATACGCTTAGAATGACTATAAAAACACGAGTTCACAAATTCTAGCGCGCACTTGGCCGCTTTCTTAACCCGGAAGTGACCTTAAGCGGTGTCGATATAAAAATCACTCTCCTTCGGGGATAAAGACACTAAATATTAATTTAGTGTCTCGGACCCTGAAAAGCATGAAATGATAGCATGTTTAGCTTACTAAATTTATGCCTCTGTCTATTGTCTGTAAACATCATTTTTTGAAAAACAGATCATTTTCAGCGCAATAATTGCATTGATAGTAGCTCTATTTGATAATTGTTAAAACTATAACAAAAGGCAATGCAAAGAAGTATAAAATACATTTTTATAGCTCTTTGGGTAAGGGTAGATTTCCCGGAAGCACAGAGCACACAAAACACAGTCATAGAGCTCCGTGCATCGTAAAGAAGGCCCATAACAAAAGAAGCTGTAACGGAAAAAAATTGTAGATGGGTTGCTTCAAAAATCCAACAACAAGTATGGGCCTTAATTATAAATAGTATGCAAAATACAGAAAATGGGGCTTGGGTGGTATGGGGTAGATCTATAAAAGGGTCGGATGTCAGTGGAGGGAGGTGGAGCAAAGATGAATATTAAACAGGGAAAGCCGCGTTCCTTAAACGTAGTATTCCTACAACGTCGCGCGAAATGGATTAAATATACTGATGTCCGAAGGTAATGGTACAACATCGAAAAAAAATACATGTACTATAAGTTCTGGGCGTTATGCGAGCGGACAACTTTCAATACATGATAAATGACACACGCAGATATCCTTATGGACTCTCAAGCCTGCAAATGCTTGAAGGTTGTTCCACATCACCACTGCACTTGGGAAAATGAAAATGGGAAAACGAAAATTTGTAGTAATTGCCAGTGGTAGGCAAAATGAATGCATATGACGCCTGAGTCTTGTGAGTTTATAATCCATGGACAAATTTATAAAACGTGATAAATTAAGTATATTTCCGTCTGTCTTCAACTCTTGTAAGGTCTGTCAACCAAATGCATGTTGCATAGAGGTGACACTATTGTGTAGTGACAATCTATGCTCATCCGAAATGGACAGTCCTAGGCTGAACCCTTTTCAATGTAAAGTTTCAGGGGGGTGGGGGCTCCATATTTTCTACTTGACGTCTAACTACGTTTTTAAGCAAGCTGCATAGTGTGAGACTTTCTTCTTTTAATTTCATTAAGCCTTAGCCTATAGTGCATTGAAAAGTGTAGAGAATATACCTCCACGTCAGAAATATATATCCTGTTGCTTGCGTAAGTGTTTTATATGTCAAAGTAACATGTAAACGCTGTGGTGAGTCATATCAGAATATAAATAGTTCTTATTAAAATGCAGAACTGAACTGATTATGTCAATAGATTTCGACAAAATGTTTTTGTCTACATAGAAAGTATAAATTATCAAGTATCAAGAATTTAGAAATAAAGACGTCATGATAATTTTGGAAATACTAGTCAAAGTTACTTTTTGGTTTAAATCTAGACAATACATCAATTTAGACATAATCGGTTGTTGTAAAGATGTAACTAATGCTTACCGTCACCAGCTTTTAACTGGAAATAGTATCAAAACCGGAAATGAATAATTCTAATATATTACAAGGATACATTAGTACGGAAGAGCATTACTGCCAGGTGTCTGTTATTTACTAACTCGAAATTTCGAATTACTAAGTGTAAATCGTACAACATTAATGATTAGGGAGTAACCTTTATTCAAAAACAAAAGTATCAACGTGTCATTATTTCTAAAAAAAAAATATAATTAATATCAGATTACATTTATGGGCAAAGAAGTGACCGAAGCAAATATTCATAACTTTTGTCGGACATTGATTCAATATAAGATAATCTGGTTGTTGCATATGTCGAAATTGGGGAAAACAATTGAAACATACATGACATTGCAACGTGCTTCCGACGCTTACCTAATCTGGCTTTAATAGAAGTGTTAATATCCTGCGTACATTTCAAATTACACATTCATAAAGTAAATACCTCAAGATTGAAATTCTAAGAATGTTGAGGTATTATAAAAGTCATCATCCCGCATAGATCACTTTGGGAAGTTTTCTTTCATTGTTTCATTCGCTTCGCTCGCAAGTATAAAGTAAAACCAGGACTTGCATGATGAAACCGGCATCAACGCTTTGCATATGAAACTTACAACGGGACAGCTGCGCACTAATCAACTTGTGACGTCCTCTTTAGATATAGAAAACCCGCCCTTGTCTTGAGTTAAAAGCCCGTTTTGTTATTATAACTGAAAAATTCGTACTCTTGAGTGATCACAAAATATTTTATATTAATTGGCAGCTAGTTTCAGTCAAGTACGTTTTTGATGCTATAGAACTAAGTAATAATTAAAATTTGCTTCGCGGTAAGTGTGTTATTTATGTATGATTGTATTAAATAGTACACTTAAACCTTCAAAAGAAAATGTTTGTCATAATGACCATCGGATTCCAAAAGAAGTCAGGGGAATAGAACTATTTATAAAATACACATTGCTTTAATTGGAATCAACTCCTTTTAATGTATTACTAAACGCATTATACTTGAGATAAAGAATTAAATGGAATCTTTTGATACCTATTTTGACACCGGTACCTGATTGCAAATGTTGCTTTACTTTAATAAAATATTTTCAAATACACCAGCCGCGGTGATTTAGAAGTGGATTATTTTCTTTCAATTATTCAACTTTTCATTAATCCGCCATAGTTTCACACCTTTTCTGTGTTACTTAATATTTTGGCACAATAGTGGTTAATGGTCTAGATTCGCCAGTTAGGACACGAATAAAACACATATCAGATGTAGAAACTTCAGGAAAATTTTAACTAAACAAAAGTGTATTTTAAGAGGAAATCTTGTATCAAATTATTCAATTTAGATAACAAAGGTAGGTTTTCATTTTTTATAACGTTAAAATAATTGTTTCATTTAAATATTCTTTAACATTGTCAAAAAGGTACGGTAGAAACGTGATAGGAATTTTCAAAATTTTCAAAATATCTTTAAGATCACATTCGACACGGAGTACTCTTCAGATGTACCATTTGGGTGGAAAGTCTGCTTTTGCGTGCGCAGAATTACAAAATATACGTCCACGTGCGTCTTTTATACGTGCACGCATAAATATATAGGGTCGTGCGCGATATACGTGCACTTGTCATTATGCATGAACTTATAAATTTACGCTTGCATTTTGATATGGTAAGTATGGTGACAGAAGTTTCAAGCATGCAGCTCCAAAGCTTTGGAATGTCCTCCCAGCAAGCATCAGAGATTCAACCTCACTGTCCGCATTTAATAAAAACTTTGAAAACGCATCTCTTTCACACATGTTATATAAAATAACAAAATCTGAAATACTGTTGAAAATGGCGCTAAACATAAAACAAACAAACCATGACAGGTTTGTTTCGTGTTGAGAAAGGGATTGCTCTCGTAATGTAATTTAACGTTGAGTTCAACAGGCATTATTTTGTATACTTCCACAGGCATTATTTATATCTGGGAAAGTAGCAGAAAGGTGTAAATGACAACACGCGTTCATATATTCTCTGTATTGCAACACGCTTTATTGTATTCATCTCGCAAAGTAACTCATTACGGGTATTGACTGAACAAACTTTTTGTCTCGACAGGACCTGAACCGTTTGTGTATTGCGAACCTCAGAAAAAAGTCACCTTTGGTGATACTATAACTCACACAACTTAAGAAACTACATTAAACTCAGAATATATATATGTGTGTGTGTTCGGGTTTAACGTCTTTTTCAACAATTTTTCAGTCATATAAACGACGGTGTCTACTTGTAGCAGTGAGCACACTGGAATATCACGCCGTAGGCACGTGACATGATACCCCACCCAGTCACATTATACTGACACCGGGCTGACCAGTCCTAGCACTACCCTCTTAATTAGAATATATATATATATATCAAAGTGCCTGTGTAAAACTATTGTTACATTTATTCCGCTGAGCCGACTTTTGAAAATCATAAATAATTTTACAATACTGGTAGACTACACTAAAAAGGTCTAAACCCTCATATAACTAGATTTGAACTTAACAAAAGTAATCATTTTAAACTTTAACAGTCCCAAATATAGATACTATATATATATATATATATTGTTCCCTTTATTTCCTCTGAGTTGACAGTATTTCTGTTCTGCAGGAGGATTATGCTTATCCATTTTACCATTGTGGTTGTACAATAGTAAATAAAATTGCTATATGTTTTATATAAAATTAACTGTCTTCTGAGAGGTGTAACACATACCCAGGCCCATTGAAAAATAATTACTAGCCTTATGTTCTTAAATGCCCTATGAACCAAAAAAAAAAAAAAAACACCAACAAAAGTAGGGGTCATGCATCATTTAAAAGAATTTTTTTGTCTGATAGGTCAGCACTATGGAATATCTTCCAAACTGGCAGCTAAATGTAGGTATAAAGAGATTATTATACTATATATCATTCCGAGATGAAAACAACCCCTATTGAAGTATACATCATTCTCTTGTTGTTATTTAAAATAGCATTCAGTTACCTTGCCAGACATTCCAAGACTTAAATAACATCCGTTGTTATTTGTGACATTCAGTTACACTTCTAGATAAATAATGCCTGTTGTTGTATACATCATTCCGAGAGATGAATAACTCCTTTGGTTGTTTACACCATTCAGTTACTTTGCATCTCTAATATTCAGAAATTCTGTTTGGCTGCTTTTTGTAAATTTTATAAAAAAAAAAAACCCAAAAAACCCTCAATTTTCGGGAAATGGAAGTCAGTCAGGGAATAGTGCAATTAAAACTCACCAACACCTTTCAAACATGATTTCGTTTCATATAAGTTGAAAATGGTAAGACATTAGGATATATGAGTTTAATATGAACGTCTTTTCGTAAGTTTTTATTATCACATAACTTATCATTGATTTTATTGTTTGTTTATTTGATTTTGGGTTAACGCAGTTTTTTCAACAGTATCTCAGTTATGTAATGACCGGCAGTAACCTAACCAGTGTTCCTGGATTTTGCACCAGTACAAACCTGTTCTCCGCAAGTAACTGCAAACTTTCCAGCTTGAACCAGAGGTGGAGTACGAATGATTTCAGAAACAATGTGTTTTATTACGGCGCCGCGGAGAATATACGCTTCGCCCGGGGATCGAAATCCGTAAAATCTGGGTTCTCCCAATATAATAGGCTATTCCGGCCTATCTCGACGCTAATGCAATAGTTTTTCGAGAAAGAAAAGATTTTTACCTTGCTTTCTGTGCAGTAAGCACTGGAAGCTGGGAATTAGCTAACATATGGAGACTTTTCTAAATGTAAGTTACTTGCTATCAATGGTATGCCGTAGAATATGTACTATACTGTGTTTTGACATGGATTACAGTAATGTAAGTTTAATACAGGCTAGATCTGTGAAAAATGTAGGAAAACGCTTGTTAAATCGGAATAAAAATTGTATATCTATTATTGCTTATACTAATTTGGCCCCATGGGTTTACTTTTTAACTTAGTATAATGCCATTTTCCTTGTCTTGGAATGTATAAAAAATACCTCTCCATCTCGGTTATGTTGAACAGTAATAAACAACAAACGATTAAACAACTGTTTACAACTACTAGTATGTAATTTATACGTCAAGGAATAAATCAAATTATAACTTTACCCAGTAGAATTTAAACAAAGACGTTTTAGGCAACATAATCATCATCGCCGCCCTCCACATCAGTATCATCGTCGCCCTCCCATTCTTCATCATCATCAATATCATCATCATCGTCGTCGTCATCATCAGTAACATTAACAAAACCAAATACATATCGCTTTTTCCATTTTTTTTTTATAGAAGGACTCTCCATCATTTCACCATTCATTAATCATTTTCAATCCATTCATTGGTATTTGAAAAAGCATAAAACTGCTGTTCTTGTCACTTTTCGGGGATGTTTTAACAGGAGTGAAAATGTGTGTTAACAGAGAGATTCTCGCGCTCACGTGCTGTTAAAACACCTTTTTATATATGCGCGTTCCGTGGCAAAGCTTAAACGTACTACGGCCTCAAAACGGATAATTCAAAACGAAATGAAGTCATCGTGAAAAAACAACGTAGGCATTCCCGCGCATTTCATGGAAATTGAATGACGTTGAGGGACAATCTATTCATTTACTTGATTTTCACGCGTTTTATGCTAGAATAGCGTTAGCGCATGTTCTTTTCGTGTTATATCATCTTCAGAATCCCTCGGGAATCGTTGGTCCCCTCGCCCTACCGGGCTTGGGCACCAACCAATCCCTCGGGATTCTACAGATGTTATAACACGAAAAAACATGCGTTATCCCTACAATGGTATGAGTATTGTATCCATACAATGAACATGTATGTATTAATATCAATGTACTGAAATGAAATAAAAATTGGAAAAACAAAAACATTAGCAACAACATCCCAATCATCAGAAGCACCATCATTATCATTAACAGCAGCAGCATTATCGCCACAACCATCATCACCACCATCACCGCAATAATTATTATAAGCCTTATCCTATGCAACAGCAGAGACATTTGACCTATCCACTTTTTGGCTATTACTTTTGCACTTTTAAATACAATGTACTTTTATAGCCTTCAAAATGACTTAATTCAAGCCATCACTTGTCCAAAGTTTATTTTTATTACCTCGATGACCGAGCAATTGGGACATAATACTGAATTAAAGGCTTGATATAGGATTGAACTATTTAAAAGATTTAAGAAGCAAGGCCATGCTAACCTATTTCTCTGTCTTTCACTAGCTATGGCTTTAAACCTACATGCGCAAAATTGAGATTACAAGTATAAGCCTCTGATTTTGATAAGTGAAAAGTTTTTTTTTCTTGTTTCAGTTGAGCGCATTAGACGTATTTTCAATATTAATTTCAGGATATTAAACATAAACAGAGAGAACAAGAGTTGAAAAATAATGCGTGCAGAAGGCGGTAACGTGGAAGGCCATGCAGCACTGCTCAAGCTCCATAGAGGTGCGCATCTGAGTCGGACTGGTCAAGGTGGGGCTCGAACAAGGATTGTTCACTCTCATCCGACACATATGAGGGCGCAACCAACGTCGAAAATTTCCAGTGCACAATCAACTCCACGCGCACAACCAGCGTCAAAATGTTCTAGTACACAGTCAACTCTACAGACTGCATCGCGACCGCCCGAACTAAACTGCCGCAGGCGAAGTTCATGTTCAAGTACTGGTATATGGTATCCTGGGTCCAAAAGCGAGCGTGCACGTCCAGATTCTTATGCTTTAAGTCGCGATTCTACTGACGAAGTTGAAAGTAATGAAACAAAAGAAGATGACGTGAGTTATGATAAAACTAAAGAAAAGACAGAAACAATTCCGAAGACAAACGTTTTTGCTGGAAGTCGTAAAAGATCAGTGGGGTACGGGTATAAACGTCCAATTGAAAGTCTTTTGCCTACAACAGCGGAATTTGATTTTGACGCAGACGGTAAGAGAAGCTTCTTTTTCTTTTACTTTGTTTCACAGTTAGGAAGTAAACACATCCATTGTCAAAAGTTAAGCGGATCAATTTAATAACAGTCCACCGGATTCAATACTAGTTTTGCACCTGTAAGTAACTTCTATTCGTGTAAATATATTGTTTTGTTTATTGTTAGGTTAAGTTACATGATTTTAGATGCGAATTTTCCTTATACCATCCGTTTCCCTGCTTCCAAGACATTCCATCCAAAACTACCATACTACTTTGCGAATGTTGCACAAATCCGCAGCGTGAGAAAATCCGACCAATTTAAACTTTTAACCAAACAAAAATATTTCAATTAACTCAATCGAAAATTTCATATATCATAATATTATGAAGTTTTCGATTGAGTTCCATTACAATTATTGCACGAGGAAGGCATCCAGCGGGCTTACGGAAGGTCGGTGGTCCTACCAAGGTGTTGCCAAATGACCAATAATTGTGTCGGTGTGACGTTAAACCTAACAAACCACCGACCTTCAATAAGCCAGCTGGATGCATTCCTCACGCAATAATTTAAAAGAAACGTGGAACATGTAGCTACTTTGACAAGGTCATCACAATAACATATTCCAAAGAAAATAAGGATAAAAAGGTGTTGTTATTTTTTTATTTTCGGCCACTATCTTAGCGCTGGCTACGGGAATAATTTATTCTAAAATAATTGCTGGATTTCTGCCAAGAATAGCGCAAGTGGTCATACAATTGTATAATAAAAACAATTATGAGGCAAGGTGCATTATATCACTATATCATTGAGAAAGGTTTGAATGTCGATTTGTCATCCAATACCATCGTGTGAGAGAAATATTAACATGACTTGTGTAAATCCTCAGAACGATAAAGGTCAAACTATACCAATATTGTTACAATGTATTTTCAAATAAGCCTAAAATCAAAACATACTTTTAGTAAAGATTGATAGATATTTACGGTATATGTCCCCAGTCCATATGGTATCATTGAGTGTCTTTTAACTTTATTTTTCATAACTTTCGGTCATATTTCACGGTTAATTGACATATTCTGTCCATACTTTGTATTCCACAAGAGGTGTACAATATTTTTATCAACAGAAGTCAGGGATAAAATTAAAAGACAACAAATTATTTTTGCGTATAATTGTTACTGGATATTGATATGGTCGAACAAATGTTAGATAAATTAAAAAGTATGTATACCAGAGTAGTAGTAATACATGTACAAGTGAGCTAAAATGATAAAATGGGACAAATTGAAAATAGACTTGGACGTAGGAAGGATTCAGCCTTTAATTGGTAAGAAATGTTATTGAAATAAGAAGAAATGTGCTTTGTATATGGGGTGAAGATATTTGTGTTGCATACATTGTGAAATATGTCCTTCAAAACTGAAGCTGTTTGGTGTCTTGCAAAACAGCTCTCAACCTCGAGGGACAATGTTGGATCATCTTAACTGCCTAGTTGGATTAGTACGAACGGATGACGGACTAGGAGTCGTGGAAATACTACGCATAAACGCCGCTTTTAATCTATTGTATGAACACTTATTATTTTCATGATCGTGTGGTTATTTGAGGTAACCGAAACCGCTGCTAGATATGACATACATTAACCTATGAGTACTGTAACTGTAACGTAATTGAAGAAATTGCTTTCTGGTGAACGATTCTACGCCTGAAGATTCTTACAAAGTGAAAAAAAAAACACATTGCAATGTCACATTTATAAATGTTGATTTACATAATGTTTTGTATCGTGACAATCATTTTTTATTTCTCATTATATGTACAGAAGCTGATGAAAAGGAGAGAGTTGAGGAAGCGAAAGAACAAGCTGTGAAGTCTCTGCAGGCAGAGGACTATAACCGGATGTGCAAGTTGGAGGGAATAACGCCGTGTGGAAGGTTTAAAAGACAGATCACGGACTGTGTGGCAGATGTCTCAAACAGTCTCCTCGGTACGAAAGATGTCAAGTCTATATGCGTCTCACTTATGGTATGATAACGCTTTATTTGTAAATAAGTTTGCACATTTCAGTTACAATACAGCTCATGTTGAAATCTAAGAACTTCATTTTTACACTTTTTAGTGCACAGAAATTTTTTCTAAATTTCTTTTTATGCAATTTTCAAAACATAAGATAGTATCTTATTATTTTTGTATGATATATCACAAAGTGCAAAATTTGTTACATTGTATACTGAATCAGTTATGTAACAGAAGCGTTGGCTATTCGTATACTGGCTTATTTATGTCATTTAATCCACGGGCAATATAATAGCACTTTACCTCTTGGTATTATATTATACAAGTCTTAGATCTTGTTTAATCTAATGAAAGAAATTGGCTTAAAATCTTAACTTCTTATATAAATTTGATTAAAGAAAACACTTAACTAGAAAACATGAATAACTGGAACAAATCATGCTTATATGGTAAATTAATTATCAGCAGCTGTTCCTTGTGCTTATATTTTCCGCTTGCGTAAAAATTTGTCACCAGCAAAATTTATTTCCTGTAAAATATCGTACATGTATCTAAAACAAGTTTATACTCGAAAGTTTTTTTTTTCTTTGATAACAATAATATTCAATCATGATTTAGAATCACAAAGTAGATTACATGTTTTATTTCAGTCAAACGTAACGATAAAAGAACTAGACCTGTCAGGCAATGACCTCTCTGAGAAAGGAGCCAGGTACCTTGCTGAAGCCCTCAGAGAAAATAGTACCGTGGAAGACTTGGTAGGTATACATAGAAGGCCGCTTGTCTGGTCTGTTTTTCAGTATTTAGTTATTTTATATCATAACATGTGACACACAATAGGAAATATAACTAAGACTGTTTTGAAAATATTCAGTAACAAATGGAAAAAAAATGTTACAGAAGGAGGACAGTTAATATTTTACATTAGTTTTCTACTTTGTTCTGAACGGTCAGAACGCAAGTGCAACAAGTATATTCCAGACTTTGTGGTTTGTTGGGTTTGTCTTGCTAACAAGTTGCTGTCAGATATATCATTATACCAGCTAGAGCATTATAAATCAGCTACTAGTATTGCATTTGTCTTGCTAACAGTTTACGTGCATATTAGTCATTCGAATGAACACTTACTGTCTTTAGCGTTTGCCTGACTACAACTTTACATTCAGATATAATATTATTCCAGTGCAATAGATATCTTCGTTGTTAACTGTTTATACACAAACAAGTTTTATTCAGAAACAGGGTTTGTAATCTATTGTTTGTGTTTCTATCAAATTTACCTTCAGGTATATTTAAGAAATAATAAGTTCCCAAACGTGGTTTATCGTAGAATAACCCGAGTTTTGAGTTCTTATGCGTAAGAATATATCACGAAGGCCGTAGGCCTGAGTGATATATTGTTTTTCATAAGAACGAAAAGCTCGGGTTATTCTACGATAAATCACACCTGGGGAACTTATTATTTCGATTCTAACACCACTTACTAGTATCAACAGTGTTAGAAAAAATGGTAACTACTTTTTACGACCGTGTTACGCACCTAGATCGGATGACGTCATTGCACGCGAGTGGTTTATTGCAGAATAGCCCGAGATAAATTTTGCTCTACATGTATGTATGTTATTTGCTGGCCATGTTAGAATACAAATTATAATTCAGACATTTTGTATTTTCAATCCCATTGCCAGTACAAGGTTTGTTGATATTGGGTAGTTGTCATACTAAACAGTTTTACTTAAGATTTATTAAATTTCCAGTCCAGATGTCAGTACAATAGGCCTACCGGTCTTCAAGGCTTGCGGTCATTGGTAGATTCTTGCAGTTTTACAAATTCAGATATTAACTATAGGTTGTCAATACGAACAGTTTTACATTTTCAGTCCCTATGTCAGTGCAATATAGATCTACAGGGTTTGCAGTCCTTGGCAGATGTCTTATTAGAAATGAAACCGATGACGAGAATCGACTTGTCCAGTACGTAAGACATTAACAGATTTTAAAGAAGTGATAACTGTTAACCAATAGTTTCAAGATGTACTTTACTAACTAACATGTATAAGTACGGTGTAATGTATAAATAGTTAGTAATTTTGTAATAAGATCTCATGCAACCACTGCAGGGAAACATTGGTCTTTACTGTGCCATCGCTTAGCTCTGATAACCCGACTATGCTAACGATTGAGTTGCAGCTAAAGCCAGATACATGTATAATAAAAGATAGGTATTAAATCGCTGATGCATATTGCCTTCTTGTGGCCATGCTTTTTTAATGAATGCCATTCATAAAATAATCATTGTTTATATACATCACAGTCACATTTCGCTCATAAATATGGGTCGGAAGCTGCAAGTTCGCCATACTGGCCCCGCCTGAGTAATGTTACCGCAGTGAGCATGAAGATAAATACTTGCTACTGCATTTTTGTTATTTGCAGAAAACAAGTTTGAAAGACGGCACGCAGAAATAATATCCGAAATTATACAGGTAGGTTAATCAAAAAATGTTATTATAATAAGAGAATTAAAGAAGGTCTTATTTGTTAAGAACCGACCGCTTACGATGTAAGAGATGCAGTTTTGTCGCCCAATATGATATTCCTAATTACAATATGTATTTATGACCAGATGATTTATATTTGATCAAATCAAAATGTCTTATATTTCTTAGCTCCCATCTTAATCGCTTATGTGTTTTACTCGATACGTTTCTAGCACTACATGTTTGTACCTGTCTATTCTCGCATTTCGAGCATAACGTTGATGATTATGTAATTGAATATGGTATAACATTTTCAGAAAAACGACTACATAGAGGAGATTGTACTATCTGGAAACAAGTTTGATGATGTTAGTGGTGTTTCTTTAGGCAAAGCTTTGGGTAAGTTTCTTACGTATGGTAGCAGATGCCAGTTTTTGGACTTTTCGCAAGTCGACCGGAGACCGTCTTCCTTCGACTCAGCAGAAATCAACTAAACAATATGATTTGAAAGAAATAATTTGTTTGTTTGTTTTGGGTTTAACGCCGTTTTTCAACAGTATTTCAGTCATGTAACGGCGGGCAGTGTTCCTGGATTCTGTACCAGTACAAACCTGTTCTCCGCAAGTAACTGCCAACTTCCCCACATGGATCAGAGGTGGAGGACTTATGATTTCAGACACAATATCGTTTATCAAATAGTCACGGAGAACATACGCCCTGCCCGAGGACTCACGACCCCGCGATCCTGCTACCTATAGGTTATAACACACTAAATAGCCAGCACTATATATTCTATATAAAAGGACAAGTTTTCACAATGCTGCAATACACACCTAGACCCATTTTAAATTTCTTTAACTTACATTTTTTTGTAGAGCAACATTTATACTGTAAAATAATCCAAAGAAAAGTGGGGGTTTCATGTTGATGCAAGAAAAATATTTCTGTCAAACGGACACACCGTAATTTTTACACTGAAATGACAATCGCAATTTAGGGTAGGGGTGTATGAATAAATTTTTCACAGTTAAATCAGTTTGGAGTCCTTTTTTCAACATGCAAATGCTCCAGTATGTCAAGTATAGGCATGTAATATGATTTAAAACCAATATATAGCAATGTTTTAAAGGGAAAAACCCTTCTTACACAAAAAAAACTGAGAACTGTTTGAATCCGCCATTATGCGACTACCATTTTTTCATAGGTGCTCAGGCTATTTAGTGTCTGTATGCCTATACTGAAGCTACAATTACTGTACTACGAGAGAGGTTATGTTCACATACCACCATTCTAGCTAGAAGAATTAATATGCGAAAGTACATCTATTAAGTTAAAGATAACTCAGCATTTTGTTTCAAGATAACCGGGATTTTGAGATACGCTGGTTCGAAATACCAGGTTTCAACTGTAATTTCTGACTGAAATGCAGTCAACAAATACAATGTATATATTTTAGAATTCCAAAATAATCACTTTTCTGGTTTACAGGCAGTAATGTTGGTATAAAGAAACTCGATTTAAGCTGGAATCACTTACGGAGAGGAGGTGCACAGGCTGTCTGTATGGCGTTAAAGGTAAACTCTAAAGCCATGTTGATTATCTGTGAAATATATTTGCACAATATTACCTTCTGGAAGCAAATCTTTGTATATGTTCCTGGGTATTGATATATAGGTTTCCCATTTAATGTTATCTTGGCCTTTGTTTTCAAACTTGTTCTCGATATTTCTTGATTTTTTTCATATTCGAAGCATATCTTCAGACAATAAATGTCAGGAAGAAAATTCTGTTTTACAAGTGTTAATCAACTGTTCTTCTATTTTTAAGGCAGTTTGATTATTGATATGAATTGCACTAGTAACCTGGATTTGCAAAGACTTGTTTTCAATTAAACAAATTTTGTTATGAAATTAGTTTGTTTTGACCATTCCTTATCCGATTATATTTTTATTTGGATAATCTTAGTACTTGATGTAGGATAAATAACGTTTCAGTTTAACCAAACACTGGAAGAACTCGATTTATCATGGAACGGTTTAGCAGAGGAGGGCTGCAGGGCACTGGGTGTGGCTCTTCCATTTAACCATACCCTCAAAGAGTTGGATTTGTCATGCAACAGAATCAGTATATTTTGTCTCAGAGAACTTCTGAAAGGTTTAGAACACAATGACACTCTGAAAGTTTTAAGGGTAAGCTCTAAAGTTTTACAATTTGTAATATTTGTATACAGTTTTGTATGGTATGAGAAGAAGTATTCTTTTCAATAAAGTAGATATTTACGTAAAATGGAACACTTCTTGTTTTACATTTAATGCAGAAACATCCATGCGTATCTTACGTCTGGTTCCGGGTGTATGTTATTTATTAATTCGAAACGCAATATTCGAGTTAGTTAGTCGAAATTTCGAGTTAATATCTCGAAATTTCGAGTTACTAAGTCAAAATTTTGAGTTATTAAGTCGTAACTAACTACAATAGTTTAAGTTGATGTGTAGGTCCTGGCCAAGATTAGGTACCTAGTGTATCCATCGGGTAGCCCTACAGGGTCATTTAATTAAGATGACCGGGCAGCGTTTGCTCATCAAAAATATCACTATTTAAACCAAGATTTTCGACCTAGTTCCCATATATCAAGGAAATATAGACATACCCTACATGAACGTGTAGTAATGAGTCTGACCAAGTTTGGTTACCTGGATAGATCTAGATTTTGAGGAGAGGTCATAGAAGATGACCGGGAAATATTCAAAGTTAGAATATTTCACTATTTTGACCATATCTGGAAGGTTTCCGACCTAGGTCGAGCCCCTAACACCTGAACATACTAAACATGTAAGTGACGGTTTATATCTTGGATACAGTTAGGATATGGGGTAGGTCATACATTAATGTATGGCAGTATATGTTCAAGTCATTACATGTTGGGTACAATATATGGATGTGTAGATAGATAATTCCACTTCGAAGAGTCAAAAGTCGTCTTTTACATTATTGGCCTTTGACAAGACGGACAGACGTTCAAATTATGCGGATAAAAGAGCAAGATACAATGTCGAGTTACTACCTCAAAATTTCGACTTAGCATCTAGAAATTTCGAATTAAGTAACTCGAAATTTCGAGTTTATAACACGAAATTTCGGCTTCGTATCTTGCTCTTCTGTTTTATCCGCAAAATTTGAACGAAATTTCGAGTTAATAACACGAAATTTCGGCTTCGTATCTTGCTCTTCTTTTTTTAACCGCAAAATTTGAACGAAATTTCGAGTTACTTTGTGTATGTGTGTGTGTGTTCCTTTGTTCGTTTTGTCCTCGTGTGTTGGCTTTGTGTGTGTGCGCGTGTATGTGTATGTGTGTGTGTTTGTGGTGTGCACGTCTGCGTGCTGTAGGTTTCGTTTTGGGGAGGCTGCGATTTTGGTACGTGGCATTCCCTGTTTGATATTTGTCTTTGATTTTTACTAAGTCGAAATTTCGAGTTAGTATCTCGAAATTTTGAGTATCTCGAAATTGCGATTTAAATATCTCGAAGTTTCGAGTTAGTAACCCTAAATTTCGAGTTAGTATCTCGAACTTTCGATTTAATAAATAAAACGCACCTGGCACTTATGCTCTTCCGTAGTATCTACAATTGTAACATGAATATTATATAAATTTCATTATGACAGCGTGTGTGACATTGTTATTGTCAACCCGAGGGCAGAATATCACCCAAGGCGAAAGCCGAGTGGTGACATTCTGTTTCGAGGGTTGACAATATCAATGTCGCACACGCTGTCATATGATATTTATTTTATTACATCGAACAAAATTAAGCACATAAAAAAGTTTTTAACAAGTTTTTAATTCATTTAATACAACAGTTTCATCTTTAGCGCGGTAATCACCTGTGTACACATTGAATAGTGACGTCATTACAATATGACATTGTGTACAAGGAAGGCAATCATTTGGCAAAATAATTGAAGGTGTTATTTGCCCTTATATGACATTCAAAATATCAGCGCGGTCACATGACCTGACGGTCACTTTCGCTAGGTTACGTGTCAAAAAGGTTGAAAATGTTTTTGATAGTCAAGATATCTCTTTTTCGGGTAATGGGATTTTACCATTGTAGACAAAAGTGAGGTATAACAAAAATATACAACATTTTACACGATACTGTTTGCAGTTTGTATGAAATCACACTTAAAATATAAAGTTTAATACTATGCTTATACAGTACACGCTTGCAAGAATAACAACCATGAAGAATGGCCAAAGACTAAAATATTTTGTTTATGTATAAATATATTATTCTTGCCTAGCAGAGGCAGGTTTGTTTCGGGATTATTTCAGATAAATATTTCAGGTCGACCAGAACCCAATGACAACAGATGGTGCTATTGGCTTAATAAAATGTTTACAGAAATCAAAGGTGTCTGAACTGACAGATCTTTATATGACAGTAAGTGACTAATAAACGCAAAATGATTTAAGGTTTCATTAATTGTTGAATGTATTTAACTGAACCAGAATAGCTATTTCTTGCAGGTATTTGTTCAAACCAGTTTCATGAAAAAGTATTACGTCAACACGTGATTTTTTTTTACTAACACAATTGCTGAAACTTTTAGAAGGTGTGAATAAAAATGTTTAGGAAGAAAGAACTCACACACTTCTTATGGTACAGACACAAATCACACACACTAGCATATTGCTTTGTACTTAAGCATTCTTAATCTCGTATTATTAAGGACGTGATTTTATAAGATTTTTCCAAACTTTGCATGCACGTGCAAATGATATTAAAAGACAAATCTTTATCAGGACATCCCAATAAATTCCGATTTCCTGGATGAACTTGACGAGCTGTTGAAGGTGCGACAAGTGCGTGTGTATCACAGAGATCCAAACAAGAAGAAGATAACCCCAATCATCAGGAAGAGGACATTGAAGGACTACGACCCCGCAATGATTCTATTTGAATACATGAAACAAGAAAATTTACGACTTATTGACCTCTTTAGAACGTTTGATACTGACTCGAGCCAGACTGTGTCAAAAGATGAGCTCAAGGAAGGCTTTCTGGTATGGTATTTCAACATTAGACTGTAGTATGAACTTTCTTTTCAATAATTACCTTCTACTGTTTTACTCCGCTAATATATAAAATTATCCATGAATGTCGATAACATATTCAATATTTTACATAGATCTAACTATAAAGTAAGAATGAATTTCTAGTTTTGCAAATTAGGAATAAATTAGTAATATGTGACATAATCTGAAACTAGATGAAAGATACATTATTTTTTTATTTTTTATTCTTTAAAATTACTAGATCTAGTGACTCATAATGTACTTTCAATTGTAGACTATAAACATGCCGCTAAACGAAGAAGCGCTTGACTCACTGTTTGAGAGACTCGACCTCAATGACAATGATGAAATCGAATATGAGTAAGTTAAAAATACATATATTCTTCTAACTGGTATAAAATTGTAACTAAAATTTTAAACTTCGAAGCCTTGAGTCCAAGGTAAATAACATGTGCAAGATATTAGTTCTTAGTTGTTTCTTGTTATCTCCCCTGAATTGATTTGCGGATAGCTTCTTCAATATTGAATTATATTTATTATTCTACTCCGACTGTAGAGAGGTAAAATCAGGTTACAGGAAAACGATGTCCAAATTACGAGTTAATGACGAAGATGAGCATCAGGCAGCAGCTATAGCCGGGCTCAAGAAACTCGTGCAGAACGCCCTGACGGAGAAACGGAAGACAATGCGAGCTGATGCAACAAAGAAAGTTTTTGACAGGCGACAGAGTCTTAGAGCTATATTTCAGATACGAAAATAGTGTACAACTGGCCTTGTTTCTGATATGTAAATATATTTATTTCAGAATAAGCACTCACAAGTTGTTATGAGCACAAGCCGAATGTTTGCATGTTCACCATTTATCACAATGATATTAGTATTTCTGATATCCGTTTGTAATAATATTCCTGACATAGTTAACTTACAAGTTTGCTTTAGTCTTAATACAATCTGACTAAAGTACATCTCCTATTACGCTACGCATAGGATCTGAGAACGACCTATTCATTGCCTCGTTCTGACGACCCTTTCGCTAGCCAATCAGAGCCTAACTTACAACATCTTGCAAATCTACCTGTAGCCTTGACTTTTGATATTTACAATTCTTATGTCATAATGTATCAGATAGCCGCCTAGCTCAATCGGTAGGTCACTTGCTTTGTAAGCGAGGGGTCCCGGGTTCGAGCCCTGGAATGACTGCACATTTTTGTTACTCTTTGACATTCGAACAAGTCGTCTGATTGGATAAAATAAAAATAACAATACTGGAAATCCAAAATCTACAGAAGACGAAGGTGAATGGGTCGTTCTCAGATCTTCGTTTAGAAGATCAAGTACTTTAGTCAGATTGGTCTTAATACTACATTATGCATTTCATACTAACAGGGCGAATACTAACACTTTCAATCCTTTGGCTAAACTAATGTAGCGAATCAGAAATAATAATTGATATGTTTCCAGCAATCTAACACTCTTATATTGTATTACTATATTTTAACAAGGGAACAATATTTATAGCTTCAAATTTGTATATGTTTCAGCTAATGAAAATATTTCTTCTTCTGTAATAACAGCAAAGTGAATACTACAAAAATGTATTTTCAAGCTTTGGTATTTTTTCTCTGTCTGCTACTTATATTATTCTGTATATCTTTCTCGATATATTTACAGGAAAAAGTAGCGATATAGAAGATGTTACATTATTATTGTCATGTCTTCTGATTAATTTGGAATAATTTCAGTGAATATAAAGTCAGCTATAGAAAAACAATGAAGAAAATGAGAAGTGGTCTAAATTCTGACGATCCCAACGACGTAGCTGCAATAACACAACTCAAATCCCTGGTAAAGAAGGCACAGGAAGAAAGGAGGCAAGAGAAATTACTTCAGTTGAAAGGCAAGAGGCGACAACGGCAAGCGAGTCTTACAGCCGTGTTTCAAATAGCTGCCGGGAAAGTCATTAAAAGACTGCCGTCACATGACGAATAAATAACATGTCTGATAAGTTTGATTGTCACTCCTTTGATATATTTAAATCGAACTCTGCCCAGGTGGCAAGTTCTGTGTTTTAAAGTTTGTAATACTTTGTGTGTTTGTATATATTTAGTAAAACGTTGTTACAATGGTTATCTCTAATACTTGTCTTTCCTTGATTAACATGTCAAATATTGCACTAGTTTACTAGCTAGTCAGCTATTGACAACTTTTAGTGTTTTTTTGCTGTTTCACTAGAGATGATTTCTGGTTTGCTCACGTTTGTCCGTGCGTTTTGCCCGTCACACTAAGTGGGTCCTGTGATAAATTTTGAAGTACGACATTTTTATGGAGTTTAATGCGTTGACAGATGTTAATTGGGAGCACTCGCATTAAGCGCAGAAAATGGTCCTTCTGTTGCATGACAACGTCCCCTGTCATACTACCTAATTTACAGTAGAAAGTATAAAGTCTTTCAAGTGGCAATTATTCCCCTCCCCACCTCCCCTTTCCTCCATCCCTTCGACTTTAACTTGTTTTCAGAACTGTAAATGGCCCACTGGAAACAAATTTGAGACTACAGCGGCTTTGATTTTAACCTCAGCAGTGGGTCTACTTTATAGTTTGCAGAGGGAATACAAAGGCTCCCAAAATGTATAGATGTAGCTGGGGAATACTCTAAAAAGAATTTGTGAAAAATATTTAACTGTTCTTGAGAAAAAGAAAAAAGTCCGGATATTTTCTGACCACCCCTTTTATATGCCCTAGCTCTAAATAGGTAATAGGTAGCAAAAATGTAGACAATTCAAACGAAAATTAATGTATTTATTTACAGCCGTAGAGATTAAGATATTGATGAAGAAGTTTATTTTGTAAAAGATAAAAGGTAAGATATAATATCACATTTGCTCCCCGTCTCTACCTTACGGAGACAATTAGTATGCTGTGACCTTGCCTTTCTACCAAATGACCTCGTGAAAACAACAGGGGTCTTCTACTGAGTATACTGGTAACAAACCTATGAAAGACGTGCAAAGTGTTTTTTGATAAAGGCGTAGAAAGCGTTTTCAGTCTCATGGTCACTGTGACCATGATCTTTGACCCTTTAACAAAAACAAAAGATGACTGTAAGCGACATAGCGGAACCCGCTTTCAGTCTCGAGGTCACTGTACCCTTTGATCTTTGGTACCAAAACCTACAGGGATCATTTTTGGAGCACAAACAAACCTCCTCTGTAATGCCAAATCTTTGGGGTGATGTGTGCTTCTGGGATATTTACCCTTTCCTTTTATTTCGTTTTACTTAAGTTACTTATTTAACGGAACCCGTTTAAAGTCAAGAGCTTATCCCAAAAATTAAGGGCAATCTATTGGCCACATGTAATTCAAGTCAAGTCAATACAAAGTCAAGTAATATTTATTTATAAAAGTCGGGATAATAACGCTGGTATATAGTACACAGAAAACACAAGCCCTGAAGAGCTTTTAAAGCCGACTTGTTACATTTTATTATTGTGAGTATACCATACTCTAGTTATTGATTAGATACCTAACAATCTACTGACTGTTTGACCGGCCAAAGAAGAGACAGATCGACAGACAATGAGCAAAGCAATTTAACCCCTCATATTTGAACGGCGGGGAGATGGCATAATAAAAAGTTGCTGTCCACTGTCTACCAAAATGATAAATACGAAACTAAAATAATCAGAAAACAATGATACGAAAAGGAGAGGAGATTGTCCCTTTCTAGTTGAGAAGGAAGTATGGATGGATAAATATTTTAAGTGTGGATATACTTTTTATAGAATACTGATATAGTTCTCATACCACTAGAATTTCTATTTCGTTAAATGTAATTACCTAATACTAGTAATCCCAATATTTAGATATGTGATTGCTTCCATCGGCATTTCACAATGATGATAAACTTCCCATTCCATGTAAGTTATTTTTATCATTGTAACATGTCTATAGAACATCGCAAAGTTAATACAATGTTTTACTGTTTCCATGAAATGAATAATGCCAAGTTACAAATTTATATTCTTATTGTCTGCTTGTTTAACAATACCTGGTATAATCATACAATTATATAAATTGCTCTGTTGTGAAGTTCAGTGGTTCACGTAATTGTTTATTTTGTTATGTACGAAACGGATGTATGTTTACTGACTAAATCAAACGTTTTCGTTTTATTATGTAAACTTTGGTATTTTTACCTAAATCACTGGACGAAAATTTCTTATTTGATGTTATAGTTATATGATATGCAGCAGTATTCCCTTAAGTAACAAAATACTGAAGGCAGATAGCCAGACTGTCAGTAAAAACAGATATTAAGTGATATTGCTGATATTATGACGTAACAATAATAAATTTGGCATAAACGGTTAATATTGTAATCTCTCGAAAATACTTGAATTAATCGTGATTAAAAGAACTTGATAGAACTAGGAACACGAGTGAAATAAGTTTGTTCTGATTTTTTAAAGCGATTAAATATAAGAATAGTATCAATGTATTTTCTCAAGAGTACCCTTTCATAAACATTATATAACATGGCTATATTATAACATTAAACAACAAGTTATGTATATTTTTTCACACAAATGTTCGAAAATCCGTTAACATGTGAATGGCTTAATAGAAATAAAAAGTGTCCGACAGTGGTATTTCATAAGCGGTTTTAAAAATAACACACCATTGCGTCACTATACTTAGAATGTATTATATCTCTCAGTGTTTAGTAATTATGGATGTTAAGAACTAGTGTGCATTTACTTTAAGGATCTAACACTTTACGTGTCTACAATTACGACAAGGGTTCAATACTGGGCACAAGAAGTAAGCTATATTCTCTGTAATGTAGTTAACATTCAGAAATCTTTTGACGTAATGTGCAAACATATTCAAAGAAATAACTGACATCAGTGTCAGTATAATGTCAACATAAACAGTTTGGCGAAGATTGAATGCGAAATGTTTGACTTAGAGTGCGGACAAGATTTGTGACAGACACACACAGAGACAGATAAACAAACAGGAGTAAATCAATATGTCTCCCACACCACTGAGTGGTGGAAGACATAATAAGAATAGGTAGTATAAGGTTGCTTACTCTATCAGCTATGTTGACATAAGCATCTTTAGGCAGCAGTTCTTGTACAATGTCTTCATTGCCTTCCTTTGCAGCTATAGTTAAAGCTGTGAAACCATCCTACATGCAATGATAAACATAATCCTACATGCAATGATAAACATAATCATAATTTGGCATTTCTGTGTAAATATCATCACAGGGTTACAAAGCCATAAATGGAACAATTTTAAAACCTTCATGTAATAAAGAAAGACAGAAGTGAACACATATTAAATTTTCCTTGTCCTGGTTTAATTCTTTCTTCTACATACCATGTAAAGGACACAAGAGGCACAAAACACAAACTTATATATCTGGCCTATCTCAATTCCTGTCTACTTTCACTCTATATGAATAACGCAAAAGGCACATACAGTCAAACTTTTTACTCTTGAACTCAACAGGACGGTAAAATTTTATTGGTAGTTTGAGTCATCAAATTATACATTATATAGATTTTACTGAGACCTGACAATGAATTCAAGCTAAGATGCAACTTATACAACATTTGTTCATTTATTTTGTTTTGTTTTTTATTATTTTTACGACAAGAGGTTAAGTAATGCATCTAAATGTCCACTTCAAGCTTTGCAAATAAAGGGGATTAGTTTCAAGAAATGATCTCCGAGGAAATACACAGTGCAATACAAATGAAATGTGGTAGAGAGATTCGTTGATGTTGTTATGGTTAAACTTTTGTCAATGTGGTGGGATTGAGGTTTGCGAAGTTGTCGTTGTTTACACGGAACGTTTATTTCAAACTATGAATACCTAATAAACTTTTGATAATGAACAGGGATATTATTGCTCTTTGCTCTCCCCATTTTCAGACAGTCCTAGACGTTCATGAAATTAATTGTATTTCCTTTTCAATCTTCAAGTGTAGCGTATCTAACACGACACCCACCTTTGCTTGAGTATATTAAAATATTTCAGGCGTAACAAAATATTATATGCCCTTTCAGTGTAAGGAAAACAGATCATTACTTCAACTGAATTTTGAAACTACGCATCAATGTCGCCAAAAATAAGTATATTTCCAACAAAAATCTCTTTTCTGTTTAAATCCACTAACATTTATTTCAGAATGAAAAAGCGTCAGTTTTCTTTCTTAATTCAAACTACTTAATAACGAAGCTGGACAAAAATGATAAGGGCAAACTGATATTTAAATTTAATGGATTATCTGTCATGATGGGTGCTATGAACAGTGGGTACTATGAGCACATCAAATACAGCTTACAAATATTTTTTATTACATGGATGTGTACTGTATTTCGTTTACAACAAAAATAAATGGAACAATGCATTGATAAGAAGGTACAGGGAGTCCAAATCATATCCTGCTGTATCAGCAAATGTATTTTCATTCATGACATACTCTAGCAACATAAGCATGTATGGTTTTGCTATCAGGTTCCTCGTTTAGCAGAATCCTAAAGCTTATCAAATATAGTCATCAACCTCGGCCGGCGACTAATAAATATCAATTTTCCATATACACCCTTATATATCATTTGACACTCTTTATATATATATTGTAGATACCTATAAGGCTATAATCATTTGTTTACACATTGTAGTATCTTAATCTACTACTAAGATTTAACAATTGAGAAATATATGTTTTCTAATAACTCAATGAATTAAATGAGTGAAATTCATGGTTTCGGACACTTTCTTATACACTCTCCTAAACTGTTAGATAAATATGTATGCTATTTTGTCGTTCTATGTATGACATTCAATACAATATTGGCATGATTAAAATGTGAGGCCTCATTAATTATATGCTTCAATACTGAATACTTAGACATACAAACCAACACACATGAGGGATTCATTTACCAGTTTTTTGTAATAATCAACGTAAATGTCGATGTTGATCGAATGTTCTATGTTAAATGATAGCCTATCAATATACAACAAACGTAATTTGGATCGCACAAGATGTATTCGGTGTCAGTATGTTTACTTTATAAAATTTTGATTCCACTTGTATGTCATGCCTTATCAAAACATGCATTTAGTGCACCAGTTTATATTGACATTGCGCTGCGAAATATGTCAGCTTTTTATGTTTGAAAACATTGAATATATATTTATTTAAAAGATAAGCCATTAAGAAGCTATAGAAATTGATTCTGTTATAACCGTTATCATTTATATTCTCCTATTGCCTCATATAAAAGACGATGTGCACCTTTTATGTTTTAAAGCAAATAATCATTGCAATAACACAGTTTCTGTACAGTTCATCTGTATGAATATACTAATACAATTATAATGATTTTGGTTCTTCCTTTTGTCCAAAAAAAATGCGGTTCAATGTGCATTTCTTATAGTGAGTAACATATTATTAATCATTAGGTTATTTAGTGAAATATGTAAGAAACATCAAGGTGTGACAGATGCACGATGGAAGATTAACTACCAGTTGTTCAATATGCATAGTACCCATTTATCGAATATGCATAGTACCCATGGTTTATGTAAAACTCCGCGAGAAAAATGGGTTAATATCGTTTTCCGTCCATGGCGTATACCTAGGGGTAGGGATAAAGTGTACAGTATTTGTATTTCTTTCTGGTCTGGTGCCAGTGGCATTGATGAGCTATTTTAATTAGATTCTTTCAGACTGCAGATTTTATCACTAACATTAGAGAATGATGTAGTGACAGTCAAGATACAAATTTTGATTCAGTAAATTACCTCTTACATCATTTATCAGAAATTTGTCCATTTGACTGTTGACACTGGATAAATAATAATAGAACATAACAAGACACTCGTTATGCTGTATGGACGAATCAATTGGCATTTCATTTACGACATACGCGTCACCTTACATTCAGTCCCCTATGCTCTGTCGTTGAAGCGTATATATTTGTGAAATATCGTTACAAATAATCCTCAGTTTAGGGCGTTAAAGAGATAACGTTAATACATATTGCCAGGGGACTGCTTCGCAAAAGTTGATAAATTTCATCATATATATTTTTTTCGGAGTTCAGGCGAAATGAACGGCAGATTAGGATCGGCACATGCATGTATCGCGCTAGCGATTCATGTTTATGGTTTGCAGATCCTGTTATTCATTTTTTATATTTACATTATATTTCCTTTCCATTTGTAAACAAGATTATATTATAAATTGCTCACATTTTGTTTATTTCACATCAAAATCAACTCCCCGGCCATTCTGTTTACCAGACGGAACACTTGTTATGTCGCCTAAGGAACGTTCGGGCCGCTGTTTTGACGACGTCCGCGTATAGTCGAAATGAACGTCATATTTTTCAATGGAAATGAATAGGACGATTGTAAATGGTTTGGAATGAATTAACTTATCGAACACAATTGACAACCTTGTCGAATCCACTTACCGAGTATATAGTGAGTGTCAAACGCATTACGTTTTCTTCCAACCAGATAAGAATGCTTTAGTTGACAGCTCATCAATAATTAGCAAAACAAATTGTACCCTAGACCTAACAAGAGGTATTCCATGTCACAGTGTTTACTTTATGAAGCTTCTGTGTCATTCTCCTATCGTATCATATCAAATATTACATTTAGTGCACCTAATAACTTAAGTGCATGGCAGTTTATACTTGTAAAGATAAGACCATTGATAAATAAATAAAGAATATTCATCTATTAACTGTCTATTTTATATCTTTATTAAAATGTTTCTCAAGAAATTTCTCACATAAGCAGCTGAATTGTTTACATAACTGAACAACAGCTGGTAAGTGCAATAATCAACTCTTAAATAAGATACTAGTACATAATTGATACAAGGGTCATTACAGGTTTCGTAGTATAATTCGCATTATTTTCTTTAACTGGATGAAATCGAGGTTTTCCTTGTTACTGTATAAATATATTCGCATTCATCTTAAGCAAGTTTTGATGAAAATGTCGAACTCTTTGGCAGTACGGAAGTGTTATGCATCTGTTGTGATTTCATTAGGAATAACTAATTAATGTTATTGTGAGATATGCTCGCATGAAGTATCAATGAGTGTGTGTATTAAATTTGTGAAAACATGCACTGCACTGAAATGGTCTTAATGCTTTATGACCATCATGGTCACTGGTCTAGGGGTTGTGTTTCGTCAAAAATGCTTGGTGAAAAGTTATCCATGAAATGTGTTTATACAAAATTCCGGCTTCAGACTGTGTTGATATACATTTTAATAGAAAACAGTGAAACAAAATATAATAAACTTAATAACTTTACAAGCATATGTAATAGAATTTCGCTAGCCGAAGCTAAGGGGCATGAGGGGTGTTGCACTTTCCATTACCTCTCACAAACAGACTCAAGCAACCTGAGTCTACTATTATTTTGCTTGGTTGCATTCTATGCTTCCACAGGCTTTTTTGATAGATGTCATTACAAGACGAGAAAGAACTTGAACATTCTTAAATGAAGTATGTTTATTAGAACGGCATTCAAAATACAAAGGGGGGTGGAGGTGGGGGTGTAGAAATTGAATAAATTTCAAAGTTTGTAATTGCTTTTGATTCATATAAATCATATTATTAAGGCAAACTATTGGGGCTTGCAAAAACCTATATAAAATGATAATTCATAAATAATGAAAAGTGGGTACATTATGATTTATAATCTTCGTTCATTCAAGCAAACATTTAAGAGGTAACAAATTACCGCTTTGCTTCAGTTTTTCCCTAAACCGAATGCAAGAATATTGATAGAAAATTTGTCCTTGGATAAAAAATTACAGGGCCTAAGTCAAAAAGGTACACTCATTTAATGTTGAAGACACACTGATTGTTTATTTTGGGGGACCAGACAAACCTTAGAGATTTGCTTTGAATAAACATTCAAACATATATTAAAATCTAATGTAAATCTATTTTGAACTAAATTTAGAACTTTGCGCAATTGAATGTACAAATAAAAGTAGGTTTCATAATTCTTCTTTAAACTCAAATAACAGATATAACAAGAATGTTATTAACTATGTATAAAAGAATGCATTGACAATGCAAGCAGTCGTTTTCATTTACAATGCACATGAATTTGTGAAGTAACTTCACTCTGTTCAATTTTGTTTAAACATTTCTTGAAGGTTTCGTTCTTGCACATAATTTCTCATGTTTTGACATTCACTTTTACATCATGTAATATCTAATATAAATTATCACATCATTTAACATGAGTTTTTTCTGTATTAAAGCGAAGAAGTGCTTATGACGAGCTTTTAGGATATCTGGATGCTCGTCGTCAGTTTGTTTAAAGAACATCGCCTCCTAAACCTCCCGACCATTTCAAACAAACTTCACAAAAATATTTTCTAAGTAGTCCTATTCTAGACTTTTAAAAGGTCAAACATGCAGAACTCTTTTTGCCGTGGCAACCAAACGGAAAATCTCTTCTGAAACCACTGGCAAGATTCCAAAATATTTCTCATGGTGATGGCAATGTTTCTTATGTGGCCCTCTACCAAGTCTCTTCAAATCATTTCGTTCCGTTAAAAACATGGTCACTAGTTTTCACTGAAACTTTATAAATCTTCAGCATGAGATGAATTTTACTTTACTGAAAATATCAACTTCTTGCGTTTGTAGAACTACATTCACAATTAAATTTCATGTATAACAGTCATTTGGTAAACATTTCCAGTTTTTAAGTTGTGGGACACATTTACACTGTAATTTGTCATACGTGTGTTAAACATAAGTTACAGTACTGTTTATTATGCTGACTTTAATACTTTAAAGTATTTGTTTGTAATCTCAAATACGAATTTGGGTTTAAATGTTGGATCAAATTTACCGATTGATTTCACGTACATAGTGAGTGTCAAATGATCAACATTTTCTAACAACCGTAGAAGAATGGCAGCCTATCAATAAATGACAAGAACAAATTATACCATAGACCGTACAAGAGGGTGTCAGTGCCAATTTGAAATGTTTACTTTGTCAGGTTTTTATGTCATCTCCTATACGATCATTTAAATTTTACATAAGAGGTACCTAATGCCAGAGCAAAAATATTACATATTCTGTAATGTAGCTGCCAGAACATATGTTTAACACTGAAAGAATTAAGATAATAAAAATCAGATTTCTACTCCTGCTATTTTCTGGCAATTGAACCTATTTATATTTCATTCCTGTAAAAGGATTTTACTGACTTTTAAACATAAAGCTTTTTATCTTATTAATGATATTTTCTAGCCCACCCGCTTAGCTCAGTAGGGAGAGCGCAGATCTAATGATCGCGTATAACAATGTTCTCCGTGACGATTTGAGAAAAGACATTGTGTTTGAAATCATTCGTCCTCCACCTCTGATTCAAGTTGGGAATTTGGCAATTACTTAGTTGAGAACAGGTTTATACTGGTGTAGAATCCTGGAACACTGGTTAGATTAATCGCCCGTCGTTACATAGCTGAAATACTGTTGAAAAAATAAACAGCGTTAAACCCAAAACAAACAAACAATAATGCTATTTCCCAAAACGTTTCTCACATGAAAAGCATCATTGTTTTCCAAACTGAACTACAGCTGGCAAGTGCAATTTAGCTTTATTGTTTGGGTGAACTATTGCGTAATTGATACACGGTAAAATGATGCAAAGCGACGTTCTTCTGTCTGTCTTAGAGCTTTATGGACTGGCTCGGGAATGGTGTTCCAGAACTTTAAGCGTGCTGCTGGTAGACGGACTGACAACGTACTTAAAACGAGATGGACGTAGTAAGAATTGAACTGCCCTTCTTCGATCGACTAGAGACGTGATATGACGTAATGCGATCGGGCGTCAATTTCAGTACGTGTGCACACCGACCGGATCCGTTTGTATTTGTTTGTTTGTTTTGGGTTTAACGCCGTTTTTCAACAGTATTTCAGTCATGTAACGGCGGGCAGTTAACCTAACCAGTGTTCCTGGATTCTGTACCAGTACAAACCTGTTCTCCGCAAGTAACTGCCAACTTCCCCACATGAATCAGAGGTGGAGGACTAATGATTTCAGACACAATGTCGTTTATCAAATAGTCACGGAGAACATACGCCCAGCCCGAGGATCGAACTCACGACCCCGCGATCCGTAGACCGACGCTCTACCTACTGAGCTAATTGGGCGCGTTAGGATCCGTTTGTAGCTCGTTCAGTTCATTTACAGACAAACTTAACTCGACCGCCTTACCTTAGTGCGTCGTTATTCCGTCTGAATACAATCAAAATAAAATACCGGTATTAACTTTGCAATACGTTTCTAATCAGTTCTAAGAGTTTGCAAGTAGGTTCTCAGTACGCTCCGCTCCGCTCGTTTTTAGTACGTTTATTACGTTTGTTAGCAGTTCCTACTACGTCGATCCCGTCTGCAGTACCATTACCCAAGGTAGGTTATAAATTCAGACAGTTGCCGTACAGGTTAAACATTTTGGCACAATGTTTAGCCGGAACCATGGATAATATTGTAGCTATGAACATATTACATTTTGGTTTCATGTAGTTTTTGCTGGAAGCTGGGCAAGAATACAATGTGATGATAACACAAGAGAAGACAATGTCCTCCTTCATCCTCGGACTTTGAAACAGAGTCGTCAGAAGGTGCAGCGCTCATCCTCTCCACTTTCACGTTCAGTGGCTGGCTCAGGAGGTTCTGTATTGACTTCTGATGTGCAGGAGCTTTGAGTCGTTGGGCCTTTTAACACCCCGTCTCTGTTTGGCTTCACTTTTCTTTGGAGGCATATTGATACTTGCCAGTTGTTGCAGAATTTTGAAGAGGTTGAAGAGACTAACGAAAATGAACTGGAAAAAACGTGATGGCTTTTATAGCGTGATCGCAGTTTACGTTCTGAACGTACTAGGGACGAGATGAGGACCTAATCAAAATAAGTTAAACTGTCTGTGAACGAGTTTGTCAAGTTACAAACTAGTTAGAACGTACTTCGACGAAGTATGACTAGTTACGAACTGTTTTAATCTGACTACACACGAGCTTCGACTGTTTACAAACGGTGTCCACATGAGGTGAACGGGCAATTTTTCCCAAAATGAACTTATTGTAAACGAACTTCAGACGGGATAAAGACGCCATGGACGTATTGAGAACTGTTAACTTATTGTAAACGAACTTCAGACGGGATAAAGACGCCATGGACGTATTGAGAACTGTTAATGAACTAACTACGATCACATTACGGATATTATCCGGCCAAAGTACAAACGTTCTAGCCAAATGGCAGCCCGTTTTACGATTTCTAGGACGGGTGGAGACGTTTTGAGAACTAGTCTGGTGTGATCGGGGCAGAGTACTAGTATAATCCAGTTGACTCGTTTTAACTGGAGGAAAGCGACTTGTTTGCAATGCATAGATTCTTTTCTTTTCCATATAACCGCATTTGTGTCTAAATCAAGCCGATTTTGATGAATAAATAAAAAAACACTGTTTTGTTGTACGAAAATGCCATGGTTTTGTGGTCATTTTATTAGGGATATTTAATTATTACTGTAATAATATATATTTATATAAATTACCAAGAATGTATATATTTGCATAAAATCAAGTATGTTACAACGTGCAGTGCATTGGTATTGTTACGTTAAGATAATTTACCCATTGCCGACTGCAGTTTGCGTTGTTTAACTGTCAGATGTATTAATCGAAAAATAATAACACAAAGTCATGTAAACATACTACTCTTGCACGGTATTTGTAACAATAACATGTTAAATGTTATAGTAGACGCAACTTGACCCCGATGGTTGACCTTTGTATTATAATACATAATGAGGCACAACCTATTATTGAAAAGGAGTGTACGTAAAACACGAGCTGCATGCGAAAGTGGAAATATAAATTTGTGAAATTATAAATTAGTGTATTGGAAAGTTTTAACTCATCAAATGTAAGTATACATACCTTGATAATGCCCTGCAAACAAACTAATTCCATATAAATATACACAGCTACCCTAATCACCCTTTATTTCTACAATGAAATAATCGATATGAATAATCAGCCGAAGGTCAACCATCGCGGTCAAGTTGCGACTACTATACTATTCGGGTAGTGAAACCATTATCCGTGACAAAATAGTTGTACTACTTTTGAATCGTATTGACTATAAAGAAACCCTGATTTACCATGAAGTAAACCCTGAACGGGTGTGGTCATTTTGGTCAATTTTATATTTCAAACCGGTTCATTCCTTCACAAATAACTAAGCAGGCAAGTCGACACTTCGTGTATAAAAAATATGTTCATCACATGTTTGAAGAGCTGGCGTTTTCCAGTAATGTTGCCACAGAGAGGAGGATGCAAGAAAAATGCAGATAAGTTTTTGAACAAATTGTCTTTTTCCTTTATAGTGTATTTCATTAAATTAAAGATGAGTGCAAGGCTGCAATGGTTGGCCGCTGGGGCTCATGAATGCATTGTGGTTTTGGATGTTTTTATGTGTTGTTTGTGTCCAACAGTCATTCGTTGTTTGCTGTATCAGGGGCTGGGTTCTTTTCGAGGGAAACCCCCGTTTCTATTGAAAAGTAGCTGCAATCGGCATTATTTGTTTGTTGCCGTTTTGTTGAGACGTTGTGTTTTGGATATTAGATGACAGTTTTACATGTCTCATGTCAAAGCTTTGACACGTCGCAAAATTCTAATAATTTAGGATGAAAGCTCAAAGTTTACACCGCTTATACAGTCAAACTTGAACGACTATCCTAAGCGAATAAATGAAATATCTTTGAACATTTCAAGACCGAAGGTCTCAATACGTGCATATTTTACAACAGCATTATCAACAACATTTTATTTGTTTCACTACTGCCTTAGATATACACTCTATTACAAATGAAATGCAAAAATTAAAAAACGATTGGAAATTTGAGAATGGATGAACGCATCTTTCTATGGTTGTTGCTACTAGCAGTTGAATACTTATAAAGCGTAATAATCTATCATGCTGTCCATTATGGTCATGTTGCTGCCGTTGCAGATGGTGATAATACAAAGTATACTAGAACAGATTTAGTAGATTTATGTACAGAAGAGGTCGATGTTGGTGAACACGACTAGTGGTCAAGACGATTCTTATGATGATATTGGAATGGACGATTTTGATGATGATCACAACGATTATCAATTTTATTACTGGCGTTGTTATTATGTCTCTCAGAGGAGATACTGGTCCAACGCACTCGGACAGGAGAATTAATTTTGTTTGTTTGTTTGTTCAAAAATGTTTTTTTTACGCTGTCCGTGTTGATCACGTGAGCTATATAAAATTTATATGATCCACAATTTTGGTATGCCTTTTAAAGGTTTGATACTGCGGTAGTATCTTAAAATTCAAGCTCACTTCCTAGGTTGGCCACTAGATCAGCATCTTAAGTTTGGCGTTCGACTGGCCTTCTCTTATTATTGGTGTTAAGGGCGTGCGCTTCTTAACCGTTAGAGGGGGCCATGACCTACATGGTCGGTCGTTCAACCAAATTCCTCGAATTGACTGTATCTTATATTAAACAGGGATTACAACTCTTCGGCCAATTGATCTTTGATCCGTCGAAAGTTATTTATAAATGAGCCGCGCCATGGGAAAACCAACATAGTGGGTTTGCGACCAGCATGGGCTTTAAAAGCGAACTTTATGGATCCTGACCAGACTGCGCGGACTGGTCTGGATCCATGCTGGTCGTAAACCCACTATGTTGGTTTTCTCATGGCACGGCTCAAATGTGTACTTGTAAGTCAGTACATATTATATATTTTATATATTTGTGGATCACTTTGCTACAAACCTCTAACACTTGGGTATGTTGAAACAGACATCACCTTCCCCCCCCCCCCCCCCCCCCCCTCTGTTTATGTTCTTGAGTGCCGCTTAGAGCAGTTGATTGCTTGGAGGGTTAACTATTGCGCGGCACAATATGCCCGATCCTCACCTTTGCACCCTTGTCTGTTGCGTACAATGTATAATTAAACAAATTTACTGAACGGATTCATTTATATATTTAGCTTTAAAATGGTAATGACTTATTTATCAGTTTGTGGAATAGTATTCTCCAGTATTTTGTGCGTTGGATATCAACTTATCTTTTCAGTCTCCTAGGTCCACATAGTAGTGTGGGAGACATATGTTATTTATTCCTCTGTGTGTGTGTGTGTGTGTGTGTGTGTGTGTGTGCGTGCGTGCGTGCGTGCGTGCGAGCGTGCGTGTGTCTGTCTGTCTGTGTGCGTATGTCCGACTGTCACAAAGCTTGTCCGCACTCTAAGATGAACATTTCTCATCCGATCTTCACCAAACTTGACGAAAATGTGTTTGACCATAAGATCTCGGCCAAGTTCGATAACTTGCCAAATCGGCCCAGGCACTTCGGAATTAAGGCCCTTGAAACTTGTTTTTTTATAATCAAAGTACTGAAAGTCTGATAAGGCAGTCGAGTTATAATCAAAGCACTGAAAGTCTGATAAGGCAGTTGTGGGAGACACGCGCCTTTCTCAAAAGCATCTCTAGTTTAAGAAATATAATATCGTGGTTATTTACTAATTGTTCTATTTTTATAAGTTTGATGGTATCCTCATGATGATGATGTTGATGACGACGTTGGGCTATTAATCATACCTTTAAACGCAAAAGTAAAATACGGTGATGATGATGATGGTAATGGCGGTTATGGTGATGATGATTAGACTATGCATTTTACTGTACATTGGGTAATAATTACAGCAGTACTATGTTGACCTTCCGAAACTGGAAATGGTTAAAAATTAATCATGCATTAAATATTAGATTGCGTCACATTTTGTTCATTATACAGCAGTACAATCTATCGTTTTGTTTTATTTTTAAGCAGGTATTGAAAGTAAATTTCTTTTGGGCGATGGGTAAAGAAAACAGGCATGTGGACAATAGAAATTTATGCTAGTGTTGGGTAAAGTAGTTAAAATATGTTATTTGGTAGCAATACCTGAAGGTAAGTAGTCAGGTAAAAGCTATATGCTATTAAACCGTTGTCTTTGGTCCCTTTTGTTCTACCATCTAAATCGGTTTATGACCACATTATTTATGTTAACGCTTTTTATCAAAAATTATTTTGATGTGGTTGTTGTAGAAGCGGAAGATAAAATTTCGATGCTATTGAAAAGTTGTTTTTGGCCCATTTTGTTCTACCGTATATGATACAAACTATACATTGGTGTATGTCCGTAATATCTATGTTTACGCTTGTAATTAAATTGTTTTGCTGTGGCTTTTGTTAAATCAAAATTTCTAAGGAGGTTAAATTGATCGAACTGATTTGAACGGTATATGTCATACAAATTTTGCTTTCGAATTGCGACTTTGACTGCGTTTTCAGTGTTAGATGGTTCCTGTGCATGCATGTATTTCCGTATTATACTGCCAGTGGCTTAGTCAGTATAATGTGACTGGGTGGGGTATCATGCCACGTGTCTACGGCGTGATATTCCAGTGAGGCAGAACTATAAAGTTGGGCATTTTGCTCACTGCTACAAGTAGACACCGTCGTTTATATAACTGAAAAATTGTTGAAAAAGACGTTAAACCCGAACACAACCAAGCAACTATAGTCGTACAGGAATTGCAGTAACATTGAATCTTGAAATTTGCATCAGTATGATATCTTAATGCCGCCATCTAGTTAATTATTTTCGTCCACAGTGCCAAATCTAGGGCTGTGCGCTTTGTGACTTTATCGTATTAACGAAATCATTCATCAATAATCAAAAACTGTATAGTATTTCTATTATTTAGTTATTTGATTTCGCGGCGTTAAACCCAACATAATAGATAGTAATTTTGATATTATATTTGCTTTTATTTAGATGCTTGTGTATGCAGCTTCTATATCCTCTTGTCACAGGCGTTGTGCTGTCGATATATGTTATTATACCGGAGCCAAGGAAGAAGCACTGTCGAGTCAAACAGTACACTAGGAATAGATGGGCAGCCTGAGAGCACTGTCAACCATTTGGTGGATTGTATGAGAGACTTTGCTAAATCTAAATATACACTCGGAGTGGCAGGGTGGCATGACCTCGGTAGAGATCTTTTACCTTAGACTGGTGAAAGTAAATGGAAACTTAGCTAGCAGGGTAAGCAAAACACTATTAAGTAAAACTTTTGATCTATTCAAATATACGTAATTACATACTTGAATAATGGCTGAACTATAAAGAACGTGTCTTATAAAGATTACCACCTGACCTATTTCGGGTTAGATCCAACAAATTTATGAGGGAAAAAGTAACTGCTGCATAGTGTTGATTAGATAAAATCAAGAGAAATAATGGTCAAATAGAGTTGAATATAGCTTATATTCCATCTTTGAAAGTAACTTATCCGGAAAATCTAGTATTATTAAAGAAATGAATGCTTGCATGTGACAATTCAGTAGTTAGATACAATATTTAGTGTACCATTTTATGGGCAAATTTTATTTCATAAAATATTTGGTGGCCCTCAACACACTTTGTGCATTTCGGTATGGCATATTGTATACACAATCATCAGCATAATTTAGGCAATCAGAGCAAAATCCATTATCATGATGTTGAGAATTCGTTGAGCATCTTGGCCTCGGATTTTCGGCAGCTGGATTTGCTAGCACAATTTGCAATTTTGCATTCTCCTTCCATTGTCTAGTACATGTGTGCTTATCATAAATTTAGAGCTTCAGCATCATAGCTTTGCCTATTTTGTTTCTAAGCAATTTGGCTAGAAATCTATCATTTCATGCTTCATTTCATGATACTTCTATCTCATACAATATGCCATGATATTTCATTAATTTTCTGATATTATAATAATAAAAGTCATGGCCTTATCCCATTCAATCAGCATTTGTTATTTATTGTCAATAGTCAGAAGCGACAGGCTGCTTTTACTGATATATTGTTAAAATCTAGGTCAGTTCTCGTCATGGTTAAAGCAACATGTCTCTCAGAGTGCGGGCGAGTCTGTCGCTTCTTATATTCATGTCCTACTGATAAAATAAAGACATAATCGACTTTTCCCACAATGTTTTCGTTATCGTTCTCTATTTATAACTATTTCCGCGGTTTGGTATTTAAACTACGAGCAGTCTCATGCAGTTTAGACAGGTACTGCATATTACATAAGAATTTGTCCATGATATAAACCATGTTATGTAAACTCACATTTTCTATATTCATCAGTATATCTGTGTTTTTATGTGGCCCATTTTTGTCCAATTCAAGTCGCAATTCCTCTACCATGTGGGTGATATTCAGATTCGTTATTAATTGGAAATTAATGAATCTTGGCGTCGTTATATATTTGATATCTATCAACAAGTGCTTATATCGGCCCTCCAGATTGACCATTAAACATAACTGAGAAGGATACACACAACTGATTTTTGGGATATAATTGTTACCTCGCGGAATGTGGCTGTTATCAGTGTAGGCGGCTGTTAAAAGTTCTCCGATGTAATTATATTTTCCTTTGCGATCATTCACCCACTTAGCTAAGGAAGGAGAGCACAGATGTACGGATCGCGGGGTCGCGAGTTCGAACTGTTGAAAAACGGCATTCGATAGACTATCTGGGCCGGTGTTTGGGACGAGAGCTGGAGCGGGGACGGGATGAGTGGGTATTGCACATTTCATCACCTCTCGTGTACAGACTCAGTCAAACCCAGCTTGCTATTAGTTTGATTGGTTTCATTCTATGCTTCCAAAGATTTATATATTTTGTTATTTATATTCATATCTTGAAGGTGGTGCCACGTAAAAACAACGACAAGTTGAAAATATAAATCTATACGTTATTTCCAAGAATATTTGGAAAAGCTGACTCAAGTGTTCTAGCGATTCATGTTTAATTTGCCGATCCTATTCTGTCGTTCATTTCGCATGAACACCGACAAAATAATTTCATTTCTTATATTTAAATTATATTTCATTGCCATTTGTAAACAAGGTAATATTATTAATTGCACAAATTTTGTGGAATTTAACATTAAAACAGCTTCCCGGCCATTCTGTGCACCAGACGGAACAGCTGCGACGTCATCTAAGAAAAGTTCTCGTCAAAACAGCGGTCGGTTATCACTAAGCAGCGATGATGTAATTTTCGCGCCTTTCCTTTTGCTGTTCATACGAAATGAACGTCATAATTTTCAATGGAAAAGAATAGGGCGAATGTAAATATTATTGATTATAGTTCCCGTTCATTCAGGCAAACTTTCGTGGTTTAAAAATTTACAGCTTAACGTTAGTTTTCACCCTTCCACCCCCCCCCCCCCCCCCACACACACACACTAAAATGATATATAAAACATATTTAAAATGTTGCGCATGCAACTATTCTATTGCCACGTCTGGTTTTTTTTGTCTATCACCGAAAAATATAGGAGTCATGTTTCTTCAACTATTCCATTAGAATATGTTTTAATGTTTATACAAAGCCAACATTCAAGATTTGTCTTGCTCCATCAAATACATAACCAATGTGCTTTTAAAATTAAATAAGTATAGCTTTTTGAACAACGTGATGTAGTTATTCACCAAATGTCAACAGTCAAATGGACTAACTTCCTGTAAATTAAATAAATTCTTGTATTCCTGTATTCCACAAGTCATGAAATTAATCCATTCATTCATATTTTAGGAGAAACTGTTATTAATTTGGTCATTCTAATTATATGCTATTTTTATTTCATAATTTTATTGCTAGGCCTAATTCATAACTTGAATCCTAAATCAACAATGTTGAACTATCTTTGTACAGATATTGAACTCATAAATTGCTTCCCTGTTGATCATAGCATTAAAGCGATGACAGATGTAATACATGGAGTATTATACATGCAAATGTAAATCAAATTATTTGTCAATTTATCATTTGTACAGTCTTACGATCATATCAAAGTCTGTCACTAGATTTAGATAAGTATGAGTAGATCTACAACAATGAATTCTCTTATCCACCACGTGTTGAAACTTTACTTTTTCTTTTAAGGTATTTATGATCTTCTGTACATGTAACTGAAGGATGCTAATTTGATCTTAAGAGCTGAACGTTCCCATTTGATAAGCTGTATACTGTCTAAGCTTAAATTGCAATGTAAAGTCAACATTTAAGTTGTTTTCTACAATGAAATGTAAGCGTTTTCAAATTTTGCCCGTTATGTTTCCATGAAATGTTTGTTTTCTACAATGAAATCTAAGCTGTTTCAGATTTACCCTGTTATATTATTATCATTATTGATGTTATATTATGAAAACTTGAAAAGTTCCTATTAAAACCCACGAAGTTCATGAGAAGAATGAATGGTATTGCCGTATTGCTTACTCATGGTGGATACCAATATAAAACAAAACACTTCCCGTATATATATTCCCCTTCTGTGGATTAGGTGTATTTGTATTAATCAAATATCCTTAATCCAGAGACGTCCATTTATCTTCGCTAACAGTGGCTTTACTACTTCGATAATATTAGATTGCATAAACACAAAATTATCATGTTTCAGACAATTCATCATATTGTAAGATAGCCTATTTGATACAAACAGTTCAATTCATTGGGGATTTTCATGGGTATCATATTGCCAAGAAAGTAAGAGAACAGCTATCTTGGACTGTTATATAAAACGCACCGGGAATTTAGCAGAATAATGCAAAAACAGTCAAGGTAAGTCATATATTTTAGTTGTTGCTGTCATTATTAGTAATTGTAGTAGTCTTTCTTTAACAATCTAAAATCATTGTTTTTTTAGTATCTAAGTTTCCGACTACATTCAGAAACAAATAGTTTTGGTTAAGATAATTCTGCACGTTTGATAAACCGGCATTGATGGCGTAACGTCATTTATCCGGAAAACGTAGGAGAAAGCCTGGATTCGTCGTACGGAAATGAAAATCATTTTATGAATTAATGACAACCTGTGAGTAAATTTACTAAAGTGACACTGTAACTATATTTCTAAAGACAAATTATGATATTAAAACATATGACACGTTAAATAATTGAAATAATGTCTCAAAATTAGCGTGGAATATTCGGTGCACTTTAATCATGCTCAAATATCTCAAAAATAAGTACGTGGACCTATACATTTTATTTCACCATATTATAGGCCATATGATTATTTACAACTGTGAGAAGTCATTAAAATCTACATTGTAGAAAAAATTCTACTCGCGAAAATGTTATGAAAGTTATGATTTTCCCATAGACTCCCATTATGAAAAAATGCGTGAGGTCCAAAATTTCCAAATCAGTCTAGCAAAGAATCAAGCACACGACCCTATCCTTTTTATTTGCTGAATTTTTCTAGGTATATTCTAAAGTTTTGAAAAATTGGAGTTTAATCAAATTCTACATTGTAGAAAAAATTTCAGTCCAAACGTGCAGAACTACCTTAATTAAATGCTGTATTAGGAAGATACACGACATCACACACACTAGCCTGACCTTGAATGTATTTATACGTTATTTTGTCGTTCTCAAGTATTACATTCAATAAATATGGGGTTGATTGTAATGTGAAGCATCATTAATTAAACGCATCGTAACTGAATACTTCGTATTACTGTCAATAGTTTACCATTAATTGACATGTCGGGTTCATTTACCGAATGTTTAAATAAAAAAAAATCAATGTTGAATGTTCCATGCATGTTCGCAAAGGCAACGTGCTTTAGACGATAGTCCATCATTTTATTATATACCTGGGAATTTTCTGTTATACCATATATTCCACTAACGAATACATATTCCTGTTTTCAACTACCATCGGATACTGAATATTCAATGTATGGACTACTTGCTTTAGTTGTGACGTCACATCTTCACCGTTCCAAAACGAGACCAGTCTTCTTTTCTGGAAATATAGCAATACGCTAGAAATAGGTACATGTATACAATAAATGGGTCATTAAAACAATACCTTGATCGTACAATGGTTCATTCAGCTCTCTTGGATTTTGTTAAGCCGGATCACTCGGCGTAAGCACTACATGGGGTCCAGGTGTGGCAAAATCCACTCGAGCCAGAAACAACATCGCAGATTAAAACACTGTTATAGTCCCTATGATATCCTATCTGTTCGAAAAATATACGTTACATAGGAAAGGAGAAGTTTGGTACGGCATCTCATCAGGCATGCATTAATAACATTTATTTATGGTGATATTTCAAGGTGAAATATGTCAGTCTTTGCACATAAAAACTTTGAATAAATTTTTCTTATCACATGTTTGACGTAGTGAGAGTGAAATAAAGCTATTACATAAACTAGGTAATACACCCAGTCTAGTGTAATAAAGCTTTGACGTTGACGTCATTTATTTATAGGAGACGTTGGCCGAATTTACTTGGTATATAACAGGCACAGAAAGAAGAAATTATGATGTTTTAACAGTAGAAGCGTATATGTGATAAAATGGATAAGCTTGTATGTGATAAAAACGAATTTTACATTATCGAATTTATTAAACTCTTTGAGTAAAATTGATAAAATGCTCGGTAGAGTCTCGCATTTTATTTATTTTTTTCAACTCGTTAAATGAATTCAATATGAAAATACACACGTGTAGATCTATTATCCTGTATATAAACAGTTATTCATTAGGCGTCAATAAATACAGTCATTTTGATATTAAGCATTATTGTTTATCTATCTATTATAACTTCATATAAGAGGCCGTGTTCTTGCCTACCGGACGGTGGTTCCGGTGTTTTCGCCAGTGCTGGAACAGTCCTTCTTGTATACTGGACGCGATTTGCAGATGTATGCACCGGTACTGGAAAAGTCCATCTTACACCCGGTGTGTATGATGACTATTGTGATGTAAATGACGTGTAACGAACTAGATATATATAGCATATTTAAACAGTGCTTTTTATTTCTTCTACGTAACCTGATTTTTCATATTTTGTGCAAAGTATGTTTCTCGATTTCAAAAATATAATTTTATAAAATTGTAAACAAAACATTTTGCTGCAGTTGATAAAACTAAACTCGAGCTCTTACATTGTTTATTGCTTTTGTAAAATCATGACGCATTTCCTGTTTTCGTCCGTAAATTCCTCGCGTTTTGTATGAATACATTAATCTAAGAAAAATGATATTAGAAAGTTAGTTATTGTTTTCTTCTTATTTTAATGGCATACAAGATTCTATCACTGTATGTAGATCAGGTGGGAATATCCGGCTACAAGGCTTTGCAGAGTTACCGTGTAAAAAGTGTTATTCCCATCTTTAACTACATCCAGTGTAAGAATCTTATATGTATGCACAGTTTTGTAGTACGATACACATGCAGTAACATGCTGAATTGCTTTACTTTCATTTGTATGAATATACTAATATATAACATGGTGACCTAAAGTTCAGTGAGAACCTTATACAATGAGATACATATAATGTAGACCGTAAACATCCCTAATATCGCATACTAGAATTCTATTCTCTCGACGATATAAAGAAAAGAATTATGATATCAGTTTGTCAAATACTTTAGCAAAGTGCTGCATTATGTAGAACTCATACACATTTTAATACGTTATTTGTTAGCTACAAACTGCTCTTTGGCATTCGTAAGCGTTTAGTTAATGACATTTATAAGTACATTTATTGTATAAAATAAACGATGAATGGAAACTTATTGTTAAATTCACAAAAGTCAACATTTTATCTTATATTAACACATTAATTTCATAGCCCTTGTTATTTAATTGAGACTGTAACCTTTTCATAACTTTTTATTGCAATGTTTGATTGCAGTGTACTTTTGTTAGCGTTTAAACACACAATAACGGTGGGTCAGATGGATAGAAATCAAGATATGTTTATTTTAGAAATTGTCTCAATTAAAAGCTTACAACGTGTACAGTGTTTGGAGAGGCATTCTACGTTTCAGTGATAAATATTTACATTCAAAATCTCTTAACCTATGAAGTTCTGTATTAGATGTATATTTCTTAAGATGTTATGTTTCTTTGGGCAACAAAATGTTTTATATATACTTGTAGGATCGCACAAATGATTTTTTTTTTATTCTATTAATGTAGAGGGAACGAGAAGATAAGAAACAGTCAAAGCGAGGAATACTTATTTCGTCTTATGGAAAGGAATTTTGCATTTGCAAATCAGGTAAGCTAGTAATTATATGTATTTTCCAGTGATAACTTAAAACATCTTCTAACGTTACACTTAGATCCTTTGCTGAAATTTCGCACACATTTAGACAAATATGTAATGCATGTCATAAAGAAATTACAAGCCATCTTATAGTTTTCCTCATCTAACGGTCACAAGTTAAAACAAAGTAAAATGCTTTCATCATATAAAGAGCATCAATTCATTTAACATAAAACAGCACATTGCTTTGTGAAAGCTATGCAGAAAGTTATAAATTTGACCATTTTTATTTATAGAAACATACGTATTATTATACAGTTATGTTCAAATTGCACGCTCATATAAAGCTATACACATACACTTTCTGTCGTTATGTACATATAGTCTCATTTAGAAAGTATCTCTGATTAGATTATGTGAAAAGTATTGCACGCTCATATAAAGCTATTCACATACACTTTCTATCGTTATGTACATATAGTCTCATTTAGAAAGTATCTCTGATTAGATTATGTGAAAAGTAAGTGTAAATATTTGTTGATGTTGATTTTGAATGTTTTGAATGTAATAGAAACGTTTACATTCTCGCAAATGGTGAATAGTGTACAATTTATTCACAAACTAAAATGTTAATTATCTCCTTGCACGTGAAACAATTATCTAAACTCATAGATAACTAAATTGTGCTCCTTACATTTGTTTCTACTGAATAAATACAGTTAGTTAAATCAAATTTGGTTAGAATATATCAAATGCAATATCTAAATGCTACCATAACCATACACTTTCTCGCGGTTCATCTTTGTGTTCTGTCTTTTTCGTTCACTTTATTTCGGTAGAACCATTGTTGTATATCTGCAATCTTCATTTTACTCCCGATGTTGACACTGTATAGAAATCGCCGTCCATAGTTTGTGTCATATGTCTTTGTTCGGCATACGTTTACAGGGCTAATAAGTCAAAACATTAAAAATAAAACTGGAAAAATTCCTGATGTGATGTAATACAACATTTATTGAATGACTTGCAGATGTCTTCAGGACATAGGGCCAATATTTTTGACGATTGACCGGCAAGCCCTTCAATATAATTAGGTATAATATTTTACAATTACGTGTATAATGCATTACGACTACATGTATATACTATAAATAAATCACGGCCACAAATAAGAGTGCAACATCTTTATGAGCTTCTTTATAATTCAGCTGAAACGAAATGTTTGATTTTGTAATTACAATTTAAAAGATCTTGACTGGAAAAATATGCATAACAATGTTTTGTCATGGCTTTCATCAACAGATCTTAAAGGTTAGAAACAAATCATGCTAAATGCACCTCACCTACATTCAGTATCTATTTCCTTTTTATACTATTTATATAAATGATGGACATTGTGAACTATCTCTGCTTAAGGGCATTTAAGGAGGAATGTTGATACATACTGTACTAAGATAATACCTTTCATTAATTAAACACTTTATTATCTAAATATTTAGCCACAACCCTGATACACATATGGTGACCACTTTACCGATAAAATGAATATCAAATACTCAATGTTCTCACAAAACGAAAGAAGAATACTTTCGATTATAGACCATGAATAACTGACACCAAAACTATGTAAAACATAAGACCATATAAGAGGAGATTCCATGTCACAATGTTTACTTTATAAAGCCTTTATGTCATTATCCTATTTTACCGTATTAAGTTTTGCATTCCGTGCACCAAATCTGTTTTTACTCTGCATAATGAAATAAGCTAGCTTACTTGCAAGTATCATAAACTAAGACCAATAATAAATATTGAAAGAATATTCATTTATTATCTGTATAATATTATTTCTAATATTTTGCTGCTGTTATTATCCAGACGTATATATTTGTTTGGTTATCAAAACGAAACCATTCGTCTAACAGCAGACAACTGCATCAATAAACCCTTTAAGCAAATAATTCTCTCATTTCATTTCAATTTCTGGCTGTACAAGTCTGTAATTACATAATTGATAGACACCGTAACGGATATGATTCTTTAATGTTTGCACAGTATAATACTCTTGATTCTCTTGATATAAATAATAGTCACCTCTTTAAATAGATGGAATTAACCCGTTTTGCAATAAAAGCATGATCTTCGAATTTTCATTTTCCTTAAAAACGCATCAGCATTTAATGTTAAGGTGACACAATTCTTAGTGAATTATATACTATGTCTGGCTAGAGAAAATCCAAAATCTGATGAAAATTAAATGTTGGTAACTTAATATAATGCTGACACATAATAGAAATAATTATTATAGCTCTTTTTATGATGAAATGAATTTATTCGTCGTGGTTATTTGTTTCTTTCAGACTGCAGAATTTACTGTATACTACATTTGCATATCAAATGTCGCATGTAAACACAAGACATTATTTCCAGTCGATGGGTAGTCAAGCTTCTGAATTTAAATTCAATAAGTTTAATGCTTATGTAAATCAATTTATCGCAAATAAAATCCAACAGGCTTTCTAGATACAATCATTTACCTTTCAAAACTTGCTAAATGGATAGAAGTTTTGGGGATTTTAACGCGTTTGAAATGTTGTAAGAAAATAATAATAGAAATATAGATAACGGATATATTAAGGCCACTGGATGTGCTTTGTTATCCCCCCCCCCCCCCCCGCCAAAGGCGAAGGGGATATTAGAAATGCTCTCCGTCCGTGCGTGCGTCCGTCCGTGTGTCCGCAACGATCTTTGTCCAGAGCATAACTCCAAAAGTGCTGGAGGGATTTTCTTCGAACTTCATACACTGATAGAACACATTGGAGGAAGTGCAGCATGCAAGAACAATAACTCTACCTTGCCTATTTTTTGAGTTATTCCCCTTTATCTTATTTTCTTAAAACAATTTGTCCGGAGCATAACTTCAAAAGTACTGAAGGGATTTTCTTCAAACTTCATACACTGATAGAACACATTGAGAGGAAGTGCAGTGTGCAAGAACAATAACTCTACCTTGCCTATTTTTTGAGTTATTCCCCTTTATCATATTTTCTTAAAAACATTTGTCCGGAGCATATCTTTTTCATGCATGGAGGGATTTTGATATATCTTGGCACAATTGTTCATCACCACGAGGCGGAGTGTCATGCGCAAGAACCAGGTCCCTAGGTCTAAGGTCAAGGTCATACTTGGAGGTCAAAGGATACAAGAATGAAAATCTTTATTTTTTCTTCATGCATAGAGGGATTTTGATATAACTTGGCACAAATGTTCACCACCACGAGACAGAGTGTCATGCACAAGATCCAGGTCCCTAGGTCTAAGGTCAAGGTCACACTTAGAGGCCAAAGGTCAGATACAAGAATGACTGTCCGAAGCATTTCTTCTTCATGCATGGAGGGATTTTGATGTAACTTGGCACAATTATACACCATCATGATACGAAGTGTCGTGCGCAGTTCCTTTCTTTAGAATTACTTCCCTTTGTTGTTACTTTAAATAGCTTTTATTGTAACTTTTTCATTACTAGTCGTAGGGAAAAATCGAGACCACTTTTCTGTAGTACAACATGCATGCTACATCCAATTTTGAGGTGTATTTTGACCAATCTGTACCTGGTAAAGATTTTTGTGTGGACTTACAATTTTTTTTTTTTTTTTTTTTTTTTAGGATTAACTTCCCTTAGTTGTTACTATAAATAACTTATATTGTAACATTTTTATAATTGACCGTAGGGAAAAAACAAGACCACTTTTCTGTGGTACAACATGGATGTTACTTTCCAATTTTAGGTGTATTTTAAGATATCTCTACCTGGTAAGGAGTTTTTTTGTGGACTAAGAAAAACAAAAGACTTACAATGATTACTAAACAACCACAAAATTAAAATTCCATTTGCAAATACATGTGCTAGAGTAAAGAAATTTGCTGTGACGGGCGTATATTGTGACATTCTGGCACTCTTGTTCCCTGTTAGCTTTCCATTCCTTCTTTTACAGTAGCTATACTGTTCATGAAAATTAATAAAATTTAGCAGTAAACCACCTCACCACTGACTTATTCTTTCTTCCACATCTTTAAAACCCCTGATGCGGATCACAACTAAACGGTTCTTCAAAGCTTTCCCCAAAATTAATACTTTCAGACACTAACTTGCCAGGAACTTCAGCCTTCAATTATAATATGCCCGGCGGGGGGATTGGCCATGTCTAACATGGCTCTTGTTGTATATGAATTCGCTTTGACATAAACGTTTATTTATCCTATGTATAACAAGCTGTAAATCATTCCATGTTTTTATATAACAATCATCTGCTGTGCGGCTTAACCAATACCGCATATGAAATGAAGATATGTCTAGGACATAAATACAATTTTATAATTTTCTTAGTATTTCTGTTATAGGGATAATACGCATTTTTTGTGTATTAACGACGCAGAAGCCTGTGGGATTTCTTGGTGACCAAGGGTTTCTGCAGATGTTCATACACGAAACAAATGTGTATGGTAGCTATTTGCATACAAAACATGACACGAAGACAAAATATATTGTTTACATAGATGATGATTTTATTATTCGGTACAGTTTTTATTTACAATTCTGTTGTTCTTGTTTTAAATATCCCTAACTGGCGCACTCAAATCAGCAAAACTACCAAAAGCGTGTACTCAATGTTTTCAAACGATGAATTTTATTTCTCGTTATTACAAAAAATGACATTAACAGTATTCTTGCATATCATTAAACCAGGACCACAATTTCAAAAAGAATAATTTTCCATATGAGTTATTTTGAATACGGTCAGTTATTTTGAGTACCGATGAGTCTGCTTTCAAGATTTTATATGAAATATGTGAGATGTTCGTTGATACGATAAAAACAATCGCGATACAATACATTAACGGTTCGAAATAGTTTACCATCTATATTAGAAACTACTTCAAATAGAAGTCCCAAATTATTAACTCAATTGTTCAAGCAAATTACCCAGGGGAGTCTTTTGTGCTGATCCCATTGTCCATCATAAATTCTTTTTATTCTTGTTAACCATATTCTAAGTTTCGTTAAAATGCAATGAGAATCTTCCTGATTCTCTTAAAGCAGCACAGCTAATAGTTTGTTTTCGAAAACCTAGTATATGTCAGAACCGAATATGTAAATTATCAGTCTCCTTTGTAAATACCGGTTGTAAATGTCTTCAAATACCTTTACATTTATTATATTTGCGGTGCATTCAGTATCTTCTACTATGTATAGGTGACATCAATATTGATTACAATATAGAAACTGCCTAATCTCCGCACCATCTATAAACAAGTGCTTATATTAACCCTGCTGACTGACGATTTAACTGATCTGTGAATGTAATACACAAGAAGTATCACTGATAAAAAGTATAACAAATCTAAGATTGATTTTATTATTTAGGATACCTTAGATACCCGAGGAATGTGACAGTAATAGTCTTATAAGTCATTGTTATAGGGCAAAGAAAGTCGATGGTTCAAAGGTGAGTTCTAAGATCAGTCATAACTGCTAAAGAAAATATTTACTTCATATATCTGAGATAGTCACAAAACGAGGTGTTTTTCCCCCGCAAAACAGCATTCCCGACACCAAAAAGGCCAGTTTATTTATATGGTAATTTTGGATCGGACTATATTGTGTGTAGTAACAAATAAAATTTGGTTTTGAAATTCCTGCTTAAAATTCGAAAACTCAGAACAGACACAAAAATTTTAGTGTAAAGCGTCTGCTTTAATTAATGATATGGTCGCAAGTCTGTAGCAATTATATAGCACTTTCGACTTCTAATTCTAAGGCATCAGAGGGCAACATTAGACTGAATGCAATACATTTAAGCAAATGTCTCGTTGAGTTTTATAAGTAACACAGTTTAGTCAATCTATGCATCTCATGACAATAAAAACACTTGTTCCTATAGATTCACCCACGTCGATCTAGTTTGTCCCTGCTTTGTTTCTGGTCTGCGATTTATTATGATAGAAAATACGAAATGTTTTCTTTGAGGCGACCTTGTTGATGTTTCAACATAATTAAAAATACGTTTACAAGTTTCAATATTGATGGTTAATAGACAAACTAATAGTGTATGTGAAACGTAGAATTGCATAGAACATGATTTGCTACAGAGAAATTTCTCGGTTCTGACAGGCAGTAAATTCTGTAATGCTGAATCTAAAAAAAGTCGGTTCATTAAAATAACATACAAGAATATAGAGGGTAAACATAAATACAGACATTTCATAATGATTCAAGTTGATTGATTTAAATCATATTATTACACGGTGTTTTTGCAAAAACCTAAATAATGATAGTGCATGGAATATGTTAAGAGAGTACATTTTGATTTATAATCCTCATTCTTTCATACAAACACACGTGGGTTAACAAATTATAGCTTTGCTTCAGCTATTCCCCTAAATTGAATGTAAAAATATTGAACTTTTTCATTTATAGGAAATTGGTCCATTTGACTGTTGACTTTGGGTAAATAATTACAGGGAGTACATACGAAATCAAACTTTTTAATTTGAAGATACGTGCGTTGTTTATTTGAAGAAATCGGGCAAATCTCGGGGATTGGTATTCAAAAACATTAAAATATATTCATAATTTTGCGAAAGCCACTGTTTACAAATCAGATCTTTTATCGAAAACCAAACTTTGAACGAATTTCAATAAAAAAAATGTAGGCGTCATATTTCTTCCTCGAACCAATTTCGTTTTCAGCAGATTATCATGACATGTCAAAGTATACATTGACTATGCAAGTAGTTTTCATTTACAATACATAATCAACTTGTGTAGTATTTTTACTCTTTACATATTGGCTTAATTTTTTTTTATCTTTACGTTTTTGCACATTGTTACATTACACATCAAATGTAATAAAAGAGTTTGAGGAAGAATTGAATAAGACCAATGCAAACTTACATGTATCACCTTATTGTAAATGATTCAAGATGGTGAATTAATACTATAGCAGTGCATTACATTTTCAGTTAAAATCAAAGTTCACAATTATTAGCCAAAAATATACATTAATCGAAATGTAATCGACTAATGTTTCTATTTTAATATTTATCCTATTACGTTATAATCCAAACATATTAAGGCTAAAACTTTCCTTTCGTTTCAGACGGGTAGATTTATTATTGTAGACCTCACACAATCCTAACTGCAATATAGGTTGACTGTGGGTTGAGAAAAGACGGGCTTTATATAAATAATTGGCATTATTGAATAAACTGAAAATGTAAACGGAAATTAAATAATCTTAATTTGAACATTTTATCACATACTTAGACGGGTAGCCGATGTTGTAAAGGTTCTCTAAAGAATCTTTATAGCGTTTATAGGCCTTAATTTCGATCAAAATAAATTGCTAGTTCACGTTCGTGTAGGATCTTTAATACATAGTTGAACTTGTGTCGCTGATACTACCAAACAAAACCAAACACGGCAAGACTATTTTGTAAAAAAATCTGTCATTATTTTTGTTGTTGTTGTTGTTGTTTTCATTCGTACTTGTTATAACCAAATTATATGCTATTATCTTGTTACAATTGTCAACAATGCTTGCTTGAATTACAAAACTAAGGGGAATATTAGAAATATTAATTACCTTTGATTATGAATAGTTCAAAAATAGAAATTTGATTTGTTCTTCCATATTGCCCATCAGCAGATTTCAAACTTTGCAGTTTCTGTGATATGCAGGTGCCATAATAGCCTGGGAAGCCGTTGATAATAGTTGTGCTTTGTCAGAAGAAATAATACATTATATCTATGCATTAAAGATCCGACTTAATTTGCGCTAATTAGTGTTAATTGGCATTCATCGAGCTTCTGATATTATCAACTTGTCAATTTGCCGGTAGAAAAAAAAGTTAGAAATTGTCAGACTGGATTCCCAGGCTAGTGCCATAACCTAGGACTCCGTCTCTAAAATCCGAATTGTGTAGTTAAACCCATTCTAACAATTTGACCTTACGCCGCTTTTCATGTAATTCCACTTTATGTATCAATGAAGATTCAATGACACACATCTGCAGGTGTCTCTAAATTGTGTTTCATTGGTACTTGTAACATGTGCAAATGTGTTGTGGACGATAGTATGCGTATGAAACCGACCGCCTACAACATTTTCATTTTTGTCGTGGAGTGTCTACTTTTTCTATTGTAGTAAATAACCATTTATTTCTTCCAGAATTCAGTAATTGTTATAGCGTAATGTCTTAAAATGGTATAATGTGTGTTTATGATTCATTTAGTTGTTTTGATTTTTTAAATGTATATTATGTTAACTCCAGTAAGTTAAAATATTTTAATTGTAGTTGTATCAATGAAGGTTTGCCTGTGGGAGTTATTTTGTCTGATCATTTTCTTTAAATATCAAAAGTAGATATATACATTACAAGGAAAAACTATAAATATAATTATATTTCCATTAGTTATCTCTGACTAGTAAGTGAATTTTTTTTTCGTTTTTGGGAGGCTCATGCCCATGACCGTAAAATATTTTATGTGTTTAGTCTAGACTCAGTAAACCAGCGTAGTACGTATATAGTGAGGTATACTTGACGCTATGATTTCTAATGCTCTTGCCTTTAGAACTAATTCTTAATCATCCTGACGTTTGGTGTGAAACTTTTAGACAAAGAATTTTGTAAGATATGCACTATTATATTAAGACCAGAACGTTGTTCTCTTTTTTAATGACAACAAAAACTTCATACATTGAAATATTTCAATTTTTCTAACAGAAGGCATGGATAATAATTAGAATAAATCAAACTATATTTTGGAAATGCCACTTATACCTTGGCATATATTTGGTATTTTAGTACTTTTTATTTAGGGTCTTATATACATCGTAACTTTTTAGTTTCCTTATTCCGTGACATCGTGCAACTCAGATAAAATGGCGAAATTCGAAATTTGCATTTTAACGTAAAAGTTTTCTCACATTAAAACGGACCTTTCCGACGATTTGCGTCATGTGAAATCGCATAACCTTAATGATTACAAACATAGCATCAAAATGATTGTGCTTAACAATCTGCAAACAATTTTTGATAAGTTCAACGCAGTTTAACTATTAAGGACGTATGCTAGAATTTGGTGCGAAAATTTTCCCAATAACAGAATTTCTTCAAACTTTGGATATTGAAGGACAATCATCTAAGAAACAAAAAAATGCAATAAAAATCATAGGTCACCGGTATCGAAAAAGAGTTATCTGCCCTTGAAAACGGCATTTCCCCCAAAAATGACGTTTTCAAGGGCAGATAACTCTTTTTCGAATCCGGTGACCTATGATTTTTATTGCATTTTTTTGTTTCTTAGATGATTGTCCTTCAATATCCAAAGTTTAAAGAAATTCTGTTATTGGGAAAATTTTCGCCCATCTCATATACAGGGAATTCTAGCATACGCCTTTAAATTATCGGTCAAGATTAATAAATGCCTAACATTAGTAATTCTAAAAATGAGTAACGATTTACGTTAGTTTTGACAATCACCGAGCTTTTGTGGATATAATATTTATGCAAATTTTTAATAAACTTCACTAAACCTTTAGAAAAAATGACTTCTAGTTATTCCATTTTTTATATTTCAATATGCTGTTAGTTTTAAATCCGCACTTTGGGCTGACATACCTACAGAGCATTAAATATAAAAGTACACTTATCTCATTCATGAAACTAGAGTACATTCATCTGGATTTTTGATTATGAAGAGATTTTTAATTTGATAATTTGGTTCCTAAACTGTTATATTTTCGCAGAAGCTGTCGTATTATTGAAGTTACCCTACCGATCTTAGCGACACACACTACACACGGAATATCATACATGAAATCAAATTGTGTTTCAGATTCAAACTCTGTCATTAGGTCTAGATGCATTAGGCGATGTTTGATATATAGCGATAGCTTAAATTGAACATGCCACTTGTCATGACTGGAATCAGCATTCATTAATTTATAATAATTGTGATGTTATATTTGTAACTGGTGGATACTATTTCAATCACCAGAGCAGGACGTCTACGACCGATTTTCTTATAATTTGTTATATTGCAGTGTGCAATTTAAAAATCTGATTCTCGAAAATCACTAGTGTTATTTACATTTGTCGATATCAACTGATATTTCCATCGTCTGGTATGCGAGAACACATACATTTGTCCCTGGCATATATCAGGAATTGTTATTAACTAATAAAAGTTTTATATATTGATATGTAAGATAAGATAGTATTTTACTTCGAATTATAACATACACACCCATGCAAAGTTTAGCTGTGACCTATTTTTCCATCCATTCTACTTGCAGTCGGTCTATACTCTGTCATGTCTGAAAATTAATAGGAAACTGATTAATCTTAGCGTCATCGTATATTTCATATCTATTAAAAGGTGTTTATGGTAGTCCTCCTGGTTGACAATTTAATGAATCTGTGAATGGAATACAAGACGCATACTTATATGATAACATTTGTAACAAACCGAAATTGGTTTTATTATTTGTGATACCGTAGATACCTTGTGGAATGTGGCGGTAATAGCCTGATAAGTCATTGGTGTATTGTAACGGTGTATACAGAAAGTCAAATTTTAAAAATGCTCATAGTAAGGTTACGTGTTCATATAATTTTATTTTCTATGATTGTTCATTGTTTCTTAGACAAAAGAAAACTTAACTTTACGATAGTCTCATATCAGTCCAACAACACTTGGCAAAATAATGATCAGTCTTAAAGTTTAGAAAGGGGATACAGTATTGACAATCGTTGGTTAAAAAATTATAGGTTTTCTTCAGATTTTATCGTAAAAAGCAAAAATATTGAACTGTTCCATTTATAGGAAATTAGCTAGGTTGACTGTTGACATTGTGTAGAGGGCGTGACTCCAAAAACCTAACTTATTTCATTTGAAAGACACCTGTATTGTTTATTTGAACCTAGCAAATACTGGAGACTGGCTAACTATAATTTAAATGTGAATCTGTTGTGGAAATACATTCAGAATTTTCCGCGAGCGGCTGTACCATTGTCACGTTTTTCCAAATCAGATCGATGTTTAAATGAATCTAATATTTCACTTACGAACCGATTTCGTTTTCAGTAACAAATATATCAAGACTATTGTTATGATTTGCGAGAGAATGCATTGCCAATGCAAGTAAAGGTTATCATTTACAAAGACACAGTATATTTTGATTCTTTACACTATCATTTCTTAATGTATTTGTTTTACAAGCTGTTTCAATAATTTCACATGTTTCTAAAACCCAGTTTTACATAATAAAATATATAATGTCCCAGTAACATTTACATTCAAAGTAAAATTACACGCGACTGATCAAGCCAGTTCTGCGACCAATGGCGGTCAGTCAAGCATTAACACAAAAATACCTATGAGACTTGTAGCAGACCGATAGCAAAACTTGTCACAAGACCTTGTGGGATTCCCGTACGATCATCCAAGACCACCTACGATTATCACTAATAGTCACACGGCATATGGTCCTGACTAGACTTCTGTAAAGTCGCAAGAAGTCATTCGACTGTTGGTTGAATTGAGATTCTCACGGCCAAACACAACGTAAGAGGACTTGTGACCGGAGCCTTATCTCTCAATGTAACTCGTTGTAAGTATACCTGTAGAACTTATAACCTGTTTCCATAAACACACTTAGCTACCGAGCAGATACTAGCATACTTTTACATATCACTTGATTTTGCTTACAATAAAATTTATATTATCTGGCAGTTTGCCGCATACAGACGAAAATGGGCTTTTGTAATATTTATAAGAAGACTGGGTGAAACAGTAAGGTATAATTGTTGCTCTATGCTATTACAATTAAGGCATAAACTGGAATTTGAGCAACAAGAAAGAGAACACGTCCGCTGACCAGGCACAAATATCTACTACATTTCGAAACTGGGCCATGTCTTAAATGTTTCCTTACCAATTAATATACCATCAGTAGTAAAAAAAGAGAACAAAAAATACTCAAAATAATCAAAAGTGAGAGCAATCTCGGGAAGTATTTAACAAGACCAGTGCAAAGCTCTTTTTTTGTAAACCTTGATTAATAATATAGCAGTGCAAACTAATTCAGATACAATATGAACAAATGTACGTGTATTACTCAGCTAAAATCGGTGTTTACAAGAATTATACTTAAAATAGACAGTAGTCGTAATCTCGTCAACTCATATTTCTCTTTTGATTTTTATCCTATTATATTATAATCGATAGATATTAAGGCTAAGATTTCCTTTTCGCTTTCGGTGGGTAGATTTATTTTAGACCTCGCACAATCCTAAATGCAATAAAGGTTGACTGTGGGCAGTGAAAAGCCGCGCTTTATATAAATAATTGGCATTATTTAATAAATTGAAGATGTAAACGTCAATAGAAAAATCTTAATTAGACCTTATTATGAGATACTTTGACGGATAACCAAAGTTGTAATTAATTCAGAAAGGAAGCTAAATAATTGAATTTGGGCAATTCATTTCATATGTAGGCCTTATGTTGATCGAAATAGGTTGCTAAAACTGTCGGAATAGCATGATATATTGAATAGAAGTGTTTCATATATAAACCACATTAAATAAAAACATTTAATGTGTTGACATTCGTATAGAAACCTTCAAGAAGCTGGATTTGTGCCGTTGGTAGTGTCACCCAAATAACAGTAAGGCATACATGTTTACTTTTCTTTAATTATTGAAAATGTTGTTTCGTTTGTAAATATTTTATCCTAATATTTCTTCCGCTATCTTTAGCTTATTTCTCTAGAATATGAAACTTTTGTCTACAAACTTAAAGGTACTGTGATAATCACATTAATTTTGTTTCTAGACGTTAAATGTATACAGCTTTCCGTAAGATTTGGACATACTTTGTGGGTTGGCAGATTGGTGGATGCATAATTTATATAAAGAATTGACTACGAGGTTTATATAATCTGATTACGTTATATTAAAATTACAATCGAATATCACAGTTGCAGTAAAATTATTTTTGCATTCATAGAAATATAACATTGTTTATATATCTTTCTAATTTATAATTATTTGAAGAATGGTGTCTGTACGATCTTTAAAATACATTGTGTTAAGTTAGTTTAAATTCTGTCCTTTCATTCTGATAATATAACGTTGACATTTAGACAGATACTAATTGCCTTCAAAATATATCATAATGATATTTTATCTGTCAGTCTTTTAACCTGGCACTACATCTGTTTGAAACATTTAATCTGGTATGAAGAGTAATGTATATTTGGCACTATGATCTCTAATGTATTTTTCATTTGGCACTGTTTTATAATCACTTAGTCGATAAGTGTGAAAACAATTTAGAAACGTTGTGAAATCATGAATCTACATAAATATTACTTTGCATATTAATCACGCTACAGTTTTTGATTTGATTTTCTTCTTCCTTGGTCTATGTTTGAGATGTCATGTAGATTGCTCATGTCTAACTCATTTATTCATGAAAACTGTCTGATAACTGATTCAGATTTTGACAGATTATTTTTTAACATACATACCTGTGTAAAGACTAGACTAAGTGTTATTTTTGTTACCGTTTGTACAAACTTCATGTGCACTATATAACTAAAAACGAATGGCTATTGAAAAGTGAAAATAATTTCATAATGAAATCGCCTTTTAAAACTTTTTACATACTTGATATTGCGATGGGTCAGTAACGATTTTATGTTCTTCGCTGTTTTGAAAAATTTGTCTTTCCGTTATCATATGATAGAAGAAACAATTTTACTTCTCGACAACGTACAACTCAGTAAAAATGCGGCACACGTTTTTAATTAATTAAATATGTGCATAAGTTACTTGGATTCCTGAGTCCACAAATAACCCTAAAAGCACACACAAAGAATGAATCATGCTATATCAAAATTGATTGTGTTTAAAGATCTGCCAAAATTAACGCATAGAAAAATTCAACAATATTCAGTTCATGTTGAACTTGAGAAATTGTAAAAAAAAAAAACATGAGTAACTATTTCAATTAAAGCTACCGAGCTATTGCGATTTTAATATAAATGCAAATTTTTAATTAAACATTGAACTTTCAAAATATAAAGGAACCTAAATCATGACTTATTTTATTTCTTTTTATATGTCAGTATGCTTATTTATCAAAGGCTTTAATCTTGTAAGTTGTTAATCCGCAATTTGAAGCTGGCAATTCTACAGAACACTAAATTGGAAAAAAGTACATATATTTTTTCCATTCATATGAATAAAGATAATACTACGATAAATCTATTTGGACAAGTGGGTTATTTAGAGACTTTGAATATGATTATGTGGTTTTTAATTCATTTTCTGCACCTTTAATCAACAAACTTTAAGGTTTAACTACCCTTCTACAAATAATTCCGACACGATATTGAAGTTATAACTGCATGTCATAAATTACTCCCCTGATCCTAATGACATACATGGCATTATACACGTAAATATAAATCTAGGTATTTGTCAATTTATCACCTTTGCAATATTACGATCATATCAAGACGTAGGTAGGTATAGAAATCTCTAATATATTGAATCCCCTCACCAATCACGTGTGAAATCACCAATGATTTAATATGACATTTCATTCTATACCTGATAGATGCGACTTTAATCATAGGAGCAATACGTTACGCTTTTAATAATTATCCGATTCAAATGACCCATTCCTAATATATTCCTAATAATATTATAATCTGCCGGAATGATCAGTTTAAATTTTATAATTCCTGAAAAGAAATAAATCTGCTTCGTTTTCCCCGTTGTACAGTTGTATACTGTTTATTATTAACCTTTAGCCTGCTGATGGCAAGTGCTTCTGCCTTTGCGACCAGTGCAGACCAAGATGAGCCTGCACATCCACATCCGTACAGGCTCATCATGGTCTGCACTGTTCGCCATTCAGTCAGTATCTGTTTGGTATGCATTCCTTTTAATAGTTACTGGTACTGTCCAAATTGAAAGATGGACAAATTCATTATAGACATTTTAAATAGGTAAGGATTAAAGACATCAAAATGTTAACCATCTCTTACATTTACCGATTTCAGTCAACGTTTACTGAGTTCCGCTACAAGGTATTTGATGATTGCAATTAATTTATTAAAGAGAGAATATAAAACAGTATCTTTTGAAACGTGTGGATATATTGATAATCCATAACATTTGTAAAGTCATATTGCCCACGAATAATGATATTGCTAATCAAAGCTACTAAATTTAACATTGCTTATAAACGTATAGAAAAATTTAAAATGTTTGGCATCAGCCCTTTAATAGATATGAACATTAGACATCTGTTTTTAAAATTTAGTTCGTGAGTGTATAGCTTTTGATATATTCATGATCTTGTGGCATCTTAATTAATAAATGCATGTAAATTGAAATGAAAAATCATCAGACAATAGTGTAAGTTTTACTCAGTTTATGACACTTATCATTAAAACGTATTTTACTTATTTTCTATGAAAGTCTGCATGCGAAATCACCAAAACATGTAACAATTCATCCAACTATATATCTGAAGATAAAATACTACATAGCTTATATTGTCGTTCGTAACAATAATGACTAGGCAATATTGAAGAAATATTCTCACCTCGCACGCATAGGGCAACCTAACACACGTAGGTCAACCTAACAATATCTAACAGAACTAAAATTTACGTAAACAAGTTAATCTTCGAATTTGTTTTATTTAAAGAAGATACTGAAAGGTATGAAAAAAAAACAGAAGGATAAACTTTTTTTCATCCATTATCCAACCTGGGAAAATACAAATCTGTCGTGATTCTATCTTTAACGACGTTACTTTATATATCAGAGCAATGGAAATGTACAGCTGAACAAGAAATATCTTTAAAAATGATGGTCGGCGAATTGTAATAAGGAAAGAAGTTTATGAATTTTTCATCTAACATTCATCTTTCATCTTACATTTTTCAAATTGCAAAACTAAACACCGCACTTTAACAATTTAAATGGTTCTCTTTTAATTTTTCGCAAAGGTTTCTAAGGTTGCAATTTTGTTTCGTTTATCCTTAGACGAATAATTACAGCAGTAGTTTGATGAAGATTCATGAAGCGGTTCACGAGAAGAGGTCATTAAACGTGTTTATATTTTTAGCTAAATTGGTCCCTATCCCCATTTGTAACAAAATAGCAGGAGACCTTACGATATTGTTACACATCGAGTTTGATAAAAATCCATTACATTTTAGTGGTTCATGCGAAGAAAGGCATATCTACTTTTAGCTATAGTGGTCCCTAATAGGGCCCAAGTTCCTATATAAATAAATTTGGAAGAGGACCTTATAATGATGCTCCAGACCAAGTATGACAAAGATCCACCAAGCTGTTCATGAGACGCTGTATAAAGGCATTTCTAGTTTTAGCTCTAGCAGCCCCTAAAAGGGGTCAAATGTCCCAGCTGAACAAAGTTGGCTGCGGGCCTAATAAAGATGCTACAAATCATGTTTGATTAGAATACATGAGAAAAAATCAATTAAAGGCTTTTTTTATTTATTATTTTTATTTATTTCTAAAATAGGCCAACTGATCCCGCTTTAACAAATGCATATTCGCTATTCATGAATCTTTGGACAATGACGTCACACCTATAAAAAAGTGAAGGTCAAGCAAAACATACAATTGTAATTATTTCCATATTTCTGTTTCATAAGCAAAGTTTGACCGTAGTCATATCACATAGGTAAACTGTATGCAGCGTACCTTCATTTCAGTGTAATGAGATTCAGTCATTATATAGCATATATATAATGAAACAGATTTCAACTGAGTTCAATATTTGCATACCATACTAAAGAAAAAATATTCAATATATAATAAATCAGTTTAAATAATTTATAACAAATATATCAAAGCAAACAAGTACTCATTTTAATATGCAATCTGAATAAGTCACAAAAGCAAGAAACCTTTTCATATACAGACGACAATTGTAACAAGGAAAATCTTTTAAAAAGCACTTCTCTACATAAAATACTCTTATCACAACCTTATTCATGTGATACGCAGAACGTATTCAGCTCTTTCTTTAATTTGATATATGTTGGTATTTGAACAGGTTTTTATCTTATTTATTAAACTTACTTATCATTTTGAGATATATCAATATTCTTGCTAAATATACTGAGCCAAAGTTAGCTTTAAAACTGTGAACAGCGTCGTTTAGGATAAACGCTCTGTCTACATTTCACTCAGCGTAGCACAATCAACAGAGTGAAAGAAATTGACACTCTCGTCCAATCAGACAGAGTGTTGCATAAATCTTCCATTTTGATAAATTATCTATAATGCGTTATCAAGTAGTTTGATTTGCAAATTGAAGTCACGTGGCACAAGTAACGAAAACGAATTTAGACGGCGTCGCCGAAAAAAAATGCATTTAAAGGAAAGTCACTGTAAACGAGGTATATAAAATGTCAAACACGGCATAAAGCCAGTTTAGAACAAACCATCGTTTGGAACATGGAAAAACATTCCTCACCTATCTTTTCGTATCTCTATAAGGAACAAACATAACGTAGTTAAAGTCATTGAAAGACAAGGTAAACGAGTAATAAGTTAATATAACACCACACAGTTTACAGCTGTTGGAAACGTCATTATTCTTGCGTTATTTGCAAAATGTCGTGTATTCATGACTTCCAGCTACAACTTGTTTCAAGATTTACCATAGTTTAGTACAATAATTATCGGAGAGAAAAATAGGAAATCCAAATGTTTGTCAGAAAATTGTACCAAATCGATTCTGTATTTCTAGGAGATTGATACTACATTTAATAGACAGGGCTTATTGTCGCGTTGTATAGCAAAACTAAATGACACAGATTATGTTGGCATCAGATACTATGTACCATTTCGTATCAGCTTGTCGAATTGAAATAAGACTTGAATGAATATCTATTTCTAATAGACTTAATCTACAGACGGTCGTAAATCTCCGCTGATATTGCAGTGCTATACTTTTCGTTTTTAAGGTAATATCACATTGAAAGAACTTACATTTTTGGTCTTGCACGGGCAGCTGTTCCAAGACCGTTCTGTACCGTGCGCTAGCGTTTTAGCAGCTTCCTGTGAAATAATGGTAACCTTTATTTTTTGTCTTTTGATATGTATTTAAAACAGAACGTCTTACTTTGTATTGATTTCTTTGTTTCTTACGTATTTTTTTTCTTACTTTCCATATCAAAACACTAAATCCAAGTTGGCTTAAAACGGCCAGAGGAGCTAATATATTGTTCTTTTTTTATTGGAACCTAAGCTTTCACAGTCGGTTAGTATCATGAACATTAGATAATGTTTCAAATTTAGAATAATATGTCGGGTAGAAAAGATTAAAGAAAATGCCGCTCTGGTAATACATTGTTTAATTTCGACTTTAATCCCAACCACCGATTTCACTATCAACGAAAACTGAGGTTAATGATGAAACCGATTTGGAAGTCATATTTTAAACTATTAAACTACGCAGAATCGAAAAGGCATTTCCTTAAATCCTTCCGTCTGGCTATGTTTTCGATATTGCTTAACAGCATTTAGCGTTTAGATATGGCGTCAATCGTGCATGGCATGATATGTATGTGATAAGTTACTAAACAGTTAACATACACTTGAATATCAAGAAACAGTCTGAAAACATTTTACTAAACAATAGCCGTGTACTATTGTTTCATTATGAGCCTTTAAGTTATAGCAATTTTATAGCAGACTCGGTTTAATTGAGTCTGTCATATAACATTTATTTGTAAAATAACGTTAAATTTGCTTTATATTGAATAACTAAATTACAATATATTAGTTATTGTTTCTGCATCAAAATAACAATAACAATGGTTTCTAGTATTTTAAACTAGTTATAATGCAACACTTGTATTATTTGACCAACACAGGTTTTCACATGGAATGGAAACGCTAATAGCTATAATATTTGCAAGATATATTGTGGCAACTACATTGATTATTTCACCCACATTAAATATAAACGATACATACATTCACTAGTAAAACAAAGCAGTCATCTGTCCACTTCAACGAACATATATTTGACGTAACAAATAATTTGACTAGGAAGATTTTGTAGTTCTGTAAATTTAATGGCAAAATACTACAGTTGACATATCAAAAACGGCGGTAAATAGAGAGTACAAAGCGAAGACAAAATGGTACATATATTTAGGTAACAAATAGTCACACCCAAACAATCTTTTGACTCTTGAAATTAGAATCGCCAATTCATGGTGTATATCAATAAATATTTTCTCATATCTATATCAAATGCATTTAATCCACAGAAGGTTGTAAATCGTCGCTTATATTGGTTTAATTACATTTGGAGCTCTTCTATAAATTGGATGAACACACTTATCATGTTCCAGATAATTCATCATATTGAAAGATAGCATACCCGATATTTCATACTTACAATTTATTTATTCATAACGATTCCCAACTGAGTTTTAGTCTGTTTGTTAATATAGAGAAATGGTTGAAGTACCGTTAAGGTAAGTTATATATTTTTGTTGCTATTGTCATCCTCATTATTATTACAGATACTTTTATTGTTATTATTATTATTATTATTATTTTTATCTTTATTACCATGATGATGATAAACATCAACATCATCAGTTCGTTTAAATGAATAATAATTTTCAGTGAAATTGTATTCTATTTTCTCATTTCTCTACAAACGGATGTCGGCTACATTAGCTTATGACACTAAATGAACGGCATTGTCATTTGTGTGCGCTGCCATAAGTTTTCAAGAATATTCTGTCCAATATTGAGGTGATATGTAAATGTTCTAATGGAAATGTTATTGATATCAGATATGTTCGCTAAATATAAAATCCATTACCTGGACTGCAGTCAATAAAAAATGAAAAGATTATCACGAGAGACTTTGTACGAAGCCATTGCAAGAGCAGTTTTCTTTGTTTCTTGCGGAAAGGTTTGAAGACAAATAACATCTAACTTATTACTGTTGTCTTTGAAACTTTCGGAAATACTGATAATCTTTCATTTTTGTTGAATCATCTTGATTGTGTCATTTTTTTGTCTTACTTTCCATTACAGAGTCACCTAATCCAATAAGGCTTAAAATGGTGTGGGGAGCTTATAAACATTTTATTTTACATCGATCTGTAAGCTTTTAAAGTCGGTTGATATCATGAACATTAGATAACATTTCAAATATAGCAAATTTGTGTCATCATTACACTGCAAGTAGATAAATAGCTAAGATATATCCAAGATCTTGTGCCATGTTCATTCATAAATTCGCCAACATTGAAATCAAAGTATTTGTGTTTAAACATTCATAGTAGAAACCTAAAACAGCCCGGAAATGTTTTACAATTTGTGTAGAAAGATAAAAATGTACATTAGTATAAAGTATTATGAGGAACACGATGTAATTTCTTTTGCAATTTCTTAAACCTGAAAAATGCAAATACAATTAATAAAATATAAAAGGTAGGGGCAGATTTCCCGGAAGCACAGAACACCCCAAACATAGAGCCATGCATCGCAAAGTAGGCACAACAAAAAGAAGCTGTAACGGAACCATATTGTAGACGGGTTGCTTTAAAAATCAAACAACAAGTACATATATAAAATATATGCAAAATACAGAAAAAATAGGGAAGGGGTGGAATTAATCAAATAACAAATAAAATAAAAATTAATAAAACATAAATATTAAATGGAAATTACAGTAACGCTTTAGACTTTCAATATTTTGTTAAAGACACATATACTTTGGAAGATAGAAAGTTTTATTTGGTACAACAATCCACTAATATAGTTAACTCTTCAGGGTATTTTAGAAGCCGCGTTTGAGCTTAGTTCAATGAGAACTGGCCCCGTTTCCTTTAGAGTAAGTGAAATTAGCTTCTCACAAATCATTTAATATGTTCAAAATATCCAACCATTCGGAGCTGGTTGTACAATTATTCAACATTTTATTAGCCCATGTTCTGCGTGCATGCATGCGTGTGTGTTTATGTGTGTTGCTTTGTTTACTACTACTGAAATCATTATTAAGAATAATTGTAATTGATTAAATATTCCTAGGTTTCCTTTTACTTTATAAAATCATCAGCAAGAACAATTACAACTACTACTTCTAAAATGATAATAACACGAAGAATAGTTGTTATAATAATAATAATCAAAATAGTAACAAAGCATTTGACATTATTTGCTTTTTATTTGTAATAACTGATACTGTATATGAATCTATTTAAATAAGATACTGGGGCCATGAAAGAAAGCCATAAATTGAAGTATAAAATAGGTTGTCTTACAATATGATGATACAACTATGCGATCATACAATTTAAGCTAAGAATATTAGCGAATATTGATGGTCGACTTTGGATTAAGTGTATTGGAAAAGTTTATTGATATCAACAATGGTTTGACATTTCTTAGTTTTAAATATCATACTATATTGTATCTAATGGCTAAATATAGATCTAATTTTTGTCTTGACAAACTTTTTAATTTTTTTTATATTTTTTCTCAAAAGGTACCGTTTTGACAGACAACTAAACTTACATGATTGGATTTATATGTATTTAACAGCAAATGAGCTCCAACCTGAATAACAAATTCTTATTTCGTCCAAGAGAAGTAAATTCTGAAAACCCTTAAAGTATAGATAGACAGATAGATAGATAGATACTTTTATTCCTCCAGTTGTGAAGAGCATAACATATATACAATTATTTACATAGTACATACATTCAACATAAAAAAGCAGATTTACAGGAATAAAGAGATGCGGGATTATTCCAGAGTATTTATGTAAATTCCGAAATAAACATGCAGAATATTACCAAAACCTTTTTAAACCTTAAAACGAAAGCGAAACTCAAGATTTGCAGGTCATAGAAAACTTGCAAAAGGGAACACATATATCAAGATAGTAGATTAAATAGCAAATGAAGAACGTTTTCCTTTAACACAATATTATAAAAGCCGAGTTAGCGGCTGCTAACGTTCCTTTGTATTCTTCCGATTCGAAGAAATGTTTCAAAAGGAATAGACACATACAAGCTCTAAAAATAAGTTTTGAATTTGAAACATAAGGCAAAACAATGAAAAACTGATTATACATGTTCATAATTAATGTCAGAACCAGACATTTACAACACACCGGCCGACACCAAGGCTAAGTCGATATGTGTAACAGTCCACATATATACATATATAAGTTTGACACGATGTGTGCAACAGACCACATATAAACATATCTAAATACATATCAGTCCATTATGTTGCAGATACATCTTAGCAAGGGTATCTGAGTGAATACTGTTTCATCATTTGTCTCAATAGCTAGCAGCACTACAGCAGATGATTGTTCTTTAACTGACAAAGTTTGAAATTGAATAAATTCTACTAAACACCATAGATATCAGACATTGCCTCCTGTTTTCATTGTCTTTACAAAACCAAAGTGCTAGTTTTTCCTTTAATATAATGAGTATGCCGGCTCAACATTACACAATTTAGACTGATTTGTTATCACATAATTCTCGTCTTGTACATACTGATCATGTTTTTCTTGTGTTAACATTAGCATGCAGTTCAAGTTATAGTTGAATGTATTAAGCTATCTATTTGTTTCTTAACAGCCGATGCCCAGGTAGAATTTGTATCGTCATTTGACAGTTCTCACTGTTCTAAAATATTCTATGTACTAGTCATTATGGTTAGTAAGACTGTTTCATAAATATTTCATACAGCTAAAAATAACTGTGATAGGTTTTCAAGTAATCCAATTTGCCATCTTCGTTACGTGGGCCACTGTAGGTCACATGTAAACGAGCTTAATACAGCTACGCCGAAAAAACACACGAAGATACAAACAAAAAACACTAGGGTATTGACCGACTTATCCGTTGTGGAAATAGCACCAACTGAATGAACTTGTTAGAGATAATGCACGCGTTTATCGTTGCAAATTTACGGTGCCCCTAAAGTGACATGTTACACACTTTTTTCCAGTTAGGTAATGTGAGACATTTTTTTATTTCGTTTAAACGAAATCATTTCGTTTTAACGAAATCATTTCGTTTAAACGAAATAAGTTATTTCGTTTAAACGAAATCATTTGTAAATAAGTTGTAAGTTGAAATCATTGTAATAAGTTATTTCGTTTAAACGAAATGATTTCGTTTAAACGAAATAAAAAAAGTCTCACATTACCTAATTGGAAAAAAGTGTGTAACATGTCACTTTAGGGGCACCGTACAAATTTATAAATAGTGGCATAAATAGTAGCATCGAAATGTAATTTTTATGAATAGACTAAAGGCGTTAAGATACCTTTTATCGCTATGTTTGTTTGTATCTTGTTGTTAAGGGTACACAACATTTTTATTGCTCCATGTACAATACATTTGAAATTAATATTAAAACATCAAATGCGTGTATTACCTCAAGTGTTTTACAGATTTAGTTTTATTTATGGTTTATCTTTATTAATTTTCATTTCAAATATAAGGGGTTTAATCTGAATAATTGATACAATAAAAGTCAATATTTCATGACAAGCACATCTCGTAAGCACATGAAAAATGGTTTTGAGTGTTATAAATTTGCGATTAAACAATTATAATTGCTCTTGGGATAGAGTTTTTTCGTTCAAGTACTGTTGCTATAAACACCTAGGGTCTGAAGAAAAGTAAATAGAAAAGATGTTAAGTAAATAGTTATATCTGTCTATTATTTGTTTTATGAGCATTAAGAAAAAATCCGAAAAGTGGGGGAAATTTGTAAAGACATAAGTTTAGTTTGAATGATTGTTTGTACATCAATTGCATATGTTATATGCATATGTTAAATCGTCATTCTGAAATTAACTAAAATCCTTAATTGTACATTGCAAATCTTGTTCTACGTTTATATATTTGTGAGTTTTACAAACCTTTTATAAGGTTTTATATATTTATGGAGTTTATAGATCTTTTTCAGGTATTATATATTTGTGGATTTTATAAATATTTTTTCTTCAGGTTTTAAATATTTATGAAGTTTCCAAATCTTTTTAAGGTTTTATATATTTATGATTTTTTAAAATCTCAGTCGGATTTTATATATTTTATATATATATATTGTAGATTTTACAAATCCTTTTTAGATTTTATACAATTGCAGGTCCTACTTTTTCAGGTTTGATATATTTATGGATTTATCCAGTTTGAAAATGTTTGCACTCCGAGTTTTTTTTTCTTTGCTGAAAGTGCTATTCATTCTGCATATGTATATCAGCTAGGTAAAGGGAAGATATTTAAAATAAAGCATGTTATCCGAAACGCCATGTCCTGTGAAATAGATTCTCTAAAAATTAGAGTTGTCAAATAGCATATTTTACAGTACACAGATGAGTGGCATTGTTTCGACTTCCGTGAACACAAAGCTGTTAAACAATTTTAGATTTTAAGAAAAGCAGAATAAACACGGAATACATATTAGCCGTTTAGTTCTGGTTGATTCCAGTTTAAGCAACGGACATGTTCTGATTTCTGTGGATACTTATAACAGGTATAAACAACTTCATTTATCCGGAAAAAAACCTACCATTTTAGATGATCGGCGTTTGGGTGTCGGCGTTGGCGTTGGTTTAGATTCATTTTAGGTCCACGTTTTCGTCAGGATTACATTAACTTCAGAGTTATTACCCTTTACTTATTTTACAATCCATAGATTCTCACATAAAAAGTGATCCACTGATGGATCTTCGTGAAATTTAAAACAAATGCAGATCATTATAGGGTTATTGCTCTTTACTTGTTTAAAATTCATAAATTTCCACAAAACAAATTAACCCATTGACGGATTTTCTGGAAACTTAATACAAAGATAGACCACTATAGGGCAGAGTTGTATTCCTTGATATTGTAAGAAATTGTAACCAACAAACCATTACACGAGAATATCTGGAAATTAAATGAGCCGTGCCATGGGAAAACCAACATAGTGGGTTTGCGACCAGCATGGATCCAGACCAGCCTGCGCATCCGCGCAGTCTGGTCAGGCTCCATGGTGTTCGCTTTTAAAGCCTATTGGAGTTGGAGAAACTGTTAGCGAACAGCATGGATCCTGACCAGACTGCGCGGATGCGCAGGCTGGTCTGGATCCATGCTGGTCGCACACCCACTATGTTGGTTTTCCCATGGCACGGCTCAAATATATTTCACATTATAATGCCCTCGTTCACCTACTCTGTGGGGGATATGAATTCACTGAATTTCCTTGTTTATTCAGATTTCAGATTGTTTGGCAATTTTAAAGCATGTAATTTCAGCAAATATGTAACTTTTTTTGAATTATTTAATTGTTTTCAAGTGTCATTAAAATCATTTTTCACACCATGAAGAAAAAATACGTTATTTGAAACTCGAAATAACAGACATTGCGCTGTAATTTTCAGGGATATATATGTCACATTGATAAACACACGTCTTCAGTTGATGCTTCCGTTAACGCGCGACATACTATTTCTTTTCCAGTCTAAAACATCTAAGGTTATATAATTATGTCGCCGAACTATTGAACTGGGTTTTTTTTCTGGTTTAATGCAAGTTTTAAATTATATGTATATAGTTAAAATGTACATTGAATTCGACTTGTAAAACGATAACCGAAATTCAACAAATATGTAACATGTAGATATAAATGGTCCATGCCTCCCGCAAATACTCATAGAGCGGACGCAGCGGTCCAGTGGTAACACTGTCTGACTACAAATCCAGGGGTCGTGAGTTCGAGCCCCCGCTCCTCCAACTAACAATTACTAACACTGGGATAAGAGTCCCGTGTATGAGTTCTTTACGTCTGACACGCTAAAGACATGACCAGGGAAGCTTCTGGAATTGGAGCGGCTTCTGTATCTTGCACAATCCTCTGACTAACATGACTAACAGTCTTCTGGAGGAGTCGCCCATATGGGTTACCGGTGGCGACTATAGATAAGCTTACATACAATCAAACAAAAACACAAATATCCTGTTTCTATATAAACTTTGTACGGATTAAGTGCTTAATTATGCACGATAGACCACCTCATGAAATCAATCTCCCACTTCTTGTGCCTCATCTTCTAAAAGAACAAACACATTACTCTCTTCAGATGTTTGTATTCAATTCACCTAACACTCTACCATTATATCTCAGTTTATGGACATGTCATTCAATCACACGAACTGTCTCAATGTAAATATATCCCTGTTGTCCTTGTGTCGTCCCGTGTTTGATTTAGGGTTTGAGGAGAACGAATGGGGATTTGAACTGGCTTCTGTTCAATGAAATTATTGACATTTTACAATTTAAGAATGATTTAAGTAAAATAAACATTTCATACTACAAATATTCCTTATGTGTTTTATGTAAATTCGATGGCAATTTTTCTGACAGATTAAATTTTGATCAATACTGGAGACAAGAGCTATTAGTTCTGTTTCGTATATAATTATTAAAGTGTCGTTGATAGAGCTAGCTATAATTAAATCAAATCAGTGTGTTAGGTCTTGAAGTGACAATTAATGTGAAGTATAAATTCTTGAATTTTATCATCTCATTTCTATAAATGCACCTTACTATAAAGATTATATTATATATTTATTTTAGTAATAATGTATTTATTAACTTCAGTTGTTGGTGTGATTTCTTTCATGCGAATTAAAAAAAGCAAAAGTCCGATATTTCTATCTAAATGGATAAGAATTCATCCCCATCGTGGTTCGAGTGTATTTACATTGCACGTGAATTGCTGGTGGCACTTAATATCTTACTTTTATATTAAAGACATTAATGATATCCAATCTCGTCTTTCACTGATATATTTTATCTTTAGGTATTTACTATGTAGAAAATACCCTCATCAAATATATTCTACTTCCCTAAATGAATAGATTAATGTTATCAGTTACATAATGAATGTAACTCTAAAGGAATATTTCTGTTTCTTCCTTTGTATTTGTCCAGTCAAGCATTCTCTTACTTAAACACACTTGTAAAAGTAAGAATTGATACCTAAACATTTTTTAAATGTGTTGAAAATATATAACCTGTGTTCTTTATTGAATTATCCTGATTGTGACGTTTTTTGTGTAATTGTTCATATCAAGGTCACAATTATAATGTTTTAGGAAACCAATATTTTTTTGTTTATTTGAGTCTCATCATTGTACAAATATTTACATACATACAAATATAAAAGTCATAAAAAGTACAATGCCATTCATAATATTGAATTACAAGAGACTATTAAGTAAAACATTAAAATACTCTACCACATATCCTGAAATTTCAACATGTCTTAAATAAAACAGAGAGATAAATGACATTATCAGCGGCTACAGAATATGAAGTAAAACTACCACTAAAAGTTAGTAAAAAAAAAACAAAAAAAACAACAACACAGACTCCTAAAAAGCCTACGATATATAAAAAAAATCTACAATACCTACGGGTACAGAATGTTTGAACTTAATTGCAATATATTATAACAGGTTTTTGCGGTGACCTTGACAGTATCATAGTTGGAGAAAATAAAAACAAATTTTTCATTATCTGTGAATGTACTAAAAGCGGGATTAATCTCAGACGCTTTAGCCATCAATTGCAATCTTAAATTTTCATAAGCGTTACAATGAAGTATAACATGTACCTCACTTTCTACAGATTCCCTGCAAACTGGGCAAATCCTATTCTCAATGGGGAGGTTCTCATACCGGCCAGTTTCAAGTCTGATGGGGGCAACCCCACATCTAAATTTAGCAAAAGCCACCCTGTGTTTTAAAGGCATTAACATTTTCAAATAATTTTCAGTTAAAAACTCCTGCTTCATCAATTTGTAAGTCCTTAACTTGTTTCCTGCTCTGCCATTCAAACTTGTATTTCTATTCAACAGGTTATGCCATTCAACTCTATACTCTGACATTAAACTATCAATAACTTTATTACAAAAATATTTGGACGACTGTCTTTCACACTGACTGTAATGTTCAGTTAATCCTAGTTTGTCTAAACATTTTGTAAAAACAAATTGCCAATTTTTGCATCTATTTCCACTTATAGTTCTACATGCCGTGAAAACTTTATAGTTAAGTCTTGTCACCTCCATCTTACTAAACCTATGCCACTGATGACAGATAGATTTCCATTGTTTAACATGAGGTGGTTGCCAAGCCAGTTCTCCATAAAGAGCTGTAGTAGGCGTGTATTTACCAACACCCATACAATGACGCATAGCCCGATTTTGTACAGAGTTGATGCACGAAAATGACCTATTACCCCAAACGGCACTTCCATAGGAAATAATAGGCCATACCATTGAATCATACAGCTTTACAAAAACATCATATGGCATAGACTCCATAGCTTTAGATTTGGCAATCAATAGCCACAAAGCCCTGCTTGCACTTTGAGCTACACATTTAGCAGTTTTGTTAAAATCCAAATGCTCATCAAGCAGAATACCCAGGTAAGTGTATTGACCAACAAGTTTCAGTTCATTTTCACAGCATAAAAAACTAAAAGTAGACTTTTCATAAGAACCAGGACGAAAGTGAACAATGTTACTTTTCATAGGATTAATTGACATTGAATTTAACTTACACCAATTAGATAATATATCCAGCATAGCTTGCAAATCATGTTCATTTTCAGCAATTAAAACAACATCATCTGCATACAGTAATATACAAATTTGTTCATTGTCAATATAGACCCCTTTACCAATAGATTTTACCTGTACAACTAGATCATTTATAAAACAATTAAAAAGCAGAGGTGATAAGGAACAACCTTGACGTAGTCCACAGTGTACGTCAAACCAGTCTGTGTTAATTCCATTCAATCTTACACACGATGAAACAGAGTGATACAAAGACTTTATTGCTTGGAACATATTACCGTAAATACCTAAATGACTTAGTTTCTTCCAGAGAATATTTCTATCAACAAAGTCTTATGCTTTCCGAAAATCAATAAATGCACAAAAAGTAGACTTTTTTAGTTTCTTCCTTGTATCAATAATATTACTTAATGTTGATACGTGGTCTATAGTACTTCTGTTTTTCCGAAAACCATTTTGTTCATCTACAATTATATCATTATTCTCAGCCCATTTTGACAGACGGTCATTTAAGACAGAACAATATATCTTATACATTGTACAGGAAAGGGATATACCTCTATAAGAGAGCGGATCTCTTGGATCTATAGTCAAAGACTTTGGAATGGGACTAATAATAATTTTGCCCCAGTCAGATGGAATAATTCCTTTTTCAAAACAAATATTGTAAAAAATATGAAGGAATGATACCGAACAGTCATTTTTTAAAATTTCCATTGGTATATTATCAAATCCCCATGCTTTACCATTTTTTGCTTTAGATATAGCATTACGTACTTCAAGTATAGAGATATTTTCATTCAAACTGGAAGAAAAGTCGTTCCAAATAACATTACCTTCATCATTTACAGCAGCTGTATTTACAGAATATAATGATTTATTAAAAAGGCTACTAAAATCCTTTTTCCATTTGTGTAACACAGTGTTTACCTCCTTAGAAACAACATCATTTATAACTACCTCCATAGGAATAGATTTATACTTTGACTGGGACACACCAACTTTACCTATAGTCTTCCAAAATTCCTGTTGGTTATTATTACAATCTGAAAGTAATTCTTTCTGCAAATTTAACCAAAAATATCGTTTACTACGTTGTACCTCCTTGTCAAAATGTTTTCTGGCTGTTATAAAATTGGTTTTTAAACTAGCCTTTTCTGAAAGGTTTTTACATTTAAGCCAAAGCCTTTCTGTTTCACAAAATCTATTCCATAAATAAGAAAGATGTTCCGACCACCAATGTTTACCAACCTTCCTTTTCTTATTTGATGATCTATTTGCAATATTTACTGATCTATAATTAATATTACTATACATTTCTTCTTTTAAAATACTACATAGATCTTTATAAGCTATGTCAATATCATTTTTAAGTTTGAAACTTTGTTCTAATCTAAAAATACACTCATGAATATGATGTACAACATCTTCACCCTTCAAAAATCGGATGGAATACTTGTCATGTCAAATTTATCATACGTTACAGACGGTGGTTGTATGTTTTCGTTACTTGCATTAACTTGCTGTGGAATACTTTCACCCATTCCACTCGCAAGTTCCGCAGTCCATGTTAACACAGAATGATCTGGAATAGATGTAGGCGATAAACTGTTTCTTGTATTAACCTTTGTAATAAGTTCTGATGCACGTGTTACTGTAAAATTAGAAAATTTTGGAAGGTGTTCATGTTGAACAAAACAATAATCTACCACTGAACAACCCTTTGAAGATACAGAAGTATAATCATTTCTGCAAGCATTACGACCATTTAATATGCACATATTACTGTCTATCAAAAACTCAAGTAAACAATCACCATAAGTATTTGATGTAAAATCAATAACATCTCTTTCCGGAAGTAAATCCACTCCCAAAATACAATCTAAATTATCTCCAACGCGGCTATTTAAGTCGCCACATATTACTAATAGACCATCGTTTTGATAAGTATATATACTAGTTAAAAGACTGTCATAAAATTCTTGGACATCTACTTGCCTAGATGAATTGATTGGAGGTAAATAACATACACATGTGTAAAACTTAGTATTTAACATTTTGTCCTTAAAACATAACCATAGTATACCATCAGTATTATCATCAATTACATCCATGTCATAATATAAACTAAGTTCTTCTTTTACAAGGAAACCAACACCACCCGATCCAGTGCGGGCATTAATATGTAAATGTTTTCTATTGTTTCCATACCACAAATAACCAGGCATATTTATACAACTATCATTAGTTAAATGAGTTTCAGCTAACCCCAAGATATCACAATTTAAAAAGTTAGCACATTCCTCTCTGAGATAAAAATTATTACTTTCTCTATTTACACTCCAACCGTTAATGTTCCAAAAACCAAATTTGGCCTATCTCCTGAATGAGCGTCCCCTCTGTTGTGAACCCGACTGCTGTTGACCTCTTCCACGATTCTGATTACCACGGCCTCGTTGCCCCCCTCGACCCTGTCTGTTCCTGCTATGATACCAGCCCTCATTTGTATTATCACGATTAACAGCATTAGCATAAGAGTCATTTGTAGAATTCTGTGAATTTACACTGTTGTTATCATTTGGCCTACTGCCAGATCCAGACACAACGCGGTTTCCCCTCAAAGTTAGGGATTCACCCTTGTTTACTGCATTTACCACAGCTCGCAGATTACTATTTGCAAGCCTCTCTTCCCTAGACTGATTCTGGTGAATGTAAACATCATTGTATGGAGAATTCTTCAGTGCAGACTTTGCTTTCAAAATTTTACTGCGATCTTCAGCATTTCTGAACGTAGCTATAACCACACCTGGAGTTAAGGAATCACTATTACGATTATTGTTCTGAAGTCTTTGTGCAGCAACCACTGTAACGTCATTTACTTTCATGTGATCTTTTATAATCATATTTACTTTTTCAGTTACATTTTCACTTACTGATTCCGGTAATTTTCTGAAGACCAAATTTAAAGCACGAGAGCTTCCAGTGTTACCTGCCTCTGTTGTCGCACCTATTTCTATCATTTGCACTGTATCTGTAATCGAGTTCAATTTACCAGTTAGTGTATCAATATCACTGGATATATCTGAACGGATTGTATCAAAACTTTCATCTACATTCTTTTGTATTCGCTTCATTTCTATATTCACACGTTTGTCGAGCAACTGTGAGAGCCTATCCGACAGTTTTTTCTCAAGCTCTGATTCAAGATGATCGATTCTGCTGGATAAACTAGTGTTAACACTTTTTATTTCTTCAACAATACTGTCAAGGTTATTCAAAATTATACCAAGTCCATCACTATTTGAAGTTGAAATATTAGCACTATTAACATACTGCTTAGCTGGTGTGTCACCATACAGTGCTCTACGAGCCTGTGCTATAACATTGTCAGTACAATAGTCTTTCTCACTCTGTATACAAACATTATTCTTAACTTTTTTCCGACAGTTCTCACCATATTCCTGACACTGTGGATTGTCTTCCGCCGAACGTTTCTTACTCCTAGCTGGCGTATTTTCTTTTGATTCATTTAAATTTCACTTGCACCTATCTGTGAGGGCATAATTATTGTCTCAACATAGTCTTTATCATCCATATCAAACGTGGAAATAAGTCCTAGAAACACTTCTTCAGCGAGTAGAAAATCACCCCGACACCGGCCACACAAATAACTGCTTCAAAGTCCACCAAAAACAAATTTTGGCTAATTGCAACTTGCACAAGTGTCCAAAAAGTTGTCTCACACTAACTTCGCTAAATAACGTTCATAAACTCTCGAAAGTTTCTTCAGTTCACCCAAAACAATACTGCCGCCAAACTTCGCGTGACCAGTAGGTATCAGACCACTATATCCACGTACTAGGTAGCTTACGGAAAGTCGGTGGTTCTAACTCAGGTTCCCGCCCGTAATGAAATAACGCACGGAGTTGCAATTGTGGTCTTTCTCCACCATCATAAGTGGAATGTCGCCATGTGACCTATAATTGAGTCGGTGCTGTTAAACACAACACAACAAAACAAACAAAATGGTGTTTTTAAGATCTTGTGACATCGCATTGACCAGTCCACCCATACTTTTTAATCAGATTCACAAGAACATTCAATCCGCTTCTGACTGACACGAAAAATATGTCCAGAAAGATTTTAAGATGTAATTGTCTCTGTAAACATTATCATTAAATACTACCCCGGATCTTTTTTTTTTTTTTTTTTTTTTTGACATTTGTTGCAAATACGTAAAATGTAGTGGTAAATGATTGAAAATACATTCAGTTTCTAGAAATTGTTTAAAAGATTACAATTGTCATTTTCGGTTTCGGTTTCATACCAGCTCGATTTCTCTATAATTGCTATTTCCCTGACAAAAAAAACTGTTTCCATCCGTGTTCCAGTACCATCTGATTAGCGAACGCCATGTAATAAAATACCGTCTGTAAACGATAAACAAAAGCGACATCTATATTTAGACATTAGATACCATACTCTAACAATCTTGTGTGCAAACACATAGAAACTTTCCTGTACCAATATTTGAAACACATTTCCCACAGAATGTCATAAATCTTTGATTATTTTGGCGTTATTACATTTTAAGCTCTACAAAATGTTATATTGTATAAAAACACACAGTTATCATGTTTCGTGCAATTTGTCATAGTATAAGAGAGCTTATCTAATACCAATAGATTCTATATGTACAGCTTTCTCACGATAATTTCAGTTAGGAATGAGGTAAGCAGACGAAACTTGTAGTAAGTAGGCAGATTTTATGGAAACCATGTTTTGTTTCATTTTAGGTCGCTTTTGGTAACAGTCATTGTTACTAAATATAGAAAAATTGTTTTTGACCAGAAACTTTCAAAATCACTTAAATTCAATTGCATATGAGTGCTTTTTGTAGACAGGAAGTGCTTCTTCAAGGCTGTTACCAGTTTACTGAATTTGCTTGTTTTTGCTAATTTAAATGGTATTGGGTATATAATAATTCTAAATGATATTACTGCCATTTGTGTGCATTGTGGTTTGCAAATTAATATTTTGTGCTAAATACAAAACTCGAAATTTGAAATAGAGTCTTAGATTCATTGCAGACTATACATAATATGCATTTGGAATATGTGACGTTGTACTGGGCTATCAATAAGTAAATGTATTTGAACTGAAATAATAGTTACAAAACAAACTTCAAGATAAAGAACAAAACAGCACGAGCAAATAAATTTATAGGTCTTAGAAAGGCAAATAAATTTATAGGCCTTAGAAAGGCTGGTTACATGGAACATGATGAACGGGTTGTGTGTAGTCAATATCACACTTACACTCATTTCAAAGTCCTAAACGAAACTGTGCCAGCGAAGCATTTTTTCTCTGAACTTAAATCACACAATGCCGTCAAAAAACTTGAAAAACGGGTTGGTTAGCCATATCTGTGGATTGACGTACTAACGAACCATCTACCAGAGAGTCAGACCACATACGAGTGTCATACTGTGTGTGTGTGGTGCGTGCGTGTGCGTACGCATATGCGTGGATGTTGGTGGGTGTTTGTGAAAACAGTTTAATACGCGGAGTGTGTGTGTGTGTGATCGGGTTTAACGTCTTTTTCAACAATTTTTCAGTCATATAAACGACGGTGTCTACTTGTAGCAGTGAGCACAATGCCCAACTTTATAGTGCTGCCTCACTGGAATATCACGCCGTAGACACGTGGCATGATACCCCACCCAGTCCTAGCATTATTCTCTTAATGCTGAGCGCCAAGCGAGGAAGATACTAGTACCATTTTTTACGTCTTTGGTATGACGCGGCCGGGGATCGAACCCACGACCCCCCGCACTCGAAGCGGACGCTCTACCACTAAGCTACCGAGGCGGTATTTACTGCGCGGATATTTGTTATTTTCAATCAGGCTAGATGAGCATATGAGACCATTTAGCTTTGTACAAAGATCCGCTATTTAGACTGAAGCTTGGTTTATCAACATTTTATAATCATTGTTTTTGAATTGTTTAATTTTTCTTTTGTCTTTTCTTTGTTTCTTTCTATTTTTGTTTAGGACACAATGCAAAATATAACAATATAAATAGATATAATATAGCAAGATCGTCGAGTTACATGTTATTCCAACATTATTTCCAGATTGCGTCACTACTCTTAGAATGTGAAAATTGCGACCGCATTAATTTACAATAAGGTATAACATTTTTATATCTCCTTGTATAATATATTTAAAGTTAACATTAATTTTATCTAGAGCGTTTTACTCTGAAGCAGGTGTACTATGTAATTTACGGATTTAGTTGTATTTATGGTTTTGTGAAGTATCTTTATTAATTTTAATTTCAAATGTAAGAGCTTTTAATATAGGAAACAATGGTACAATAAAAGTCAATCTAACCTGATAACTTGATAAGCACAATTCATAGGTACACGTGAATTGATTTTGAATCCTGTAGTGTGTGGTTAAGCAATTAAATTGCTCTTGGTGTATATTTTATCATTTTAGTGCTGTTGCTATAAACACTTGGGGTTTCGAAAAAGGTAAACAGAAAACATGTGAAGTAAATAATTCTCTCCGTCAATAAGGCTGTATATGACCATTTAGAATATGCTAAAAATTTGGGAAAATTGTATGAGACAAGATTCTACATTGCTGTGTTTAAGGGAAGAATCACAGTGCTTCGGCTATATAAATCGGTTACATTAGATTCGAGGAAGATGGTATGAATTTTACATTTTAATTTTTTTGTATAGCATAAATGGTACATCTTGAAAAAAATTAATGTAATAAAACAGTCATCAATTGTTTATTTCCACCATAAGTTTACAAGACAGCAAATAATCATACTCTTTTTAAAATGTGACTGACTTGAAAACACGATACATATTACATATGTTTAATGCTCTTCTAAACCTCATCCTCTGTTGAAATAATTGTAAAACTTAAAATTATCAAATATAACATTTTACAGTATACAGCCGAGCGGCAATTGATTTTACTTGTGCGGATATTTAGATGCTTTTAGAAAAGCAGAATAAAATCGAACCTGAAATAATTTGATTTCTATGAATACACTAACAGGTATAAACAACTTTGTTTTTCAGACTGAACAAACTATATTTTTTAGACTTTAATCCCTTTGAGCGTAGGACAAGTGGCGATTAATGTAAGGGTAAAATTTCTTTTGAACGACCGAAGTATTTCATTGATTATTAAGTAAAACAAAAACATGCCTGTCTTCATTACCCCGGATCAATCCTCTCAACATGGTCGTGTGTGACATAAAAATCTGAAAGAACATTTATTTATCTAGGATACAGATTGTTAGATAGTTTTTAAGCAAATTGTGCTTATGTCATGTCAGCAAATAGGTAACTTTTTCTTAATTGTTTCATTGTTTTCAAGAATCAATAAAATCATTGTTTAACAACACAAAATATAAACAGGTTAATTAATACTCGAACTAAGAAATTATCGTGTTACTGTCATGGATAAGGTTTAAACCTGTATGACTACAATGTCTATATCATATACAATTTTGTCATAATTGAAAATATCTTACATGAAAGTTAAAGTTATATCTGTATCGGCTTGATTTTCCCAAATATGTATGAGTTTTGTTGTTATTTTCGTAATCTAGCTTAATGTAAGTTTGATATTAATGTTGTATTATTTAAGAAGAGATCTTTACTTCGAATTTTAAAATGATGACTGAAATTCAGCAAGCAGAATAACGAGTTTGGTAGAGATAATTGCAATTCCAAGTCTCGCACAAATAACTCTTAGTTAGTACCTGTAGCTATTTAAACTTTGGACGGATTAAGTACTTAATTATATGCGACAGACCACCTCTTGAAATCCATCTCCCACTTCTTGTGCCTCGTCTCCAAAAAGAACAAACACATTACTCTCTTGTTGTTTGTCTTCGATTCATCTTACACTTTTACAATTATATCTCAATTTGAGTCTATGTCATTCAATCACTTTGACTGTCTCAATGTAAATATATCCTTGATGTCATAGTGTTGTCGTGTGTTTGATTTAAGTTTTGAGGAGAATGAATGGGGATTCGTACTGGCTTCTGTTCAATGAAATTATTGACATTTTACAATTTAACAATGATTTAAGTAAAACAAACATTGCATACTATAAATACTCCTTATGTTTATTATGTAAATTCAATGGTACTTGGATGTGTACACTGTCCTTTTCTCTGATTTGATCAATACCAAAGGAGACAGGAGCTATTAGTTCTGTTTCGTATATAATAGGGATAGCAAAACTTAAAAAAATATCAGAGGATTAAGGGCTTGGTGTAACAATACCTGTGAGTTAGAGATTCTTGAATTTTGTTATCACATTTTATTATAAATCTTACTGTAAAGATTATAATATATATGAGCCGTGCCATGAGAAAACCAAGCCTGCGCATCCGCGCAGTCTGGTCAGGCTCCATGCTGTTCGCTTTTAAAGCCTATTGGAATTGGAGAAACTGTTTGCGAACAGCATGGATCCTGACCAGACTGTGCGGATGCGCAGGCTGGTCTGGATCCATGTTGTGGTCGCAAACCCACTATGTTGGTTTTCCCATGGCACGGCTCATTATTATTTAGTTATCATATATTATTTCACTTCAATATTCGGCAATTTCATTCATGCACAAAAGTCCGAAATCTTCTTTGTTCAAGTCTATAGTGAACAATATATTTACATTGCATATGAATTGCTGATGGCACTCCTTACCTTACTTTTATATCTAAGACATTAGAGATATCCAGATAGATAAACACTTATATGACATCAACCTGTTTATTTCTATTCACACTGTATTTAGAAATTGTTAGAAAATGTGGTTCTAGTATACCTTTATCTAGTATAAGGGCATTCTTTGTAATACATGTTAAAGGTCAAAGGTCGTTTTTGAATATTTTTTTACTTTCATTAAATTTAATTAATTAATTAATGTTAATTGAAATTTGTTAATGATAAGTATGTAAAGAATTTTCCTGATGAAGCGATTTATTGAATTCGCTAATGACAATTTTATTAATCATATATTTGATTACTAAATAAATAAATAAATAAAAAACATTATTCAAATTGCAAACATTTCGAGAAAAAAGAAGAATAGTCTATTCGGTTCACTACAGGCAAACAAGTAAAAGCCAACACAAGGAATATTTCTGTTTTCTTCTTATGAATTTGTCCAGGCCAGCATCCCTTCACTTTGATACACGTGTAAAAGCACGAATTAATACCTTAACAAATTTGAAATGTGTTTAAAAATAAATAACCTATAATCTTTATTGAATTAGCCTGATAGTGACATATTTTATCTTATTTTCTAGATCAAGGTAACGACAGTGATGCATTTAAGATATTGTGACAACTGTATTGATCAGTTCATCCATATTGAAATTAATTATTGCTTATAACAACCTTCAAGTCACTCACAATAACAGCCTTCCCGCTTCTGTCAGACAGATATAATATTTCCAGAACAGTTTTAAGATGTAATTTTCCATATAACTTTAATGAGAATATTGTACTTCGGATATTTTTTTCTGGACATTTCTTACAAATAGAAATTGTAAAAAGTATATATTGCTACAAAGTAAGCATCACATTATCTTATATATCAGGAAGACTCCTAACATTTTAGTGAGACACCAGACAAGAATATAATGTTGAACAAATGACAGATTGAAAATATGATCTTTTATATGATTTGTTTGCCTCCAGTTTTCCGAAATAGTTTCAGATATTACAATTGTTTGGGATAATAAAATATGTTGAAAGATCTTTGCGGTTTCATATTTATACAAGTTCGCTTTGTCTGTTTCTGTTTGCCTGACAAAAACTCCGTATTCCAGTACTGTCTGAAAAAAGAAAGTCATTTACTTATCAGCCGTCTGTGAAAAAAGAATAGAGCGAAATCTATATTCAGGCTTTCTACAAGTCTTGTATTTAAAATATTAGAACCACCAACTCAAGGTAGATATCAATAAATTTTTTCCCGTATCCATATTTGATACATCTTGCCCACAGAAGGTCATAAATCTTTGATTTTTTTTGGTAGAATGTAGAATTGTATAAAAACACAGTTATCATGATTCGGGCAAGTTATCATATTGTAAAATTGCATGTTTGATACCAGCAGATCATTTAGGTGTAGCTTTTATGGATATGTCATCAACAGAGAAAGACCAAAACGTTTTTGGTTCGCCGTGCAATATATATAATCCTGCTGGTAACGTTCTGAAATACGTACAGTCTTTCAGGTACCACTATGACACGTGTCATGCTGCTGGTACAGTTCTGTAATACGAACAGTCATTCTGGTGCCATTTTATTATCCAAACAACCCTATAATACGTTCACTCCTGCTGGTACTAGCATTTTCAATCCGCCGCCACGGGTGATTATGGAGGAGGAGGGGGTGTTATAAGAAAGGTCTCCATCCGTCAGTCCTTCCGTCTTTTCGTCTGTCCGTCCGTAGCATTTCGTGTCCGCTCTGTATCTCCTAAATCCCTTGAAGGATTTTCATGAAACTTGGGTCAAATGATCACCTCATCAAGACAATGTCCAAAGCTTGTGAGTCAGCTATGTCGACTCAAGGTCAAGGTCACAACTCAAGGTCAAAGGTTTGAGCCTTCCATTTCGTGTCCGCTCTGTATCTCCTAAACCCCTTGAAGGATAATCATGAAACTTGGAACAATGATATCCTCATCAATACAATGTGCAGAACCCATTAGTCACCATGTCGGCTCAAGGTCAAGGTCACAACTCAGGGTCAAATTTTTTAGCCCGTTCTGTGTCTCCTAAACCCCTTAAAGGATAATCATGAAACTTGAGGCAAATGATTACCTCATCGAGACAATGTGCAGTACTCATGAGTCAGTCATGTTAGCTCAAGGTCAAGGTCACAAGTCAATGTCAAAGTTTGAGCCTTCCCCATCCAAGCGCCGACTAATCTCTTATAATTTTTGTTAATTATCCAAGTGGTATTGTTACTTATAATCACCGCAGCATCATCATCATCATCACCACCATCATCAATTGCAGCATTGGCAGTTTTTATAGAATTGATGTTTATGTGAAATAATATTAAACCTGTACGTAATGATTATCACATCAATCATGCATTCTGTAGAGTCGATTTATGATACCATTGCCATTTGTGTGCATTGTGATTTGTAAATTTGTGTATTTAATTTTATTGATATCATAATTGTTTGCTAAATGCAAACATCATTATTTTGACAAATCGAAAAAGCGTTTAAGATTCACTTGGTGCATTTCTATATGTATTTTTGGAATATGTGAGGCAGTACTTGGCGTATCCATGATTAAAACACATCTGAAATATATATACTCTGCAAGTTTCTCTTCTGTAAATACCCCGAAGAAATCAAGGCACAATTTCTCGTAATACATTGTCGTACTATATGCCCTATTTTACATGCGATAACACTGAACTGTTTTGTCCATATGCAGAGGTTGTGCAATGAAGGTCCATCAACATTTTTCATTATAATTCTGTTTGCCTTTTAGAAGAACTAATAACAATATATTACACAGAATACAAATGACAACGAGCCGCATATTAGCTTTTTCCTTTTACAAAGCTAAGTTTGTTGAAACTAAAATTAATTTTTATCAAGAGCGTATTTTACTTTTATGATTTACGGATTTAGTTATATTTATGATTTTGTGAAGTATCTTGTTTGATTCTTACTTCAAATGTAAGAGCTTTTACAGGAAACAATGGTACAATAAAAGTCAATCTAACCTGATAAGCACATTTCCTAGGTACACGTGAATTGGTTTCGAATGCCTTAAGTGTTTGATAAACAATTAAATTGCTCTCGGTATGTATTTTATTATTTAAGTGTTGTTGCCATAAACACCTGGGGTTTCAAGAAAAGTAAACAGAAAACATATTAAGTAAATAATTCTTTCTTCACATATGCTTTATATATAACGATTTAGAAGAATGCTGAAAATGGGAAACTTGTCGGAGATAAAATTTTGCCTTGCTGTGTTTAAGGAATGAATCAAAGAGATTTACCTGTACGAATTCGAGGATGTTGGTATGAACTTTGAATTTCAAATTTATGTAGCATAAATGAAATATCTGAAAACAAACGCTTAGAGCCAAAAATAACTGTTAATTTCCCCCTTACAGCTGCAAGGCATAGCCTCTTATGAATAAATATGTCATATATAACTATTCGGCAGATATTTAAATACAAGAAATTGCTCGATTGCATTGAAAGTCTATTTCATACAAATAATCATACACTTTAAAATGTGAGTTGAAAAGGTGATACATATTATTAATAATGCTTAAAGTTCTTAGGTTTTTTAAATAGATTTATTGTCATATATTTTCATATTTAATGGATTTTGCTTTTGTAAAATGAAAATTCTATGAGCATAATCAGCATTTTAGAAAGGAAATTATCTAAATTTAATTCTTTTTCCGAAACCGCATTTCCCTCATATCTGAGATAGTTGTTCTGATTTAGAAATTATCAAACATCACATTTTACAGTACACAGCCGAGTGACATTTTTTTTTCTTCCATGTGCATATTATTCAGATTTTAGGAAAAGCAGAGTAAAAACGTGCCATATTCTCATTTCTGTGACTACCCTATAGATATAATCAACTTTTTTCTCAGGCGGAACAATCTACATTTTTAGACTTTAATCCCTTTGAGTGTAGGACAAGTGGTGATTAGTTTAAGAGGTAAATATGTTTTGAACGACAGAAGTATTTCATTGATTATTACGTAAGGCAAAATGTATTTCCAAGAGCAAATATACCGGACCAGTCCCTTTTAACATGTCGTGTGTGACATAAAAGTCTGAGGAAACATTTATTCATCCAGATCACAGATTTTTAAACAATTTTGAGGAAAATTATGCTTATGTCATTTCTGCAAAAATTTAACTTTTTCCTGATTGTTTCATTGCTTTCAAGTGTGAATAAAATCATTGTTTAACAAGATAAAATATTAATGTGAAAATTGATTTTCGAAGAGAGAAATAGTCTTGTTATTAATAGGGATAAAGTTTCAACCTGAATGGCTACACTCTGTATTAAATGCTATTTCCTTATACATGTACTTGGAAATATCTTACATGAGCATTATATTATATAGTATTATGTTGGCTTTTCCAGTAAATGTCTGAAGAATATATATTCAATTTGCGTTTTATTTTTATTCTCTTAAACTATCTTAATGCAAATTTGAAGTTAATTATGTATGATTTAAGAAGATATATTTTGATTCGGACAGAAATTCAACAAGTATAATCACTAGTACATGTATAACCTATAGAGATAAATGCAATAACTTTCCATTACTCTGACGAATAACTCTTAGGTATAATCTGTTGCTATATAAACTTTGGAAAGATTTAGTGCTTAATTATGCACGATAGACCACCTCGTGAAAACTATCTCTCACTTCTCGTGTCTCATCTCCAGATAGAACAAACGCATTTCTCTCTTCAGTTGTTTGTCTTCGATTCATCTTCCACTCTTATGATTTTATCTGAATTTACGTCTATGGCATTCAATCACCCTGATTGTCTCAGTGTAAATATATCCTTGTTGTCCCCGTGTCATCCTGCGTTTGATTCAAGTTTCGAAGAGAACGAATGGAGATTTGTACTGGCTTCTGTTCAATGAAATTACTGGCATTTTACAATTTAACAATGTTTAAGTAAAACAAACATTGCATATACTACAAATACTCCTTATGTATTATGTAAATTCAATGGTACTTGGATGTGTACACTGTCATTTTTCTGATTTGATCAATACTGAAGGAGACAGGAGCTATTAGTTCTGTTTCGTATATAATTATTAAAGTGCTGTGGATAGATTCAGTTAAAAGGAAAAGTCGGAGAATTTAACTCGAAGGCGACAACTAAAATAAAGTATGATATGTTTTAAATAAGATATCTATTCTCACAGTTTCTATCTTAAAGTAAAGATTATACCATATCATTTGTTGTTATATAGGAAAAGAACAAAATGTTTCAGTTCAGTTGAGGGTGTTTTATTTTTCGGTGAATTAAATGAAAATTGCTAAAGCGATAATACAAATGGAAGAGATTATTCACTAACATCTTCGTTATTAAAAAATAGTAGATTTGAAAACATTCAAATATATTTGCACGTAAGGGCGCACGTCTTTTTTGTACTAAACACCTTAACTATATATTAAGACAGGATTAGTATAAAGCCATACGTCAGCTGTTTGCCATTTAAGATTTACGTGAAAAATTATATCGGCCAATCCGAAATTTGGTAAGGGTCGTTTTTGTTCACGTAAAATTTGTTAATTGTTAACCATATTTGTTAATCGTGATTATGTAAAGTGATTTTAAATCATAAGCTGATTAGCGATCTTAAGTCGACAATTAGTCTGATAGTAAGAAAAACGAAATAGAATTTATTAATATGTCTGTATTGTTAAGGACTACGAAAACAAAATTCAATGTATTATTAACGATGTAAAACAATAGCGAACGAGGAACGATTGACGTGAAACATAATGTATCTCTATTTAAAATTCGAGATTTTTTTAATTTAAAAATGAAATAAAACATTGTTTTTTTTACATTCCACAGACAGTGAAAAATGGTGCTTGTGAACAAAAGTAAGACTCTAGACCTATCAGGACTACCGCCAGATGAGCCTGACCCAGGAATACCAGATGATTTGCGCATGCGTGCTATAACCTCAGTAGTGCAGAAAATGGAGGAAAATGAAGTGATGTTCTTCTCAAAAAGTGATCCATATGACAATTCCTCATTCAGTAAACATGGATCATACTCTGTGACTCCGAGATCTTCTCGACCGTGTTCGAGACATAAAACAGGTGTTAATAGAACTGTTCTTAATTCAGCTGTGACTTTAAACCATAAAAACAGTGCAATATCAAGGAGCTATTCTAGTCCCAGACAATTTACTTTATCCGCATCAAAGGGATATAGATCGGCCAATGGAATTATTGATAATATTAGACCAAATACACGGTCAAACCTTGTATCTAGGGAAGCGTCTACGTTTGATTTTGATGTAAACGAAGGTCAGTATGAAATCTATAACAATTAAATACCTTTTAGTTTGTACACAGCATAACATTGTTTCTTCTCGTTATATAGGCTGGCTCTTTCCTATTTACAACTGTCTATATTTATGAGAGCATTAATTTTGTTTTCTTTTCTAGGTAAGAAATCTAGAAACCTTATAAACCCTCTTTTAAAAAGTGTAAACAAAAGGTACATTCTGGATCATATATCATCGTTTAAACAAAATATTGTTTGCTATATTAATAGAAACTTCTACAAACCTTATGACAGTGCACATACCTTAATGTAATTAGTAAATATAGCTGGTAGATGAAGTTTGATAATTACACAATCTGATTAGAGATAACTAACTTTAATAAATTGTAAAGTAGCATTCGTTGACTGTTGGATGGAGATGATAGATCAGATTTCAAACATCCACTCTGTGCGTTTGTAGTTTTGTTCGGGCAAAGAACTGAGTGATGAATATTTTATATGTTTCAAAGCTTCAGTAGAGGAATTAGCATATAGTTTCAGTAACTGTATAATGTAGATGATAGCTTCAAATGATATACGACGAGCGCTCATTAATAACACAACTTTGTCTTCAAATTGAATTGTTGGCCATTCAATCGTTTTTGTGAAAAAAGAATACATGTAAATGGCACCGGAAACGCTTGAAACAACAAAAAAAAAAAAAGGAATCGGTTGAAAATTATGAAGTCAATAAACAAATAAAAAGATCATTTGGATACTACGAAACCAAGGTTAATAATAAAAGACATCAAAATAGATTATAGATCTTATCACGGCCCCCTAGCACCGAATATAAGTGGGCATTGAATTGACTCTACAATCCAAAAAGTACAAGAAACAAAGACCCCTGTCGAAATAATCATATTTAACCCATATATATTTTTTCTAAGCCTATATGCTAGTTTAAGCTACTACTTCAAAACGTTAGCTAAAGCCCTACCTATATGTTCAAACATCAGACAAACCAGCTTACAATAATCTCATATACAGGCAAAAATTAATAACGGTATAACTCCAGTTTGTAAGTTATACAACTTAGATTCCAAGAAGATTTTTATTTATTTTCTCCTTCTTTCTGCACCTCTTTGTATTCTAAATGAAAATGAACAAAACGGCATCATATTGATATTCAAAATTGAAATATTTTACATAATCTGTCTCATTTCAGACAAAAACAAAACAGTTTTTTAAACATCACTTCTCTGTAAACTGCATTTAGACTGATATACTATGCACTGAACACTACTATGCTCCATATACAAATTAGGTTTGTGTAGTTATCGTGGTGGCGGCAAAACTTTCCCATGTCACATAAACTTTTATGTGTATTTACAGATAATTACTACATGTAAATTTTTATTTGGTTCAACTGGCATACACTATACTTTTCGGTACCTTCCGTAGTTATCAGAGATAGCTGGATAGTCAAATGGTCTACAAGGATGTCATTGCTCACCAAATCATTCTTTAAATTATCATATGGCATTTGGTCGTTGACCAGGCTTTCAGTTATAAAGTTGTTTAATTACATTACGGACAAGCACTTTTCAGTCAGCGAGAAAACATTCTTATATAATGTTCGCTTCATTGGTTTGGCTGACCGTTTCAAACATTCATCAAAGAATAATGTATAGGCGACAACATACTAGAAAATAACCACATTCTCAGTTGTCCAGCATATTCGATGTAACTATCGTCTGTAACTATCATCTACACAGCTAATGGTAGTTACACTTATCCGATTGAAATCCCGTGTGTTTTTTAGATGTACCACTTGAATGTTTACGAACGTACAAGCCACCAAAGATTCGTATCGTACAGACGGACGACATCTACCTCAGAGCATGCTCCTTCCTCGGCATTACAGCTTCACAGACGTACATCAAACAGGTCACAACGAGCAGAGAAATATGTATGGCCAACACCTCTCTCAGTCACTTCACTGTCAAACCAATCTCCATTTCACTTGTGGTAAGTAGATCAAGCCATGAAATATATTCTTCTCTACGAATTTGTATCTTTCAGTTTTGACAAGAGGAGTGTTTATAAGTTTCCTGTATTTAAATTCATCATGTATGCTGTCAATGTCTGTGTAAATTTGTTGTTCTGTTAAACATATAAAAATATATTTTGATGAGGAGAAAAGATTACATTTTCACTGTTAAATGCTTTGTTCCACATAATAAGCAGTTTTAACGAATGTTGTCGTAGATATAATTGAAATGGACTATATTAGAAGCGGTGCCTCTATACTGACCTGAATATTAGAACAACACAGCTTTTTTTCTTCATTTTTATGTTTTTCTAAATGCAATATCTAACGATGCCCATCTGCTCGCTGAATTGAGCAAGTGACTGGCTTTTATTCATTCCTTTATAAAAAAAGTTTGTTTCTTACCTTTCAGCGTGACTACTATATCATGGTTCTTGACGTTTCGGGAAATGATCTGGGACCTCTTGGAGTCATGTACATATCTGAGATGCTGGTTGTCAACTACACAATCACTGAAGTGGTGAATATTATATCTCATTTCATGCCCGGAAGGCTTACAGATTTATTACAACTAACTTTTTTATGGACATAGTTTTAACTTTGATGAAATCAGTATCTTTCTTTTACACATTTGATCAGACATTTGTTTTTAAAAATCATTATTTGAATAATTCGTCTATTCGTACATACTCCCAAAATTTAGTAAACCCGATACTTTAAAAGCATTATTTAAGGCATGGCTGGGCATCTGAGAAAAACCACCGGTCTTCCATAAGCTAGCTGGATTGTATTTTACATGGAAAATTGTGGTTGAAATTGTAAGTTAATGATATATTTGATTAATTCTGAATTGTATACAAAATGGTAGTACGATTGAATGAAAACTGACCATTAGGAACAATTAAATTGTTATAATTATAAAAATCGACTTACCACAGGTAATTTACATCTGTTTCAGAACTTATCGAACACAAGCCCGGGTAGGGCTGGTCTTGCGGCTTTAGCAAGAAATCTTCCCAAGAACCAAACATTGAATATACTTAGGCTGGAATGTAAGTGTTTTTTTCTCATTTTACCGTCATTATTTCTAGCTTAATTAAAATGTAGTTAAATCTCAAAGACGAAAATTAATGTCATATGAAAGGTATATTTGTAATTTTTATTTTAATTTGGGAGTTATTACAGCAAACGATAATTTGACGTATAAACGTGGTCATATCATAAAAGTAAGTAGTCTACAACGTTAAGATGATGCTCAAACAGTTCATGTCTGTCAGGTTTTTTTTATTAGCTCACCTGTCACAAAGTGACAAGGTGAGCTTTTGTGATCGCGCAGCGTCCGTCGTGCGTCCGTCCGTCTGTGCGTGCGTAAACTTTTGCTTGTGACCACTCTAGAGGTCACATTTTTCATGGGATCTTTACGAAAGTTGGTCTTAATGTTTATCTTGATGATATCTAGGTCAAGTTTGAAACTGGGTTACGTGCGGTCAAAAACTAGGTCAGTAGGTCTAAAAATAGAAAAACCTTGTGACCTCTCTAGAGGCCATATTTTTCATAAAATCTTCATGAAAATTGGTCAGAATGTTCACCTTAATAATATCAAGGTCAATTTTTCGAAACTGGGTTACATGCCATCAAAAACTAGGTCAGTAGGTCAAATAATAGAAAAATCTTGTGACCTCTCTAAAGGCCATATTTTTCATGGGATCTCTATGAAAATTGGTCTGAGTGTTCATCTTGATGATATCTAGGTCAAGTTCGAAACTGGATTATGTGCGGTCAAAAACTAGGTCAGTAGGTCTAAAAATAGAAAAACCTTGTGACCTCTCTAGAGTCCATACTTGTAAATGGATCTTCATAAAAATTGGTCAGAATGTTTATCTTGGTGATATCTAGGTCAAGTTCGAAAGTGGGTCATGTGCCTTCAAAAAGTAGGTCAGTAGGTCAAATAATGAAAAAACCTTGTGACCTCTCTAGAGGTCATGAAAGTTGTATGAAAGTTGGTCTTAATGTTTATCTTGATGATATATAGGTCAGATTTGAAACTGGGTCAACTACAATCAAAAACTAGGTCAGTAGGTCTTAAAATAGAAAAACCTTGTGACCTCTCTAGAGGCCATACCCTTGAATGGATCTTCATGAAAATTGGTCAGAATGTTCACCTTGATGATATCTAGATCAAATTTGAAACTGGGTTACGTGCCATCAAAAACTAGGTCAGTAGGTAAAATAATAAAAAAACCTTGTGACCTCTCTAAAGTCCATATTTTTCATGGGATCTGTATGAAAGTTGGTCTGAATGTTCATCTTGAGGTCTAAAAATAGAAAAACCTTGTGACCTCTCTAGAGGCCATACTTTTCATGGGATCTATATGAAAGTTGGTCTGAATGTTCATCTTGATGATATCTAGTTCAGTTTCGAAACTGGGTCAACTGCGGTCAAAAACTAGGTCAGTAGGTCTAAAATTTGAAAAATCTTTTGATCTCCCTAGAGGCAATATTTTTCAATGGATCTTCATGAAAATTAGTCAGAATTTTTATCTTGATGATATCTAGGTCAAGTTCAAAACTAGGTCACTTTGTCAAATAATAGAAAAAACGACGTCATACTCAAGACTGGGTCATGTGGGAACAGGTGAGCAATTCATACCATCATGGTCCTCTTGTTGCATTAATTATTACGAACCATTTCATTATCGTCGTGTTACTTATTTTGACTACTTTTATATAGTTACTTGAATACAGGATATATCTTTCATTCTATTTTATTTTCAGCAAATTCATTGGACCACACAGAAACAGAATTTATTGTTCAAATTATACAGGTAAGTTGGTTATTGCCAGTATTATCATTTTTCACTATGATCAATTGTAGATGGAACCTTTTTTAACATCAGAAAAAACAGTACTTTCAGGGGTTCATAACAGGTTACTGATTTAGAACAAATTAAACCATTAATTGGTTTTTAATTTTATCGATGTGATAATTATTATTTTAATAATTTCATCCTTGCATTCACATTGTTCATTATAAATATATAAATGCAAATCACGAGAGTGTGATTTTGTATCAGAGTGTCAAAGATTTGAACTATCATTATATAGTTATAAATCATCTAATGACGCATACACTTTTTAATATACTACTAACAACATTCCGAAAACTGGTTTCATTCACTAGAAACATTTAAAGGAGATATTTTTTCAGGGCACTCCTAACATAAAACAACTTTACCTGGGCCATAATAACTTGGGTTATGAGGGTGCAAAGTTGTTGGCAATGGAACTAGGTAAGTCATTCGCGTAGCATTTACGACACGACAAATATAAAAACAAAATCTTAATTTGTATTTGATCAAATTCTTTTGGTCAGTGGTCAAATTATTATAAAGCATATGTAAGGCGATTATTTCTGTTTGATTACATTTCATATTTTACTGCAGTCCAACACTAATTCCAAAGTAATGTAGTTAGAACAGTTTAAAGGCAACACGCAAAAAAGTCTGATTATGATTTATCTTCGAAAATTAGCATCTGATTATAAATACATGTGTAAATGCAATATTCCATATAAGCTTGATTGATATTTATCATTTTAATTTGTTTCTTGATAGTTTTAGCTTACAACGTTTACTGAAATAAAATATATGTATGTAATGACTTGTATTTCAGAGGACAATAAAACTCTAGAGACTCTCGATCTACAATGGAATCACTTTAGAAAACAAAGTGCTGCACATTTGTGTAATGCTATTAAGGTATACATTCTTGCATAGATACCCGACATCAACATTCAGTTATCTTATATTTATCTTCTTTTTTCTTCATTTTCAGTAGATTTTTAAATCGAAATACGAGCTATTTCTGAAATATGGTTATTTACCCTAAACTAAGAACAGAAAACTTTTAAACATAAGTTATAACGAGATAGATATTTTTTGTGCGATTTTCTACGAAGTAATATTTTGATGATCTCTGCCGCGTTAAACAAAAAATCTAGATCAGCACTGCAATTGTGTACAACATGTATATTTCATTCTTTCATTATTTTAAGTCGTCAGTAAAACTATTATTCTTATATGGTCGAATTCCAATAATAGAAAATTAGCGAGAAATTAAAATGTTAGAATTTGTCATCTATAGTTAAATCAAGGTCTCCGCACATTAAATGTGTCATGGAATGGACTAGGAAAGGAAGGTTGTATCGCCTTAGCCCGATCCTTGCCAAAGAACAAGACTCTACAATCCCTAGATCTCACTAACAACAGAATAGATGTAGTGGCACTGCCCTTCTTGCTGCATGGACTTGTTCGAAATACATCTCTTCAATCTCTTCAAGTAAATATGGTTTAACTGCAACCTTTTTTCATATCCGGTGATTTTTTAACATGTGCCCTTAATATCAACTACGCTTTTGTTGTTATTTATTGTTTGAATTTTTATGAATCAAATAATTGCTTGTTAATTTGGTTAAACAATATTTTATTATCCAATACACATGAATATCAAATAAATGAATCGGGCTTGTTGATCACATTTGATCCGTTGATTTCCTGCGTTTTGATTAAATATGCTTCTATAAGAAATAATAACACAAAAAATTGTGTTTGCTTATTTATTCTAATTTTTATAAAATGCGGTATGCAGGGGCCTCGTAGTCGCCACAACAGAATCCTCGGACTGAACATTCCCCTGTGTGATAAATTATTATAATCATATCATTCTGCACAACATGATGTTTGGGACATGTTCTGAATCATCATTTCCATGAGTTACTGAGCTTGTATATATAATTGGCGGTATGGTCAGTAGTTGGATATAATTTCAAGTGAAATTGAACAAAAGATATAATTTTAACTTAACAGTTCTATGGATATTTACTAATGTCTTGAATTATTTCTTTACATCATCATATAATTAATACTACAGATGTTGTTTTTGGCACAAAACATTAACAATAGCAATTCATGTTTATACAAATGAAAATTGGTTCGAAATCTGACTATATCTAACTTTTTGCTTAATTACAGCTGGCAAAGAATCCTATGACGACTGACGGTGCGAAGGCGGTCGTACGGGCAATTACCGGGGCACCGAAACTCAATATCAAATATCTCAATATTGAAGTATGACTCAGTTTTTATTTTTATCATATTCTGAAATGAAATTATGTTATATCTTGCTCAGTTTCCCCACATCGTCATGTGTTTTTAGGTTTTTGAATATATAGTTACATATTTCAATGTCTTTTGCTTTTCTGTAAATATTCAAACAATATTGATGAAAACTGTTCTTATAACTGACTAGGCATATAGAAACTATATATAGAGAACACGATATATATACCATAGTATGCGAGAAGCAGTTCAAGCAAAGACTCGCCCTATACATGTTTTTGGTATTCATGCATTTTTCAGGATATTCCAGTTGATAAAGAATTTACAAACCTAGTTAGGAAGCTTCAAGAGAAGAAAAACATTCTTGTTGAACATGGTGTAGAGATGTATAGTGCAATAGAATTAGAAATGAAGGAACATGATCCTCATGATCTAAACAGATTCGATCCTGTCATGGTTATTATAGAATACATGCGTATAGATAACCTACGTCTAATTGACTTTTTTGGGTATCTTGATGTTGAAAGCCGGGGCTTAGTGAGCCGGGACAACCTGAGGCAGGGTGTGGCGGTAAGTGTTTCTCTAGTTTACTATGATTTAGCACATTTGGCTCCGTACATATTTTTTGTCTTTTTATACACTAATTACATGTATCTGCAGAACGATATTCATGGCATTTTATATTAAAGAAAACATTTCTCGTTTTTTTTTTATCTTGGACACTTTAAATGGTAAATTCTTCTGTATGTGAAGAATAATTAAATCGTCGAATGATTTACTCATGTAGTTACTTTTAACTTTACCATATTTGACCTACTATAACTATTTGCATGCTGTTTCAGACTCTAGGACTGCCACTCACGGAATATCATCTTGACTGCATCATGCATGATATAGATTCAAAGAAAGACGGATACCTGGATTTAGAGTAATATTCTAAACAAATTTGTTTCAACTTTGATATCCCCTGATACATTAAATATACCCCTGTTATATAAAGTCAAAACTGTTTATAAAGACCATGCATCGTGTTTGTTAGCCTTGGGTTTAACGCCGTTTCTCAACATTAATTCAGATATATGTAACGGCGAGCAGGTAACTAAATCAGTGTTCGTTCTTGGATTCTGTATCAATACTAACATTTCCTCTAGTATCAACTTCTCTGCATTAATTTGAGGCCTAGGATGGAATAACTCGAGACACAATGTCTTTGGTCAATCGTTGCAGAACAGACGCCTCGTCCGGGAATCGAACTCACCGTATAGTGATCTGTAGATCTCCGCTCTACCTATTAAGTTAAGCGAGCGGGCTACCATGCATTACATGCTTTTTGTTTGGGGTGAGGGATGTTAACGTCACATTGTCAAAATTGCAAGTATGTACTTCGATAATGACACTGTATTTTCATATCGCTTTGAGAACTATCATCTAAATATAGTGATCTCCTTTGAAAAATCATTTTTATACGGAAAACATATTCATACGTCTTGAAAACAATCTTTTCTGTATTTTCAGAGAACTGATGGTTGCTCAAAGAGATATGTCAAAAGTGATAATTCAGAGGACAACAAAAGCCAAGAAGAGAGGCAAAGAGGATCTAGGCCTAAAAGAACTAAGGAAAATTCTCAAGGAGCTTGTTGAAAAGCGAAATAAACGCAACAAAGAAAAGGCAAGTACACGTGTGAAATCTGCAGCTGCAGCACGTGCTCGGTCAGGTAGCAGCAAGCCTGGTACCCCGCAGAGAGACCGAGTGAGAACAAAACGAGCCTCTCTAACAGTCACCAAACCTAAACTTTCTACAAGAACTGCCCGAAATAACTAATATCCGGCGGTGTTGTGTCATTTGCTAACAGTCTTCATATGTGAAGGCAATTCAACACATTTTGTGCCCATTTTTTTATATCACTTAATAAAATATTATAACACTGTATTGTATTGTGTGTATTTACTCATCACTTTATTATGTTTTACTTACTAATAACTGGGTGCTCTTCACAAATTTTGACTGAAGATTCTACTTCACAGTGCACTTAACGATCACACTGACGACGTGATGATTTTCAAAATATTCATATCCTCGCGTTTGGTAAGTGGATTTTACTGATTAATTTCTTATTACAGTCTGTTACAGTGAGAAAAGTATGTTGCAGTTAATAAAATATTTATATGTAGCTAAACTCTGTATTCTTTTACAAGATATTATAACTAGACATTAAACAACGTTCGAACTTTTACATTAATATAGCAATATTGCAATAAGAGAATCGAATCTGTTCTATTCTTTTTAATCGTTTGTAAGCATAGAACTCAACCAAGCAAGATAAAAACAGACTCAATTTCACCGAGTCTGTTCATGAAATATATACTGCAATTTGCGTTCAAAGCGCTTTGGCGGAATTCTATCGTAAAACAAATACAAACATTGAATGGATTCCATGATAACAACGGACCAGAAATTAAAACATTAATGAGGTCCAGTCATACAAATGTTAATCTTTATGTTCTGTTTTCATCATTTAGGCTCAAAGCAAAATGAATACAGTGTTTACAGGAGCCGTCAACAAAGTGAAAGCAATGAATAAATTTGGAGATAACATGAAAAGACGGAACTCTGCTATGCCTTCTCTGGAACGAGGTAATACGGAGGTACCTGATACATTTGAACTCAGCAACCCGGAACGAGGCAAAACAATGTCTCTTGGGAACATTGTGCTAGGTTCTAATAATTCATCAGATGAACGTCTTCCTCCTCTGAAACGGGAAGACACATTCGGAATAGAGACATTGACTTTGCAAGAATTGGAAAGCAACAAAGACGGATTTCATACAAGCCGGGCAAAATTTGATAATTTTGTAATGGATAGTATTAGGGAAATGTGAAAATGTGATAAAATTAGTGTTCTGTAAAGCAATTGTTTGCAGGTTCTGTGTTTTCTGGTTGTCGAGACAGACATATATCTGGGGAAGGACAACTATTTATGAACTTCATAAAGAGTTAAACTCTACTTTTAACCAAATTTATGTTATTTCAAAACGTATACAGAAGTCAGCTGATCAGTTATACGGCTTATACCATTTTGCAGTTTTGCAAAGAGTTACCTCAATTTACTCGTTCATGTTTTCATGTAGACTAACACATTTTCCGTTCGTGTGTAATGCTTCACGCTTTGCACATATGAAAAATGATTTAGTATTTTAAAGCGATTAACTTTATATCACATTATGGGACTAAATGACATCAATGGTGACATGTCTCGTATAAGAATATACCAAGCAAATGCCATTTTTTAAAGCATTACTATAAGGGGTCCAATACCTTAACGACAAATCACTGTTTGAGATTTATACTATTTTTCAAATAAATAAATAAGTAAAAGTTAGCATTATTATAATGAACAAATCACACAATAAATGACTTTTCATGCTGGCAGATAATGTAACTAGTGATATTAATCCATCATGAACACTGACTGTTTTGGTACATAGATCAAAGTTAAAACATTGCAATGAAACTAAATTGAAATTCCAAATTTGTTAGATGTCTGATGACTACTAAACAGTAATATCACTATTTCCTATTTTGCATTTTTACATTTTCTACCAGCAGTATTTACCTTGCATGCGATATAACAATTTTGTTCATGTTTGTTTCTGTTATATATGACTATGCAATCATATGTTTTATTTGTTTATATTGAAAAAAAGCTTAGTGCCTAAACTCTAGAGTGATTGTTAAAAGTGTGTTAGTGTTGATCGTTTGGATAATGAAGCAGCAGGTTTGAACCCGCACCTCTGTAACTTTTACCCAAACCAGGCTTTTATGTAAGAACTGCCGCTGTACTTAAATTCGATCATTATTTACTCTACAACTACCGACTTTGATACAAACAATACCTACACAGCATACAACTAAAAAGTAGCTTTAAATACAAACACAGTACAGAAACATCCACGTGCCTCGATTACATTGCTTACAATATTCTAATTTGATTCTTCGCTTCCTGAAGACATTCGAATCGTTCTAATTGTTGGATTGTCATTAAAGTTTTGTGGTTCATGTATGCATCTTAATTACACACGATCAAGCCAAAAAGGAAACGTGTGGAATTCTGTCTCAATAACACGTTTAGGACGGACAATATAAAATTTACTTGATACGGAATATATTCACAGCCAATTGAATTCCTTATAGGGTGAGAGTGAAGCGGGCTATATTTTAAACATGCAATTTAGATATATTTGACAAGTAAAGTTTTATTGTCAAACACAGCTGAGACTGAAATAGTTTTGTGAGCAAAGGGTCAGGTTTCAGCATCTTGGCAGAGTCAGACAGCAGTAAAATTCTAAACAGTGGGCGATAACTTTCTTATTTCTAAACGGAATATATCACTACAAGTACTTATTTTCTTAGATCATTTCCCACCTAGTGATCATGATTGCGAGATGAAATGACTCTTACGTATTAAGTCATTTTCGATATTTTTGGTGCAGGCAGTAAAACATTAAATATTGAAAATCGCGGTATAATAATATTATTTCGGCTTACTACGTTTAATTATCTTTACTGGTACTCATGCATATGTAATTCCATCCTAAATAACGTCCAAAATATATCTGGAAAATGATTCACTAACTGCAACAAGGGAAGTAACACTTGTTAAAGCTAAGAATGGATCTGGTAGCCGTGTATAAAATATTATCGTAAATTGAATAGCCAGCAATTAGTAGTAACCATGTGTGTAACGCGTTCAGTGATTTTGTTGTTAATCTCAAGAATGGAAGAAGAACTGCTCTTGAGCATTCTAATTTTGTCTGTAATTTAAAAGTGTCTGATTGTCTGATTTGCTTGCTGGTCTGGTAGTTGACAGCAATATATGATCTTTACATTCGATAACCTTGCATTTTATCACTTTAACGAGCTTTGAATATTCAGGAAAATAACCAAAGTAGTTCTGAAAACACTAATAAATAGAGGAGATGGAATACTAGTGAATGTATCAAAAAAGTTTTAACGTACTGAAAGTCCACCACATTACAGTATATCCATGTGATTATGACTACGGTCAAACTTCTCACTATCCGCCAATGAACAATTGTTTGTGAATATAATGGCGTGTTTGTGTGTTTCAATGTAAGATTAAATCATATCTTTCACCGAGTGATCACAAGATGCAATATTTTTATAGGTGACTTAGCCACAAGTGAAAGTGTAAGACGATGTTCTTAAGTGAAATATACTTTGATCTCTCACATGTAAAACAAATACAAATACAAGCTCCTTTTATTTCATGTTTAACTAAGTGAACAAGATGAAAAATCCAATAGAAATACTCACATTCCATGACGCAGCATCCCCAAAATAAAAACCTACGACAGTATGTAACTTCGTTTAAAAATAATATACCCCATAAATATTTCCAAAGAAATTTCACTCGACACTTTAAACACCTTCGTTATGGTAAATATCAAATGTAAAGAAGGTTAAAAAATACTTTATGTACTAAATGTCCTTCAGTAATAGATTCAACTTCTGTTCGTAGACTTCTTTTAAATATCAAGACTTGATAAGTGCCAGTTTCTGAGGCAAATACATCAAAAAAAAAAAAAAAAAAATCATCACAAAAATGCATAACGGAAAAGACGTTAAAGAACCGATTGAATCTGGAACAGTAAGTAAGAATGAAATTAAAGTTCGGAAACTGTCTTTAGTGTGAAAAGCTCTAGTCAGGTAAACACATTTTGTATCATTCAGAGAGGGAAGTTTAATTTATAACTAAACAGTTGGTTTGTTTTTACTTCTTTACTTTTACTTTAATACATAAAATATAGCGATGATATTGAGATACCTAACGATTACACTAGATGCATAAGCTACAGTATTCTCTCTGAATGAACAACGTCTAGGAGAACGAGTTCTTCAGCAACAACAACAAATACAGCTCTCTTACTCTCTAACATTAAGGTACTTCTGCACGTTTGGATTGGAATTTTTTCTATAATGTAGAATTTGATTAAACCCTGATTTTTCAAAGCTTCAGTATATACTTAGAAGATTTAGCAAATAAAAAAGATAGGGTCGTGTGCTTGATTTTTTTGCAAGACTGATTTGAAAAATTTGGACATCGCGCAATTTTTCATAATGGGAGCCTATGGGAAAATCACATGTTTCATAACATTTTCGCGAATAGAAATTTTTCTACAAAGTAGATTTCAATGAAACTTCTCACAGATTTAAATAAACATATGGTCTATAATGTGGTGAAATAAAATGTATAGGTCCGTGTACTTATTTATGAGATATCTGAGCATGATTTAAGTGTATTACACATTTCAAGCTAATTATAAGACATTATTTTGAATTATTTAACGTGTCAGATGTTTTGATATCATATTTAACTTAAGAAAGACAGTAAAAGTGCCAATGTAATAAATTAACTCACGTGTTGCCGTAAATTCATAAAATGATTTTATTTCTGTACGCCGAATCCAGTTTCCGGATAAATGACATTACGCCATCACTTCCGGTTAATCAAACGTGCAGAACGTCCTTAACTGTTCAGCAATTCTACTAATGACTTTGTGGAAATGAAGATATCATACATTACATATATACGCACTATAAAAGGTAAATGAAAGACTTGCTCGGAACATTCTAAGCCATATCAATTTTTGCAATAACTGGACCAACTGGTGTTTTGGAACCAATCGGTCTTTTTATAGCTATCACATAATTTAAGTTAATGTCACATAGTGTAAATATAAAAGGTTACACAAACTTAATTATAATATGAAAAATCCATGCACATGCCCGTTAAAACACATCAACATCATTTTGAGCTGTGTGAAGAATGCTACCGCGTTTGAACAACTATTTAAGATAGGCGTTTTAGAATCGAAATGATTTAACAGAATAGTGTTAAAATTAAATCTGCATGCACTAATTAGGCGCGTAGAATAACTTACAAGATGTCTACGCACTCCTAAGTTATTCCACGGGACATTTTACTTTTAAAACACGGTTTCGCGTTGACTTCACGTCGATCTGCTATAGTTAGCACCATGCAGTGCTTCCCTATTTCATCTATCCGCTTACATTGAAGAAATACTACAATCGAAATATCATATAGTAGAACCATATTTTAACATACCTCAATGATACGAATGGTTACACGTCGCGTATATAATTCAGTCATGCAGTGCCCTCATGGAATTATTTCGCAGGCGTATAACCTCTTCGTATTCTTCCGATATGTTAAAAGACGGTTCTGCCGTATATTATTTCTTAAATAAACAAGGGTTTGTGTATGTGCATGTATGCGAAACGATAGACAAATAACACATAAATCAAAGACAAAGTAAAAGGGTACCACAAACAAGAAACAGAGCGAGGGCTCGCCTCGGAATAGTCCATGGAAAACACCACTGGGGAACTGGTTAATTGTGTGCAAACCCGAAATCCTGAACTCCATGTTAAGAGTTAAAAAAATAAGTTATCCGCGACAGCTGAACCCTTATATACGCATTCGGTACTAACGGTCCAACAGGGAAAACACAAAAATTTGCTCTTGTAGATATTTTTAAAAGAAAATATAAAGAACAATATAGTATTAAACAAGTGCTCAATGAATTTGCAGAAAGCAGAGCAAGAGAAGCACCATTAGGGGCTCGACAAAGCCTGTCAGCAGACTAGCGTACATCAAATCAGCTCAGTTCCAGTGGGCTTTTAGAACTACATATCATTGAGACTTACTTCTGTTCCGTCAGACACAGTCAAAGATGAAATAGTGTCAAAACGAGAAATAAAAGCTTTTGTTGAGTAAACAGTCACATCAACATAAACATAATGTAGGTCATAATGATTTTAGTGGTGAAGGAAGACCAACAGGCACTTTTTAATACATTGGCTGACACCTACGTTGAACCTGACCTCCGTCGGTCAGCTGAATGTCTTTCTGATTTGAAAAATACTACACAACGCGATTTCGAGCCCACACCGGTTAGGGGCAAGTATTTTGAAATCAGAGGCTTAACCATTATGCCTCACAACATATCCCTTCCCCAACATTCACCCAAACTGAAATAAGACTGTACTTGGTCTCGAAATAGTCTGGTCATTGCCTCTGTTAACAAGAAAACATGTAGTACATTTATTTCATTCACTGAAGTCTTGCACGCTTTAACAAACTAATCACATTTGACTGAGTAATATAGATCCATATAGTGTCTATAAGATGGCACATGGTACGTCCCCATCTAGCTGACGAGTCTCTAGAATACTAAAATTTAAATTATGGATTTTAGTTTCTTCTAGTGAAATATATATTTGACAGTTTTCACTGTAAAAATACCAGATACATTTCACTCAAACCGTTCGGTAATTTACTAAACATGTAACAATTGTGTTGTCATTATGTGAACAGTACGAATAACCATGCCAATTTGCTTTGATGTCGGTGATAAATCTGTTCCATTCGTTATCAGTATTACTCTCTGCTCCGCTAGTAGTTGACCGTTCTTCAAAGACAAATTACATTTAACATATTGGCTTCAGTCAATCATCACATAGTACGTACTCCGCCGGGGACTGGATCTTCCAACCACGTTTACTTTGATTTTACACCGCTTCGAATACTGGTAAGTCGTTTATGGTTTTCTGTGAAACAACCTAGCACATCGCACACTAGATCTTTCAAGGGATGTTTTAGATGTTCAGTAAGCCCTGAATTACGCACAGTTTATAAATAACCTCTGCAAAGTGCATTTTTCCTGCAAAGGTACAGTTTACATTCAACGAAATTCTCAATTTCGTCGTTATAACGTTTTTAATCAACGTCTGTTCAGCGTATGTAGTGAAAAATTAGTTTAAACTCTTGAATATATTTGATCGTTTGTTTTAAAGTCCGGTTTTTTGTTTATTTCGCACGGACGCTGCCCGGTCTCTGCCATGTCCCTGTTTTGAGTCTAGTGGCGCCCAGCCGGTTACCGTGAGCTGACCAAAAGATTGTGTTTAGGGATCCCTTAGCATCCGCATCTTCTATGCATCATCATGCCAGAGAAAATTTACTCCGCGCGGCAAAATAAACGCCGCCAGGCGCTCTATCACATTATCAGATACCTAGACTGGCTGGTGCCTCTTAGTGTTCCTAAAGATGCCTAGACGGTGCCATTACAGATTTTGGAGGTAAAGTTTTGAACAGAAATCTAACTGTACCCTCCCAATTAAGCATTCGCCGTTTGGACCAGTTCCGATAGTCGGACGATACTCTGACGATATGTTAACGAGTTCTCCGAAGGCCAAAATATCGGCCGTCGCCGCTGAATTTTAACTTTTCTTTAAATGTTTCCTGGGCGCCGTCCGATGAGCCAACACTAACCCTGCCACCGTCCAATTTCACCCCTCCGGTTCGAAAATTCGACTAATCGGTGGATAAAGGCAGATCACTGCTACTTTTATGTACTTTAGAAACACTGTACGGTTATCTCTCTTTATATTTATTTCCCTACTAGAATTTCAAATCAAATCATTAATATTAGTTAGCAATTTAACATAAAGTCGAATATTTGAACTATCCTCATTTTGTTCAAATGAATGAATTTTGTGTAGAAATTGTATTTGATATCCTACCAAAAACACAGTTTTAAACTTGCGATTTCTGTTTTTGATTTGATCATAATTATGTTATGGCTAACATAAATTTTGTTTAAAAAACAAAACACAGCAAATGAAAACATTAAATAGCAGAAAATTGGTCATTTCCTCGCCGCTGGACGGCGAGTATTTTCGGGCAACATCTTCCGACACCCGTCTGGCGGCAGATGAAATCGGACGGTGCCCGGGAAAGGTTTTGGAAAAAGTTAAAATTCAGCGAGAAACGGACGATCTTTGGGTCTTCGAAGAAACCGTAAACACATCGTCAGAACATCGACCGACTCTTGGAAGCGGATTGGACAGGATTTGGACAGAACGATGTTACCTCTGAAGTCGTTCGGCGACCGTAGTTGAACCGTCCGAGTATCTGTAGGAGCGCTAATAGTCACCGGTTTAATGTGCAATAATCGTTCAGGTATTGATGTTGGATGATATCCGTCAGAGCGTTATTGCGTCGTTGATTTTTGCCGCGCGGAAAGAATTCTTTCCGGGCGGGGCCGGACGGCAAACTTTGATGCCCACTTTAAAAGTTTTCCTAAGACACTTACTGTTTCGTTTTTAATCTGATCAACAGGCATGATGGTACTTGTTCCACGGAATTACGGAAAGGGGCTGCATATACGGCCACACTTTCGGACAGTTCAACGCCTTTAAAAACTCACCATTTTTAAAAACTGTTACATATCTTCGTTTTGATGCATTTGCAATTATTGCGTAGTTTATATAAACAAAGGGCAATAATCATAAAATTTCATTATAATGGTCCATGCACATTTACATTGTTTTCTCTTTACTGTGTGTTTAGAATATCATTCGAACAGCGATTGGGGAAATCTTCATAATTAAAAAGTATCAAATTGTAAAGACACTACAAGACGGAACATGGCAGCGATGATAACTCGCAATTTAAGTGACGATGCATTGACAGCATTTCATAATAAAAAAAACCACCAAAGAACAATAGGTCATTGACAGTTAACAAAAGCGTAACATGTCTACGATGCGCAACATCGCTGCATAAAAGTATCGCATAGGGGAAATAACTCCCGGATGACATTAAATAATTTGGAAAATAGCACTTCACGTCAGTCATTGCTGTGAACGTTTATCAAAAATCCTATCAGCGGTTAAAGAAGAGATCAATTTACAAGCTTTCATAATTTAAAAATCATCAGAATTCAGTAACATATATTGAGATCATGGCTACAGCAGGTATAAAGTTTTTTCGATTTGTAAGAATCCAACCAACGAATATCAAGATTTCATTGTTTCAAACAAAAAAATGGCCGAACACGAGCAAGGCGATGATGTACACAGCCGCACTGCTGTGAAATATGATGAAAATAATGTCTCCGATTTGGGAAGAGAAACGCTGACAAGATTTCTTCAAACCGGCAAGACAAAAGGAATATATCTTCCTTGATAGGGAAGAGACATACTTACAATGACTTTTAACATTACATATGACAACCAAGTTTTCATAAGATATTTATTTGTATATGAAAACCATGTTTTGCTGAAACATGTTCATGGTAAGATGCTTTTAATAGACCGCAGAGAAATCGTGCTTCCATTTTTGATGTACTATTTTCCGTACAAGACATAAATGAATCAAATAGTAGATCTATTATTTTATCCAAAAGGTTAACTGCGAAACCTTCGGTAAATTAAAGGCATCATACTGTACAACAACAACAAAAAAGATTCATCTGTGTACTTTTCGATCTTGTGAACTCCCATAACACGTTTGTTACTACGATAACTATGTCCTGTATACGAAGTTATATGTAGCTTAGTTTTTAGGGGGTTAATTTTAAAGTAAATAAGCTAACAGAAACATCTTCGTCTGCAAATTTTTAACTTATTTCTGAAGTGTTGTCTCCCTTTGACCGTAACATTAAAATAGATGCATAGTCTTCTGTCCACAGTTTAAAGAAAAAATCCAAAATATATTGTATTACAATGAAAATAAGACTAAAATACTTGCTTTTTAAAATAATGTTTATTTGCTAAAAATCAATTAATTAGCTTTTTTATAATGTTTTTCTGACCTTCAACATTTAAGTCAAACGTAATCAAAACAATTCGTGGGGACAGAAAGTACGTGTCCTCGTTCTGAAATTAATTAAAAGTATCATTCTTTTGACAGTGATAAAACATATTCACCAACTTATAGCTAACAATGAAACAGCATTGTTTAATTACAATACACATTTTATTTCAAAATTATAATCAATAATAATAATAAAAAATCTTTCTGTAACATAGTTTTAACAAGAAATATCTTTAAAAATGATGGTCGGCGAATTGTAATAAGGAAAGAAGTTTATAAATGTTTCATCTAACATTCATCTTTCATCTAACATTTTTCAAATTGCAAAACTAAACACCGCACTTTAATAATTTAAATGGTTCCCTTTTAATTTTTCGCAAAGGTTTCGTAGGGTTGCAATTTTGTTTCGTTTATCCTTAGACGAATAATTACAGCAGTAGTTCGATGAAGATTGATGAAGCGGTTCATGAGAAGAGGTCATTAAACGTGTTTATATTTTTAGCTAAATTGGTCCCTATCCCCATTTGTAACAAAATAGCAGGAGACCTTACGATATTGTTACACATCGAGTTTGATAAAAGTCCATTACATTTTAGTGGTTAATGCGAAGAAAGGCATATCTACTTTTAGCTATAGTGGTCTCTAATAGGGTCCAAGTTCCTATATAAATAAATTTGGAAGAGGACCTTATAATGATTTCTGTTTCATAAGCAAATTTTGACCGCATAAGCAAAGTTTGACCGTAGTTATATCACATAGATAAACTGTATGCAACGTACCTTCATTTCAGTGTAAAATGAGATTCAGTCATTATATAGCATATATATAATGAAACAGATTTCAACTGAGTTCAATACTTGCATACAATTCTAAAAAAAATATTCATATATAACAAATCAGTTAAATAATTTGTAACAAATATATCAAAGCAAACAAGTACTCATTTTGATATGCAAACTGAATAAGTCACAAAAGCAAGAAACCTTTTCATATACAGACGACAACTGTAACAAGGAAAATCTTTTAAAAAGCACTTCTCTACATAAAAGACTCTTATCACACCCTTATTCATGTGATACGCAGACCGTATTCAGCTCTTTCTTTAATTTGATATATGTTGGTATTTGAACAGGTTTTTATCATATTTATTAAACTTACTTATTATTTTGAGATATATCAATATTCTTGCTAAATATACTGAGCCAAAGTTAGCTTTAAAACTGTGAGCAGCGTCGTTTAGGATAAACGCTTTGTCTACATTTCACTCAGCGTAGCACAGTCAACAGAGTGAAAGAAATTGACACTCTCGTCCAAGCAGGCAGAGTGTTGCATAAATCTTCCGTTTTGATAAATTATCTATAATGCGTTATCAAGTAGTTTGATTGGCAAACTGAAGTCACGTGGCATAGGAAAACGAAAACCAATTTAGACAGCGTCGCCGAAAAAAAACAAACAAACAAACATATTAACGGTCAACTACTATTTTATAAATGTAAGTCCTGTTCTCTCATACCGTTCATATACCAACTTCATTTGGATATCTTCAACACATAAGATCTTTGAACTATTAAGGTATTTCACCATGCTGACCGTCACGAGCATTAGTAAGGTAACATTATATTTTCTCCTTGGAATGAGGTTTCTTCCTTAGTAGCTGTGAAACTGTTTCTCCAGGACAAGTGTTATGTGTATTGATTTATGCTGTGAGCATCTTAAGTCATCAAAGTTAAATCAAAGATTTTGCTGTCGTCCCCCTATATAGGTACGATGTCATCTGCACTCAACTAAACACACTGTTGTCATTGAAAATAATGTCTTTCACATTGTGCACTGTATGGCATTCCCTTTTATCAATATGCTTATTGCAGTAATTCTTGAAATCTAAGCCACACATTTGGCAATGTTCCTATTAGGTACATCGGCTTGTTTGCCTGGGCGACTGTCAGTAATGATGTATTTATTAGAGTCTTAAATGTACATATAGCCGTCTGTGTCAAAGCAGAAGATCCGATCTCTCAAAGATTCCAAGACAGAATACAGTTCCAACGTTTAACCGATCATAAGCAGCTGATAAAGTTAGCAAGTACTATACTGAATTAAGTATGGGGTTCTAACGCAAACAGGAATCTCTGACCAAAGAAATCAATGTAGTGAACGTTCTTGGCCTGGTCAGTCATGATTTCCAATATCTATATGGATTGTCAATATACTTGGATTTGGGCTTGACATTTTTCAGGCATGTTTTTTCAATTGATGATTTGACAAAATTTGGGCAAGGTACCTTTCCTTAGAATATTTTCTACATTTTAAATGACTATACATTCGGACTTCTTACAGCTTGGTTTGACATCATTACCTGCTGTAGTCTTAATCCATCTTGGATAACTTCTGGCTTCGTATTTCGTATAAAGTACTTTTTGGCGTATGCTTTATAGACAGTGTTTCTCCATTTCCTGAAATGCCAAACTGAATACACAATAATAGAACGCAACCTCCTCATTCAGGTAGTGTATGAGTGTGTCCGTCATTGAATAATACACAAACAAATAAAAGACAACGAGGACAAAAAAAAAACAAGTTCAAACCAGTTAAAAGGTAAACCAGAGCTCACCCTTATTAGATTAAGCCGAAGTAAAAATCCGAAATAGAAATCTAAATGAAAACAAAACTTAAGTTTTTAGTTCTTCCTCCCAAATGTAAGCATTTTCTTACTTCAATACTTAAGTAATACACGTAGCACCTATGATTTAACAAAAATAATTGAAACACGTTGCCTAAATTTGAAGAGATCAGTGTGCTACTAGCATAGAATGGCCTGTAAATGGTAAGGATACTTTATGTATTTGTTCACATAGGCGTACGGCAAATACACATTTGCGTATACTCATTTAAGCATACTTACATTTCAAATGTACCACTGTGTTTCTAACGCTTTAGATCTTCGAGATGCCTCTAGATGCAATGTGTTTATAGCATTTTATTTGGAGATTTACAACCTCACGAATGTGTGTAACATTTTGACAGCATTGACTTCAACACCCAAGTGCTAAGTTAGAAATGGCGCTGGAGATTAGAAGGTTTCTATTGACTTGGTTTGACAATGTTCTTTCATCTGACAGGTAGAATGTACACTTGCATTATCTTGATTTTCATTCCACTCTGGATGTTTTATAAGATCACTTGTTTCACATCGTGTTGGTCTTGTTTATCTTGTGTATTTTTATCAAAACGCCCTTGTCGTTCTTCTCTGTTGGTTATTGACTGTTTCGTTTTTTTTTATGAAGATTTACTTCTTCTTCTGTTTTGCTACTCGTAGTATCATTTAAGCGCCCATAATTGCTCGGGAAGAAGTGAAACAAGACTTCCGATGACTGCCCTTTTAATAATGAATTGGCTGATGATTTATTTTCACAGAAACCGTGGTTCTATTGTTTTGATAAACATATTAAGGCTTACTACATAATGGAACTGATGTGTGGTACAAGAGTAAGATTGGTATTGTTCCAGTCAACGTACTAACGAGAAAGATCAATGTGTATTTAATCCAGACGTTTTGCCAGCACTAAGCATCAGCAAAACTAGAGTCCATAGGCAACCTTTGATGTAACTTTCTTTATCAGTCGTGCCAGCTTTCTAGTTACATGTATTTTAATTATCGCACATATACGTGATCTAGGAATAACATAACCGTACAAATTTGAAACATATGTAACATAAGTCTCAGTCACACTAGACCGTATAGCGTTAACGGACGTCCAACGTATTACAAAATGTTCAATCCGTTCGTGTCCGTTCGCATGCGTTTCTTTTCCGTTTCTCATGCGGCGCCTGCGCTCCTTGTTCGGCGATGTTCGTTCCATCCGGTGGAAGGTTTTGAGCATGTTCAAAATTTTGAACGTACACCACCGGACAAAGTTGTCCGTTAAATATACGGTAGCAATGCGCTGATATGCGTTTTGTTCGTTACTCGTGCGTTCCCTATTCTGAACTTGACCGGTTCGCATCCGTTCTTGTCCGGTTCGCATTCGTTCTTGTCCGGTGGACCAGACTCACGGCCGGACTACTACCGGACATGCAACGGACGATAACTGACGAGAACGTTTTGTCAGTTTCTCATGCGTTGCGCTTTAGTTTTACGCGGTACAAGTCCGTTACTAGTACGGTGATATCCGTTAACTGAACGTTGTTCGTCTTGTATATATGCGTCAATCTTGCGGTCATTGTGCGTTTTATGCGCCCCATACACAGATCGCGAGAGCACCGAGCAGCAGCGGCGGATGCTTTTCGTCACCAGATAACTTTCTGTGGCAATTTTTCTACGTTTGGCATCCGTTAACGTTATACGGTGTAGTGTGACTGACATATTATACGTAATATACAACTTTTCTTTATTAGAAATGGCAAGAAATTTCTTTTACGAGGTTTCGCGTTACATGCATGTAGAAATATTTCAAAACCTACAATGAACATTTGTTTGGGATTTTAACAACATATTTTTTTCAATTGTCTGGTGACCGATGCCTGTCAAAAACTAAAAACAAATTTACGAATGGATTTATGCGAGTATGTGACATGAAAATTTTCAGTATTCTCACTGGATAAGATATCTAGTAATTTCACAGAACATGCGATATTATAACTAAATTCTGTCACATCCTGCTGAAACATACGTGGGTACGCAGTTAACGCCTGTAAACAGTTATCTCTTTTGGGACGAAAAACAAAACAGAAAACTATATCTACGGTAACAATGGTTTAGTGGTCTGCTAATTACAGTGTTTGATTATTATTGATGTGGTATTTTCTCAAACGGTATTTTCTCAAATTATAGAGATATTTCCAGCTTTACAATCAGCAGGTAAGAAATAATAAATGGATTAATATATAGCTGAATATATAGCACCCATTGTTCCTGCAAACGCTCAACATCTCATTTATTTTTCTGAAAATAACTTTCCAATGATTGTCTTAAATCGGGTACAAAATTAGAAGATAGCAAATTATGCTCAATAATCAACATTTATGTGATCAAATACTATATTACACACATTTTCGCCGATAATTATTCGTGAGAATATCTAGATTTCGTGGTACATATGTCACGGTTTCGGGCTTTATTCGAAACTCTGGGGAACATGTTCAAGCGGTCCAGCAGCTTAGTCGGCGTTGCACAGAAATGGTATTTCGTGGTTACGGATCCAGTACCGATCGGACTGCAATTTTTTCAAAACCTTGTGACCGGTAATGGACTGTGAGCAAAGATTCTGATACAGTTCTGACGAATTAATGTAACGGGAAAATATATCACGGTATAAACTTTCATTATAAGTTGAAGAATAAGTGTGCCAGTTTGATGGTAGCTCAGTCGGTAGAGCATCGGAAATGGTATCCGGAGCCCCTGGTTCGACCCACGGTATAGTTGCATATTTTCTCACCCTGTAACTTATATCGCCAGTATGAAGTATTTATGAATGATAACTTCTTGTATTTTGCGTTATGAGTTAACCGTAAATCAACATCAACAGACTCCTTCAGCAAAAACGGCAGAGATATTTCGCATATTTTCTTAATCAGGATAATGCTTCCCACCAGGCCCTGCTTTGTGTAAGTACTTGTTTGTCTTCGAACGACATCTCAAACAGAGAGTTAAACACATCTTCCTGTCCCTTGCAACAGTAAACAGCAAAGGTCAAGGTAAGTCTTACGGAAATTTGAGTTTCTCTATGTGCAATGTAGGCTATGTTCCTCTGCAAAGCTTAACGTTTAGATGCAATTGCATGTTATTTATTTATTTATTTCTACAGTTAAGATAAAGTTGAAATATTCATTTACCTGTTATACATATTTCAGATTGCATGCACAATTTATCTGTATATCATATGGAACGTTTTATTTACGCTGGTTCTAGATTTTACTTTGAAAAGAAGCTATGCCCTATGCCGACAGTGTTATTTTTGGTCGAGGAATAGTTTAAAGACTTAAGACTTAACTTAATAGAGGCATGAAATCACTTTGGATGTCATGTACCGAAAACGTCTGCAAATCACCATGGCTTGTGTACTGTTAGGAGCACTATCTAGAACCCCTCGGATTAATGTAGAAGCTTTTTTAGTAGTTGTTTGCACAGAGATAATACAGGCAATGTTGATTAACCAAACTGGAATCCTAAGATTTTAATGTTTAGGGGAGTGGTTGACAGATGCTGCTAGTATACTATATCCTCAACCTTATGAATTGCTAAAATGGTTGTAAAATATAGAATTACCTTTATGCAGACAGCTAATAATTCGAATTTGAATTTTAGTCAAGTTTAAACGGCATTTAGTGTATGTTCGTTTGTATTACTGAAAAAATGTCTCTGCAATTTATGGTACATCGTCGATTGGTAAGCATCTACATGGAAATAACCTGGGAAAGGAACTATGTATCAGGCTTTTCTTCAGTACGAGGTTTTAGAACAATCTACAACAACTGATTGTGCCATGAACATACTGCCATTACAATAGCCTATCTATATGATACGCTTGAATCATATTCTCGGTACAAGTATGCCATCCGTCCTCACAGAAACAATGTTTCTCCTATATCAGTGCTGAAGCATTATCAAATTATCATATAATCAAAGTGCTCAGATATTTACGGAATTCCGTTAGGGCCATCGCCTTTGTATGTGTTGATCTGAAACGCGATACTCGATAGTACGATGATGAAAACGCGAAATCACGAAACTACGATAACGAAAACGCGACAACACGATGATGATAACGCGATACTACGATAACGAAAACGCGATAATACGATAGTACGATGATGATAATGCGATATACTATCGCGTTTTCACTATCGTACTGTCGCGTTTTCACCATCGTACTGTCGTATTATCACGTTTTCGTTATCGTAGTATCGTGATATCGCAATATCATTATCGTACTATCGCGTTATCACCATCGTACTGTCGCGTTATCACCATCGTACTGTCGCATTATCATCATCGTACTGTCGCGTTATCACCATCGTATTGTCGCGTTATCACCATCGTACTGTCGCGTTATCATTATCGCACCATCGCCTTCCGGTGCGCATGTGCATGCTAAAAATGAGAAGATTAGAAGTTATACTTTTAGAACTACAGCTCCTGCTCTAGCGATAGGGCGATATGCAGATTCGAACGCGGGTGCTAGTGTGTGAAAATCTTGATTTGTATTGATGATCCTCCTATAGCTACAGCTGCTAGTTAGTCAAAAGCAAAAAATAATTAACATTTTTCCATGCTTTTTAAGCTTTCGTCAATTTAAGAGTCATTTACAGAAAATGAATTTAGGGAGACAAAGCGTGTTGGATGTTGAACAGGTTCAGAATGCTGTGCAGATATAATTTTACTGCATTTCTCATTCCTGTAAAATCATAAATAAAATGTCTGAGTAAGGGGGCGTTAACTCACTTTTGGTTGTAAACTGCTTTACTTTTTATTTTATTTTTGCAGAAAATTGCCAGACTTTGATGCATTAAAAGAAACTATGTGCCATGAAAACTGCAAACAATATTCTTCGAATATTTGCGATGCTCCGATTTCAGTGTTGTTATGCGTCTTACGGAATTCAACATCAATGACCTGAGCTTTACAAGACATGCGTTTGCTTTTCAGTGTTGAAATATAAACCATCATATTTGTGAAAATATTCATCATGATATTTGTGAAAATATTCATGTCAGACCAAAATAAAAACAAACGCCCTGATCATGGTACAATATAACATTCTTTTTTTTTTTCTTGTTATCATATACTATATAGAAAACTCAAACCGATTGACCTGCAGAGTTTTTGCCTAAGTACATATTCGGTTTTAGCTGAAAAAACTTTTTACAACCCATTAGCAAGCAATAGAAATCATTTTTAATTTCAACAGAGCTTAAATAACAAGATAAATAGAAACCAGAACACTGGAGAGGAAATTCTTCTGTGCGCATGGGCACCGGAAGGCGATAGTACGATGATGATAACGCGACAGTACGATGACGATAATGCGACAGTACGATGATGATAACGCGACAGTACGATGGTGATAACGCGATAGTACGATAATGATATTGCGAAATCACGATACTACGATAACGAAAATGCGATAATACGATAGTACGATGGTGAAAACGCGACAGTACGATGATGAAAACGCGATAGTGTATCGCATTATCATCATCGTACTATCGTATTATCGCGTTTTCGTTATCGTAGTATCGCGTTATCATCATCGTGCTGTCGCGTTTTCGTTATCGTGGTTTCGTGATTTCGCGTTTTCATCATCGTACTATCGAGTATCGCGTTTCAGATCAATACATTCAAAGGCGATGGCCCTAACGGAATTCCGTAGATATTGGCGATGACTGTTTTGTTGACTTGGCATGACACGGTACTGTCATCTGATCAACTATAGCCTTGAATAAGTCGCAGGAATTCATTTTCATGACTTTCGCTCAATGCCTGGTGTAATGTAAAAGAAATTGTTTCACATCTTGCTGATCTAGTTGCTAATGGTTTCTTTTTCTCTGAAGATAAACAGTGTCTGTTTACTTCGCCTTCCTTTGCTTTGTTTTCCTACTCGTTGTGTCACTTACGCGCCCTTAATTGCCCTTTCAGGAGTGAAACAAGACCCCTGATGACTTCGTTTTTGGTATTTGACGACTGTTGGTCTATTCTCATAGAAAAAGTTCTACTATCTCTGTTCCCATATACATATTAAAGCTGCGTACAGTCTTACCACGCAAAAGGAAAATGGATATTATTCAAGTCAACATCCTAACGAGACCTTATAACAAGAGATGTTACAATTGTAATGAACTGAGATATTGTACCAGCAAATTCAGGCTCCTGTTTCAGCCAGTCTTCTTTAAAGGAGTTTGAGATCACGAGTGATGCGGATTCTGCAGTAACATGCAAGCATATTCACAACATTCCGAATCAACCGAAACCGACGCTAAATTAATTTAGAAAAATCAGTTTTGATTATGAAGCTAAGGAGAAGCGTTTCAGACCTACATGAAAATCTAAAAGTAAGAAAATTTAGGGATTATAAAGACACTCATTACAGCCTTGAATTGGGGTCATTTAAAAAAGCATGGATCCTTTTGTGAGACTATGCATTTTACGACTGCAAGTGCACCACATGTAACATTGATAATGTTGTGATTCTACTTGCTGATCATTATCTATGACATGCCTTGGATTCAATGCCTTGGACGACAAGCATCATTAATGAAACAGACGAGGGTACATGACCAAATATTATAAATATTTACATAAAGGATGAGAAAATCTTGAAAACACATATCCTATATGCCTATCGAAACAATGATTTACTGATTTAGTAATTACAGTGTTTAATTATTATTGATGCGGTATTTCCTCAAAAGTAATTTTCCCAAATTATAGAGATATTTCCAGCTTCGCAATCAGCAGGTAATTAGATTAATATATCCCTAACATAACACCAATCATTCTAGCAAACAATCAACTTTCTATTTTCCTTAATTGAACTTATCAATGACTGTCCAGAATTGGTTGCAAAATCAGAAAATAGCAAAATAAGTTCAATGGTGGTATACAGCATTTAAAAGATCAAGTGTTTACATGATTATATCGGTTTATTATTCTTTAGACTATTTAGTTTTCGAGATGCATGTGTCACGGTTTAAGGCTTCATTCACAGTTTGGGGGACATGTATTAGTGCATCATAGATTAAATGCTGTATCACGTGAATGGTATTTCAAGGTCAAGGATGGAATCTGACTACACTTTTTTCCAAACCATATGACCAATATGAGACTGTGATCAAGATCATGCTTATGGAAACGATATCCGGGATCCCGGGTTCGAGCTGCAGTAAGGCTGTGCACATTTCCTCGCCATGTAGCATATATCGTCTGTACGAACTATTTATGAATAATAACTGTTACGAATTCTGCGTTGCGGTCAAAAGGTGAATCAGCATCGATTTACGTACTACTTACTATCTTTCCCAACAGCAAAAACGACAGAGATATTCCGCATATTTTCCAATGCAGGATAATGCATCCCACCGGTCCCTAATTGGAGTAATTTCTTGTTTGTCTACTAACGACATCTCCAGCAGAGTGTTTAACACATCTTGCTGTTCCTTACAAAAGTAAACACCAAAGGTCAAGGTCAATCTTGATGACTGAGTTTCTCTATGAGAAATGTAAGCTAGTTTAACGTTTAGATGCAATTGCATGCTATTTAGTTAGGATAAAGTTGGAAGATTCGTTTTTCTATAATACATATTTCAGGTTGCAGGCTCAATTTATCTGTATATGATTGGGGACGTTTTATTTACGCTAGATGCTAAACATGTTTCTAGCTTTCACTTTGAGAGGCAGCTAAATCGTACTCAGGCAGTGTTCCTTTTGGTCGAGGAGTTCTATTGCTTCTAAACAAGGCACATATTTTAAGAATTCACTTAATAGATACATGTCATCATACTGCATGTCACGAAACGAAAAAATCTGCAAAATCACCATGCCTTATATACTGTACGGAGCACGCGCAGTAAATGCACGACGGTTTGTAACGCATCTCTTAATCTAGACCCCATTAGATTAATGAAGAAGTTTTTAGTTGTTTGCACAGAGACCACTCGTGTAACGTTTATATACCAACCGAACAGGAAACTGTCCTAAGATTATAATATTTAGGGGAGTGGTTGACAGATGTTGATAGTTCACTATATGCCCAGCATTATAAATGGTTAAAACGGTTTAAGATATCTTAGTCTGTCAACGTTAAAGTCATTCTTAGTGATGTTCTCTTCTATCATGTACAGTTGATTCCATTTTTAATGATACTTCCATGTCTATTTTTTTAAAAAAAGGATGTAAGCATTTTTATAACTCGAGTATGCAAGACAGCTACAAGTAAAACTGTCCGTTCTGTTTCTGAAGTTCTTCTAAAGAAACGCTTGCTTTATCTGTTGGCTTTGTAATCACTCAAGATCTCCGAATGTTGCTGACAATTTGCAACTAACTTAAAATACATACCATACTTAGAAGTCAATCTGGAAACTTAAGTTACGGGGTTTAGTGCATGTAGGTATATGTGTGTCACTGAAAAACTGACACTGAACTTTATGGGTTATCGTCAATTAGTTAACATCTACATAGGGATAAATTCTGAAAAGAACAATGAACTACATATCAGTCTTTTTTTCTTTTATTGCCGCTTTTCGTGAACAAAAAGCATAATATGAACACAGATTTCAGTTTAATATCAACAATATTTAATCTAAATAAATATCCCCCGCAAAGCTCCTTTTTACGGACCCGATGAGAATATGTGAACAAAATGAGTTGCAAAATAACATAATTATACGAGAATCTAATAATTCTGAATATTATTTTGATTTGAAAGTAATAACCGAAGATAACTTCTAACAGGGACATTCAGAATTAACAACGATGCACTCAACAATGAATTCCCATACTAGTAATGGGCTGTAGGTAAGAAAGCGTTACATATGTGACATTTTAACAGTGAGAGATACATTGAACGTTATTCTCGTGTTGATAAGAGATAAGCAACCAAAATAACTCTTCTAGGTTAATTTGTTACACAGAATAATCTAATTCGTTCCTTTAAATGGCAGCTTCAAAATCTACAACTGTTTTGCCCTTTTTCAAATATCATCAACAAATTTTAGAGAGCCAGCTTCATTGTTACATCACGTTATAATCTCTGTCTGGTAACCATCAGCTCACTCATGCACTTCTTGAGTATATTTTAGATGAAAATTTTACTAGAATAAATTCAGACGCATTCCTACACTTGTACCCAAAGGGGTCCGGCACATGAGTGGATTAAGTTTAATGACTGATTTTTGAATCCTAGAGTCATAATTATGAATAAAATCATACAATATTAACTACTTCCAGACAAGGTTTATTAACCCGCAGAAGCTATGTTTCAACTAACTTTCTTTACATGGCCAGGAAAAAAATATTATCAGCTATTTTCCCATTCAAACATTGCATTCAGTTATTCAAGTGAATCAATTTTTAAAATTACCTCAACATATTTTCATATAATTATCTGTTTTCGACAATTCGACATCATACCGAAACATACACAGAGCGAATCCGAAGTCTAACAACATCGCGTAACACGAATAAAGATATAGCAGTCAGTAAAATCAACGTTCTGGACCATTCGCGAACAAAATCCAACCATTGCAATATGAGTTTTAAAACTAAACCTACAAACTAACCGCCAATAGTTGTATATTTACATAGTCACCAACATCGGCCATAACCTTGTTTCAAACATTTCTTCTTCTAAAATATCTAACCGCTACCATTTTGCTTCGTACGTCATATGTTTGCACATACGCGCTCTGATTGGCTCACTATTTTTACACTGACCAATCGCGACTAATTGTAATAACGGGTTTTCCAGGTCGCGTGATTTGTAATTTTGACAGCTACTTTGATCAAATAAAAATAATAGGTGTTGGAGACAACCTTGGCTTTACAGGAATTCAATTTTGCTGGTTAGATTATTGTTTTATATCACCATTTGTATTGCAATGGTTCTTTGTCCGCGAAAGGTCTAGAATGTTGTCTTTACATGACTGCGTATAGCTTGTATAGTTGTACGACGGATTTGTTTAGACTTCGCATTCGCTTGTGTATTGTTCGGTATGATGTCGAATTGTCGAAAAAAGATATTAATATGAAAATGTGTTGAGTAATTTTAAAAGTTGATTCATTTGAATAACTGAATGCAATGTTTGAATGGAAAATAGCTGATATATTTTATTTCCTGGCCATGTAAAGAAGTAGTTGAAAACATAGCTTTGCGGGGTAAAAACCCTTGTCATGAGTAGTTATATTTAGTATTATTTTTTTCATAATTTATGACTCTAGGATTCAAAATTCAGTCATTAAACTTAATCCACTCATGTGCCGGACCCCTTTGCTTGTACCCCTTACACGAAGGAAACGTCATTGAAAAGTACATAAAAATAGCACTAAACTGAGTGTAAATAAGACATTCCTACCCCTGCAGCAGAAATACGTGCTCACTGGCTTACAAAGTTTAAACCATGTCAGAAAACAATTTACTGAAATTGGCAAAAAAGCCCTATCATTTCAACTGAGGTATATAGCGTGTTAACTTCCTAATACTGAATAAAACAAAACTGATATAGTCAAACAAAAATAACGATTTCCCGTGCAGGAAATGCATACATCACTAACTGCCAGTTACAGTTGCAAATTATTCTGATGTATTTGAACAGGAATGTGAAACAAACTAATATAAGATTGCCCTAATTGAAGATACAACTAACGATATAGCATTTCACAATAGCAAAAGAAATTATAAGCACTTAGCATTATGTTTGAGGCCGAAAACGAAAGTGTGTGTCTCAGGTCAAATGGTCTTAAATAAAGCTAAATAATGTCCGAATCATTTATTGCAAAATTCTGTTTTACATCAATTTCTATCTCTGACAACGGTAAAAGCATGAACATGAATGTATATAGTTGACTTTCTGACAACTTTTATACTCTAAGAAGACAACTTTCGACTGCTTTAAAACAAAGGCACACAATCCGTTAAACATATACTTTAAAAGCTGAGGACCATTCAATGACCTGACACACAATGTTCAAATATGTTGTTGTTTTTTTTTCAAATGAAGTACCATTTCCCATGACGCGTTACATTTTGTAAGTAATCCTGTTACAGGCAGTTAACAGCAAAAATATAGCACAATTAGTTCCTTTAAGTCTTTAAGCAAATCCATTTAATAATGTAAAATAGTATTGGATTTCGGATTCCATCTTGCATAACATATTATTGCATAAAAATTTGAAAGTCAAAAAAATGCATACATGATTATTGCATTCTGATAAACCCACCCGCCATATACAAAATATAAATATATATGTACATCTATAATTATTTTCTCATATTATTTAAAAGTTAGTAGCACATAACGGTTATATTTAATACAGCATTTTAGAATTGTCTTTTTTTATTTACTCCTGTTATATAAAGCAAAATGCTGCTTAAATGAACTAAAAGCTGAGTCTTTCACTTTGTCATTTACCATAAATCCACTTTTAGTACGCTCATTTTTTCAATATTTACATTGTATCTGTTCCAAGCGTTATGACGTCACACAAGTGTTTCTTGTTCATACCCTTCCACTGGTTTTTCAGATGCCATATTATCCCATTGCCGCCACCGATTTTTCTGCCATTCATTTTCCACTTCCGGTGTACCGCGATTAAAGTTCAAAGGTCTCTGAATAGATGACGTCACTCGAGGTGAACTCGAGCCAGCTCGACTTCCGCTATAATTTGAACCAGTAAAACTTTCTGAACGTGAAGGCGGATTACTAAATGAAGAATTAGACCGGCATGGCTCTGCGGTTTGCAGTCTCATATAGTTTGGTGGGGGAATGGATAATGTTTTCGGTGTACTATATAGTTCTGAATGAGGCCGTTCACCATGAATAGAATGTGGCCTCGAGGATAGATCCGGACTAGAATTCTCACGTGACATTTTATTGCGCGTAGTTCGTGAACTTAGTGGTGTTTTAGTCACTTCCGGTGGACTGGGAGAATTTTCAATAACGAGATGAAACTTCGGTCGTTCCATGGGATTATTTACATCGCTTTTGCGTCTATGATTTACACTTTCTTCCTCTGGGGAAGAATAAAAGAATTTACGCCTGGCAACTGGCGTAAGAATTTCGGCACTTCTGGCAACCCGCAATGTCGGGGTTGACTGTAGTCCACTAGAATCCTTTATATTTAAATTATTTTCACTGACAGGAGAGTGTGGCAAGGATGCGTCACTGTCATCATATAGACTGCTCGACGTGTCTGGGTCAGGATCGATCCTACAATACACAAAACAGTCTTTTAGAATTTCAATCAAAATGGCTGTAAACCGTAAATGGTTATCGAGATTACTTTTAATGCGCTTTGTTGTTGCGCCTAAGAGAACGTATTTTAGTCTGTTTCTTTTCTATAACTTAAGGTATAATAAAACATATTCCTTTATTAGGACTATTACTGCTACTGAATACGTGTAAAATGTTCATGGCTATACTTTTAAGTTCAATGAATCTGGTTGTAGCGCGTTTGCATGGTAAACTGGGTAATCAGTTCTTTCAAATGATATACATACCCGTTATCGCTAGATATTCTTTTCAGGATTTGTTCAGTAGTTTCAGGATCGGTTTCCAATAGCAACTTGAGAATCTCGTCATGTAAACTTGCTGGAATCTGTAACAAACAGAAATAACTTTGATTACCTCCCTTTACACATAAATATGAATAAATAGTACAAGTATGTTGACTTTTGCACACCGTGAATGTAAAATAAAAATAAAAATGTGATCAATGCACCAACAGTACAAGGTTTCAAATTAAATCTGAATATGTATATTACAAAAAAAAAATACGGAATAAGAAAAGGATAGATTTTTCTATAATAATGAAATAACTGTGATCCTCACCTGAAACAGTAGCTGATGTTTATCAACCATGGCCTGGACAACTTCTATAACCTCCTTCCTTTCCTCTGCTCTCTCCATGCTCTCCACGGTAAACTCTTTCTCTGTGGCCTTTGCCTTGTGTAGGATGTTTGGACCAAACAATGTGGCGAGGTTGTGAGAATCCATCTTGTTACCAGGCAACTGGAAAGGAAAGGAGACAAAATGAGATATTATATTGAATATAAATTGTTTAACATCACAATTCTGGTGTATCTTTTCAGAGTCTGGTCATATTCAATTAATCCCATTGGCAAGCTGATCTAAGGAAATGTAGAGGTCAAGTTGGTTAGGTATTTGATGATTCAATCAAACAAATTGGGTTTGACCACATCTCTTGTGACACTTTTACTGGGTGTTGTAATAAGCTTTAAACCATTTTCACAATCAACTTGATATACAAATACGAACTAAAACAAAATCTGACCATACCGAATGTATGGGGCACATGAAGTGCATGGACACTGATGAGAACATAATATTATAACTGTAGCTTAAGCGCGTGGTCATTTCAAGGTCAGTGAAATCTGAACCCACTTAAAGTTAACTTGTAATTATTTCCGAGGATGCACGTTAGGTGGTCCCATGACTAATCGGCAATTTGAAGGCAATAAAAATGCAATAATGTTCTGTCGGCGGCTTGGTCAATGATCCTTTCATATTAAATCTTGTTACAGGACACTATTAACATACTGTTGGAGATGAAACGAAGTCCAAAAATATATTATTAGTATGAAAAAATATGTGTTCTTATTTTAGAAATGTACGACATTAAAAACCATTGGGAAGTATTCATGTTGACGTGAAAGTTTATTTTTAGGAACGAACGAGCAAGCACTGATGTTAATTGTAAAAACAGTAAATTAGTGTTAAAAAGGAAATTCTGTAAGCTCGGTCCCTTTTAACCTTTATTATGCTTGACTCGATTAATTCTGCCTTTGCTACCAGTGTAGATCATGATCAGCCTGCACATCGGTGTAGTGTGATCAAAATCTGCACTGTTCGCCATTCAGCCAGAATCTTTTTGGTAAGCACCCCTTTTAACAGTTAATGGTACTGTCCAAACTGAAAGATGGACAAGTTCATTATAGAAATTTAGCAAGGTAAGAGTTTGAGCAAAACAGACAGCGATGTATATTGTGTAGCCAACTCCTCTGTATGATAATTTAATCCAGTACTAAAAGTCAAATTGTTATGTTACGTAAAGGAAGAGAATGCACTTGTACAAAAAATGTGACATTATCAGTTTATATCTTGACAAGATAAGGGCGATACCCGTCAATCGTGAAGCTATAAGATATGAATGTTTTAAAGCGTCTTAAAATTATTTAAATTGATTGCATCGTTTCGTTTCAAGTATGCATTATAAATGAACAATATAAATCATTGTATCGTGTAGCTGTACATTCAATAATGCGATTTTTATTTAATCTTGGAGAAAATCCAAACGTTACTCTAATATCATATAAGATTGATATCCTTATACAGGATGATAAGATATGCAATATAATCTAAATAAGGAATTTAACGCATTATGTAGCTTATTTCCGCTCATTTTTCTACAACCTATAATATGACTAGATAAGATTTGAATCGGCCGAAGATGGAAGCATTAATTTCATATACAATGGAGATCTTAATTAAATTCATACACATTAAATTAGAATACAAACTTTGAAAAGTCAGATAATGTTTTGAAAATATGATTATTAGATTTAATTTAGTTTAATGATTGTTAACTGTAATAGATCTTTTCAACTGAATTGTATTCAAACCAGTTAATGGATTTTTTATATTAACGCGTGCTGTTTCAAATCTTTAGTTACTTTGATGCATTCATAACAGTGTGATAATATAATGAACGTGAAAGTGCTTATCATACACAGTATTTTTGTCAGTTGGTTATTAAAATATATCAATGAAATATATCTAAGTATTTCCCCGTGAAAATAGTTCTAGTGAAAAAATATCGAATATTTTTTTTAGAAAATTTCGAATACTGCTAACTGATATTCATTGGTAAAATATGTAAAATCTGGTTAAACACTGAGAAAATGAAATATTACAAAACCAGATTGTTTAAAATTTAAAATCAAATCTTTCACTTGTTAACACAAGCTTTTAACTGCATCACTTGTGAAAATATTGCATCTGGTGTTCTCTTAATGAAAGATCTTATCACTCAGAAACAAACGAATATCCCATATATATGTAATCAGTTAAAACTACATCATAACGTTTGCACAAGAAAAGTGAAACGATAATTGATTTTGTAACATATGTTATTCGCAGACAGCATAATATGTACATTTTGTCTGAAGACAAAATTATACTTAGTATACAGTTAATGAAATATCAACCAAAGTCTTTCTTCTTTCTGTGATTATTTTATATCTTATTTGCATCATCGGCTATAAATCTTCTCACAGGAGTAATGGTTGCCAGACACATTGTGTTTACACAGTTGTTTCAGACATTTATTACATTCAGAGATTCTGAATACTTACTGTTTGGCCATTTTCATCCAATACATCAGTGGAATGTTCGGCGACCTTGTACAAAAACTGCAGTAATGCCCACAAGGTGTCGCGGTTCGCCACCGGAAGTAGTGATATCAACATCCGGGTCACTTCAATTTGTTTCTCGATTTCATATAACCCTAAGAAGGAATGAAAATATATCATGATCAAGTTTTTGACAAAAAATAAACTAATGTGTATTAATTGTAGGAAAATTAGATGTAAACACTTTTGAAAATAAAGTCAATTTTCATATACCTATCTGGTATCGAAACATTCTCTCTTAAAGACCCACCACAATCTAATGACCTGCTTCCCCACATAAAATTCATGACAATCATACTGATAAAATAGGTATGATACAGCCGTATTGCGAAATGAAAGTGGAATAATTGAAGACTTTTCTGAGTATCACAACTTTATCTTCTGACTCCGTTTTAGCTTTTTTATTCAGTCAGTCTCTTTTAAATGTATCTTAGTTTTAAAAACACAGATAAATATTTATTTTGTACTTTAGAAACAAATATGACCTAAACTTAACGGGAGACATCAAGTACTGTGCATACTGCTACATTACTTAAATAAAATGTTCAGACATAACATATATTTTCTTGGCCTCATATAGCTCTATGTTACTATAAAGCTGACACCAGAATACTTATTTTTCTCATTTGTTTTCAATAAGAGTCATGTACTCGTATAACACTTATTCCGTGGTGGGTCTTTAATGCCGAAGAGAAACAACTGAATGACAAGGTAAAACAGACAAGAAATTTAGTTGTTCTAACGGAAGTCTTCGTTGACTCCGAATAGACTTTTCAACAACAACAAAATTATTTTAAATCAGTGGCAAATTACCGATATTACTACCACGTAATGTCGTTGGCAAGTTGCTCAACTCTATTGTTTTATTGTTTCGCACTAATTAGATCAAAAGGTGAGTATTAACAAATAGCTTTGATTCTAATTTAGGAAGAGATCGTATCTCGTTACGTTGCAGTGATATCAAGATAAAACCGATCTAAACACATGAAGAGCTTGAACAATGCCTAGTCATGCATTTCTAGTACAGTAAGTTCTTCAACAAAACCTGTCTCTTCTTTTAAGTCATTCATAAAGTGCAAAGTTGACAAATGTACTTGGTGAGATTAATTAGTACTTAATGCTCGATAATTTTCAATCAACACTTTAATGACAATTAATAGTGTGACGTAAAACGTGTGTGTGATATTTTCACAATGAAAAAAGATGTCACACAAAAATAAAGAAGTATTTGGATTATAATGTATTGAAACTCGGTGAGATCGTACCTCTAGCAGCGAGAAGGGGCGAATAAAGGTCCCTTGTTAGCAAAGGTTCGGGTAAATCCCTAAAGTATTCTTTCAGGACAGCCCCAACTTCATGTGGGTTGTGTGACTCATTAAGTTTTACATCTCGTCCTGTATCGAACTCGTCTCGTAACTGCTTCGTTCTCTTCTTTGAAGAACCAACTCTAAATATTCCAAGTACCCGTAAACCTGTAAAATTGAGGATATCTATAAACCTCCCTAGTATTGCAATACAATGATGTAGCGAATATTAGTGTGTTTTGAATATTGTGCTCGTCTGAAAGACGGAGTTTGAAATTTTCACTACCTGCTTAACGACACCAGACTCTGTCGAATACTGTAACACAGGGCATGTTAGTAAGGCACGAGTTTGTTCTTATTTTTCTGTAGACTAAATGTTTATGTTGGACAACTACACTTTACTCATTTTATTTCGTTGAAACACAAGCCATGAGATAAAACATAATGTGCAGGAGTGCATAAAGTGACAAAGTAAATACTGTAAATGTTTTTGTAGTGTACTTTGATAACCAACCACTTACCATAAGTTTCTATATGTTTAAAACAGACCCTCACAATATGCGGGACCTGTGGTGGTCCGGTAGCATATAACGGAAGGTAACTCTGACCTAGATTGTCGTTGCGGTTGTTTGATAATACCAAAGCATCGATAAGACTAGAATTATTCCGAGTGCTTTCTGACTCGGACAATGAGTCGCTGCTAGCATTTCTCTGTAAATTAAAATACACAAAATGCTTATATAATATTCTATATTGCTAAATCTTTTTTTAATGTGAGATTGGATGTAAGGCATGAAAGATGCGAAATTACACTTTTAGAATCATGGATTCCGATGTAGTACGTAAATGGGAGCACCTTCAAGATTTCTTCTAAGTAATGTTAACAGCAACTGTAAGAATTCCATAAACACATTCTTGATTTATTGAGCAGCTGGAATTTTGATTTGTGCATTAAATACCGGATCATACTGTACTGTTAATCACAACTGTAATTGCATTCATATGCTACTGCTGCAGTTCGTTAAAGTTACAGGAAAGTTACCATTATAATAATAACAACAATTTAACTGGAAAACAATATATTTAAACTACGTCTCTAAAAAACTCTTTTCCTGGCAAAACTAACCTTCTGACTCTCAGAAAACGAGGTTCCATTGTGGGTTATATTTTCCAACGATCCCTGTGACGAGCTGCTTGACTTTCTTGGCCCTTGTCGCGTCAAAATGACGTCAGAGCCCTTGCGTTCCTTTAATGCGCCGCTGTTCCGTTTCCGCTGCTCTGCGTCATTGGCGATACACTTTTGTAGTGGTATTCCAAACACGAGCCCCGGTGCCTGGTGATCTGAACATAAGAAGTATTTTTCTCTTCCATTAACGTGTAAGTAATCTAAATAATGTAGCGTTTGCAAAACATATTACACTAACACAGAATCTCGAGAACAATCTAGATCTGCTCATAAAATGTTCAATTAAACAACGTTTATTGAATCCTTTATATCAAAAAGACTAGCTCATTCCTACGAGTTGCAATCCAGCGGCTGCTTGCCAGATTCTGCAAATGTTTCTGCTATATGTTTAAGTAAATTAGGCAAATTTCCATCATTTAGCCTCGGGAATACATATACAGTTTACTATACATCTGTCGCAAATCTAACGATTTCGCTGAAACTTAGAAATATTGCTGGTCGTAAGATCGCACAAACTTTAAACAGAGTCTAAAGAAACAGCAGAGAGTTCTGCTTTATGATTTAAACGGTTGATAAATTTATATGACATAGACCGTTTTCAGGAAAAACAAGTTACAAAGTGTGACGTGAGTAAGACAAACCTTTTTCCCTATCGGCAAGACCGTGGATGAAGCCACTGATATTGGCAGACTTGCTTCGCTTTATTGACAACAAATGTTTCTTTCTTCGACCAGATTCTCGGTGCTCTGTAAAAAGAAAATAATCACATTGCAAAAACAAAATCTTTTATTAATAAATAGACGTAAAGGAACCCAATTCAATCGGCAGCGCCAATGTGTAATGGGCACTGGGAAACTCATGGTGAAAGGTTCGAAAACGGACACAACCTGGTTAAAATGTTTCTTTAATTAGCAATAGGAACAAGGCCATCGACCTATTTGTACAATGACCATTCCCATGTATTTACATTGCGTTATATTCATACCACAAAATATCTCAAAATGTAACTTAAATAGACCTACGTGTGAAACTTTAAAAACATAATCAGTTAATTCTCACCCATAATTGTCTTAAGGTATTAAAACAGATGAATGACCGAATAAAAAAGAAGTTTTTCGATTCCTTCAAGTATTTTAATCCAGTAAGTTGCGTTAATTCTTTTCTATCAGGCTTCATTAATTTCTGGGTTAGTCTTAATTATGTCATAAGTACTATTACATAACGATAACAAAACATCTTTGAAACTATGCCCATTCATTGATCTTCTTTCTTTTATCAAAACACATTGACTTGGCACACCTTGTATGTAAATGATCTCCGTGGACGTCAGATGAAACAATTCAGATCTGACCGAGCTGGATTATGCATTATCCTTTTTTTGCACAGTAACTTTCTCGAAAGTGATAATTATAATATTGAGCCGCGCCATGGGAAAACCAACATAGTGGCTTTGCGACCAACATGGATCCAGACCAGCCTGCTCATCCGCGCAGTCTGGTCAGGATCCATGCTGTTCGCTTTCAAAGCCTATTACAATTAGATAAACTGTTAGCGAACAGCATGGATCCTGACCAGACTGCGCGGATGCGCAGGCTGGTCTGGATCTATGCTGGTCGCAAGGCCACTATGTTGGTTTTCTCATGGCACGGCTCACATTTTGTAACTATTAAACAACAAAGATTTGTTGTAGTCTTTTCTATCTTTACAGTTAATGAGGCAAAGTATTGTGTAGGTGTTTTATGTTTGCCGTGAAATTGCTGAGAAAGGAAACAAAAGTCATTAGATCGAAACAGCAATCACTTGCAGAAATAGTGTAACAGTAATATTACATCAGCATTAACTAAACGAAATAAGAAATGCTTTATATATTATATATCTAACTCATAAGCTATTTGTTTGCCATAAATGAACTTGTGTGAGACTAGAACTCCAATTGCAATTTGCTTATGTTACAATCGAAAAACACAACAGGTAGTCTCACAACTTTGAAAGTAGACAAATGCAATTAAAAACTAGGCTATAACAGCTAAAAACCAAGTGCTGATCTTAAACATTGAAGCTCAAATAAGTTATTCCTAAAATTGCCCTATACTGAAAAAACAAATCCAGTCGGTCAGTGTTATATTTCTGACCACTGAACTTCTAAAATTAGTGCGCTCAACACCATAAAGTAAATATTATACTTAGGTATAAAAAACGCGGCGCCAAAATAATCTCATGAATGATATTTTTCACGGTCAGCGAAGATGGAAGTCATTAGGAACTTGGATATTCAAACAGCAGATAAATAGTTAATACGTGGGATATTCTTGCCTTCTTTGCAGGAAACTTTATAAATATATAAACTGCAGTATTAACAAAGATGAACTTGCATGTTCATATTCAGTCAACAAAAATCGAAACATCCCATTAATGCTGTATTTATCTTGATAAAGATTTTCGAAAGGACAGGCTGCTAATCCTTAAAATCCCAGTCAAGATACCGCGAATATTTGTTTTGTCCCAGAGAAGTTTTTGAATGTAGAATATGTCTTTAAGTGTTCTCAATCATTTAGCCTCTGATCCTTGCAGGTATAGCGTGCTATCTTTGTCAAACTCGCACAAACGAGAGATTTGGTGATGTTAAACCTTCTTTGAGTCAAATATGACATTTTGGAATGCATAGGCGATTGTTTTTATGACATGCAAATACATAGATAACCAACAGCAAAGTGTCACTTATGCGTTATAAACCCAGAGATAAAAATTATGCTACGTTCTGATTTTGTATTGCAACAAAAATATGTCAGCTATTGGGGAACAGTCAGAGATGTTATCGAAATGCATCTACATGTATATAGTTTCAAATTATCCGAAATCGCAGCTGAGTGGTGTGAGTGTATGTCTGACAACGTCTGTAATTTAATGAATCATTCCAGTTTATTTATTCGACATTACTTATCCCATAAACATCGAAAATATATCTATCAGTATGCGCAATTAACCAATGACACGTGAAAAATCGAGCTGATCTGTCAGTTAAGAGGTTGACAAACAACTTTGTTTTTAATTTCTTAAATGTTCTACATATTCGCACATACAGGATTGATTTGTAATAAAACAAGATCTGATAAAACAAACGTAAAAAGTTTTATGTCAAGAAGAAATTGGGTTAATAGAAATGTTTGTCTTGATAATCTTAAATAACTTGAAAGGTATGTTTCACACCTGGAACCGCTTATTATGAATGTATAGATAAAAAACTAAAACAGACGAAAATTGTTCAATTCGATGTCAAAATGGTAAAGCCACTGGGCCGATAAGCCCTCTCTTAATTGAGTTTTGAACAGATAAATCACATAACTTTACTTTGACATTAATATTACATGATCAATGTGGGATAATTGAAAATAAAATACAAATGGAGCGTTGACAGGTTTTACGAAATCGTTACTTAACACGGTAGATTTAATGGCCACTCGCGTATCAGTTTTCAATCTGACTTTTTCTCACATAAAATGTGAATAATATGTGGGAAAATAGATGAAAAATGGACATTTTTCTGCTTGACATACCATGATCTATATCATTCCAAATCATATAATATCATCATCTCCCGGGCCTTACTATCCCTACTTAAATGCTTGCTTAATGAAGCAAGCGCCTGGTTGTCAACACGGGCACTGATGGTCGACATCTATGACACCATGTCTAATGTATTCATTGAATTTAGAGTATGCAAATGGTATATATAACTTTTACATTTTTGATGTCATTAATAAAACAACTCATATAGTTAAATTTCTCAATAAAACAGGCCCGGAACGAGTCATTGAATATCTAATGAAGAAATGATGACAGTAATGTAATAAATGAATCTCGCTGACATATCATATTATAGTCAACGTTTCTCTTTTCATTAAGAATGAAACACTTTTGAGTTTTAAAAGGACTTCGGTCATATAAAGCTATTAAGGACAAGAAAAGTGGGAAACAACAGGAAAAGATCACAACTTATTTTGAAATTTATTATTATGAATTTTATTCCATTTAAGACGTCAGTGACTCCGTTTATGACAAGATAATCTATAATGATTTATTAAGATTTTTTCTTCCCTGACAAACAAAACACATATGTCAGGTTAAAAGGTTATCAATGTCACAGATTGCGTTATACACTGTCATACGCCCAAAGTTTCGTAATTTTTTTGCATGGAAAGGTATTTTTTATCTCGCTAAACATATAGCCAGGGAATGTTAAGTTACTTCCTCATTTATTACATGTGTATTTTACCAAAAAATGTTTAATTTTTGATTGTATGAAACGTTCAATAGCTACTTGTAAGGAGAAGTAACCTTATTTTATAGCAAGATCTTTCTTCGTAATTTGTACTACTGTTTCTGAAACCTTGGTGGGCGTGAATTAACGATGAGATCAAACATCCCGGCGGCATTTGCAACAATTAAATCAATGTTTATATGTAATATTAGAGTGTAGTGACCATTTACGTATCCGTGAGATCTAAATTGACACCCAAGGCGAACAATCTCTCGTCCAACAATTTATAAACAACTGAAACAATAGCTCTAGGGATATTGTAGCGGCGCTGTATCATAAACAGCGCCATGAAGGACGGGCAATCGGGACTGACTAACAGTTACTGCTCTGCAATTTATCTATACTGATTAACTATCAAACATCTTGAATGATTGGCATCTACTGGTTTTCAATGTAGTCTCACTGTTCTAACTGAACAGCACAAGCCTTGTCCATTGGACGTATAGAAATGCAAATTCCAGGTGTATTAAATCAAGACAAACTAGTAGTTTTACATCACTATCCGACGGTACAATCTGCTTTTCAATTAGAAACATCAACACTATAAAATAACAAAAACAATCTTCGTAAAATGGTTATGGCGCCAGAGAGATTTGAACCATGTTAAAAATGGTATGTGTCGCTGAATTATTTATTATATTTATTTCTTCTGTTTGTCCGTCTAAACTGTTGCTACTTCAAATACCAATGGTCATAAATTATTCAAATTCAGAATTTTCAAACCCAGAAATTTAAATAATATATGAGAAGCCAAAGTTCCAGGGATATCTGACACTCTCACAAAAGTGTCTTCGGTTGTTACTCGTTTCTTCCATTCTAAATGCATACCTCTACCCTCCAGAGGGACACATTTGAAATGGAGAATTGAATGTTTATGCGACCTTTCATGGAAATACTTAAAATTATTGATATAGCGTAAATACGCATCATTTATTTCATTTGGTTTCGCGGTCAAAGAAGCTCATTGGCGCACCTTATTTCTAATTCATGTTAACTGTTCGGTTATTGATTGATGACCAATAAGTTATTTGTTTTCACTGCGATTTTAGATGCTTCACATAAATGAAATATTTCTAGAGATATATCTTACGAAGAGCGTAAATAAGCATGCTATCCACTGCTGATTGAACTGCCTATTAGCATTGCCATGGGAATATGAAATTATAATAACTTATTAATAAATAACATAAATTCCAGACAAGAACAGTTTGCTCCGACATGATCATTAATTTTATGCACCGTTGATGCGGTAAGTGTGCAATTTGAATAATTGTAAACATTAATTACAGGCATGCATCTTGTTCTGCAGGTAATTTTGTATGTATTTTAGGCAGCGCTGACTATCTTTACCTAATGCCTGTTGCTTTGGACATTTCATTAATTATTGTTATTGTCATTATTTGCCCACATTTACATAGCACTCTTTTCAAGTACATGTACTGGAGAAAAATGGCAGAATAAGGAACAGAGAAGAGTAAAATGCCCGGACAGTCTTTTGACTCGATTTAGCAAGGGCACAAACCAGCTCTTTCGGTTAAACAACTACATCAAAGTCTTATTGCTAAATGAGAAGTTAACTTGATACATGGCTCAACGAAAACCACAAGAAACACATTTCTAATGCTGAACTTTTTTGCGGGATTTCAGAGTTGCGAATAAATGCATGTTTCAGGAAAATTAACAGTATCTTTAACAAATGGACAACAGTTTAATTCAAAGGTAATGGCAGGATTTCATGCTTAACTTCAATTAAATGAGTCACAAGTTATAAATCTACATTTTATGGTGACACGTTACCATAGCAACGCGATGTTAAATGTCCAGTGTCATATAACGCATGAGTGTACAGTACAGGTCAGTGTCGTTAACGATTAGAAAGGTGGGTGTAAAGTTAATGGAGCGATCCCCAGGGTCAGTAGGGTTAATAAAAAGGTAAACGCAAAATGTGTTTTCTTTAATGTTAAGCGTTTTAATTTTGTTTACCTGGCTGTTTTTGCACGTTTAATGGTGTTACCTTTTGCCATTGTCATTTATCAGGTTAAAGGATAGACGGTGTTGTACTTCTATTACAAGAAGATATTTTTCATGCTCTTAATTAGACTAAACAACACTTGAGTTAGGGAAATCTGTGCACCTTAAAATCCAATTCCATCCGATAATTTTACGCTCTTCGCACCCAAATTCATTCAAGTCGAATGCATTTCCTTCGCAGATCGCATGCATACCCTCTTTAACAAAATATGAAACTTATAATATTAACAAAGGCAGCCTATATTCTCCGAATTCTCCCAGAGTTCAAGCAACATTCCATTCTATACCGACTTCATAATCTCTTCTCAATGATATTCATCTAGCTGCCATAAATGTCACAGAGAAACATGTCTTGTGACATTCAGAAAGATTTACAGGCTAAATTAACGTGGCACTAACAATAACTAGTAGAACACTGTTTTATTTTGATACAGGTTTTTTACTACAATGAACACTGCCTTTTAATGAAACCAATCTGCTACTGCTTTTTTAAACAGGAAGGTTTTCCGGGTAACAGCAGTCTGGTATGATGGACAAGGCAGCAGCCTTTCCCTACCGTGACCTCTCTACAAATAATAATAAATGAGCTATTTCTAATTTTGCCGCACGTGTAAACATGCAAAATGTCCGAACATGCTCGACAGTCTTTCTTTAAGCATTATGTATGTTGTCCATCAATTCGTCACGTTACCACATGAACACTGTCCATTTGACATCATTAAATGCCCGACGTTCAATCTGAGTTCACGGGCTTGATATACCTGTCTCATGAATATATATGGGCAAATTAAACTTCAATCTGAAAGTTCACTTGTATTAAAGTGATTGTATACCGTATGATGCTATTGTCAATAACTTTTACTGGTTGACAAAGTATTACGGGAAAATTAGTGTCTATGTGTAATATATATCATTTTTAACCGTCAGAAAGGCGAAATATATCTTGTATGTCACATCTTGAAATTTATCTTTATAACCAAGATGAAGATACATCAAAAGCGATGACGGAAATTTGACTCGGTTAAAAATGTAAAGATTTTTTTACTTGAATATGTATTAATATTCAAAAAGTGTTGCTATGCTGTCAAGTGTTCCTAATAATAAATGTCACTTTGTTATGAAACACCGTTTTCAAGACAGATCAAAAATAACAAAAACAACCAATTATAACTTGCGACTGTTGAAAAATGTGCAATCAGAGGCTATATGAAATTTAAGATGAAATGTTGATTAAAAAATTCAAATGCATTCTGAAGTGCATTGAGCTAAATATCCTTTCACGCAAATAAAACATCTCATTCTGATGGTAAACAAACATTTCGTGTTGGTATCTTGAAATATGTGATGTTGATACATAGCAAAAAGTACAATAAAATGAAAAGAATCACACATCAAAGATATCATCTTTCCGACCAAAATACCTCTGTCGTGTACAGGACTACTGTAAAAAATCTTAAATTTGTACTTAAAATATTTACCATGGCTGGCAAATCTATTTACAGTTCTAAATCTGTGTGAAAAAAAGTTGAAACACGCTAATCAATATAAAATCTGTTAAATAGAAATATTACCATTTTATCTTCATATTTTATTTTTACTGTGATGAAATTGCTCCAATTGTGACAATTATTACGCACTGATTCTATAAGTGAAACGTAAAGTCGGAACAAAATCAGAGCAAATTGGAATTAAATAACTCGCAAAAACATGTTACAAATGTACGAGTCATAAAAATAAACAATATTGTTTATTACATCTATTATGTCTCATTATCCTTTGTCATTGTACTGATATTTTCAGTTAAACACGTAATAACGCTGTTCGAAAATTCAAGACATGCAAATACATGTCATATGAAAAAGACATTTCCAAAGATCTGCAAAATGGTCATCATCGGCTGTCGCAATTTCAAAATGTCTAACTCCGTGGTGATCGCAAAAACAATATGAAAAAGTTCCGACGTTTTTGTGATACGCCTAACCATTTGTAAAATATTTGAGCCGTGCCATGGGAAAACCAACATAGTGGGTTTGCGACCGGCATGGATCCAGACCAGCCTTCGCATCCGCGCAGTCTGGTCAGGATCCATGCTGTTCGCTAACAGTTTCTCCAATTCCAATAGGCTTTAAAAGCGAACAGCATGGAGCCTGACCAGACTGCGCGGATGCGCAGGCTGGTCTGGATCCATGCTGGTCGCAAACCCACTATATTGGTTTTCCCATGGCACGGCTCATTTAGCTTCAGAAACTAATGCTACGTAATATCTATGGAACTAACTCCAGATGATAATTCAATGAAATGGTTTATCGCTGTATTTTATGAATTTAATTATTAATCAAGATTTGCAAAACGTGAGCTTTCGGAGAAATGAATATGAATGGCATTTTTATGACGCTCTTTACACATGTTAACGAACAAATCAGTTTAAGATGGAAATGTATAGCTGCAATAATGTGAATGTTATATAATATTCATGGGAAAATAAAAAAAAACTTGAGCTACTGATGAATTGTGTCAGATCGATACAGTGACCAGTTACAACTTGGCATTATTTCAGTCTCCAGAAAAACTGATGTTTAACGATTCGCGGAGGTCAAGATCAGTGTGCCGGTAATCAAAGTCAATAAGTTGGTCGCTCCGTGTTTTGTGATGAGTCACTTAAAGTTCTCTAAAATATCCAGTGAACCTTGTAAAACTTTGTTCGCGGTAGTTTTTGCCTAGGTAATAATGTAAGTTTTCGAGAAACGTTTCAGGAATGCGTACGTTTTAGCTGTTATATCAAATAAATGCTGGCAGAAATTGTTTTCTATGGAAACAGTTGCTATGGCAGGACAAAATGACGTCATTCATTCCATGACCTTACACCTGAAAAGGTTATTTCGGACAATAAATGTAATCACACAAGTTTCATTTTGGAGCGATGTTTTGAGATTAATATTAGATAATATAGAAAATGCATTAGTAGAACAAACCTTTAGGTATCACTACAGAGCAACCAAGGTCTTCCGACTGGAGTTTTTGAAGAACTATTTTCTGCAGCGCAAGTCTTTCTGCCTCTGACAGCTGTAGAATACTGACAGGCCGAAGTACAACCCTCCGTCCGCTTACATTGCACCATGTACAGTTACCCTGCAAAAGAACACATAGACTTGATCCTATATGACTTTTTCATATTTTATGTAATTTTCTCGTAACAAAATATGTTCTTTGATTTGTTATGTATTTTCGTAAAAACAATATATATGACTGCATATTTAATGTTCTATTCATAGAACTTTTTCATATTTTATGTAATTTTCTCGTAACAAAATATGTTCATTGATTTGTTATGTATTTTCGTAAAAACAATATATATGACTGCATATTTAATGTTCTATTCATAGCACTTGTTGAAAAGGATTAAGTATATTTAAAAATGCAAAAACTATATTGTATGCGTCTTATCAAATATTTAGGTAATAAATCATAATATGTTCTATATCATAAGCCTCTTTTGATCCCTGACGCAATGCCGACTATTGACTACTGTTACAATAAGGCAGCCATATTGTGTTTATATAAGATAAGAAATCTTAAACACTTTCTTTGTTGTAAAGAAAATGTTTATTTAATATCATCTTTACACAAGCACAAGTGACCCGGAAGAAGGAGTAGCAACGGACACCTTCTTAGTGAAGAGTTACCAAAAAATTGACAACTCGTGTTAACATTATCTGATGCAGACGGTGTAAGCCCGGGGGTCAGATTTTACAGACTTGACCACTTACCAGACACAGCTTTATAACAGTTGAAATTTAAAGGAATTTTATCATAATTAACATCGTTTAATGACTGTATGATATAGCGATACAATGCGTGTACCACTTGACACTCTTTATAAGATAATGATGGTAATTTTTCTTTCAGCCATTAATGTCATTAAAATGAGAAATCTTAATAGTTTACAAATAGCTCTTGACGGTATAAAAGGAATAATTGCCTTCATGTATACACGATTTATGAAATAAATAAATCAATTTAAGTGTGTCATTTATCTTAACATTAAGACAAGTGCTATTTTGTATTTACGAAAGTCATTTTGTTGGAAGCCTGCAATAAAACATACTCGGGATATTTATGATACTTTATGAGCCAAAAATATACTTCCTAAGTTGCGGATATATTTCTTAAGTTGCAATTATTTTTAGTTTATAGGTTTAAATTTTGTTGAAGCTGCAGTTTTTACAATAATATCTCCCCAATTGTAAGAAATCTTATACCTCAGTATATTAAATGTCCTCAAAATATACTTAAAAATGCACATAATATTATTATAATCTTTAAATTATACAACGGCAGAATTATAAAAATGAAAAAGTGTTAAAGGACAGAAACGATTAAATTACTTCAAGATGATTTATAATGGTTTATTCTGACAATGTTACCTAGGTATACCTCAGATTATTTTAAGTGAATATTGTGTAACATGTAAGTCAAAACTTAGTGAAGACAATAAAAACTGAAGGAGGAAATCCTTAAAATACAGCCCAGCTAATTTATTCATTATTTATGAACCTGATAAAAGTTATTGCATTTTAAATTTAGAATTTAATGCGAAAGAAACTTGATAAGAACTGACACTGGACCTCACACTAAGTATAACGAGCGTGCAGTTCTCACGAACAGACACATTTTGCATAATCATGACACTGCCGTACGCAACCACACTGTTTCAACGACATGATTAGCGAACAAATTATCTTAAGATGGACTACTGTTTTATCAGTCTGGATACCGTTCATGGAGAACTAAAATTATAAATACACGAAGCATCATAAGTGCAAAGAGCATACTGGTTTGTAAAGAAACCACAAGGTATGGTGTTGTTTTCTTTGCAAGGAAAAAACTCTAAATGCTAAATGCAATACCATACTTTTTGTAGGTTTTATTGATACGCACTTTCTGTCTGTTAGAGTTTTATTGCAGTGTCAGTGTATTTTACATTACAAAGACCTGTGAACCGAGAAAACAATATTTCAGTCTGCCTATTACAGAGTACAATCAGACCGTTTTGTGGTCTGTAAAAAGGCTAGATGCGTTTGAACTGATGAGTAAACCCAGGATAAGACAAGAACTGGTAATATGTTGATAACTGCATTAAAAGCCGTCACTACATCACAGTTGCACCGCGCAACCTTAAGACGGAGCGTAAACAATCTCGTTATTGGAGCACAAATATTGAGTCTAACTTTTTGACCAAATTATTCCGGACGAACGCTCGTTTAGCGATAATCTTGTCTTCTTGGATATGCTATTAGCTATTTTCACGCAACAAAACAAAACAATCACGGACAGTGTAAACAAACATTCACTCATTAATCCAAATTGGTTTAACGTAAGCATTTGCGTTTGCTGGTAGTCAATGAACTGGACTAAATGTTTTCGACGGTGCCATTAGGTGCAATGCCGAAGCACTCGGGTCAACAACTACCATTTCTCAGCAAGCAGCTCGCGGTTTGGGGTACATCGAGGTACATTTTTGATGTTGAGGTCATCGAGTGAGGAAGTTAATTAACATAATAAGACGGTTACATTTAGTAAACAAGTGATGTACAAAATACAGATAATACTGGTTTAGTGTTTTAACAAAATGATAAAAAGGTATTAAGCTATCCCTGTCATAGATATATCAGATAATGCTGTGGTGAACAGTGATTGAATTAAGTGATTTGCGTATGTTTGAACTTGTAATATTCCTTGAATTGTTACAAGTACAAACCAGCGTCAACTTTACCACATCAAACAGTGTTTAGAAACAAATTAATGTAACTGGTCAACAGTTAGGGAGGAAATAAATTTGGTTGGGGATACGGTATATAGCTATATGGTACACATTTTTCTATTGTTACTCCTTGAACTTTCATTCTGTTTTATACAACTAGTACTTCTGAAACACATTCCCTGAAATTTCAAAACTCATTTCGCTATTTGCCTCGTCAATCTAATTTTTTTCACCTCTCAACACCCAAAAAACTTTTTTCATCAACCTTCCCGAATTCTCTTTCCGCAACTTTTTTCTGTACTCGTTCTTTTCCCGGCACTTTCTGTGCCCTCGAACTCATTTTACTGATCACTTTAACTTCAAGTTCACTAGTATATTAAATAACCTCTGTTATATCTCGTTTTCTTTACCGTTTCCCATGCTCTTTCGAACTCCCCTTTCGAAACTCGTTATTTTCTATATTCTTAGTGAAACGACCTGAACACCCAAAATTCTATATACAAAACAAGTCATGAAATCTTATTATATTAAACGCATGCGTATCAATTTGTAACACGTTTATTCGTTTATCATTGTAATCATTCCTTATGTCTGTAATGCGCCAATCATCCTACGGTACTATGACTTCTCTCAGCAATTAGATTATATCGCAATTAAAGCATATTTCAAAATTATTTTCGTATCAATAAAAACTAAATTCACTTTCTTTTATGTATAGAGCAGCGATTTTCGCGCAATTACGAAAACGTTCGGATTCAATTTAGATAGCTGCAAAACCATAATTGCTTTATTTCAATGCCGAATTGTACAGATATGTGTTAACATTTAGCTAGTATTCTTTAGGATTAAAGCAGATATGGATTTACTATAGTCAATTATAGAATCTTCGGTAGTTATAATTGACAAAAATATTACACAGCATGGGGTCTGGTCACATTTACAATTATATCCTCTATATTGTTTATTACATTGCATTCATATAATCATTTTAAAAGAAGTATTGAGAATCACTCCTAATGACAAAATAATCCGTAGGCGCGAACAAAGATTCAGAAATATGATTTATATATATAGTATAATTTTGTGATCTTGCCAAATATTTCAGTTATTATTATACACATCTGTACGCTTATTATCTATAATTTTAATAACAGCTATTTCACGTATACAATCATTGATCAGTTTCAAAAGATCGGTTTCCTTTTCGAAAGGCCCAGATTTTTTTACTAAACAAGATAACAAGCCGGCGCATCAGCTTTTTAGGCCTACCGAAAGGACAGAGAAATCTGCTTTACAACAAAAATCATCAAAGCTATCACACAAAACATCAGGGGGAGAAAGCGAAATAGGCCTAGCACATGCAATCACAGAACTTAACAATGTATACATCGCAGAATGAAGACATAAGGAATGTATTTGTCCACTCTTGGTCACCTAAATTCATTTTTTTGTGTAACAGAAACAGAATAAGAAGTTAATTGTAACCGTTACTTGTACGTGCCCCGTGATGTCAGGGGAGACGATGTTACACAGGTTATCAAAGAAAAAACATGATGTAAAGATTAGTTTAAAAGGCGGCACCGCGTTCAAATTTTAGTGGTAAAAACATAAAATAAAACTTAATCAGTGATTTAGTAAAATCTATAAAATGTTTTACTTAATGAACTATTTACTAGAATTTTACGAAGTACGTATTTCAAATGTGAATGAGTACATTTTTTGAAAAATAAAACAAAACACAAAAACTAAAGTTAGCACGGTTCAAATATAAGATACCTCTAAAGACGGTACCATATGCATGTTTAATTCCTAATAATTGAACTAATATCTCCCTTAATCCATTCCTATTGTAAACCGTTGAACATTCTACTGCTCTCACGAAATACACTTTGTTCAAATGGCGATGTTCAACATGGTGATGTCTATGAGACAAATACTCAGACTTGAAGACGCACCATATGTCAGGACTGTTAGATTGCTGCACATACATGTTTCCTCGTGATGTATCGTGATGCAAGATAAAACAGATAGTACTAAATATACACAACGGTAATGATTAGCAATACAGGCTCACTAGTTGGTAAAGTTTGGCTTGCTGGATCCCTGTCAAGAATGTTTGGCCGTAGATCCCCGCCGGATACCATCTGACAACAATTGTTAAACAATGTTGGACAACCATTTCTCTAATCCATTGTAATGTTGAAACAGGAAAACAGAAATGATACTGGTAGTTTAAAGAATCTGGTTAATTGGCAGTTTAGAAACTTTACGAATTAATGATATACTGTTGTTGTGACCGAATTTAAATGGGTTTTAAAACACCAGATGGCTTCCATAAACCTGAAGACTTCAAGACCTTCAGATTCCAAGGAATATGTAACGGAAACACTGAAATATGTTTGATTGAAATCAAAAGGTTTTCTTTTCACATCATTTAAAATGAAAGGTATTTTAAACACAGATCATTTCGGTCAAGCAAACATGGCCGTATACTGACAGATTAGAAGTAATATACTTATTTTGATTAGTAAACGACTTCATTCATCTGTCAGTTATTCACTCATAGTCAAAGACAACGCTATTTTTTTCTAAAAAATTCATGAATGTATTCAGAAAATATATATCAAGCATCTGTAATATTTGTAAAATAAGTTCGCGAAAATTCGAGTCATCAAGACAATCTGCTTTTATTTCCATAAATGAAACCACTCAGAGAGAAACTAGTTTGCAAAGATGATTGTATAGATACAGAAGAGGCTCCTGGTGTTTCATTCCCCTATCAGATACCGTGGATGCACATCATTTAGGTTCGATGCAATTATCTTAGACCTTGAGACAGATTTGTAAACATCATTTTCAGTGTACTTTCTAACCTGCTCAATGTTTTACAAATTTACCTTTTGTGGATCAAAGTAGTGTTGATGTTTCTACTCTATCTTGATAAATGGACTCGTAGATTGCGGTCAATATCAATTAAGATGACCATAAGATACAGCGAGAAGTCCATTGTCCACTAACGCAGAAATATCGATATGCACCATTTTAATTTTTGTAGTAATGCAAACTCAATTAAATGAAATTACTGTTTATGGTCAGGGGATAGTAGACCGGCGCCATTAACAAAATCACTTCATAGCCAATGACTTAGGGTCAAGTCGGTGTCAACAAAAGTGTTATTTTTGATAAAGAATGAAATTTCCATGAATAAAAAGTATCATGTTTATGATGATTTATTCAACCATTGCCTTAATAAATTAAATATTCGTAACACCTGTATAAAACACGCATAAAATTTAAGTATGCTAAAAGTGTCCCTATTTTGTACAGTAATATCAAGTGACGAATGTCAAAGTTTATAAAGAAGTACAGCAGAAACTAGATTTCTTGATTTTAAAAACTGCGATATAACGATTTTCGAGATAATCTTTTCTTTTCTATTTCAAATATGAAATGCGACTAACGTAAGGTTCGAGGTATGATTTTTCAATGTAGCGTGCAGATTTCCCCAAAAAAGTATTATAAAACAAATGTACTTCTTGCGTAAGAGACAAAGCCGCATCATTAAAGACAAGCACAGTCTAAAGAAAACTGAAAATGTAAAGACTACAACAGATAAAGTGATTTATAACAATCAGTTACAGTAAGTTACAGTAGTGTTTAGTACAATGTTTATGTGGTTATTGCTAACAATGATTTAACATCAAAACAACTACGAGGCCCAGTGCCAGCAAGTTCTTCGAAACTGTGCCAAGTTACAAGTACACCTTTTCAACTTCAATATTTTATCTGATCTGGCTACATCGACAATGTTATGGCTTTAAAAAATTGGCAATGTCTTAACCCAAATTTTAACTGAGCTGAAAGGACTGTATTCTGACGGTTTTCTGCCAGCATATCTTGACAATGTGTCATTCAGGCAGTGTCCAAGATAAGAGTTAGAGAACAAAGTGGATGTCACTCACAGGATCGTGCCATGTTTAGCCGCAATTATACAGCAAATGTACCTTCTGAATGACAAGTGGCTTCAATAATGAGAAATCCCGATACATAATATATCTTTTAAAGTAACTTCTTTTTTGTTTCTCGTTATTAAAATGGCATGCAGGATATAACCGTATATATGACACCACTTGTGGTACATTTATTTGTGTGATAAGCCAAAGAGGTTAAGTGTTCGATCAGTGATGGGGCAAATATTTTGTATAACAATTTACGATGATTCAATATAATAAGTAGTTTTATGCGATGTGTAACATCTAAACCCGTACGTCATACAAATAGCAATACTATTTTCTTTATTTAACGACGTGCCGTTTGCTTAAAAAACATATAAAGGACATAGATATTTACCTAGAGAGATAAAAGGGACTTCAGGTTTTATGACACCGATAAATTTTATGTTAATGTAGACATAAATCAAAACAATTTTAAACTGAAACGAAAATAACGACAAATACTTCATAGGGAAGCTAAATTAAAAATGCCAAAACATAATATTATTACCCTTGTGGTATTGTCAGCAGGGACCTAATATGGTGTAACATTACCACAAATTACTATTATAACGAGAGAGTAACTCTTGTAATTGTAATTTGTGATTACAGAATTAGAAACTCGGTGAAGGGCGTAATTTGTTGTCACAAGGACTAATAAAGCAACAGTTATTGCTGGTAATTATAGACTTATACTCTAACTTATAAATGTTTGTACAGCTGAGCTGAGATGAGTGTTTCAATAAAATTGATAATTGGTGCCATAAAACCATCAGAAAATAGTTCAAGTGTAATAGGTAAACATGCGAACGACCTGAAAAAATCTAGAATTAGGTCATTAGAAGTACTATAAAATTTGCATTATCAAGGAACACCAGCGACGTGAAGAAGCAATACCAAAGCTGCCAGACTAGATGCATGTATGTAAGCATTTAGTAACGTAACATTGACGTAAGACTGTCAACTCGCTTTTTATTTTTTTTATTTCTTATTTGCCTAAAATAGGTAAACATCCTTCTTTCGAATGAAAACAAATACCACGACAATTGTCAACATGTTTTATGATCAGTGTGTAATAATGTTATTACGAAATTTTATCACTTTATTCAGTTCCGCATAACACCGATTGAGCCGAATTGTAGACACGCTGCTTTCATTTCGCCATATAAATCGGGACAAGTTCAATGATACTTGTCATAAATTCAATAAATGACAGTTTAGCCCAGTCTAAGTGTTTACATTCTCCTTTATTCTGCCGACAAGAATCCATGTACATTTTTATTCTTTATGCATGTCATGTATTTACAATGTTAGAGCTGCATCGGCATTTGAAAGTATTTCAATGGACAATATAAATCTTAAGGAAGTTTTAAATGCCGGAGCCAAGATAAAAAAATTGCAGAATATTTTAATAGTATCATTTTTCTTTCTTCCATATTCAGTTCATAATGTCGTCACCGTAACGTTTAGTCTATCACAGCATTGCAAACTATTGTAGTGTTTAAGACTGAAAGAAAGAGTAAACACAGGTTAAAGAGCAGAGGTTATCCCGGTATGTCCGTACAATGGAAACAGTTGTGAGGAAATTATTGTAAAGCTGTCTTGCTGGTGTCGGACGGTCTCAAACCGGACATTACATGCTTCATATAAATACTGATATGTAACGACCTAATAACGGGTTTTATTGCTTTCCGCGGTCATAATGAACTGTTCCTCGACACCACGCGGAATCTTTATATGTTCGTTTATACATTTTGTACCGATTTAATGTATAACATAGGTCGTAAAACATGAGACCTAATATTGCAAAAATATTGTGATATATATAAATGAAGGCAATTACCATTTTGTGAAAAGTGCGTTATCATGTTATTTACGATGACAGGCGTTAACGTCACTGACATCATTATTTGAAATCGGTGTATTACAAGTACGCTAGCTTACGTTTAATGCAGTGAAAAAACACGAATTGCAAAGAGACTTGACGTAAGAATTTTGGTCATTCAAAACAAGTTTTAATTAACGCTGGAAATCTGACTTTAATACATGTATCTGTTTACAGAGACAATTAATTCTTCCCAGAAAACATTGACGTGGAATGCAATGAATCAAATATTGAAACTATTACCAATTAATTAGCATGTGATTCATTGAGCGCAAAATGTCTTGTATGCCCATAAATTCATGATACGTGTGGGCTAAGTACAAGCCCAAAAACAATAGGGCCAACGAACTCAGAACGACTTTTATGGTACTTTATAGATATTAAAAGATCGTCCGATAATAGATAAATAAATTTGATATTCCATATAGTACACCAGGATCAACTATCTGAATGAATCGTCAATTTGAATTTATCAATCATTTACAACTTGAATGATAAAAACTTGATAGTAACAAGCTGGCGTATACTTCCAGTACCGCTTGAAATCTCACCGTATCTCGGTCGGACGAGACTTGAATTGAGGAGACAGATCTTTTTCCATGGTAAGATGGTATCACGCGAAATGAGTAACCTTATACAAAAACAGTAGATAGTGCCCGATTGCCAAACGTATTGTTTGCCTTCGGACGCAAATACAATCTGTGGTCTATAACAAAAGGATTAGGAGTTGAAAATGTACAAACTATCGAAACAATGTGTCTAACTGCATTGTCATTCCTTACACTATAGTAAAGCATCAAATTTCAGCCACATTGATCCAAATTGTACAAATTATTGTAATTTATGACATTGTGTCACGAAATGATGATCAGTTGACGGTTTCAAAATCGGTCGAAAATAGGGAATAGGCAGGAATTTTTTATAATAGTACATGTCTCTGATATAGTCGTCAAAACATAGAAATTCATATATCTTCTGTGAGAGTCATACGTTCATTTTAGTTCCCCACAAATATGACGTTTTATTCAAAATAAGGTATATGAAAAAAAAACTTTAAATGCATCCCCAATGTCCCAGATACATTTTAACTCTTTAATGACACTTATAACAGCAGCCGAACTGCTTTTGGTGCCTCAAAGTAAATTAACTGACTTCTTAGCAAACGATATTGTAACGTTTAACCATATGTTTACCAGAATTATAATTTGTTTACTTATTCTGTAAGCTAACAGTCAAAACAGATTACGACAGAGCCATTATAATAACAAACACTTCATGGAATATATAAGCACTCAAATAACCAACGTAACATTACAGAACTTTTATAATATTTGACGTTTTCAATGAAGAGACTTAAGATGAGCCGTGCCATGAGAAAACCAACATAGTGGCTTTGCGACCATCATGGATCCAGACCAGCCTGCGCATCCGCGCAGCCTGGTCAGGATCCATGCTGTTCGCTAACAGTTTCTCTAATTGCTATAGACGGCTGGTCTGGATCCATGCTGGTCGCAAAGACACTATGTTGGTTTTCTCGTGGCACGGCTCAGATTATACTCTGACTAGACAAACACATTTTTTCATTCACAAAATCGGTACGAATCTTCAGCAAAGAAAACAGATAAACACTTTGAATACTGTCCATTAAAATTATTCATTTATTCCTCATCTCTTCTGACACTTCCTACACTAATTTATCTGACATTGTCTCAATCACGTTTTTAAAAGAGCAATGAATGACAGTATTTCATCCATTATAAAAAGTGTCAGTTTTTACATTGACAGTGTTGACTTGGTACACACTGGAGAGTTCATAGACCTCCATTGCTCTTTCTCCGCTTCAGTCCACCTACAATTCTCAACAAAACACGCCTTTGTCGTATGACACGAGGGAAATTAAAATTTGGTATGGTCACTACAATCAGTCTAATGACAACAAACAGAGGGTTTCGACTTTCCATCCCATTACCTAAAGAACAGACGACATCGATATTGTAATTGCACCAGTATTAGACCAGACCGTCCTAGCAAGCTTACGGTAGATACAGATCAATGCAAGCGTTTGGTCAGATGTAATTAAAGAGCAGGTGTAGCTTTCTGGCAAAGGTAATGTATATGACAAATGTTGGCAATCTCTATTTCCTCTAAATGGATTTAATTTCCTACAATTAACTGCTGCTTACATGTACTGATACCGGACAGTTATAAATACAAACAAAGATAAGAATCACCAGAAGTCGCAGCTGCTGAAGGTTTTTTTTCTTCCCTTTGTCGTCATCAGGCTTTGACAGGATATAATGTGAAAAAAACTGGTTTGCCAATTTAAACGTATTGCTTTTAGGAATTATCTGATTATATTGCACATGCTATGTTAGAATGTTAAACCTAATAGTGGCCTCGCTTTTATACCATATATTGTTTCACCTATTTGTATAATATTATTTTAGACTTGTTCAAAACAATTTCATTTAAATATAACAACCTATAACGTATTTCTGACGTAATATCGCATCCATTGTATGAAAACTACAACAAAGAACTGGTAAGGTACGAATATTTCTCCTCGTCACACGCCCATACGTAAAACAAAAGCACTGATGTATATCGATTCCCAAGACAGCCAAAAAATGCTCAACAATTGTCCTTTTGGTGCCCTTTAGCCTAAAAGAGACAAATTATATCAAATAACATTTATCTTTCTTGTGAATCAAAGAAAATGTTACATTGTATCTTTGTTAACGCTTTCAACAAAATTTAACACCTTTAAGTCGTATTGACAAGATAGAAATCTTTCAAAACGCGTAACCGTTCCATGATATGGACAAGCATAAAATATCAATATAAAAACTATTCAGAAGGAATTTCCGTGGTGTCTGAACCACAGGCTGTTTTAGTTTTAGCATAACTCGACAAATTTGGAAATGACTTGTAAAAATAGCCTGTATCAAAATAATAACGTATGGCCTATTTCAGCTGAATATTTATTAGATGCACTTAACTTTCCTTTAATCTGTTAACCGAATCTTACTCAATTAAAACAAGTTTACATTAACATAATTTTTACAGTTTTTTGCATGTGCTTTTTGTTGAAAGGTAAAGCGTTTGCAAACCGTAACGAGACGAATACTTAATGCACACAATTTGCAATATTGACGACGGAAAGTGTTCCAATAAAACACAATTATAAAACTTGGCACGATAATATTATTTTATTTCTTTGGTGCATTCTATGGCAACTACCCTGGAATAGTTGAGACAGTTGTACAATAAGACTAGCATGTGAAAGAAGACATGTTCACCATGTCAACAGAAAGTTCATTTGAACTGTCTGTTAACCGTGACATCAACCTCAGTAGTTTATTAGATTAAAACGTTAATTTTAAAACCTTTACCTCTTACGAAAGAATTCATTTGAACACCGATTTTCTAAGAGGCCACTGACACGAACACACACACTAAACAAACACAAATTCGAGAACTGCAGAACAGACCTACTCGCATGTCTAAATACCTTATTAGATGAAAAAAGAACTTCCTTAATTAAAAAAAATCTAAGCATGTTATATGTTATGAAGTATGGCATATAGAGTCAAAAGATATTAAGTTTGCAGTTATTCTTAATGTTATCATATATAAAGCATTGAGAGCCGTATTCTTGTGCCCGGTTCCTATACCTTGTATATGATGATTGAAGGCAGCGACTACCGGCCTGGTTTTCTACGGAAACCCGATATGTAAACAATTATTTATTGCCCAAGTTGCTAATTATGTACGCAGTTTCAAAAATACTTTTTTAAAGAACGCACATGGAGCTTAAGCAATTATTTTGATATATTATTACCTAAAATTGAACACACGTACTTAGCGAGTTCTGTACCCTCGGTGTGGGAAAACCTGTTGCATCGAACCAAACAAATAATGACTGTATTTTATACACCGAATTGTCACAATGAAAAGGAAGTTTCAAATTCTCGTAATAAATGTTCGAAAATCTCGTTTTAAGCTTGAATAAAAGTTCAATGAATAATAAACAGTGATTTGCGAAAAGACACGCCCTATTCTCTTAACATCGGTAGGATATTCAATAGTATATTTTGCACATCAAGTTTTTCATTGATGTGTTGAATTACAGCGTTTAACTGAACCACCTAATTTACATCAATTTATATTTCATCTCTTGTTAACTTAGGTCAGGAAACACTGTCAGCTATATGTATTTTGTGTGTTTAATTGTTTTAGTTATCTTTAGTTCAATGCAACTTTCACAAAATTGTGACTAAATACTGATAAGTATTTCACATTCTGTTGGATGAAAGACGTTCCATACAATACTAAAACCCACAATATGCAACTTGCAAACCACATGTGTTCTTAAATTTGCTGATATAAGGAAAGAGTTGAAACCGAACCAGATGATTCAGATAGTTTTGTATTTCAGCAGTTCAGCTTTGTTCAGGAAATTATTGTTCGAGTTTCTTAAATGCGATGTGATTAAGTCGAAATACATTTCTATGAACACACATACAAAGATTTTATGAGAAAGTAGGTCCATGATGTTTGTTCCAAGATAAGGTCTTTTTAATTTTATACTTACGTCAAATCTGGTTTTGTTTGGGGTTGTGGGAGGGCGGGGCATTTATTTTTAAAATGTGAATACAGAGTTGCAGTTGTTAAACATCTTATATTGCAATATACTCACGACATGTTATAAATTATTCTTTTCAGTTTTACACTCTTCAGCTCGGCGTTGTCAGCATGTTTCCTTTCAGTATCTCTATCATCCACCTGTCAGAAACACCCGTTCTGTTCTAAGAATGAATGTTAAAAACAGGGAAAACAACGTTAGAGTTTTGTCTTTTTGCAGGTATAACAGGTGTTTATTTCAAACATGCTCCGGGTTTTCCCTCATCGGCATCAAAGCACCAGAACACACCTAAACGCATGTCTAGTTACGTAGCTGTATCAGTATAGCATTGACCTATTGACGTATGCATGATAAGATGAAGCATGTTTCCAGGCAATTAACATACCCAGCTTTCTGTATATCATACAATAATAGATGCACCTGTATGTTACAATTCATTCATGATTCCTGTAATTATTATGTTAGATGTTGCAATCGGACTTCCGATTAAATTTCCCAGGAAATAATTTGGAACAGGATTTTATTTGTTAATTAACGATCACAGGCAAGCATAGATAATGTTCAAACGAAAGAAAACAACGTGCAGTAGGTAAATGGATGTACATTTGGAAGTAAAACAATGGAACTGATGGAGATTTAATTATAACCTTAGTACATCCCTTTTGAGTTTCGTAATGTGTTTTAAATTTCTTTGTTCTTCTTTTTAAGATATGAATACGCTTCACTGCGGGAGATTTTATATATGTGGTGATACAATGTATGTATGCTGTTTGCATATGCTGTGCCATTCAAATGTATGTAGCAGGGCAATCCAATGCCAGAATAACCCAGATACCTCTTTTTTCATTTTACACAATTTATATAATAATTAGACATTCTAAATTTAAACATGTGTTGCACACATATCTCTGTATCCCACGTATGAATTTAAGGTAATGTCAATGTCATAGTAACTGTGATGCCCCAGTTTCATTGAAGTGTTTACTACCCCTATGTTGTTGTATCTGGGTTATTCCAGTGTGACAGGGAGATGAGTTTGCGCTAACCCTCAACACCGGTTATTATGATCTGTGCTCTGATATCATCAAAATATTCTTTCACACAAATTATACCTTAATGCTACTGAAAAGAAAAACCTTCCATTCACTCTAGTAAACAAGTCATTTTTACATTAAAATTCAGATATTGAATTTCACGGTGTATAATGTTGAATTGAAGGATCCAGTTACGTTCAAATGACTTTCATTTAAATTTCCACTTCATCTCTCGCCAACGTTTCTCCTATGATCACAGGCCAGCCGGAAAACACGTATTGTAGTGACTCTTTGCAAGGTATTATATTTTCCGCTCCACTGCTACATCTGAAGATGGTGAAGCTGATTTAATACAGCCCCTGTCTTTTGAGATAGACAAGTAGAAGATGTGACTGTACAGGTCGGAAATTAAATATGATGCTACGTGTTGTTTTTTTTTTATCATCGACAGTCAGGTGACCTCGGAATGGCGTTCGTTTTATGACGACCTAACTGGCGCATGGACCAAAACTATATCATTAACAGATTACCCAATATCATGATACGAACGACATCGGTCTTTGCTTTTTTCTACATTTCCGCAACGGTGTCCTCTCTAATAACACTTTATTGATAATTTAACGAGAGTAACTTCCATGATTGATGTTCTAACGAACAAGCATGCATTATTAATATCAGTGTTTTATCTTGACACACTTTGTAAATATTTACTGTTCCGTTTAGATTTCAAGAAGGAAATATATTTTGACATCATGTTGTACTTTGTTATAAGTCTTGGTTTTTAAATGTATATTCAGAGAAGGTTACCCTGTCACTCCATGCAGTATATTGCTGTCCATAGTTTTAGCCATTTTGCAATTAACAACATGGAAAGGGGCTTTTAATTCCTTGAATCCTCAAGAACAGAGACTAACATAACAAATAGTGACGTTGTTCTGGCAAAGAATGAAGAACAATGTCCTAGACTATAAAAACAACATATGGTATGTGACTGAAATGTTTACATAGTTGTGGTCGAGTGTTTATATTGTGGGCTACTTCATTGCTTTTGTGCTATAACTGTGCTATAAAAGTGGCAAAAGCCTTCGGGTTTTGATCTGACTTTAATTACTGTAAAGTCATCACATAAAGGAATTAAGAAATGGACATAACCGCATTAAGGCGAATTGGTTTAGATACAACCACAAAGTCAAGACGGGACCGTTATTGAATTCAAACCGATATAATGTCTATCGGCCCCAAAGGCGGAATATTATAGAGGTTACAACTCTTGATTACATACGTCACGTCGTGCAATCTATCGGACGTTGCCCACAGAATGCGTGTTAGTCATTTTATCAAATGTGTGCCGTACAGGACCATTTAAAACTACGTGAATGAACGCATAAACCAGTATGTAGATATAACATCTGAACTGTGGTTTCAATCCTTTCCATTCTGACACTGAATTTAAAGATGCATGGAGTCCATCGCCCATATATGTTATACCCTTTTATAAATAAGGCGTTAACAGAAATGTATGCTACAGACTGTAAGCTTTATTATGCCTTTAAAAGTCGCGGTAACTGTGGCGACCGGGAGACTCTGGAGTTTGGGGTGGGTGGAGGTGGTGGGGGCATGCTATCCCTACGTGACATTTTGTGCGGAACATATTTTATCACTGAGTGCGAAGGAACGGTAGAGACATGCTATCATCATGACATGACCCAAGGAATGAACTACACTGGTACATAACCAAAGTGTCTAGATATGAGATATAATAATAAACGACTTTAGAGAAAAACAGGGCAACGTAACATTAACATCGTTTGACGTAATAGCTACCGAAACCTATAATACCTGGCAGCGACATGTATCTTGTGGTATAACCTGTAACTGCCATGGATATATGTATATTGGTTTTGACATTAAAACATTCGATAAAAATGTTATATATTTTTGGTTTTGAATTAAACATTTTTAAAGCCACAAGCAATGTTACATATATTATTCAATTTGATAAAGAAAATGACTGAAATTTTGTTTCGGGCGATAAAGCGTAACCTTATACCTATTTTAGTTTATTTGAGAATATATTGACTTTTTAAAACCACTGTAAACATAACGATGAATTGTTTTTTGAAACGATTTTGTCACTGTCGTATTCTAACAATAATCGCGTTTGGCGATCTTGTTTCTTCCTAATTAAATTTAGATCAGTTAGAACCTATTCCAATTTGCTTGTTAAGTTGTACTTGCAGATCAGATAAATCTAGATACGCTGGAGTAACATTTGAAGTGGTTTTCAGTGACTCCATTGCTTTACTTGACATTAAAATATATTTTGATTGGTGTGTATTTTATAATTAGGTAGATCGTACGTCTTTTATTGATACCGAACTTAAAGAAGCACCCACAAAGTCACTTCATATAATTTTAGTATTAACCAAGTTTGTGCAAGTGTAATGGGTATTAAAAATATTTGTTTCTTCATTGGGTAAAATGTTATCAAAATCCAAGGCAAATTTCAGTTTTGCACATGCACTTAAGGTAAAAACAACTATTTGCATTACAGCCAAATTCAGTTACGTTTGTATATCAATCATTCATATAGCATATTAGTTGTAAAAAAATAGATTCAAGAAATTTAAACTTTTAAAGGGGGAAAAGACCTTTTCTTAATAACAGAAAACTTTGAACTATATGTTAAATTGTCTGTAAAGAAGTAACTTGGCGCTAGCGTCCCCCTTCCATCCAGTGTTTGATGATGTTTGCTTTTTCCCTACTATAGAAGAAAAGGCTTAGTCCAAATCAGCATCATTACAATTCGAACAGACAAAAACATCAGGCGGTACACATACTTATAGATAAATTATAAATGAACAGAAAAGAAATTAAATATTTTGACAGGAATGAAAAATGAAGGAAAGAATTCATGCAGAAATCGTGTCTATCCATACATTGCAGATCAATTCTGACCTGAAAGGCAACCTGGGGTGTCCGTTTGTCAACGTGTTAACGGCAGCCTAGTGCGAGAACATATGAACAAATCGAAGGACGCGGAAAAGTTGAAAAACCACATGCAGTGCGCATGAATACAATGTTGTTCTCCTCTGATCCCCTAGTCACCGGGTCTGCCGCCTTACCATAGCTCCGCCGGTGTTCTTATTTACATAAACTGCTGAATAATGTTAACATACGTATCTTTTTTGTGAGTCATGAGTAATGAACGTACATGATCTATCCACGTGGAATTAACTTCATCTTGACGTTTGATCTTTAAACAAATCACGATAAATGTTTTCACGTTCTTATCGTCAAGCTATTTTCAGCGCTCAGAACTTGAAAAATAAAAACAGTTTAATTTCAGTTACTGCGTTTTCATGTTACATTAATTCGGTCAACCATAGCCTACTAAAATTGACATTTTTGCAGCATTCTACTGTACAATCATGGCAGACATTGTATTAAACTGGATTTGCTGACTTTCATTCTCGTTCCGAATTTTAGATGTTTGATCAGTTGAGCTCATATTTATAAGAACTGAGCCTTGAATACAACATGCGTATCCTACTACTCTCTCATGTGAATCATTTATTCAAAATGGCGTCCATTTAAGAGCGGGAAATATGTTTCCCCGCCCCTAGCTATACATTAACCTACATTACTATGTTTTCGTAAATATAACGCGTGAATAAATCCTGATTTATACATTTTGTCGTACATTTAACGAATTCTAGTTATATATACCATGTCACCAACGTTATGTTAATGGCGGATGACACTCGTCCATCATAGACGCTTGATTAATTTCCAATCATCTTACCTACAGCGATTTTCTCATGGTACACATGTATATTTGGCGACATTAGCGTTCTTTTTATATGCATTTTAAACCAAATAGTGGGCAATTTATATTGTTTTTCTCTTTAAAGCTATGACTGTTAACAGAAGAATTTAGGTATGGTTGTGTATAATTACAGTACTCAGTTACGCCCAGGCTACCACCGGACGTCCTTGCGTTCGGAAACGGACAGTTTCTAAGAAATGGAACACCTTTCGAAATGACGACATCATCATCTATCGCGTGTTAATCCGATTACACAGGTGCATGCAGGTCTAATACCGATCCACTTGAACACTGATTAGATCATATCAAGTGTTCGTCCTTGTGTTTCAAAAACCTGTATTTTTTCCCGAATTTGTGGAAAGTTATAGGTTTTCAAAACACATTTAAATGTTTTGTTGTCATATCGAATTGCGTTTATACGAAGTTCACCAAGTTAAGCAAATTGGTGTTAACTTTAATGTTCAGTATAGTAAATCTTGAAAACTACGTGTCAAGTAAAGTCGTTAATTTTGAATAAAACATCCAAAACGTCGGTTTATTTTTACAGTGAAATACCTTTAACGGTTTCGAAACATTTACCATGTCCGTGCTTTTTTAATTTCTTAATTATTAAGGTAAGTGACATATGATACAAATACTCTTTATGACAGGTAACCTACACAGTTTTGAAGCTTTGGTCCAGTCTTCAACCCGGCGCTTTTATAGTTATAAAATTTTTGTTTGTTATCCCGTGGGTAACTCCGTTTATTATTCTCGTTACTGGTATAACAGGGGTCGGCCAGGCATTCATCTGTTAATCTTACAGTTCCATAATAATTTAAGACTTTTTATATAGATAATAGCATCAAATATATGCATACAGATATACACACATGAACATAGTATATTGTTAACGACTTGTGTTGTATTATCTGGATTTTAGGTTTTTGCCAATGATTAAAAGACACGTTTATTCCTGGAATAAACTAACAACAAGTATTTGTTCAAGGAATATCTTTTCTTCTCATTCATAAATTCAGTTATTATTACTTGGACATATATTGACACATAGCAATCAAACCTGTCCTCAACGGATTATACATAGTATTTAGTGGGCGTCCAGTAGTGCTGCTTAATTACCATATATAAATATATGTCCAACATTTCTCATACGCGATCACTATGCATTATATTACTTTGTGTTGAAATTGTGGCTTTCAAAACCCCACTTATTTCCAGACTACTCAGTATACATAACTAGAATCTCCAAATTGTCATTATTATGTTCGAGAAACTATCAGTTACCAGAGTCTACGAAACATTTATGTCTAAAAAATGTCAAACGCTTTAATATTCCTCTGACCAATTCTGAAGCTAATATTTTGAGCCCTTACGTTTTGTCTTATACAAATGTTTACTTTATTAGTAAACGTTTTGGTAAAGATCTATATCTGCAGTCACTTTTTTAAAACGAACTGAATGTAAAGTTGTGTCAGTTAAAATCAAATAAAATTTAAAAAATATGTTTCATTAGATATAGTCACGTACATCTATTTTCATGTTAAATCTGTTTTTATAAAGTGCCCTAAACTGTTCTAACTACAGAGGTGTCAAATATGGCCATATACTTTGTAACAATGTCATGGTCAAGCAGGGGGTCGATCGATCCTCTATTTAGCCGTATCAGGACATTCATGTGTCCACTTAAGTGTAGTTTTTATTAGATTATTTACAAATTACATCGATTTTCTATAACAATTGTCAACGCCACTTTATATTGCAGCAAATAATTTGTAAATCTAAATCATCCAGGGCAGTTGGAGTTTCTACTCGGACCCCGCTGGGCCATACTGACGAAACCCACAAATATTATCACTGGTTCAATGGATTTTCACTATCTTTATTATCTGTAGATACCGCGAGTAGATAATATAGTCCCCGCGGAAGGTTACAACAATAGGATGACATACGCCGGAACCGCAGAGTAAATATTTTACTGGTATTGGAAATACGAACTAGCGTGACCATTTCAACCGACATTTTAGTTTGAATGCCAGTGGTTCCATAAAACATGTAAAGAATGACAGGGACGATGATAATTAGCCTAATTATGACAGATGTGTGCTTACAAATTGGCCTTAATTTCCCTGTTTAACCAGATATATATTTTCGTACATTGAAGAAATACAATTGTGTAAATTGTCTCTACTTAGATAGTTCTTCCTAAAATATTTTCTGTCAGATGCTAGAGATCTCTTTCATTGAAGCAATTTGTTCATTAACAAGTCTGGCATTGAAATATTGTACGTATTTGAAAAAGTAAGATGAATATATTCTCCAAATTCTTTCTCCATGCGTAAGTACGATTATATCCTGGTATACCTGGCTTCTTTCATTATTAAAAAATTAAAAATGCGACATTTTTGCAGACTGTTTGAATAAAAAGTCAAATGTCATGTTTTGTAAAGGATTCAAGTAGAGTTTGAGGACAGAGGGATTATGTCCCAATGAAAAGTGCATCATACTGATTTCTTCAATGATATCTTCGTAAAATAATTTAGATTCCATAAACTGCTGTAAATGTTTGTCGGGTTTTGACACTTCAGTGCTATTTTCATGAATGACTTTAACAAAGGGAAAACGTAAGCGGCTTTTGCGAGAGGTAATGCCGTCAAGTGTTAAGTGACTTTAAGCCTATTAAACCTCGGCCTCTTTGTGGGAAAAGAGAGGCAACATATATGAGATCTGATTCACAGTACAAAAGTCGGTTTCAATATTAAAACTGATATGTACTTTTTACCAAGATATTGAACTGCAAAATGATTTTGTCTCGTTCACTGTATCTTAAAAAAGTTCCATCTACACGATTATTTCGCAGTAACCGTGAGGCCTAGCCCTAGAAAATACGCATTCGAATACGTGCGATATATCCTGCGATATTATACATAGTAAAGTGTCTAGTAACAGGCCAATGTTCAGCGCATGTCAAAAGAATACATAACTGAGTATCACAGCATCCTGGAATGATTTTCTTGTTCTCAATAATGGAACTACAAAAATGCTAGTTTCACATGCTCGCACAGAGAAGCATGCTGTCATGTCTTTTCACTTGGTGACCGGTGAAACAGCATTCTTTTGATGTTTGTTACTAAGATTATACCATCATCCCAAACCTGAGAGGTGGTGGCCTTTTTTATGATAACACTGGGATTAGCATTAATATTCTCTTTATATGTACATGCCGAGTTCAACCATTTATTTTACTTATCTTTGAAGGGAGTGAAATATATGCTAAGTTTCAACCTATTTTATCTTAGGTGCAGCTCCGACATGACAGTCGTGCGACATGTCTCAGTACCGTTCCATATTAAAGTTGTTTGTCTTTGCATTAAGGATAGACGATTAAACAGTAATATTGTTTAAAACCTTTGTCGATAGTAGGTCAATTCTGCAGTTTACACTTGCAAACCTGTCCGATTATGTTATCTTAAAGGGCTTGGATAAGAGGGATTTAAGCATTTGAACAGAGATCGAGGGTAACTTGAAATAATCTAGGGCAGCTTTGTACTGCATGTACCTTGTCATCGACAAGATATGAGACATGTAACCTAGGTATAGCTCCCAAATCTTTTAACATCTATTCTGAATATTAAAAGGATACTTCAATGCTTTTGTTAAGCCATTATTATTTGATTTTTACAGCTGCAACTCAAAATGTGATATTGAGTCTTGCAAAATGTATGGTAAACTTTTATATATATTTCGTTTTCATGTCGTGTTGTTCGGGCGCCAAGGTCACTGGTACTATAGTAAATGTTGAGTTGATGTGAGAAAAACTAGTGTAAACAAATGGCCAATCGTCGAGGGAATGCTTTACAAAATCTATGAATGCAAACATGATTATCGCTCCAGTACTATAAATGTTTTCACAACGAAGAGACCGTTTCCTGTCGTTTTCCATTCAAGATACCAGTGACGTCATTACTGAAGCGTAAATTGGCCCGAAATCTACATGTTTATTGACAGGTACACTTTAATAGAGAAAATTTACACGAAATTACTGAGCTAATCTCGAAAAGTAAACAAAAATGGGTACAAATGAAAACAATGATCGATATATTTATAAATATAAAATTTCCTGTGAAGTTTGATAGTGGAGTTATTGTTAATGTGATATCAATGTTTACTGATACGGATATAGAAAATGAAACGCAGATAACCGATTAGTTCAAAGACAAATTGATACATATTAAATGACTGTCCTCTCGATTTGGATTATTAGATTGCTAAGTCAAGACTGAACTTTAATAAGGGCATGCATTGTGAGATAGCAGCTACAGGAACACCTCTTGGTGCCAAACTGTTTGTTTTATATATTAAGGGTACTATATACACAAATAGCATAAATAATTACTAGTTTGCACGAGAGTTAAAGGCACTATACTCATTCTGGCAGAAAACAAAACAACATAAAAACTATCTCAGGTCCCTATCGTAAATTGTCATATGTTCCATGTGTCGTCATAACCAAACTTTTAAATACCTCCGATTATAAAATGTTTGTTTTATATCAGCCACACATACTCCCAGGTATGTCAAGAAACCTTGCAAGTACCGTGTCAGTTTGACCGGAATGTTAATGTGCCTGTCAATGAAATGTGATAGCCAGGCAATGAATGCTAGGGACTCACCGTTCAACAGAATGAATAACTTAACACAGATGACAAATGACAAAGAACAAATACACTTATCCATCTTGACTTGATATGTACAGGAAGAGGCGGTAGAACTACAGTTATTACAGAATGACATCTTACCGCGTGAGAATTACTTTAAAAATAAAGTAACTCTTTGCAAAAGTCACGGCGTTACAACTTTTATGCACGCAACAGTTTGAGTTTGCTTAAGAGTGTAAGCTGGTATTATAAGTTCGTATTTTTATCGCAAATATTTGCATAGAGTATCTGTACAAACTGTAATAGATAAATTTGTCAACTCTGAAGTATACATAAAAGTTTAACCAGAACAATTATGTCCTTCAAAGATTGTTCTGTTCCGTTATCCATTGTATAACAAGATTTCTGTGTTTGCCTTTATTTACTGAAATAGTTTTGAAAATTGTAAACTTCTAACCTCCAAATGCAAACACAAAAAGTACAAACATTAAACAAACCATCGTATTTAGAAGCAGAAATATTGTAACAAATGTCTTCTTAAAGATATCAAATAAAGATTCAATTTCCGAAAACCTTCCTGTAGTAAGTGCCTTATTGCTTTTGGTCTTTAGCACGACTTTTCCTTGACTTTAAAGCTGCAATTCAAGCGATACTTAAAAGACTTGTTAATATCTGAACTAAATTTGTCTATATTTTATTGTCGTTATGTCAATACAATATTGCCAACTTCAGGAAATTAGTTTTCTATTAAAAATCAATGTATCTGAACAGTACGGACACGGTTATGCCATTACTTTTCCGTCGGAGTACGACCTGCATATTTTCCATTGACGTTTTCTTAATGACCAGAGTATATTCATATTAACAGGTGTAGAAGACATTGCATATACTAATTACAGCGTAATGAGAACAGACACATCCTCGTGTTATTCGTCATTATAAATTGTATGTATAGCTACCAAGTACGAGAACAGAGACAGATTACATTAAGCGCATGCAAAATATGCACAATTTATATACGTTTTGTAAGCCTTAATGACAAATACCAACTTGAAATCCTTATCCGGACTAATCTGAAGCAGCTAGTCGCTCTGTTTAGTATTATAAACTGTCCAAACATTTTCGAACATGTCGATGATGCTTCTTATGTTTTGGGTAATACTTGTAAGCTTTTACCGGAATTTGTTCTGTGCCGTTTAGAGAGTAGTTATTCCACTGATATTATAAAAATATGTGGCGGCATATCTATAAAGTTCAAACAAAAATGCTAATGCCTTGCGGGAGAAGCATTGCTGTTGACAACTGCACGGCAAAGTGAATACCAAATGTGTCAAATACGATGTTAAATGTGGGGTCAACAGAGGACGGACCAGCTGTCCTGTGCGAGGCAATATGATATATGACCAGACCCGAGGGTACGGTGTTATGTATCGCCGGCGTGTGTAAGATCAACTACCTGTCAGAATTACATGTGTATTCATTTGTTCATCATGACTCGAACTGAGTCATAACTAAAACTTGGAAGTAAGGCCCTGACTCTCTAGAGTACGATACATGCCAGGCAAATCTATAGAAAACTTTTTTACCTTAATAAGGTTTTTATAAGCAGTATTTACATTAGTTTGTTGCTATACTGGGTGTCTAATAGAGTGGAAACTTTGTTCCATCTGAGAATGCCACTGTATAAATAAAGGATAGACTTTCTACTGAAGTACGCTTACTAGTGGAGTGTAGCGGGTCGGAATTATATTTTGGCTTGAGGAAAAATATAACTGAATTGTTACTACTGTTTCTAAGATAATATCAAAACACTAAGGCTTATTACAAAGGATAGGTTTATTTTTCTCAATTTTGGTTTATTTCCAAAGTTATTTAGCTGGAGGTAAATTCTAGCGTTATGAAGCGGTCAATTCCGAGTTGATACGAATTAATGATATCTACAAAAGGGATGTTTTGTTTGCTTTCAAAATATCTCATTTATAGTAAAACGTGTATAACCGTTCGCCCTCGGTGGAATATTTTATTACCAGTATACGTTGTGTACGTAAATATATGAAAAAAAGGCGAGAGTTTATGATAATGGATTGATATATTGATACAAATCGAGCGTCTGAGTTTTATGCTCTAACATTTCGCTTTTCACCGGCAATAACCCCAGTTATCAAGCAAGTGTTCATACAACGCCTCAGCAACATCGACCTTTTTGAACTCGGCTTCTGAAGATAAATAACTTCTCATTTTGATAAAAATTTAACATTAAACGTAAGGTATGAACACCTGAAGCATGCAATTTCAATAAGCATGTATTTACTATAAACGTGAAATAACGCAGACAAAAGAAACGCATTCGAAATTGGGCGAAGATAATTATTTGCAACACGGTACTGACATATGCAATAAAACCTGTACAATGATCATTTTTTATCAAAAAGACGATCTAGATTATTATTATAATTAGCTTCGGTATGTATTAACATAAATGCAAAAGTGAAAAAAAACACGACAATTTTCTTAACTTTACGGGCGCTAACTACCGCTAAGTGACTGTTTTGCCAAGAGATATGAAAGTATAATTATACAAATTCTATTTTGGAAGTACCGCTGTACAAAGTGTCAAACAGCTGTATCTTTTTACTATACGTCTGTAAGATTTAAGATAATTTTGCATTAAGTTTTATTTCCTTATGAGTTTGTTGGCAGTTGTGCACCTTGTTACTGACCCAATGCAGTACATGACACAGCTAAATGCAAATGATTGTGTAAAATTGTCAAGTAATTTTGACACAGCCTTCTCCAAATCCTATTACGTATCTATTTTCACCCTAAAAACTGTCGAAAGGCTATATTCTTGCAGCCAGCTTGCACATTTCATAAGGATTTTTTTTATAAGTTTGAGACCTTTATTTGTTAGTTTATTTATGAGGGTATATCCTTACAGGTTGAGATGTGATAAGTAACATTAAGATCTATGATAAGTAAAAAGGACGCCACATTAAACAAAATTATTCACTGTGTGACACAATAAATTGTAAACCAATAGTCTGTGATCGCAAGTTTTTTTGCTATTATGCAAGTTAATTAGTTGGCAGTCGTAACATTACTCCATCGAATCTGTCTTAGAGCGGAACTGTGTCTAAGTTATGACAATCGGAAGATGCTTGAAATAAAACTTGATTCCATGCTCACAAAAATATAAAAGACTAGTATTAAATTCCAGGATGAGATACAGACATGTCATTGTACTTAATGCTGTAAATTTTGAATGAAACGTTTGACTAATGTTACAGTACAATAATTAATTGTATCTAAAAAGTTCGCCATAAATCATCGTTCATCGTGTTTTTGTTGTCGTAAAAAAGACCAATGTGTAATAAGTTACAAGTGTACCCTAAAGTAATACACCTTTGTAACAACCTCTAGAAAAAACTCCTATTTAAAACAAATATTTTAACATGTCTTGGATGTTATAGGCACTATTAAATGTGTCCAAAATGTACCTTTTATCAGATACGTGTAACAGTTGTATTAAATACAGTGAACACAGCAACTACTGTAATACATAAAAACAAACATAGCTGAGACCTCGCTCAATGACTTGCTCACTGGAAGATGGATTTCTGAGTAAAAGCGTAAGAACATCAAATCTGAAGTTTTTGCAAGAACTGAAACCTTTTCCAAGCAGTTAAGATTGCCAGCGGGGCTTACACCATCTATGTGCACGTGTTGTGTGCCTGATATGATAAAAACTAAGGACATTACAACAGTAACACTCACCTCTGGACTCCAGAGACACTGACCAGCTGTAGAATTTCGAGGTTTACTTCTCCATCTTTTCGGCAGTATTCGATGATGGGCAGAAGGCGATTTCGACTTTTGCATAGCTGGAGTAGAATGAAGAAATGAATGTGATAAAAATCCAAAATCGTCACCGTCCACGTCACTAACGTCAGAATCCAGTTCATTCTCATTGTCTTCGTTAAACAGTCTCAGTTCTCCCAAAGACTTGCTACGTTTTCGTAATTTTCCCGGATTTTGTACTTTCCCTGAGTTTAAGATAGGTTCGGTATTAACACTATTTGATTCACTAGAACTAAGGTCATTTCTAATACCTACATACCCGCTATGAATTGAAATTTTGTCTTCCGAGGAAGATTTGACATTGTTTTGTTTCTGTTTAAAGGCCTCGCCAATGTTTTCATAAATTCGTTTTAAGCTTCGTTTGGCCCAGGGGATAGATTTCCCGTCTACATCAACAGAATCAAGATCTGTCTCGTTAACTGAAACACTTCTGAGTGGTCCGCGAAACTTCCTGTGAGGTAGGGTTCTTGAACTGCCACCATGTTCTGCAATTTCGTCATTATTAACTTTAGGTGAATACAGTGAATTATGCTTTAAGTCAATCATTGACGAATGGTGTGTTAAAGGGTGATTTCTGAACGATCGTGGGAACACATAGCTCCGATCTAAAGTCACATATTCTTCTTCTTGCTCGGAACTGTCAAAATTGGAACTGGCCGTCGTTAGACTGTCGTCATCGTAGCTTGTGGCAAACCTATTCCGGTCACTGCCGTTAGACAGTCTGTCGCCACTACTAAGTCTATCATTACTTAGCCTATCAACACTGCTAGGTCTGTCCATGCTTCCCAGAGAGATAGGCGGCGAGTCGCGAGATTTCGACAACACCGAATCCCTACGAACAAATATATTATCCCTGACCTTCCCGGACATTGGAAACGTATTTAACATCCCATTTTGCCCAGGCGAGCCTTTGTGCGCTTCTGGTGAGGTCTGATGAATTTGCCAGATGCAACCATTCCATGACTGGCTTAAAGTGAGATTGTCAAGGGTTGGTCCTTCTATTTTTTGTTCTCCGTTTACAAGCAGTGGTCCGCGACCACCGTGCAATTCTCTTTCTCCGTTCACTAACATGGTTCCGCGATGGTCATGTATTTCACGCTCTCCGTTCACAAGATGAGGTCTGAGGCCCCTGTGGCCAGCCCGGGGGTCGGGGCAACGAGGCCTATCGCCGTGAACTGTCATATCTGACATCGGCGCTTCACTGAGAGAAATACGACCACATACATTGATTGCATTAGATGTATATTCCAAACTTCAGCTCGGGTAAATAAATTGAAACCCCTTAAAAACAGCCACTACAGTCGTTACTGTTTTGGATTCTCTATTTCTGGTTTTGTTATGGTTTCGCTGAGTTAATTTTCACACACTTTTTATACATAATATTATTATTCGAGTTTTCAGCTTTTATCTCCCTGTTATTTATACCTTAACAATGCAGTTTATCACAATATAGCGATTAATTTATTGTATATAACTCCAAAAGATGATACAGTATTTAAATTCTTCAGTTAAAACCACCGATATATTTCCGGTTATCTTTACAAATAATCCTTTGGGTATTTTAAACCGTCAAAAAATGAATATATTGAAATTTATCCGTGTACAATTTTTCACTGGATTAAAGCATTTAATTCTTCACGAGATAATCCTTTTCTCTGCCATGTAAGACACGTTTGAACTGCCCAAATAAGCTAATACAGTAAACTAGCATGAAAAGCTATTAAACCACTGCAATACACATTTAGTAGTTTCGACCGAGTTTCGGCTATCCATAAATTCGCGACACGAGTGGTTGACAAAGTGACAGTGGGCGGGCTTTTGACAGTCACGTGAGACGTAGTATTTATACGCCGTGGGCTATATTTATTTTAGTATGGTACGTTTTTTTAGGTCAACTGCATTCTTCTGATAAAAAACAGTTTTTATATGCAGAAGTAGTAAATAATTATTTTCCTGCTTTTTATAAATAAATGACTACAAGGTATGGTTTAAAAAGAAGAAGGGTTCATTTATACTGCCAGGCTATCTAAACATACCAAAAAATCGAATCGACTTTATTTATGTATAATTTTATTATCTATAGTTATCTATTAAAATGTAACTCCGACAAGAGATGGAAAATAATTCTTCTTATCTATAAATTTCACGCTCCAGATTTTTTTGATTTTTTAAAAAAATCTTTGTTTGTGTATCTATACTCTTTGTACGTTTACCTATTTACCTAAACCCTTTTCCGCAAATACTATACACTTTGATGTAGGGCTTCTTGATAAACATTATTAAGATTACAGAAAAAAGTAGCATTTAATATAAAATGTATATTGTGATTATTTAAGAACATTGTTAGCCATTTCTGTAATGTTTATTTTATAACCCTGTAAATGTATATTTTTACTTATTGAACTTATAATGAGATTTCATCTTAATGGAAAATCTTAATTTAAACAATTACTCTTCTTGACTCGAGGCATATTAATTCTAGTCTGAATATGGGTCGTTGACATCAATACAGACATGGCCGTAGGAGTTACATCCCTTTAAAACAAACCCGTCTGGGCTTCTCGTTAACTACTCCCGGCTGATGAAAAATTGTTTGATCTGTCAGGAATTTATAGTACAATTCTGCTCTCTATTACAAGAATGCTGGTCTAATTATTAATAGATCGAAGAGGAATTCCCCGAATTCCAGCCAATCAGCTTCATTAGAGAAGTGCGCGCGAATTACGTAAACACAGACTGGGTCAACGAACATATATCAGAAACTTGTACAAACTTTCTGACATTCATACCTCTACATCTGTTCGGTTATTTTTAGTTTTATTATGATTAGCAGAAGAGTAACAACAGTTCAATATACTACAATCTACAATAAGATCTATGTCAGTTTTGTTGGACAGAGAACAAGCAGAAAACTAGACTAACAACGCTTGTTGCGATCAAGTCATCTACACTAGTTTCTGTCGTCTTTAGATAGGCTCTTTTTAAATATAACAGAAATACTTTACAACTAATGCAAGTCAATCTGAAATCTTTGTGTGACTACAAACCAACATCGTCTAGTTTTTATTTGGCCACGAGATGTTCGTGCTGCGACTACTATTTTGATTAATAAAATAAAATTGAAATGAACACCAGCATTAATCATTGTTGATATAAAGTTAAGTGTTATAATCATGTATTTCATTTATAGTTGGCAATATTTAGACGACTTATAAAATATATTAGTATGGGAAGCAGAATGATTTATATGTACACTTTCATTTTTCAAATATGCGTAATTTTCACCAAGTCAGAATCGAGACATTGTCAATCCATCATCAAGAGCCCTAGTTTCGAAATCAGCAAATAGTGTTCAGGTTACAGAACACAATCGTTTCACCTGAGGTGAGTAGAGAAGTACGCGTACGTGCGCGCTTCTGTTTGAAGTGCATTGTAAGTGTATTTTGACATTTTGCTGGAATGAATTAACGAAGAAAATTGTATTCGGCGAAGTAATGTTGTCGTCTTGTAAGATTTAAGATTACTCTTCTAAATAATAGAAAGATTTAAAACATAAAATCATGGGTCTAGCTTTTCAACATTGTACATATTATATAGAATATACTGGGATATGATTGTGTTTAGGCCTAACATGGTTACTATACAGAAGAACCAACGTGGTTCAAGATTTTTTTTTGCACAAACACTCAACTGTTTAAAGTATGTACAAACACTCTTTACTTCACGTATCAAATGGCCCTTATGACGAAAGTAACATTTTAGCTGTAAAAAAATACACAAAACTCATAACTTATTTGAATTCCAACTGAAATAAGGTCGATTTATGCTTTCAATAATTTGAAGGTTTTATACCTGTTTTCAGGACTATGATACTTTAAGCATGCTGAGTCATGTTATTTTTGAAGGTTCCTATATATCTTGTTACTTCTTGTTGAAATGATAACCGACATTTGCTAATTATGAGAGATGTTTTGGAAAGCAATATTTTGACAGAATGTTGCTTAGACGAGAAAGAAAAGTGCTTGTGTTCGAAACAGAAGCTTGAAATTTGACTGTTTTTAAACTTTTTTGACACAACTGGGTCAGTATAACAATAGTTATTTAGAACAGGCAATAATTGCCAAGCAGTAAACCGCATTCCAAATGTTGCTAAAGAAACAATAAATCAACACTTAATGATGAACAGCTTATATAAAACACACAAAGGCATCACTTTGCATGTGCCTCTTCCGGGAAGTTTCACAACAACAAAAAATGCACCGTGCATTTATGAGTAGTAAATATTGCAATTCTGTAGTTTGTTATGTGTAAGTGTGGCTAAACCATAGTTTATATGTGGTATAACCAAATATATGCAGAACATATTGTAAAACCCGAATATATCGACCAGGTATTATTAGTTACACTGCTTGTTGGTGACAAGATACGGGATATACGCTGTCGAGGAAATCCATATCGCCCTCGCCTGATATGGATTTCCTCGACAGCGTATATCCCGTATCCTGTAACCAGCAAGCAGTGTAACGATTTTATCTTGCTGACTACCCTTTACTTACATACTATAATCTAATATTTTGTAAATTATACTAGCAGGATATGGAATATATCCTGTCTCCACGTGACATCTATTGACCAATAGAAATGCAAGAAACTTGTAGGAGGCAAGATAAATGGAAATGCTAAGTGTTGTCCTTATTTGTATGTTATCTTTATTCAAGCGTTAAAAGACAAGCACTTTTCGATCTTCATTAAAAATTTTACTAAAATCTGTATAGAAGGAATTATTACATTTATTTTTAGTGTAATAAAGTGACATCTTTTACCAATGCAATGGAAATTTTATAAAACTTAATATTACGTTTGGCTGCATTAGAAGCTGTGTATATATCCATTCAGATTTAAATTTACAAGATATGAAATGAAAAGTAAGACCTTTACTGTTTCAATATGATTGACTACACAATGAATGTTGATTTTTCCGTTTTGACATGTACCTTGCATTATGTAACATACGCGCAGCTCCTGTTACCAGACATTCGAGTTTTTTTTTACCGCACCAGAACCTGGTGGTTTCTAAGGCCAATGAACGGTTTGACGTCAATTGTTATAGCCTGGTCATTCCGTGGCAGTAACTAACCAGCTTTGTTTAACTTTGAGCCTAAAATAGCTGATTATTTATATTCTGGCTCCACTTCGTAATGTAATAAATCTCCGCTAATAAAAACATATATCAGCATTAGTATCATACAACTGCTGGGAATGTAGTTCTTGTTATATCGAAGACAACGTAGATCTTCCCTTGTGTCATCATTTACATGAGTTATTTGATCAAGGTAGCCACTGGATTTATAGAATCATGGGGTTACGATCGAAAAATATTCAATTATGACTTTACGGCTGATGTTTGAAAAGAGCAGATTCCACAGTGATTCATATGACGCACCGTTAACAGTTGCGACCCATGCTAAAATTCTTTCTTTTTTTCCTACAAATATACTCATACTGTGTTCTTGATAAAAGTATCAAAAAATCAATACGCGTAAAAATAAACTTGTTGAGGGTAGTGGATTTTTTATTTGAAACTGAAATTGCTGGGTATCTTTGCATGATAAGCCATTGAATGTCGTAATATTTATGATATAATTTTGACGTTTGCGGTTAAGTTAAACACAATATGAAGGCTTTACGCTGATGTGTTTTGTACTTTTCATCTAAAATAGTACAAAAGTAAGACATGCTGGATTTGAAAGTGATTTGCTGATAATATTTCGCTCTTTTGACTCTGTGTTTGCAGATTCTGCACAAGCATCGAAACTAGTTAGCATTAACACTTATATGACCTTCACGATCATCTATGAATGTTTATAGAATAAAATTGCATTTAAATGCTTGAATCATATTCAAAGTGCATTTTTTCAGAATCAAATTATGTGCTAGTAAATTTCAACATTTTATGAAGTCGAGGTAGCTGCTAGCTGGACGGAAGAAATGGTCTGAAGGGAGGAAGGAACTGTTAGACGACTGGAATAAATTACTAGAAGAGAGATAGAAACGACCAGCTAAGAAGAAAAGATGTCGAAAAACAAGAAGACACTGCTTGAAGGCAGCAACTGTTAAATTAGGAAGAGGTGTCTGTTAGGATACATGATTATTCTTCAGGAAGGAAGGAAGTTACTGCTAGAAGGAAAGAATGCTAGAAGAGATGAAGAAACGGTTGGAAGGGAGGAAGTAATTTATAGAATGGTAAAAAGAATATATGCAAGAAGACAGGATGATACTTCAGAAAGGGAGGCCGTTACTGCCAGACCGTATGAAGAAAATGCTCGACGGCAGGACAAATGCTAGAAGGTAGGAAGAAACGGCTACTGGCAGAAGGGCATATGATCTTGACTGTATTGAAATAGTAACGTATCTTTTTAAAGTACACTATTAAGAGTAGAACTAGATGAACTACAAGGCCTGATTTAAGTGTACGTGCACTTACTAAACCAGATACTGGAAAGTACTTCCCATGTTGTCTACCAATGTTAAGAATACACCCAGCTAATTTTGTAAAAATTGCTCTCTTCGACTTTCCAAGGTCTATTTTCAATGTTTCACAGTCACTTGAGAATAATTTCTGACAATTTTCTACACAAAAAAAAGCAAAAGCCAGCTTGCAAGAGAGAATTCCTGTCAAGAACAGGTTACAATGCCAGCAACCTGCATCGAGCTCAAGGTCTTTAATTTATTATTTCCCTGAATGTGCACCAGTTAATCTTTTGAACAACGGCACATTAATTATTTTTTGTTGATTACATAGACTGTCAGCAATTTGCAGAAAAAGACAATTCTGAGATAGAGGAAAGCACTCATGTTGGCCCAGTTACCCGGTTCTATTTTGTTGTCTAGACTAGGTACAACATCGTCGTCATGGAAATGATGACGTCATTCACAATTTCAATTACTTCCTCGTAACAACGTTTTGTACCTTTAATCAGAAGAGTAGAAACCTGTTATGATAACAGGAACATGCTTGCTATCTATCATCTATTCGTAAATGCTTCAGCACGAAGAAATTGCAAGCAGAAACTGTCTTCAAAAGAAGAAAGATTTTTTTTCCCGAGAACGTCAGCTGCTGAAGCAAAACCTGGCAGTATGGTGCGGACTGAAACTGCACGATAAAGATAATAAATCGAATTTACAAAAAAACAAAAAACAAAAAAAAACAAAGAAAATCTTTGTTCTGGTAGAGATCTGTGTTCGATTTTTAAAGAATTAATTGGAATTTTTATTATTCGCCCTTGGCAAAGATTAGGATAAGAGATTCTGTACAGACTTTGCAGGTTCTTCATTTTTTTCTGCACATGTAACATGTGTGTCGGGCATGTCCTATAGTGCTCATATAGACTTCTTGTATATGTTCGGTTTAAAGCACTGCTGCGTTCTACATGAAGACTTCGGATTCCTGACGCAAAAATCGGCGTTTCTGGCACGTCGGTAGTACCATCGGTCGTGGCAGCTTATTAATATGGGTGAACCCTGCCTTATACAAACTCGTAACGAAAAGTTATTCAAAACCGGTGACCTGATTTGACTGCTACAATTTTATTAAAGACCATTCCTTCAATTATGTATTATTCTTACGAAAAACTGCACGATTTCCTTGAATCCGCAAGCAAGATTCAAATTTAAATTTGTTTCCGCTCATATATTTTACGTAAAACTATTACATTTTTTTACTTGTTTGTTCATAAAGTAAGTGCATAGGGACCACTAAACTTATTATAACAGTAAAATAATTATGCGCAGTTCGTCAAATTTATTTTGGCACACGCAATTTAAATCTTATCAATGAAGTGCGATTGTGCCCATGCAGTTCCCATCCCTGATGATTAAAGATTGTAAAAAGCAATGAAAGTGATCTGTCAAAGATGTAGACACGTGTAGCCAGGGATCTTGTCCTTAAAGTGACGTAAGCAGTAGAAAATTGAGCCAAAATAGTGATCGTATCAGAAACTTCTTTGTCAGTTTGTTGATGGAAGAAAACAAAGCTCATTGTGTTTTAAATGCTGTGATAAATTGTTGCGTGTTTAGATGTTTTTGTATTAGTTTCACTTCTAATTTATTCATTTATGTTTTAAAAGTACTGAATTTAATTCCTAACAGTGTTGTGAGTTTTACACAGACACCGCCTTTGACAATATTATCTAGAAAATTACTAATGTCGGCAGTACTCTTAACAGCATTTACCTTCCACAAATTATAACATTACCATTGGTTATAGGCGATTACTTGGTGACCACCTACATTTCTGTGGAGGGTCAGCAGATTTTCATGTTGATTTAGGCTTAAGATAAATGGTTGATTAAAAATTCTAATATGATTGTTTCTGTTAAAACACGCTTACGTTAAAATGACGCCACGTTAACGAGTTGTGACGTCAATGTATTGGTGCGACCAAAAAAGAGCGATGCTATATTTTAACTACTGTCTTAGATTATGATCATATTAGAATGGAAATAATGTATAACAACATCGTGTTTTACTCAAATTAATACACTCAAAATCGGTTATACGTTTCCAGAATAAGTCGTGAAATCATTCCGCGGACTTATAACCACTTGTCGTGATTTAATAACGTTAAAACACGATTTTTCTTTACATTATTTCTTAAATCAATCATTTGGATTTTAAATATTAAAAAATAAATCATTGATCTATAGAATAATTTCTTCGTACATGACTGGATGACCTTATAAAAGAAAAATAGAAACATGTTTTAACGATGTCACATTTGTACACAAACTACTTTCAGCTGAATATATCATAAGGCCCGAAATTCGAACTGCGCTTTGGTTTGCAACAATTTCTTTTATTCTAATCATTTGAGACACGATGTCCTAGATTTTATTAACAAATTAAGTAAAAATCAAGGTGGTTTTCAAGAAAAATTAGGATGTTTAATGACTGCATTTATATTAAGGGAAAGTATTTTATACAGCAAAGAGAATCACAGTAAATTGTACGTTTGCTTCTTGGACGCCAAGCAGGCCTTCGATAGAGTCTGGCATGATGCGATTCTTTTTAAACTGATTGTAGCAAACATTGACCCGACGGCCTTTCTTTCATTTGTCAGCTTGTACACGAACACGAACATGACCAGCTGTGTCAGAAGTCACGAATTTAGGTCCGAGTGGTTCTGTGTTGGACAGGGTACGCGTCAAGGCGGGAAGAGCTCGTCTTTGCTTTATCTTTTATTTATAAATGGGCTTATACAAGAATTAGAGAACAGTAATTTAGGATTCTCCATATACAATATGAATATTTCCTCACCGACAGTTGCAGATGATATGGTACTCATGTCGTATTCACAAGCTGGACTCAATGGAATGCTGCAAATCTGCCACAATTATTCGCGTAGGTGGCGATACGAGTATAATCCAGATAAGTGTGGTATAATTGTTTTTAATGAAAGCAAATGTAAAAGCGATATACCAAGGCGTTGGTTTTTGGGTGAGAAACAGATACTGGAAACTGAGTCCTATGTTCATCTTGGTATTAACACAGACAGTTTACTATCCAGTAAAAGTAACATGTATAATGCGGGTGTTAAACTACGTGGTACCCTGCTCAGTATATCTAACTGTGGTTTAAATGCTGATGAGTTAAATCCAACAACGTGGTATTCCATCTATAGATCAATTGTCATTCCGAAAGGGATGTATGGATGTGAGCTTTGGAACAATTATGCTCCGTCTGATCTGCTGCAGCTTGAACGATCACACAGATTTTGTATCAAATATGTTCAACATCTTTCCGCAAATATGAACACTAATTTTGCTTTAAGGGCCATAGGTTCCCATCCTATTGATTGCGAAATTGATTATAGAAAGCTGCAATTTTTAGGACAGTTATGTCGGCTTCCTACACAATACAATGCAAAATACTTTTTTAACAAGAGACTATTCAGCTTTTTAAATTGTGATATGCAAATGCATGGATTTGTACCAGATATATATAAGATATTGCAGAAGTATAATCTTTTAGATTATTTGACAGAGTATAGTTTATCGGGTATGTTCCCAAGTAATTATCAGTGGAGAAATATTCTTCGTGCGGCAGTAATTGGTCAAGCAAAATGGAATATGATTTTAAACTTGACTGCAAAATACCCTGACGTTCGGACGGAGTTAACAGTAAACATTGAAGGAAGCTGTGAGTTATGGAAATTTAGTAAGACCAATCCGGTGTTAGCACCATACTGTACTTCTGTTGTAAATGCCATGGGACTGTTTTATTCTCGCGAATATCCACAAGTGTGTCAAAAGTGTAACAGACTAGTCACTGATTTGCTAACACACAAGATATGTTTTTGTACAGGAAATAATGGCGATAGGCTTAAGTTGTGGCGGTATATTTTTCTTACGAATGGACAAGACTTTTATACTCATTTGATTGTATCAAGCCCCAAAGAGCAGGTCAAAATCTTGTTGTTCGACCTAACCTCTGTATTGGCAACAAATGAGCATGTTCAAAATATATATTATTTGAGGAATATTTTAATGTTGTTGCACAATATTTTAAAGGTATTTTAATATACAATGTACATGATAAACTGTTATGTAATAGGTAGGATGTGGTAAAATTGCACTAGTTTCTAAAACTCTAAAACTCTTATGTTTCATTTCGGTAAGGGTTTCCATGATGCTTCTTGCAATTTTACAACTGTGTGATTGTAGGCTTATAAATGACACAGATTCATAATGCCCTCATGTGAATGATATAAGGTGAGAACCAGTCTTTAAGTAATGGCAAGAATGTCTATACCTCTAATTTTCGTTTCGGTAAGGGGTGTGGATGATAGTGCCTAGAGTCCATACATACAACATAATGGGTATTAATGTATTGTTTAATGGTTTATATATGACTAATTATAGATAATGTTGCTCTCAATGTATGTATACAGCAAGTAATATCAAGGTAAAAGATTGTAAAACCGTACTTTTTATAGGCGTTCAGTGATATGTATGAACGAAAGAAACAAAAGATCACTGAGATATATATAAATGTCTGTATAGCTTTTAGAAATGTGTAAATATTTGTGTATTTCTGTTTATATATGTTTCTGTATATACATATGTGCTATGTTTTGTGTATGTAATCTTCATTATTGGAGGATAATAAATAATAACCTACATTGTCCTATGTAAGCATCATCTCGGGTACTTTTTTTATTTTGTTTGTCCAAATAATAGAACAGAAGTGTTCAATAAAACAGTTATAAATTATGTATTTATATCATCTCCGTGACATTATCTTAGGTAACACAGCGGTCCGGGAAATTACATTCTATAACCCTAATAATATCATTGGGAGATTACCGGAGATAAAATCTCGGAAAAAGGCCTCATCATCTAGTTATATATAGACTTATCATTCGTGTATCAGTGGATTTACGGTCATGATTGATTGTTTAGACTTTCCTCTGATTTTTACCCGCGTTCAGGGTTCTTTTAGTAGTTTGACAAAATGCTTAGTAAACGGTTCACAAAACGCTATTTTCGTAAATTCAATGAATGCAATTTTACCGCATATTGTTCTTAAAATGAATTGATTTTGCCGCGGTATATTCCCCTCTTTAAGTATTCAAATGTATTTTAAGTTTCTGTTCACCTTTAGCCTGCCCTCCTTTAACTAGGAAAATAATGTTGATTGTTTTTCCCGTTTTTTTTTTCACAGGTACGTATCATAGACATTTAACGCATAATTACGTGTTTCATTTACGCATCATTCGATTTTTATAAGCATGTAAACAGTTATGCGATCGTTTGCAAAAGTAAACGCCCTCACCGACCCACCACCAAAAGCAAACAAAGAACGAACTAAGATACTAACGATCAAAATTTTTCTGAACATGACGAAGTTATTCAATCTTTTAACACTCAGCAAAGCCCCTAAAATATTTGAGCCGACTATGTCCATTTTATATGCCATCAGGCCAACATAATTATTTCGTATTATATAGGAAGTAGTAGTTGTTTTGAAATGCAGACATCGAAAATAATAACATACAGTATGGAATTCAGCGAATTCTTGAAATGCGAAGAACTTCGTTAACTCTTTAGTCTTGCCATTTCTAGACAAATTAATTTGTCCTGTTGGAGTCGGCTTCTCTAATTTACCTCCCTGACTTCGGGTATTTTTATTCACAAGTAGCCAATATGCACGAAAGTTCGAATAATTGATATAGTATGGTTTATATTCTCTTCACCTGTGGATATAAATATATCATACACACTGTGCTGGCGCGTGCTTTCCACGCTCCGCGCGCGCTGACTCATCGCTCAATTGTTTACTGTATGTACAAACTCAGCTGCCGTATTGTGGTAATCTAGATAAGCGATGATTGCCTCTCCAGAAATACTTTCGCCGGTATTGTAACGGAACAAGAGGTGTGAATTATCAGATTCCATACATCAGATAGAAACCATGATGGCTTCAGTAACATGACGTCTGCCCTCGTGGTCCAGTTCCTCACATATGCAGCTGTCAGTTGTTTCGAAAGGGGGAACGAAATACTGTGCCTGCATCTACGTGTTTTACAATTCACTTTCTTAATCAGACAAAAATCTCAATATAAGATTATCCATAGTAACCTAACTTTTTTTCTACACAATGGTAACAACACATGCTGACACATCAGCGCAAATATTTTATTCCGATGCATATTTTTACTTATTGCGATGAGGTGACAATATATCATATGCCAATCTGTATCACATCTTGTTCGGACCCGGCCTTTGTAACTACGGGGCAGTTATTCATAGAATTTTTAACCAGATCCTTTTTTTAAAAAAAAAAAAAAAAGTTTCACCAGATCTAACTCAGCACCTGATATTTGCAAATCAAACCACTTGTTCCATGTCTCATTTTTTGTTTGTTTCTTTTTTGCTTCGTTTTGATTTTATCATTTTTTATGAGAATATCAGCAAAAAAATGAAGAAACTTACAGTGAAAAACGTTGATCATGTAAAAAATTAAGGTTAACTCTAAGGATAATTTAGTTTTATATGCGACAAAACTTTAGCAAAAAAGTCTCTGTTTTCTTATAAATGAAATCAGCTTTAGTTTGAAAAATTAAACATTAATGTGTGTTTTTTAATCATTAAGATATGACTGAATGACTATCTTTTATCATTTCATATTATGATTTTTGTTAAGATTAAGAATAATATGTTGTTCAAAACAATGAGGAAACTTCCAATCTGAACTTTGATTGATTCTAAATATATCCAAAAATATCAAGAAGTGCTGTGTTAGAAAGTATAGACTATTTATTGATGTATATTTTTGTAAACAGATTTAAAGTTCTTCAAGAAGGCAGTGCGTTTCCTGGTCTACCGCAAGTCATGCCAGTCTATAGTTGTCGTAGTGGAGGTTCGTCAATCCAAAGTATGATAGTCCTTGTCAAATTTCAACTACAATAGATTCTCCATATTTTCCATATTTTTTTACACTCAGTGCACATGGCCAGATAAGCCATATTGGACCTATATTGGACAGGTGAAAACGGACGTGACAGGTTCGATTCCAGCCAGGGACGTACGCTACTGCGATCTGAAACCCAGGTAACAACCAGAGTTCCCTGTCGGTACATGTCCAGTGATTGATGACACATTCGCCTAAATAACTAAGAATACAAAGGCGTAGAAAAAGATCGTATTTCAATTATTAAGATATATACATGCTACTTATTTCCAGTTTATTTCTTTCAATCTTTTATGTAAGGTTAAAGAACATTTTCTTTTATCGAGTAATACACTGCATCGTTTTCTCTTTTAAGATTTCCAGGAAATAGTACCCTGTTACATGTAATTATGTTTTCAACAGGACACGAAACACTCTCATGACATCATACCTAAATCATATCTAATCTGTTGTTTATGGAGAAGATCAGGCAGGTGAAATGATCAAAGAAGAAATTTTGATCTCCCTTCAAAATTTTATCTCTTTATTGCAGCATGTTATGAAGAATGAGAGTAAATTACCCACGGATATTTACACACGAATATTACTGAAGCTCCAAATCACGTTTTTAAGACAACTAATATGAAATGTAATCCTTTCATATGAAATCTAATCTCAAATTTAATGAGTTTCAGACGTCTAGGGAAAAATTAACTTTTCATGAAAACCCCTTCTACAGAAGTGACTTCATTGTTAATTACAAAAGTTGCAAGGGCTAAGGCGCATACAAAGTTACATATATAATTATACCCTCGTTGAAAATGCAAAGCATTTCGATAGAGAAATAACCCTGTGAAAGAGACGGTATATAAAACATGTAACGATGGTAATAAACGAAATATTAGGCAATAAAGTGTTTCATATTTCTTATTGCTTATCATTTTCAGATACCATCTATATAATGCATTTATCTCAGACGGGTAAACCTTTTTACTAGAGATTTTACAATAAATGGTCAGTGATTACTTTTTCAACAAAAACATGTGTCAGATGTTACTATAATAATGTAAGAGGGTATCGGACCAGCCAGAAAAAGTTGTTCATATACAGTAACAAAGAGTTTAAATGTGAAAAAACATACCTTTTTCAGCGTCTATCGCTTTCATATGGCCCATTGGGTTGAGTTTTCACGGAGACCACAATATAGTTGACATTCCAGTTTAAAGTTTCCATTCATTTGAATAAACACAAAATTTATTTTTGCACGATAATTTTACAACCATTAAATCACATGTTAATTGCTTATCTGAATTTTATCCACTTGCACGTGCAAACATTTATACAGAACTCAGCTGGCCTGTGACATGGCTCTACATAGCTCCTAAAATTGTTTATTTCTGCCACCACATAATCTAATTTGTCACTGGAATACTTAGACCTCGTTATTTCCAAGACAGATGTTACAATTTGATTCTAACTTTCAGAATGAAAAGAAATCAGATTTTTTTTGAAATCCTTGGCAGCAGAAAGGAATGCTTTTATTTAATAACTTCACACACATTCCGTTACAACAACAAGCTGCTGTTTCATTGTTATAGTTTTGGAGAGAAGTTTCTACTATAAATTTTCAGGCATAGAATAGGAACTTTTTTTCTGGTAAGTTACCAAACTTTTGCTTCCCAGCTCGTTAAGGCTTATCACGGAACCAGTAACGGTTCTATTCCGCCTTACCTGTACTGGTACCAGTACGATATCTATATCAGTATTTATTATAATGTACAATGTTGGGTACCAGCTAATTATTCCAGGTAGGTTCAGTGTTCTGTGGGAGATATTGTCACGTGGTTCTGACATATTTGGGTCGTAGAGATAATCCCGACTTACCTGTGGAACTCTGTACGTGGAATGCACGTTCAAACGTGCAGTCAGTCAGTGAGAGGGATTAGAATAATGATACACACAATCATGATGAAGTTTGTGACGACTTCTGTTCAAAAGGTGATATTTTCTGTAGTCCTGATATAGCGGAGTGCTTCCGTTTTCCTGTTATGGAATCAATACATAGACTTATTTGTACACGTTAGACGATAATAATAATAATAATAATAATACTAACCAGTTCATAAACAAGGACACATCTGAATTTAGAGATTGTCTTGTAAAACGATATTCAAATGGAACGTTAGAAGCTTTGACATTTTTTTTCTAACTTTGCACTGATGTGGTACACATCTATTAACTTTGAAAGGTTAAATGGACACAAAAGCAGAATCACTGACTTTCCGCCTGCCAGCTTGATGGCCTCTTCGGGTTTCGAACTCACAATGGTATAGGGGCAAATGATTCGAAGTCAGCGTTAACAAGTCGACAACGGATTTGAAATCCAAAGAGAATGGTAGATTTAATACTGCTTACGTACATTGCCCCAGGTCTATAATATACGATCAACGCAAATTCTTGCGTATTGCTTCGAGTCTTTGATACGTACAGTCAACTCAAAACTCGCATGACATGTATATTGCCATAGTTATAAGCGTAGGCCTACATGACTTGTATATTGCCATAGTTATAAGCGTAGGGTAAACTGATCGTGAGTCGGACACATGATTGAGTCTCGGCTCGTTCCTATGTTACCTGCTGAAGCCATGCTCCCGCGCATATTGTTGGTACCCTTTATAATATCTCTCAGGCGCTTTTCTGACGTTTTTCTATTGGTAAATACGTTATAACTAACAGAAAAAGCGTCTAGAAGACAATAGGCCAAATTCGATCGCGAGTCGGACGAAAGTGATCTTGACTCGGACAGATGCAACAAACTTGTAAAAACTGCTTCAGAGCATTATATTATCTACTTTAAACAGTTAAAAGACTTATAATGACGCTAATTTAAGTGTACCTTTACTTGACATTGACATTGACGATACGTTGTGTTATATCATCAATTCGATCCAACGCATTGAAACAACCTGGAAAAAGTTACTTATTCGCCTCCGTTATTTAATGGTTAAGATCGTGTTATTTGTCTCAATAAAGGGTCAAAATTTCTCATTACTTTATTAATATTAGGATCAATGGTAACTTATAACTTGCATGGGTGCACAACTCTTCATGCTGAGTAACAATCCTATACAGTTTCAAGACCTCAGGTTAATTTGTAAGCTACATGCAAGTATAGTTTCGGATGGGCGAACGGACACACGTGAACGGACAAAGGTAATTCAATCTAAATATCCGTTGGTGGGCTACAAAAAAAAGAAGAAGAAAAAAAAAAAAAACAGACATTGTTTCTGAAATGTACTCAAACAAACTCCATTGTCGACAATTATCGACAATAGTAATCGACAACATGCACAACATCTTGTCTTTCTAAGGGGATCAATACACTAAGGACACATTGTTTCGAATTGTAGCCTAGTATCAGAGAGTTTTGAATTAAAGTAAACCCAAAGAAACATGTGCAACAGTTGTTTATAATCCTTTTATCATTAATTTGAATAATATGTATTAGCCCAGTTCATATTGCTTTCTCGAGGCATGAAACACATGTGTATTGATTTCCCGCCAAAATATAATGCAGAGCATCGGCAATAAATTCTTTTTGTGCTCAGAGTTCAGGATTTTGTTTATTGTTTCTGTATTTCAAGTCGTGAAACTTGAGATTCTGAGCTATTTTCATATTAACATCAGATAACTTGGCGACATCATATACAAAATTTTAAATGGCGGCATCCGTAACGATTTTTTCGGTGGCAGCGCCTACACGCACGAATATAATTGGGGAGGTATATTGAACGAATAAGAAAGGTTATCCTTCTCAGGGCCAGAAATGGACAAAAAATATTAGTTCCTGCTGTAATTTCTCTTTTGATCCATATTGATCTGAAAAGGGAGCAGACCTTCCGCAAACACAATATCCGTCACGAAATGCACGTGATTCTTTCCCGCCAAAATTAAAATGTGTCCACAGCGTACTTTTTTAGCAATCAGAACTTATAAAAAAATCCGCCGAGTGGAATAAAAAATCGGCGCGCGCTTTTTGAGCGGGTAGGTCGGGAGACAGTAGCAAACGGACCTAATTTTTATTTCGGTCTGACGCCTGATGCGCAGGTCATTTCATTTACCATAGGTCTTTGTATTATTTGCATATAAACGTTTAATGCGTCCATAAAAAATGAAAAGTTTTGAAAATATCATGATGCGCAATGATAATTTTCAGGGTAGTTGCTGCAAACAAACAAAACTGTTTGAAAAGTTGTAATAAACTGCAATTAACATTAACAGCTCAACACTTTTTATCAAAACAATATGAACATTAAAGCGTTAATAATGTGTCTATAAAAAAATATATACTTAAGCAACAGTTTGATTTAAACTCTATGCACCCTTTTGTTAAAGCAATGCCACGTTTAAGTACAAAAAGACAGATAAATATCTAAACTCAAGGAAATGGTAACATATACGTAGAGCTGTAATTTATTTTTTATTCTTCTATTCGTGTTTGCAAATTAGAAAAATAGTGCTAATTATGAAAGTTATCTACATAAAATAACTACAAAAGAAAGATGTGATTTGAATGTGATGTTGATAATGAGTCGGACACTGGCCGTCTCTATATCAAATTGCATATTTTCTCTGTCCGAGTCTAAATCGATTTGCTAGCTTTCATTTTAGGGCATACAGTCTGTGAAAAACAAAGTAGGATGATGAAAGAATTATTTATTCCTTTGTATTAATGCCATGTCTGTCTATTTGTTGTATGTTAGGTGTCTGTTATACTTCCTGGCAGAAAATAAACAAGGTTAAAGTAAAATGAAACTTGATTTTCATCTGAATTGATTTTTAAAAATCCCGCGATTTGTACTGTTTACGTTCTACATTGAGGCAAAGAGCAGAAGTGTGTCATGTAACAAAGAAAGGCAACTCATAACAAATGAGATGTTTATTTTTCGGCTGTTGAAAAGCTATTTGCGGTCTTATAGCGATATTAAGATGAAAATGACCGTCAAAATCGTCCGACTCTCGATCGCGTCCGACTCACGATCAGTTTACCCTAGGCCTACATGACTTGTATATTGCTCGAATAATCAACACAAATCGCAAAAGACTTATGAATTGCCCATACAATCAACGCAAAGCACGCAATACTTGTATATTTCTCGTACAATCAACACAACACGCACGGGACTTGCATATTGCCTAAGCTCTATGATAAGCACTGTTAGCACAAAACGTGCAAATCTCGTTTATCGCCTACAGGTTTCTATACCGTGATAATCTGTCTGGAATTAGAAGATTAACCTATCTAACCGCAGTTTGGCAGGTATATTATTTTTGGTATCTGTTTTTATTTCAATATTTTGACCAGAAATTATTCTGACACTCTCGGGATGTTCAACCGGTTACACCCCTTGTCTGTCTCAGATTTGATGTTATTTATATATCTACCAATTTAAATGATAATCTCCAGTGATCGTTTGAACTTTATAAGTTTAATGTCTATCAAGCCGAGGTACGACAGCGATAAGTTTTGAGGAAATTAGCAGACACTGAACGGCTCTTGTTTCAAGGTTGTTCCTGCTAATCTCTGGGAAACAACGGTAATGAAACACAACAACATCAACAAACAATAAATGAGAGACAACAAACTTTCTGTGCATGTGCCTTAGAAAATACAAAATCATCGTCAAATTTTGCTTGATTAAACAACAAACTATAAAACTGGCAGAAAAAACATATACTTGTACTTTGACAGACAGAATCGTCTCTAAATGAATGTCAGCTTGTTTGAAAATTAAGGAAAGTCCTCTATAAAAAGAGTTTTTGCATGTGATATTCAATGCATTCAAAAAAGTTTCTATTGATAAAGTGAAGTATGTAATAAATAAACAATCTCTGCTCGACTTAGCCATACAGTAACGAATGGCTAATCTAGAAATTTGGCTGAATTCTCATATAGAAAAATTTCATACACGTTCCTGTATTAGTAAAAATATAAAATAGAATAAGTCCAAGCGCATACTTTTAGACAAGGTGACCCCTGCGCGTGAACCCTGAATGTAGACCAATACAGATGCAACTTTCGTTTAAAGGGTTAGCATATGTACTTTACGGGAAAAGCTGAAGATCTCTGTGTTGTCAAAACATACACATCCTTGCGAGATTGTATAAAAATGTGACAGCTCTCCTAAGGATAGAACGGGTCCAACATTAAGACGGATAAGCATTATGTTTAGTCAGTTTGTCGCTCGCATCAGAAATTCTTGTAAAGGCCATTCATCTGTAAGTAACTTACATGTACTGGTCTTGCTGCACCAGGAAAAGACTGTGATACAAGGACGACATTCAACAATAACAATAACATTGAACATTTATGTCAATTCTTAACTTTTCGGAAGGCATACCTAATGCATAATATATTTTAAATTGTTTTATTCTGCATTGTGACTGTGATCATGTTATATGTCTTCTTTTGTCGGAAAGATTTGCCTGTCTATACCTAATCTACAAAGAGGGAGTTAAGCATACTGTATCAGCTAGCGGGTTCCATTTGGATGATTTTTTCACATAGTTATGGCCCTTTATTATTTTGTCCTTTATATGTATTCCCTTTTCTCGTATTCTCAGGGTTTCTCATAATCGTTTTTTTTTTGCCTTAAAGTTGTCAAATGATACAGTGTTTGTTATTTTATAGACAGGTATGGGACAAAGCATACTCACTGAAACTTTCAAGCGATTTGAACACAAACAGATGAAAATACTGGCATTTTAATGAATTTTCAAATAGAAATATTTATTTTGTTCTGGTGAGGTGAGCAAAATTGCCATTAATAATTCATTCTGCTATTTATTGTCTTACTTCTTCATTCATTTACTAAAGATTATATCTCTTAAATGTTTTAAATTCTACAAGTTGTTTGTACTGAAAGGTCAAATTTAAATCCACGTGCATACAAATAAAACAATCTTAGGCCCCTGAAAATATGAGAAAACAGCATACTAGTATATGGAAAAAAATCCGCGCTATTTCTCGGTCCTTGTATGCCAGACTTTTATCAAGGCTTGTAATTATCACTGGAGCCAAGACTTTAGTCAAGTCGTGTACGTTCCATTTGAATGCTTTTTTCACGAAGTTATGGCCCTTTTTGTCCATTATTATTTTTGTTAGTTACATTGGAAAAAAACTTCAATAATTTTCTAACATATTTCATATGCTGTTAAGTATAACTAGTTGATGACCCTTAGTGACTACGTGGTCCCTTGACCATGACCTTGACCTACTGACCTACTTTCTTCTTTTTTAAGATATTGTCATAAAATTTGGAACACATGTACAGTTTTGAACACACATCTCAAAACTGACTTTCAGTGACCTTGATATTGACCTATCTTCTTTATAAGGTACAGAAAAGAACTTAAAAGATCTCATACAGTTTTGCAAAACATTTTTTGTGTGTGCAGCTTTGTACATTTTCTCCCTATACAAATACAGTGTATCATATTTTTAATACCCCTGTTCCTCTGACAATAAGCTGCTGTCTGGGGGTATTCATCACCATTAGTGATAATTGTTTGGCTTTAAGTCACAACGGCATTGATTCTGATCGTTAGGCGAATTTCCAGCTTTAAATGGTTGTGGAAGTCACCGGAAGTCTTGCAAGAGATGTTAGACATGGACGGCGACTTAGAAAAGCAACGATGTAGAGCCTAGTTTCTATAAAGTTTTGAAAGGTATTGACTTGGAAAAATAGCATGTTGAGCCCATTTTTAAAAAGTTTCAACGGTTTTGACTTAGAAAGGAAGCGATGTTGAGCCCTGTTTCGTTTAAGATTTGTACGGTTTTGACTTAGAACAGTAGCGATGTTGAGCCAAGTTTTTAAAAGATCTAAACAGTATTGACTTAGAAAAGTAGTGTTGTTGAGCCAGAGTATAAGTTATCCCTTACGTACTTGTAAAATTACAAACACTTGCTACGGAAGAGCTGATTGTACTTGTTCAATACTAGACATACTCAAACTTGAGAAATACAAACGGGTAGGTATATTTGCACAATTTATGTAAAGATTTTTGTCTGGATGTTGACTTAAATGGTTTATACCGCACACGAACAAAGTTGCTTCAGCGTTGACTGATCGACCTAATTGTCTCTTGGTTTAAAGAAAACAGAACAACTCATTTTTTCCAGGTAGATCTACTCGAATTGAATTGTGAATGCAATTTTAGTAAGCAGATTTATTGGCATAGACTGACTCCTGACATAGTTCTCCTGTATAAGTTTTTTTCTCGATGAATGGAAGTAACTCGGTGTCTTTATATTTTGAGTTGTTTACTCAAGCATACTTATAGTTATAGGGCTGCGGTTTGAGAAGGCTGCATTCTTTCTGTCTTGAGCTTTGTTTTTCATTATTAAAAGTAGCCATTCAGCCTTGGAGCCAGTGACGCCTACGATTATCTTCAGATATAGATTTACTTTTATATGACAATGTGCGTTGTAACATTTGCTGGTGATGACCTTGTTGTTTGCAACAGTTGCTCTTTCATGTTTGCGAACACATAGTTGTAGTTAATTACATTACATTTGTTCTGTACCTTCAAAAGTTGGCTATCGGCACTTTAATACATTGGCGGTATTTTGTAATTGACCGTCCAATTTATATTGGTCCTTCAGAAATAAAATGTTTATTATTTGAATTTTCAAGACAATTAATGGGATGGGTTCTGTCATGCTCTACAAATAAACTGTTATTAAGAATATACTTGTCTGTTTAAAGTCTGCCTTTTGAGAAAAGGCTGGTCACATTTGCTTCGCATTTGCTTCAGACTGAGACTGTTAAATTTCTTAGATTTTTTAAAAAAGACTTGAAGCATTCTGCTGTGAGGCGTCTTCACACTGACTGGTAATATAAACTGTTTACAGCGTCGCTCGCACTGGTAGTTCTTCGGTTAGACGAAATTCAGATAAAGCGTTCAATGTTATTATTCCTTTAGAAATGCTTTGAATAAATAGAAATATTCTGTAGAAAGGGGAAGGGACGTTAATCTAGTAAAAGTATTAGGGACAAGAAAACATAAAAAAAACAGAATGAAAAACAGGAGTCAATGAAATACCTGAAAATGTATTTCCTTGACTGTTCATAATTGTCTGCTTGACTAACTATGTAGTCAATAGCAACTGCACGTGCAGCAACACTCATCATAAAAGGAGACCAATGTGCTACCGTAAACAAAATTCTCATTCAGGCCCGGACTGATTACTTCTTTGATAAGGTAAAGTCCTGTGGCCTTGACTACTAAGGCTTGGCTAAGATAGCCAAAAAATCTGCTAGGAGACAGCTGCCCGTCCCTCCAGTTCATCCTCAAAGGAACTTGCACAGAAAATTAGTAACTTTTTTATCAATAAAATTGAAAACATTAAGAATGACATTTTTTTCGCATAGCCAAACTGATAGAGATTCAGCAGACCTAAATTGTTCAGGAAGTAGTCCTTCAAGCCAATAGAAGCATGACGAATTGCGCCCCAGTTTGGGTTGTCTGGGTGACATTGTTTCGTGCATGCATTGCAACATGTTGAAGCTAAATGCTGATAAAACAGAGGAAATGTTATCCACATCAATGTACAACTCCACGTATGATGCGGACATCACGGTGAAGGTCGGTGACTGTGATAAAATCAACAAAATATGTTAAGAATCTTGGTGCAATATTAGACAACCATGTGGAACAGCAAATCAACTCGGTGCACCGGGCCAGATATGCACAACTACGCAAAATAGGATAATAGTGTTATCAAATGTACACTGACAAAGACCAACCTGTCACAAATACGGTGTTATCAATAAATTATTTCTTTTTACAGTAATGAAGACCAAACTAAAACTAATTTCAGTTTCATTCATTCTCTGAAAACTATTGAGAGTACTTAGGGCTATAAAAAGTTGGAGAAGATATTTATATCCTATGGGGAAGTGTTTACCCTGCCACGGAAACCGATGACAAACGATTTTACTGTCTCACCAAAATCATATGAGCTGCTCTCATGCAAACTACGTATAAATCAAAGAACAATCTAATGGGTTTTCTATTAAACTTAACGTGAAACTGTCTGCCAGTTACCTGAGGAGCTTGAATTCAACTTGAAGTGCAGCCGAAACGCGGATCTTGTTTCCGTAAGTCACAACAAACAATTGATTTACCCAAAGTCATTCTTAAGTAACACAAGTATTTTGGAATACCATTATCAGAGCAAAGAACCGAAATGTATCTTTTCTTATGGTAAAGGACATGCAACTAAACAGTTCCCTAGTTTAAATCGGCTAACGGATCTACGTTTTGTACGGAACTGGAATATCAGAGTCCTGAGACTAACAGAACATTTTCATTGGTCGAGAAAATCCGTAAGTCACGCTCATTGGATAGAGTCAAAAAGACTGTTTAAAATTTATGGAAATTAATGCTGTAAAGGTTATAAATACAGCGTTCGTCTTCAGTTGACGGCTTTCCATCCGTGAGAACGGACATATGGTTAAAATTTACGTTTGATCCGCAAGGTTACATTTTCCGTAAGTCACGGAATCCGTAAGTGAATAAAATCCGTCAGTTAATAACAGTATATATAAAATCTACACAAGAAACAGTACAAGTGCAGATTATATACGATTTCCGTAAGTTAAGGAATCCGTAAGTTAAGAAAACCGTTAGACAGTAGAGTCTACATTTGATCATAGATACAATAACAACTCCCCCCCCCCCCCCCCCCCCCCCCCCCCCCCCCCCCCCCCCCCCCCCACAAGAACTATTACAAAAGCAACGCATTTACAAATGATTTTTTTTTTCAACATCATTTATAAATATAACATACCATTTCAGTATCAATTAAAAGTTATAAAATGTTTAAGGACTTTTATTGCTATTTTCTACTTGTGGTATTTTACCGTTCCGGCCATTTCGGTAATTAATACAGGATTTTAGTCGATGCCATCCCGTACCTTGTACCGTAAAATACACGCCTATGAATAGCTTACATTTGGTGTCAGAAGTGCGGATATTAGTTCTATCTAATATCTAGAACCACGTATACACATTCGGACAGTATTTCTAATTAAATTACTCGTGTAAATAAGAATGCATCCTTAGATATACTTTCTATTTACATATGACATCGGATTCGGATTTGGCAGCAGACGGATTAGGACATTGACAATTTCGGACAGAAAAGCTATAGGAATCTGATCTTGTGGATAAAAAAAAATGTTTGACGTTTTATAAGTGAAAGATAAGTTATCTCTCCCTACCAAAAAGGTAATAGGTTAAGGCCACGGAAAGCCCCCTGCGAGGCAAGTATAGTTAGGCCAAAATTTTGCATTTTGTATCTCGTGTAAATTTTCACATAGAAAAAAATGGATAATTCTGATCCTGAGGTCGAATTTAACATGGGTCAAGGTGACCATGGAGATGAAGAAGGACCTCCAAGACGTCGCAGCAGAGTTTCAGAGGACGGACATGATGACAGGAATTCTATAAATGACAGACATGTTCATTGTTGCTGTAGACCAGCAAGACACTCTTTAGTAATTAAACCTGATCAGTATACAGGAGAGGAGGACTGTGAACAATACATTTCCCATTTTGATGATTGCGCAGAACTTGGTCAATGGACAGAGAAGGAAATGCTACTCACCCTAGCAGCAAGTCTTAAGGGTCAAGCACGCATATTTTATTCAAGTCTCTCTGCAGAAGCAAAATGCAATTACGATCGCCTTGCACTGTCACTGGAGCAGAGGTTCGGCAGTGCACATCAACACACAAGATGGTTGTCTAAATTTCAAGCTAGATCCAAGTTGAATGGAGAATCTATAGTCGCTTTTGGCGACGACCTCCGCTTGTTAGTCAGAAAGGCCAATCGTAATTTAGAACCAGAAGCCCAAGAAATGCTTGCTCCCCAGCAGTTCTACAAGGCCTTGTCCATTGAAATGAAATGTAGGGTAATGGATCGTGACTGTAAGACCATCTTAGAAGCAGTTGAAGTAGTAGAAAGATATGAAGAACTGTTACGCGAAACATTTGAATCTTCCGCATAAAAAGGTACTTTGAGGCGAGCTAGAATTGGAAATAATTATGGACAATATCGAAATAATAGAGAGGGCAATGCAGAAAACAGTGAAGCACAGTTAATGAGAACACTTAGATCAATTCAGTACAGGCTTGATAGGATTGAAATGGGTATGAAAAGAAGAGCACAAGATGGACCGAGAAGATGTTACATCTGTAAAGCACCTGACCATCTTTGCAGGAACTGTCCTCACAAACAGGATTTGGAAGAAGACACTGACCTAAATGCCCCAGAAGGCAATCTATCGGGAAATGGGACAGCGTCCACTCTGTAGGTCGAGGGTGGGCGTCAATAAAAGTAACAAGGCCTAGTAATCAAAATCATCACAGTTCAGTGGGTGAACATAGAACTGGCGACAACCAACACACAGAAACTTCACCTGATGAAACGGACGCCAGTATTATTGGTCAAGTTGGAGACAATGGGTTTTATGTTAAAGTGGAAATAGATGGCAAACTTGTCGATTTCTTATTAGACACTGGTAGCGCAGTGACATTAATTTCAAAAGAGGCATTTGAGAATGCAAGTAAAACACCAATATTACAAGAGAACATAAATATCCAAGGTGTATGTGGATCTAATTTGAAAATATTTGGTCAAAATAATATGGTTTAAAACTAAGTCAAAGGGAATTTGAACATCGAGTCATTGTATGTGATATAACTGTCGATGGTATCATTGGTCTAGATTTTAGTTAAGATCATATAAACCACTTCGATATGGGCAAAAGGCAAGTGAAATTAAGGTCTGGGGAATGTATCCAGTGCTATTCACGCAATGAACCTGAAAAAGTATGTAATGTTGTCAGATCAGTAACAAAATCTGCAAGAAAACACAAGAATAAGCCGAATGGTAAAAAGGAAATAACCAGAGACAGAAATGACAAACAAGAAAATAAACAATGTATAAATAATGATGCAAGGAAAGGTAAAGAAGGAAATGACAAGAGCAGACACAAAGTAACGGATAGTAGATACTCTGAAGCGGAAAAACATGACAACAGAAGTAAAACGCAAATGCAGAGTGCAGCTTTTGTTGAAGAGAGCATTATGAAGATAAGAAATGTAAAATCAGATCAGATTAGGGAAAAGAAGAGACAAATCCATGTAGTAAAAGATAGTAAATGTAAACGATCCAATGTTAAAAGAAAAGTCTTTCTAAAAGAAGATGAAAAGAATGCTCACACGCATGATAGATTTGAACAGGAACATACAGTAATCAAACATACTGAAATAGAGAAAAGTGGAAACATCACAGGTCGCTCAACACAACAAAAACGAAAATGTTGCAGGCTCGGTTTGATTGAGCCTGTTCATGGACGGTAGTGGAAATGCATGCTACCGTCCACGCCCTCTAGCCCCGGGTTCGGCAGAACTCAACATTTACACATGCTAAAAGTACAAAAAGCAATTTAGAGACATCCGCAGATGTATTCAAACGGCGGTGAACATGGAACCTTCAATGATACACGTGTTGAGGCGTGTAATTCCATGAAGATCGGCGTTTGGTCCCCAGATAAAGTAAAGGGTTTGCCCCAAACGAGAAAACAATGGGCAGAACTAAACAAACTGGAATTTAGGAAGGGGATCTGAGGTTATGGAGCCTGCGTATCACAGGAACTGTCAAAAGACAAAATGAAAAAGCAGGCACCATATCCAAGGGGTGATTAAACAATACTCAAGGCTATGAAAGCGGGAGTATTGGAACCACCCAGGCCGAAATGGTCATGTTGAGAAACAAAACAGTACCAATAACACGACATAAAAGTCGTGCTGAACGATCTGAGAAGGTCGAAATATAACAGCCCTGATTGAATGTACGGGGAGACTTTTTACGGCCGCCACACGAAAACAAATACAGGAAAGAAGAATACACCTACTTGTACAATCAGAGGACAGATAGTAACAACCGCGAGACAGAACAACATACAGAAGAAAACATATCCGTTAGAAAGCAACGCCATGGACGGGCTAGGGCTTTGCTTATTGCTAATGCAACATCTTCATTGCATTCTGACAAGCGGGAATTTGTTGGCACAGAAAGATACAAGAGCTTATTTGATGCCACTGAATATGTATGGCCGCACCAGTACCTGCGTTCAACTATGCAACACAGAAATACGTTGAGATACAAAAGTCGTTCCCAACGACGTCTAAGTGAAGTTGCAAGTGAGAAATTTAGCAGTTTTTGATTATGTGGAAATCCTTCCATAATTATCTAGGAGCATACATCTTCAAAATTATATGCTCATGAAATGTGAAAAATATGGTAATCGTAAAAGTGAAATAACAAAACGTGCTGATGTTTTTTAAGCAATAGGTATCATATATCAGGCTTTCGAGTGTATAGCAACCTGAATAACTTTGCTCTTTATTTAGATGTATAAAAGATGTCAGTGTAAATTATATAAAATGTGCTAATAATTAAATGAAGATTTGTTCATGAAGAAAATCAGCAATGTTAATATGTAAAAGAAAAAGTCCAAATTTGATAAGGAAGATTTCAGAATGCATACAGGATTATGAAATTATTGTATCAGGAAGTGCCTATCAAGCGTTTTCAAGAATTTGGTGTTCTTAAAAAGATGTTGCGTTAAAAGTAAAATGTGCTTATGTGAGGATGTACAGAATCATTCAAGAATTGTAACTGGTAGCAGAAACGAGTACATATATTTCAAAGTACTTGGTGCTTATGTTAGAAGGTTGGTGTGAATTGTGAAATTTGTGAAGATTCGAAATTCAAGACAGAATGTTCGAATGAATTAACTTATGTTAAAAATCTTTCTGAATGCATATTTGAATGCATGTCCAAAGAAGCAGAAAGTAAAATGTAGCCTGTCATGCCAACTGTACATATGTCTGCGTACATATATGGGTTTGTATATTGATTCACGAGAATCGTCCAGGGAAGTGAATAAACATTATTTTTAATGTTCAGTTTCGTTTTGCAGTTGATTGTTGATGTTAAATGATGTTCGTATTATCCTTAAAATAATGACGTTAACGTTTATAATGGAAAAATGTCACTCAATGACATTGTAGACTGTGATGTAAAAGATTTTATTTCATATATCAGAAACAAACAGTCATGTTATTTTTATTTGGTAATGCAATGCCTGACAACATTACTGATGTAATTTGTGCTGTTAGTATTTGAAGTTGAATATTTTTCTTTCAAATGAAAAGATGTGTAACATTTTATGTGTTAAGCATGGTAAAGTCACTTACACTTTTAGGACTTAATTAAATAATTAATATAAATCCAGGAGGATTATTTGAGGCAAAGGAGGGGGAAGTGTTATCAAATGTACACTGACAAAGACCAACCTGTTACAAATACGGTGTTATCAATAAATTATTTCTGTTTACAGTAATGAAGACCAAACTAAAACTAATTTCAGTTTCATTCATTCTCTGAAAACTACTGAGAGTACTTAGGGCTATAAAAAGCTGGAGAAGGTATTTATATCCTATGGGGAAGTGTTTACCCTGCCACGGAAACCGATGACAAACGATTTTACTGTCTCACCAAAATCATATGAGCTGCTCTCATGCAAACTACGTATAAATCAAAGAACAATCTAATGGTTTTCTATTAAACTTAACGTGAAACTGTCTGCCAGTTACCTAAGGAGTTCGGATTCAACTTGAAGTGCAGCCGAAATTTATTTGTTTTGTTTTGTTTCGACATCATTTATAAATATAACATACCATTTCAGTATCAATTAAAAGTTATAAAATGTTTAAGGGCTTTTATTGCTATTTTCTACTTGTGGTATTTTACCGTTCCGGCCATTTCGGTAATTAATACAGGATTTTAGTCGATGCCATCCCGTACATTGTACCGTAAAATACACGCCTATGAATAGCTTACAATAGGTCTCATCAGACGGTATCTTACCAGTGATACCACAAAGTCTCTTGTCAACTGCCTGGTTACCTCACGGTTAGACTACTGTAATGCCTTGTTAAGTGGTTTTCAAATCAGCACATTTGACAAATTGCAACATTTCCAGAACCCGGCAGCTCGCGTTATGACTAGGACGTCCCGACACAATCATATTACACTGGTACTGAAGGAGATGGATAGGTTAACGCGAAATACAATGTTTAGAACATAGTTCTGACACACACCATTAAGTCTCTACATGATATGTCCCCCGCTTGTATAAGAGATGTAGCAGCAATGGCAGAAAACAAACAACAATGCCCTTAGAGTGTACAGCAGTTTAATCACATAAACTGCGTCGAAGTGAAATAGACAATAATAAGTAACATTTAGATCTAATATTCTGGAAAATCAGTCGTAGCGATATAAATGTCCAATATACTGGTAAACAACGAAGCCTGACAAGGGAGGATGTACTTAATGACAGCATTAATAATCAAATATAGCTGAAAGTGACACAGCCTTACAGAAAATTAGTAATGAAACCTAGACGAAAATCAATATATCCGAATATGATTACACTCTCGTTTCACGCGATTTCTAGAAACGCCAAAGAATCAGTAAATCTTAAGACAATCAAATATATAAGTCATGTCTAAATCTAACACGTTTCCTCCCTTTCTTTGTGTTTTCTTTGTCTCTGCTATCAGCCAATGTTGCCATTATGCACATTTCCTTATCTTGTTTTTCCATTTCTCTAATATTTAGAATGTGTCCGTGCAACTCATCTATTTCAAAACAGGCATGACAGTTTCTTTGGCAACCACAACCAACTGACTTAAATTGTCTTACCCTAATCAAATCCGGGTCAGCTTGAGCCAACGATGGCGATGTCCTATTTTCATCGTTCTCGTTGCTAGATTCCTCACTTTCATCCGAATGGCTAGCTGGTAAACTATCCAGATACTGCCTTACTCTTTGGTCAACATCTGCTACACGGCCCAACTCAATATGTTCATCAAAATCACTTTCCTCTTCATCACTGTAATCACTCACCTGTGAGACACATGGGGTAGCACTCGGGGTCCGCCCAAAATGTTCGGAAAACAAACTCTCCAGCTCCTGAAAAATGATTGAATATATTTCAATGTGTTTTATTTCATCGGACAAAAGTGATAATTTGGTGCAATAAGCAAGGAATTGTAAATCAATCTAGTCGCAATCTTTATTTCTCTTCTACTGTATCGTTCAAGATTTTGATGCAAGATTTATAATTCACCATAATACTGTTTTCCTATATAGAGAGTTATAGTGCTTATAGAGAAATGTAATTTCGGATGATAAAAGAATGACTTCAATTTAGATTCTAAATGACGAGCCAATCTATATCCAAAAATGGTAAATTATTTAAATTCATTCATTGAGTTTTTTTTTTTTTTTAAAGTTCTCGTTCTAGAAAGACATTTTTTCGAATAATAGAAATATCGTAATTTTATTGAGTAAAAAAAAAAGAATTACAAAAAATTCCTCTTTCAAGTTTCGAACCCACGCCAAAAGAAACACTATAAATACAAGCGCCTTAGACCGCTCGGCCACTGACTCAGTAGATACAATTCTATTGATTTTTATTGTATATATCGTAAGGCAGCTACGGCCCGCTTAAATTTTTGCTTTTTACATTTTTTTTTTATTTTTGTATGTTTGCCGTGCCAATTGATCTCAACAACATATAAGCTGGTGTCTTTGTAGGAAAAATAAATCTCAAATTGCATCGAGCGTTCAACGGAAACTTGACGATGCAATTTATATAGTGGGTGGGGACACCGGGAATCGTAGAAATCTGATGTAGATCGAGATGCTTTACGCTAAATCATGAGAAAAAACTCTAAATAGATATATCTAGCGGGACAAAATTTTATTTTCTTCCTTTCTTAGGTCTTCATCTTTGAACTTTTTGTCGGGTTTTCTGATACCGACTTTCTGAGGTCACCTCTGTCTCAAAACTTGACAAAAGTAAACAAATGTAAACACCTTTCTAAAATGCACAAAGCAATGCACAAATCATTATAAGTGAACTATTGGTTTAGAAGAAAACTCTTACCTCTAACTCCTCATCCATATTTAATTATCATTAACTAGATCTATCCAAAAACAAGAAAACAATCGATTTAATTTACACACGTGTTGTTTGTAAACTTTCTGAAAAGTTGATGACGCACTGTGTTGATGACGTCAACCTTTAAACTGGAATTTCCAAATAACGTCACGAACGTCAATAAGCCCGGTTTTGCTGGAGAACGGTCCATATGTAGTACAATCAAAGATAATGAGTCTGCAGCGGTAAATACTACTTAAATAACCTCTTTTGGGGCTTCTACGCTGCCAAAACGACAATTATCGATGTTCGCGCCATCTGCTCTCGAAACGACGAAGAGCAACAAAGGACCGTAACAAATGTCGTAAAGAATGTCGTAAAATATTAGCTTTACCGAAACAAAAGATATGATATAGACCGGGGCCTCCGTGGCCGAGTGGTTAAGGTCGCTGACTTCAAATCACTTGCCCCTCATCGATGTGGGTTCGAGCCTCACTCAGGACTTTGAATCCTTCATGTGAGGAAGCCATCCAGATGGCTTACGGAAGGTCGGTGGTTCTACCCAGGTGCCCGCTCGTGATGAAATAATGCACGGAGTGGCACCTGGGGTCTTCCCCCACCATCAAAGCTGGAAGTCGCCATATGACCTATAACTGTGTCGGTACGACGTTAAATCCAACAAAAAATGATATAGACAGGTTAGAAACCTACTATAACAAGACACGCTGTCAATGGCTGTGCCAAGGACTAAAACGTTGCAATCGGAGCTTTTTGTGTACTCGCAAGCTCTGGAACTCCCTTCCCGTCAAAATCAGGTACGCTGACACGCGGGCTCCTTTCAAAAGCTTCTTTGTATAAGATGTCACTAACCGATACATTTTTTCCATATCAAAGCGTAGAAAAGTATTATTATCCTAAAATCACTTATCTGTTTGATATGTATGTACGTTTGTCTTGTTCGGTTACATCTCTTAAGTTTTATGTTCTTGCTTTGTTAATGTATAATGGAATATTTTGTTTTGTGCTGAATTTGTGATTGTATTTTTGGCAAGGTTTTCTGTAAAGCACTTTTGAAAGGATGCATGTGCAGGAAAAGAGTGCTATAATGATAACAATAATAGTAATGATAATAATAATAATAGTAATGATAATAATAATAATAGTAATAATAATAATAATATTATTATTATTATTATTATCATCATTATTATTATTATATTGATAAGATTTATGCCTTTGTTTCCTGCAAAGAGGACAACATTTCATCACAAAGGTTTCTGTGAAGATTAATAATGTTACGTATACATCGTACAGAAAGTTGTCTTAGAAAAGACTTGCGAAGAGGAGATACATGTTTCTTCTTTACGCTTTTGAAAATGTAAAATACCCAGATACCCGTATACAGGCTTGCGACTGCCTTGTAATGCTGCGGTACTTAATAAAGTATAGCCTTGGTTATGCTATGATAGCTGCCGTTTGTCGATTTTTGCCATTCCTGTATTTTTATATCAAGCTTTGCTGCTAACAGAGACAGAAGTCAAAACTCCTGCATAGAATACATCCATCTATAACATGATTGTAATGTAACCAACCCTGAGTTTTCTCTTTTATATATAGAGACAACAATGGATATGTTTCATATTTTCTTAACTACACTTAACGAATTTTATAAGTGTGCATGTATAAATGGGGTCATATCTCCGTCAATATTGGCCAGATCATGCTGAAATTTTCAACAAATACAGATGTCATGCATATTATGATAATCCGTTTATTTCATTTGATAGAAAACAAAACTTTAACAAACATGAACGAAAAATATAACTGAGTGAAAAAAGTCAATGTCAAAAATTTTTATTGTCAAACCAGACCGACAAACGGCGTTACTTTAGTATCGCGTATGTCCACCGCCACTGTTAATAACAGCCTGACATGGACGTCGCACGGACGTGACGTACCGTTGCACGTAATTTTGAGGAAGATTCGCCCACTCTTGAATTATGTTCGCTCTTAGATTTGTATTCGATAAAAATTAAATTAAGGTGACTTTCACTTAGTCTGATACAAACAATTAATGAGAACGAATTAAAATTATGACGTACCTCTGTTTGCTACACGCCGGCGTTCAATAAACCGACGACTATTCCACGTTGCTCGATTATCCGTCCCATTCCGTGTTTTCCTGGTGTGTGGATTGATAACCCATGCATGATAGAAGTATGAAAATTATTTCGCGTCAACTCACGATTTTCTCGTGCAATGTGTGTATTTCGTCGTTGCATGGTTCGCCGAGCCGTGTAATATAAATTTATGAATATGATGAGGGATAATACTCGGAATGTAGCCAATAGCCAACACACAAAATTTTGTGCAGAAATTCCCAAAAATGAAAAAGAATGATATATGCAAGTGTATGTATACCCTGGTTTTATAGGTTTTTGTTTATGTGTAATTAATGTTGCAAGACTTACTTCATTAAGCAGCAAGCTTTTGATCTTTTACAAGACGATAAATAATCTCGAGGAGAACCAACCATCTGTATGTAGTACAATATGATAAGGTGCTGAGATGTTTAATCTTGAGAAATGCTATATTCATATTCCTTTCATACAAAACACCTTGACGTCTTTATTGAAATGGGAGAAATCAGTGAGAAATATATTCCTGCTAGATTATTGAAACATATAAAGCAATTATATCATTTCAACGATCCAGATGCAAGATGAAGTATGCTACATGGAATATATGGGTTACTGGTACAGTATGTGTGGCTGATTTATTACTTGTTATGTACACGTATACATGTGTATATGATGTTTGATACCCATATTTGCCGTTTGTTGCCATTGAGGTAATGGAAATTGAGTTCGTCTGAGGGGGATATTTTCAGTGAATCGTAATCAATAGGTCTGAAATTCTTGGGTGTGATTTGCCACTAGAAGTTCCAAAGCGGTGTTCGACAATGTTGTTTCGTTGTTGTTTTTTTAATGTTTTCCTTGTCTATATGTTCAGTTAGTCTGATTTTTGATGACACATACATTATGTTATTCCCCTGGGATCAAAACATGCCCTGTCCTCTGCTTCACCTGTTTTACCTAGACTTATACCGGAATACAGGAAATATACTTAAATTCTTCATGTCTAAAAACTAAAGCCCATGAGCTTAGATATTAGGCATTCTACAACTAGCATTCTGTAGTGGTTCGTTATCATGCTTAAGCGGTCAAAATAAAAGCCACCCGAAGGTTAGTTGTTTAGGTAAGGAAAACTTAAGAAAGGTTTTTTTATTTAAAACATCAAGTCTTGAAGATTAGATATTTTGGCAAGTATTATTTATTTAATATCCTCCATATATATGAAGATTACAATGCATAGTGTAGTGGTCCTCTACAAAGGTTGTTCAAATCACACATCTTGGGTAAAAGTTGCACCCGCCTTGGTGTCACTTAAATGTAAAAGAAAACCTTAAAATGTTCTTGCCCAAAACCTTATGACCCTGAGCTTAGATTTGTGTCATGTAGCATCATGTAGTGTCAATAATGCCCCTGGGATCAAAATTGGCAATGCCATCAGGTTCACTTGTTTTAAATGAACACTTGTTGAGAAACCTTTAAAGATATTTATTGTCCAAAATCCTCAAGCTCTTGACCTTACAGACCCTACTGTGTAGTATCAACTTCATTCAAATTATGTCCCTTGGGACAATTAGAAAAAAAGGTTAGACTCCACTAGCCCAATTTTTATAAAATTGCATGCAAATAATTGGGAGGGAGAGGGTGGTCGAGGTCTAGCCAAATATAATGGCATGTTTCAAAATTTTGTATAGGTGTTCATCCAGTTTATTTCCAAAACGTGTGTCTATCTGTAACAGATGCAATAAATCACACTTACAGGTATGATGTTGTAACAGTAACCCATATTTTCTACTTTATAACAAAATTTCTGGAACGTATCACATTCCGAGACTGGGTCATTAAAATCATATAAATAATATTATTGTGAAAACGATTTATCTTGTACAAGGTTAGAGGAGATTAGCCCGGTTTTAATAAACACTTCAAAGTGCTTATCCAGCAACTTTACGTATGAAGAAAGAATGTACATGGCAGTTCGGTTTTAGAAGTTCCACATTACAGCACCACACCATCATTATATTTTACAGATGGATAGTTCAGCTTGTGCATAATTAACGTCTTGTAAAGTGCAAATACTTATTGCTCACTAACCTATATAAAATCTACCCCCGTATGCATGTTTGCAATTAATGAAAATATCGCTCATTCTATACAGTAACAGACAAAGCCAAGCTAGGTCTGCAAACATTTTATTATTATTATTATACCAGATTTATATAGCGCCCTTTTCATGATCAATTTCACGTTCAAAAACGCTTTACATAGTTTAAATGCAGCCACACAGGGCGCATAATTCATCCTCTACTAGTACAGACACAGAGCGATCTGACCAGAGGGACAGAGTGAGACAAAGCCCCCACGACAGAGAGATCAGAAATCAGATACAGGCTTGTCCGGCTAACTTAGCCTAGCTCATTGCGAATAGATAGCCTGTTTCTTTAACGTGCCCAGTGTATAGCACTGATACACGCAAGGATTGCCTGGGTTCCTGACCAGTGCACCTCTAGTTAGGTGGGAAACACTGAAAAGCGTTTCTGAAAATTCCAGAGTAGCTGCCGGGGATCGAACCCCCGGTTCTCAGGATTGGAAGGCCAGTGTGCAAACCACTGAGCTATCCGTCCACCCATTTTATATCGTACCAAGGCTAATATACAGATATAACAGTGTTGAGTCCAAGAGGCATCCCTTCTGTTTCACTATAACAGTGACCTCCTCGACGATTTCAACAGAGACAAACGTTTAGAAAGAAAAAAATGCTTTAGAAACCATAACACGAGCTTATATCTGTCCCAAGCACGTATGTTTGTAAAACAGAATCAAGAATTTCGGGTGTCTCTTAATTATATTCTGGTAGTTTAACATGTGTAAATGTTGACTTCTGCTCCAGCCGGAGCTAGAGGGTGTGGACGGTAGCTTACATCAATCCAACCGAGCTTGCAACATTTTCGTTAATGTCGTGTTGGGCGACCTTCGGTTTTCCACTTTTTCTATTGTATGTATTAAATAACAAGTACTTTTAATGTTGATAAGATACACTTTTATTCTGACAGAGCAACCGTTTTACAGATATCGGCAAACATATGAAGCAGTTTGTCGCGCAACGTAATATCACATTGATTGTTTTACAATTAACATAATTGACTGGTAAATTCTAATATTGATGCTTGTGCCTACGAATACTTTATAAGCCAAGGATAAAAGGCATTTTGTTACATATACATCAGCCGTGAAAGAGAATAGCTGACTACAGTTCAACTAGTAAAGGAGACTGTTACACAGGAAAGTTCAAGGGAAAAGATATTCGACAGTTAAGAGAGATAACTGAGAATTAGACTGACGGGCAATTGTTTCTTAGGAGGAAGATGTTTATCATTTACTCATTTGAAGATCCGACACGCATAGACAGAGTGATATAGATCTCAGACAAATGAACTTACGCTATTTTAGAATTTTCAGAATCATTAGAATTGAACTCCACGTCTAAAAATATAAACGTCTCCTGGGTATAATTCAAGTGAAAGTTGTTACAGTACAGAGAATAACTTCATTCTATCTATAGTGATAGGCATTGATAATGTTTGGAACTTTTACCATGCAGCAGCACGAATTAAGGTGCATTTGAGCGTGCAGATTTGTCTAGCAATGAATACGAACGCGTCTTGTAAGGCCCTATTTCTTTATGACAAACAGCCATTTTCTTTCATCAGTTAAACCTGCACTGTGTGCCCATGTCAAAACATTTTACCTCATATATAGAGTATATACTTTTCTACCTACTAAACAACTTTTTAAATACATCTCCTGATCAAGAAATGTCTGCAAATGTTGAATAAGTCTATTGTTAGAAAAAATGGCCACATCAGTCAAGCATTTCATACGCATTTACAACTTAAAAATATAATACAGACATGCTACCAGCAGTCTATATGCCATAGCAATTACATATTGTAAGTTCTGTACATTTTTCCTTATAGTGAGCTCGAAGAGCAGGCCTGAAGGGCCTGCTCGAGAATCGAGCTTTACGGTAACGCAAGTATACTTCCACACTTGGTGATGGATTTGAAAAGTTTCGTCGGAAGTTCTTAAAAAGCCCACCCTAACGGATAGGTGCTCACAGGAAGTACTTCTTTCCGGAGTGAATACAGAACTTCATTCAATTGCTAAAAAATATTCATCACTCAACAATAATGAAAGAATCCAGTTGTTTGAAAAAAATATTATTTTCATTTAAAAGATCAAGCATCGGCCAGAAAATGGAAAAAAATGTCATTAATATGCAGAAAGAAACGGGAACGCGGTAATGACGTCACCGTGACACCGGTTTTCCATAATTTTTGCAACGTATGATATTCAATGTTACAGGTATGGTGTCACTAAATGTAGACTTTTTCAAGTGAATGGGTTCTCCTGAATTCTTGTGAGTAGGGAATAGTTTCTTTGTGACAAATAAATGATGCATAATATTTTAAGCTAAACCCGATTTCTTTGAGCTCGCTTTGAGGCTTTGCCTTATTTCATATTATATTTTGTATTAAGATCCGATGATGTTGTTTCGATCACACACATACCAACACACATACACACACAAGTGTTTTAGTGTTGATTGATCACCCTAATTACTTCTCAGTTTCGCGGGAAACAGTTTTGTTGTAGAGAAAGTAGTCAAGGAATACTTGAAGTTAAATTGAGAACAAGTTACAGGATATTTGGCACCTAGATAGAGTATCATACTTAGAATATGAATTGAATGGAACCCTGACAGTTTGTCTCTTTTATATATAGACAACAATGAGTATTTTTTTTTTCATATTTTCTTAACTATATATACCTTGGTTTTATAGGTTTTTGTTTATAAATTAATGTTGCGAGACTTATTTCATTAAGCCGCAAGCTTTTGATCTTTTACAAGACGATAAATAATCTCAAGTGGAACCAACCATCTGTAAGTAGTACAATATGATAAAGTGCTGAGATATTTAATCTTGAGAAATGCTATATACATATTCCTTTCATACAAAACATCATGCCGTCTTTATTGAAATGGGAGAAATCAGTGAGAAATATATTTCTGGCAGGTTATTAAATCATATAAAACTATTATATCATTTCAATGACCCAAACGCAGAATGAAGTATGCTACATGGAATATATGGGTTACTGGTTCAGTATGTGTTGCTGATTTATTACTTGTTACAGGAACATGTGAGTATGATGTTTGATACACATATTCGCCTTTTATTGCAACTGAAGTGTTAGAAATGGTGTTCGTCAGGCGGGGATATTTTTAATTAATATGTGTTGCATGTTCTAATGGTTGGAGATCATTGTTCGATTTTGTGCGTAATTAATTTGTTTGAAATTCTCGGCTGTGCTTTTACTCAGTCTGTGATTTTTGATGACACATTCATTATAAATATATACATCATATATTCATACATACGCACACGCGCACTGACGTAAACGCACACGTGGACATTGTCCTTGTTTATAAATATTATAAATTGAAGACTTTAATACAAAAAACTCTGTGTATTAAACAAAGAGTATAGTAAGACAATAAAAATGGAAACTACAATATCCGTAATTTCAAGAACAAGGCTCTGTCCTCTTCTGCAGTTTTTATGTTGCGATCTAATTGCTTAAAAACTGTGTAATTTTTCTGTCTATTGAATAATAGTATGGGGAGAGGAATAAAATAAAATGTACGGCGAGTAGTTCATCTTTCATGGATATGTTCCTGATTGATTGCAGTTCAGTGGGTCATGCTACACAAATGTGGTTGGGAAATGACGCCAGCCTGCTTAAGGTTGGTAGAACTATCCAATGCATTAATTTACTCTTCTCGAAACAACTGACAGCTGGCGAGTCTACTCAAAGAGGCTAAAGGGATGAGAAAACTAGACTTATGAAAATCTACCGAAGTATCAACAAACCAATACCCAGAGGTTCTTCATGTCCGACTTAGAAATGAAAAATATGATCTATTTGCTTCTATGTAACTATGGTGCCACTGAATTAAAATACCATTATCTCTGTCTTTGTCCCAACTACAACGAAATCAGAACTACACTATTCCGCAACATTATAACTTTAGCGGACATCTCGCTCAAGATTCTACTCTAAGGCGACGATGCTTTACGTTTAAAACATAACAAAAAGATATTTGACGAATTAGTATATTCATTGTACCTAGTCTGAACACACCAACCATATCCATTTCCCCACTCTTTCTTTTTGAAATTAAAGTATCTTTTAAAATCTTTGAAATTCAACTTATGTGTCATTATACATATTGAACCATGACATAATTCCTAAATAGTTGTTGTTTCCCCTGCTAGTGAAGATTCGAATTCCAGCATGCAATGGCAGTGTAAATGTATAGCTATAAGTAACTTGTGACATTTTTACATCAGATATAGGGACTACTTTTAATTACAATATGTTTGATCCTAATCTGTGTTATATACTTGTTGGAAGTAATAAAATTTGATCTGGATGTTTCCTGGTTGGTCCTCTACCAATGTTTTCTTAAAGAATTGTATTCCTTGCAGAACTCTGATTACGTTGCAACGGAAAACAAAACTTTAAACATCTCCTTCGTAGAAACATATAGATTAATTTGACGACAATATTCTTAGTTTGTCCTGCTTAAGATTTTTCAAATGTTTCGAATTAGTCAATAAACATGGCTGACAGGTGATGTGATCACTTTTCTCTACATGTATATAGTCGGAGCTTTATAAAGAAATCTTCTTATCAGAAACTGCAAGACCAAATTTGAACTCATTCCAACCTCATGTTTCTTGTAAGACCTTTCAGATTTGTTATAATGTTTCCGACATTTCCAACAGCATCCTTTAAACCCTTTGCCCTCACCCCAAACTGCAAAAGATTTTGACATAATTTCACTCCAGTGTTTTTGGATGGCTCTTTGCAAAGATAGTTCAAATTATCCTAGTCAGATTTAAAAAATGTTGCCAGAGAGTGTGGTCACTTTTTATTACATGTAACAAAGTGGGACATTTAACACTCTTTCATGATTTGCATAGACTTATATAAGAACAAGTTTAAGTCTTCTTGTCTTATGCTGCAATTCTCTGTCCTAGGATATTTGGTATGTAGCTTTCTGTAGTGGTCCTTTAATCATACCTTTGAGGTCAAAATAGACGCCTCTAGAGGGTCACTTGTTTATGTAAAAAATACTTCTTTTCTAAAACATCAAGCCCTTGAGTTAAGAAATTTCGCAAGTAGCATGGTTCAGTGGTCCTCTACAAAGTTTGTTCAAATCACGAATCTGGAGTAAAGTTTACCCTGCCTTGAAGGTGCAACTTAATTGTAAAAGAAAAACTTTAAAAGGTTATTTTCTAAAACTTCTGACCATTAGCTTAGACAATTGGCATGTATCATTGTGTCACAGTAGTGATTTTCTATCAAGTTCGTTAAAATCATGAACGTGCACTCAAAATTAGCTCTGCACTCACGGTTCATTTATTTTTAATAGACATATGTAGTGGAAAAAATTCTTGTCTGAAACCTAAAGCCCCTTAAGCTTGAATATCTGGCATGTAGATTTGTGAAGTGGTGATTTGCAACACTTGCTCAAATCATACCTGAGGTCAAAATATTTACCCCACTCGGGGTCACTTTAAAAAACATTAGATAACTTTTTCTGAAAAAAAAACACGTAATGCCATGAGCTTAGATTTGCTAGATTGGTATGGCGTATTGAGTAGTGGTCATCCATCACGTTTGTTCAATTTAGGTCCAAGTTACTTGTTTATATTAAAAGAAACTTAAACTGTTCTTGCCTGAAGCTGCAAGACATAGTGTTTTAATATTTAACATGTAGCATTGTGCAATGGTCCTACGCCAAATTTATTGCCCTTTGGTCAATCAGACAAATGTAAAAAGTCAAACTCCACTAGCACAAGTTTTATATACTAACCCAATTTTTATAGAATTTCATACAAATGGTGCGGGAATGGATTTTTGGGGAGTGAGGGTTAGAGATCAATGTTACTGTGTTTCGAGTCGCTATCACTAAAATAGGCCGATAATTTGAGTTTCAGTTGTTCCTCATTTTCAGCCACATTATATTATAACATTTGCACTCTACAATGACCATGTAAATATGATCATAATTATGTTACATATTGTTACATCCCGGAATGCGTAAAATCATGAACGTTCGCCTTTCATATTATCATATGTTGAAACCACCAACTGGACTACATGCAATACGGCCCCATTCGAGTCAGCTTCGGTTATGTATGCATCAAGTTAGCGAATATATCAATGTTATATCAATATAATAAAGTTTTTCGAGTATTTGTTACAGAAATGTAGTTTTGTCACTTATTTGCTAGTGGATTCGGGAGATTCATTGACGATTTTCAAACTCTCGCTAATATTGCAGTGACACAAAGGGTGTGACAGTACACTTGCACGAGATTTGTATTTGTATAACAACCAAACATAATGGCTTGTTTAAAAATTTATAAGTGTAAAGGCATTTATCCAGTTTATTTTTAAAAATGTACGTCTACCATTACGAGGTGTAATAAATCACACATACAGGTATGATATTGTAACAGTAACCTATTTTTTGTACTTTCTAACAATATTTCCGGAACATATTACATCCCTAGCCTTAGTCATTAAACTTATATAAATATTATTAATGGGAAAGCAATCGTTCTTGTAAAAGGTTAGCGGTGATTAACCCGGTTTTAGCAAATACTTTATAGTGTTTATCCAGCAATTTTACGTATGAAGAAAGTGTGTAAATGGCATTTCAGTAGTAAGTCACCTGATGTTTTTAAAAGTTCCACATTATAGCACCACGTCGTGTTTACAGCTGGAGAGTTCCGCGTGTGAGTAATTAACGTCTTGTAAAGTACAAACACTTGTTGCTCACTAATCTAAATATACTCTAAGCCCGTATGCATGTTTTCAATTAATGAAAAACGTCACTCATTCATTACAGTGGCGGACAAAGTCAAGCTAGGTTTACACACCAATGTCTTGTCACATTTTATTTTGTACAGAGACTAAAATAAACATATTACAATACTGAGTCCAAGACACATCCATCCGGTACACCATTGGCCTCCTCCTTAACGATTTATTCAGAGACTAAAGTTTATTTAAGCTTTTTTTAGGAACTCAGGATACAAGCTTATATCTGTCCAAAGCACTGTTTAATTGTATAACAGAACCAAGAATTGTATGTATAAGATAGACAAGACTTTTCCAATTCAAATGGTACACTTTTTTCTGACAGAACAACTGTTTCGCAGATTTTGACAAAAATATGAAGCAGTGTGCCGTTTAACATAATATTACATCAAACAAACAAGAATTATATTTACATAATGTCGTAACAATTGCTTATGTTGTAGCTAGTGCCTACGAATTTTCCATAAATCAAGAATAAAGGACATTTTGTTACATCCGTCATGAAAGAAAGAAGCTAAATAGAGTTCAACTAGTAAAGGACTGTTACACAGGAACGTTCAAGGCACAAAGATTATCGGCAATCGACAGTTAAGAGAGATAAATGTGAATTGGATTGACGGGCAATTGTTTCTTAATAGAAAATAGATGTTTATTCTCTACTTATTTGAAGATCCGACACGAATAGACAGAGTGGTTAAGTTCTCAGACAAACGAACTTGTTCTATTTTCAGAAGTGAATCATTAGAACTGAACTTCACGTCTGAAAATACAAAAGTCTCCTGGGTATACTTCAAGTGAAAGTTATTACAGTACAGAGAATAACTTCATTTTATCATTGATAATGTTTGGAACTTTTACCACTTAGGAAAATTTTGATAGCTTTTCAGAAATGTTAAAACTGTCCATCAGTTTACTTTTTTTGTTGGATTTAACGTCACACCGACACATGATAGGTCATATGGCGACTTTCCAGCTTTAATGGTGGAGGAAGACCCTAGGTGCCCCTCCGTGCATTACTTTATAGTCTTAAGTTATGGTGGTACATGTAGATTGCTTAGCAGTGAGTGTGATGATGTTAATATGAACGCGTCTTGTAAGTTCCTATTTCTTTATGCAAAGCAAACAACAACAAAACAAATCAAACAGCTCTGTTTACCTGCAGTTTAACATGCACTTGGTCCCCTATTTATTTTTATCTCATGCAAGAATGCATAGAGTATATAACTTTTAATCTACAAAACAGCTTTCTAAAAATATTTGCACTGATTAAAATTTTTTGAAATTGTCTATTATATTAAACATTGAAAATTGTTGCCATACCAATCACGAATATTACATGCGCTTTCAACATAAAAAATGTAGGCGTTTTACTCGAGATCTGTAAGATCTGTAGTCTGAGAACTTTCTAAATATGTAACGGTTGAAACATTCAGTCAGAATAATTTTTGATACATGATATTGGTGATATTTCAGGAAAAATGTAAATTGGCCATCCATTCTATACAGGATTTGACTGTGACGGAAATATCTTTTACAGAAAGTATAAATTGATAAAAATCAGCGGCAGCTTCAGTAGGAACAGTCCTGAAAGCTGTTATTCTGGCAAAATACAAGAAGAAAGAAAAGGTGAAGTTTTGGAGTGATTACTGATACATATTTCTTATTATAAAATAAATGACTGACCGTCGCCTTAATTTCTTTCAGGATTCAGTGAAGAACATGAAGGCAGATAGTTTGTGTGCAATCTGTGTATGAGCCACCATAAGGAAGAATCCCTTCAGTAATATTCTGAAATATGGTTGCAATGAAGTTATGCTACCCAAATTGAAATATGATACTGTCCTATTTTAGGTGTCGCGGTCTTAAATAGTCCTTCAAGGCGCATTAATCTGCATTGGTTTGTGTCACAAACTGACATAGGAGCCTCAAGGTATTGCATCATCTTTTTGTAAATGTTTTAGTTATTGAGGTTAATGTCAGATTTTACGCATAAAATACCTCTCATGTTTTTCTGCATTTCATAACTAAAATTTTCATGTAAATTTTATTACATTCGGTTCAGTAATAAGAAAGTTGATATTTTTCAAAATTTTTATCACCATACCAACTACAACGGGCCTTAAATTGTCAAATTCAAATCCGCGCCAAAGTAATCGGTTTTCACGGCTATGTTGTGATTCCCGTGAAAATCGAAATAGCAAGAGTTCACCTCTATGCCGTGAAATCCAATATTTGGCGGGAAATAACCTTACAAATAGACTGTACCCAAAGAAGCAGTCTTATGCCTTTATTTGTATTGCTTTGGTGCTTACCATATGTTATATATTTTAAGATCTTCCACCAGACAACTTTTTACCTGGTGATGATGTCACGACCCGAAAGTATTTTACCCGAGGTTTATTTGTCGTTACACGCCTGGATGTGAATTCACAGCGCAGAGATCCTTCGTCACATGGTTTTGCCTTAACCGCCAAGACGCTGATTTTTGTAGTCAACTGAAACAGCTCAAGAATACAAACACCTACAAACACTGGACATGGGGAGCCAAGAAGGAGTCAACGTGTTTGTGGTTTAGCTGGACATTATTTTAAGTTTAGTTCTTAGTGCTACTGTAAGTTTGAAGTAAAAGGAAACACCTGTAGTACGTCAAGATAGAAATGAACTGTATATAATAGGACTGCACATCTAGAAAACAGATACTGGGCTCAGAATTTATTTAGTTTCTTTCCGTTCTTTTCTTCTAATTAGTTTTTTCCTTCATTAATTGTAAATAATCATTTTCTGTAAATAAACTTGCAAATATTGTAAAGAGTGTTTAGTTGTTCTGGTACTTGCTGTCGCCGGTTCGTCTATCCTGTCAAAGTCTGTTGTACTTTTTAAATGCAATATATGTAAAGACAGCTGTTTAAATACCAGCAATATGATCTTACATACCAAGGCTTCATAAAATAGGTTTTCAATCCACACAAATTATTTGTACACATTATTGTGTATTGTGTACGATGTGAAACATTTATAACTTCAAATGTATTACTGTGATACACGACATATACACATATGCTTCTGAAAAGTCACCATTCAGAGTTTCACATACTGTAACAGTAACCCATAATTCCACTTTCTGTCTGTCTCATGCAGCGTATTTCATTTTGCGTCTGGATCGTTAAAATGATATAATAGCTTAATATGTTTCATTAATCTCGCAGAAATAAGTTTATCACTTTTTCTCCTGTTTCAAATAAGACTTCATGATGTTGTTCATAGCATTTAAAAAGAATACCTTGAGGCACAGTTCTCAAATTTAAACATCTCAGCTGCGTATTATCATGTCCTACATACGGACGGGTGGAATTCGTCAGACTTGATCATACTAAGCGGAAGCGCTTTTATGGGATCCAGGACATCGCAAAATCAGGTCCATCCGAATACAACCTTGAAGATGAAGGTACTGTTTTCGCAACCCTAGTATTCTTTACACTTTATATATAAACATTGTGATACAGTTTATTCCTTGTCGCTGTGATACAGGTGTACCTGGACGCCTTGAGACACATTGATACAGGGTTTCCTGGACACCTTGATACGGGTTTTCCTACACCCCCTTATACAGTTTTTGCTAGAAACCTTTAAACAATTGACAATCGACAATCGACATATATATATGAAAAACCAATCTCGAGCTAAAATGTTCAGCCAGCTAGACATTCAGCTCGACATTCGTTTTAATATAGCGAAAACTAAGGACAAGCTGGAATGTTGAGCCAGCTTGACATTAAGTTAGACATTCGTTTTTTTTATAGTAATATAAATGCTTTTAATATTTAAAAAGTTTCTCTAAATATATCTAATAGTGATTTACCGAGTATCTGTAATGGCTTCATAGAATTAATCGTCTGACAATTCACAAAATCTAACAACACAACACAACATCATATACTGTATACATGTATGGTTTAATTTATGAATAATTCCTATTTGTAAATTGCAATATAACTTAAAAGTAAGGTCTGCCGTTTCCTTAAACACAGACCGTATAGCCAACATTCCTTCTAAACAAAATATGCAGATAGGAAACACGTCTTATTTAGAATTGTCCGAAAAGATTAAATGTCAGGGTGACAATGTGATTATACAATAAGTATTACTACAATTGCAGGTTAGTATCATTTACACTTTAGTTTTGCATTTACCTTCTGATTGTTGACAGCTAAGGCTACAGACAGTCCTGTTAAGTATGCAGTTACACCAAAACAAACGCTTATCAAACCAAGTAATGTTTAAAACAAAGTATGAAACAGTTCTGCAGCTACTACTATACTACTATATAGGAAACAGACAAAATCAAAGGCTTTTTGCCATTATTACATGAATTATTAGTAAAAACCAGACTAATGCCATAATGCACGTTGAATGCATGATAAGTATGCTTAATATGCAGCTAGATGTCAGTTACATATTTCACCCATCTGTGTCAGGTTATAACAATAATATCTTTTCAGACAAAGCCAAGCTAAGACTTTGCACTCACATCAAAGGTACTGATTCTTATCAGAACTTTCTCTTTCATCGTCAAAATTAAACAAATATGTAAAGCCTGCTCTCAAGGTCAACTGGGATTGAACTGCTTTAATATTACAACTTTGGGCTGTTTTGTCGGGCACGTGTTGATGTTGTTGCCAAGTCATTGAGTACATGGTTCAAAGCGCTTTGACATTTGTTTGCCTATCGTGTCTTTTGTAGCCATATATTAGTATGAAACGGAAAAAATTAACTACTGATCATTTATTCGCGCCTCAATATGAAGTGACAGTTACATTCGGAAAGTTAAACAAAAATATACTTGGCAGCTAAAGATAACATAACATGATTTTCTGTTTCGAAGATTCGACAAACCGAGACAAAGTGCTACAGTTTTCTTTCGTATTTCTGTTATCTTAGAATATTGGAGTATATGACAACGTCCAAAAATGAGTATCATTGGAAGTGTTAAAATCTTCAAGTGAAATTGAAATAATGTTCGATTACAGCTGTAACCCTCGCTTGGGAGGATTGTTTTCATATGAGGATGACATGCAGGTAGCATATGGAAGGTCGATGATACTACGTGCCCACGTGTCCGCCCGTGTCTGAAATAGAGGCGCATGGTCCCTACATCATGGAAAGCTGGAATGTTGCCAAATGACCTATGATAGTGTCGGTTCCATGTTTAACGTCGCCAACAACTAAAAAAAAACGTTTATTAAACAGAAACCTCGAAGTTCCCAAAGGATGAGAAAATGCAACAACACCAAGTCAAGAAATAATGCTTCGAACTAGAAAGTAGAAGTTACCTATATAGAGAAACTGGTAAAACACTATTACACTAGAAAGGTTCAAGGGAAAAGTTATTCGACAGTTAAGAGAGATTAATGAGGCTTACATTGGCGTGTTATTAGTTATAGTCAGAAAGTAACTTGTTTGAAGATCCGACATACCTAGACAAAGTAAAACAGTTACAGTTTCAGGACGAACTTCTGTGCTATTTTTGAATTTTAGACGTATATCATTAGAACTGAACTCGAGGTCAGAAAATAGCTTTTCTGGATTTACCTGAAATAAATGTACTTACAATGTGCAGATTATAGCTTTGTCATGACAGTGCGTATTGATAAGTTTATTTATCCATAAAACTTGTATAAATTTGACAGGTAAATACTCTATAACTGCTTTTAGTTTGTTGACTGTACACATTGAAGTATATTTAATGAAATGCAATTTGTCCAGCCATTAGATCCATGATACGAATCTCACTTCTTAATGTCGAATGTAATATGAAAAAAATACTAGTCTAAAATCACAAACATGAACATTTCCTGGCGGCAAGGAAAGGATCACCTGGTGAAAGACTACTACACACGGAGGGTACAGGTACCATTTGAAGACAAAATGTTTATAACGTGCTCCGGTTAAAGTCAAGAATACCTAGATTATGATAGGAAGTGTGATACAAATCTTTTTTCTGATAACATTTTTCACAGGTTTTATGTTTATGTTATATTATAGGCCTGTCTTTACTTTTTTGACTTTTCTACACTTCAAAATGTGCACATATGTAAGTGTAAAGCTGGCATTTAACATCATTTACTTAGTAAACTTGAGAAAGTACGGAATTATTATTTATTATTTCAACAGTATTTCAGATTTTGTTATTTTATATAACATGTGTGGAAGAGATGCGTTTTCAAAGATTTTTTAAATGCGGACAGTGAGCTTGAATCTCTGATGTTTGCTGGAAGGACATTCTAAAGCTTTGGAGCTGCATGCTTGAAACTTCTATCACCATATTTTACTATTAGACTCCCCGGTACAACCAAAGATACCGGGCCATTTGCCGACCTTAAGTCTCTACGAAACTTGTACATGTCCAGCATATCGACAATGTACTTGGGAGATTCATTGTGCATGGCTTTGTATGTTAGTGTCAAGATTTTTAACTCAATTCGGTGCTGAACCGGAAGCCAATGCAACTTTCGGTCCTAGGACAGATCCTTGTGGTACACTGTATTTCATGTTGACTGGAGTAGACAGTTCGCCATTTACTGAGACTGTTAGCGGTAGCGGTCATTACATAAGAAGTCATCCACTGTAGTGGATTGCCAATGATCCCGAAGTCCTATTCCAAGCGTTTTAGCAACGTTTCATGGTCGATACTAGTATCAAACGCAGCTGATAAGCATTACCAAAATTGTGATTTCGTTTTGATCCAGGGATTGAAGAATATCATTTTGAACTTTGAGAAGTGCAGTTTCTGTCTAGTGATGCTTTCGGTATGCAGACTGGTGCTGTTCATGTAGGTTCTTCGAAGTCATGTGGCACTCAATGCGTTTTTCTACTACTCTTTACAATACTTTTGAGACAAAAGGTAGGTTTGATACAGGCCTGTAGTTTTTTGAAATCAAGGTCTGTTTTTTAGCTCACCTGTCACAAAGTGACAAGGTGAGCTTTTGTGATCACGCAGCGTCCGTCGTCCGTCGTCCGTCCGTCAGTCCGTCCGTGCGTGCGTAAACTTTTGCTTGTGACCACTCTGGAGGTCACATTTTTCATGGGATCTTTATGAATATTGGTCAAAATGTTCATCTTGATGATATCTAGGTCAAGTTTGAAACTGGGTCATGTGCGGTCCAAAACTAGGTCAGTAGGTCTAAAAATAGAAAATCCTTGTGACCTCCCTAGAGGCCATATTTTTCAATGGATCTTCATAAAAATTGGTCAAAATGTTCATCTTGATGATATCTAGGTCAAGTTCGAAACTGGGTCACGTATCATCAAAAACTAGGTCAGTAGGTCAAATAATAGAAAATCCTTGTGACCTCTCTGGTGGTCATATTTTTCATGGGATCTGCATGAAAATTGGTCAGAATGTTCATCTTGATGATATCTAGGTCAAGTTCGAAACTGGGTCACGTCCGGTCCAAAACTAGGTCAGTAGGTCAAATAATAGAAAAACCTTGTGACCTCTGTAGAGGCCGTATTTTTCATTGGATCTGTATGAAAATTGATCAGAATGTTCATCTTGATGATATCTAGGTCGGGTTAGAAACCGGGTCAACTGCGGTCAAAAACTAGGTCAGTGGGTCAAATAATAGAAAAGCCTTGTGACCTCTCTAGAGGTCATTTTTTTCATGGGATCTGCATGAAAATTTGACAGAATGTTCATCTTGATGATATTTAGGTCAGGTTCGAAACTGGGGCACGTCCGATCCAAAACTAGGTCAGTAGATCAAATAATAGAAAAACCTTGTGACCTCTGTAGAGGCCATATTTTTCATGGGATCTGCATGAAAATTGGTCAGAATGTTTATCTTGATGATTTCTAGGTCAGGTTTGAAACTGGGTCACATGCGGACAAAAAATAGGTCAGTAGGTCAAATAATAGAAAAAACCTTGTGACCTCTCTAGAGGCCATAGTTTTCATGGGATCTGTATGAAAGTTGGTCTGAATGTTCATCTTGATGATATCTAGGTCAAGTTTGAAACTGGGTCACATGCGGTCAAAACTAGGTCAGTACGTCTAAAAATAGAAAAACCTTGTGACCTCTCTGGAGGCCATATTTTTCATGAAAATTAATGAGAATGTTCACCTTGATGATATCTAGGTCAAGTACAAAACTGGGTCACATGCCTTCAAAAACTAGGTTGTTATGTCAGATAATAAAAAAACCTTGTGACCTCTCTAGAGGCCATATTTTTCAATGGATCTTCATGAAACTTTGTCAGAATTTTTATCTTGATGATATCTAGGTCAAGTTCAGAAGTAGGTCACACGAGCTCAAAAACTAGGTCACTGTGTCAAATAATAGAAAAAACGACATCATACTCAGTTCATGTGGGGGCAGGTGAGCGATTCAGGACCATCATGGTCCTCTTGTTTTCAAAAGAGGTCTAACGTGAGACTTTTTGAATTCTTTTGGAATATATGCGGTCTGTTCGTATTTTGTCTATTTTATTTATGAAAAAGTCACTAAAGTCTTGTGCGAGTTGTTTGGAAGATGCAGCTTTTGGTAAAGTGATGTCATTTGTAGCACCTAATAGATGCTTTGTGGTTTTGAAAAGACTCTTTGAATCTTTTTGGCAAGATTCTACCTTATCCGAGTAGAAATGTATTTTTGCTTTTTTAATGACCTATTTACTGTTGCACAATGTTCTCTGTAAAGCTGGTGGTCTATTGTCAGCCTTGATTTGCGCCATTTCTGTTCCAACTTGCGTCTTAAATGTTTAGTATCAAGAAGTTCTTGTGTATACCAGGGACATGTTGGTCTTTGAATAATGGTTTTTGTGCGCAATGGTGCATGCTTATCAATAATTGATGGAAGTTCTTGTGTGTATGTGTTAACTAACTCATCAGCATCTGTAATTGGCATGATTGCTTTCAAGGACTCTGAGTTCAGAACATCCCCTTTGAATGAGTCGACATCAATTGCCCTAAGTTTTCGAAAAGAAACAGTTTTTCTCACTGGTGGAGGTCTGGCAGCCTTGGCTTTGAAAGCCACTGAAAACTGATCGCGAGCGACCTTACCTCTGTTGTCAGACAGACCTGGATCGGTGACTTCAATGTTTGACACGATGTCATACTTATCTCTAGTAATGACAACACCCAGAATGTCTCCACCGACGTGAGTGGCTTCATTTACATGCTGTCTCATTCCGTGTGCATCCAAAGTACTTACAAGGTTGGCTGTGTGTCTGTCAGTCGGAATGTCAAAATGATGATTTGTTTGTCAGTTGTTGCAAATCTAGATAGGAAATTTGGCCATTCATTCTCAAGAAAGTCTCCTATTTTAAGTCCATTTCCCCGGGATGGTGGTGGCCTATAAACGACAACTAGACGCAAACTAAATTTTTTGTGCTCAAATTGCAGTCCATGTACTCGAGATATCTTTGTCTCGTGTTGATGCCAGGAGGCGGACATCTATAGAAGTTCTATGTATGATTGGTACACCACCTCCACGGCTGTCGTTACAGCGGGGGACGTGCTTGATTTTGTAGCCATCTGGAACAAGCTCATTTAAGCATGTTTTATCTACAGCACTGCCATTCCAAGTGTCTGTAATAGCAACTACATCAAATTCATTTGAAATGATATAGTCACAAAAAGAGAGTGCTTAATTTTTAAATGATCTTGGGTTAATACTACATACTTTTATTAATATGATATCTGACTTTAAACTATAGAGTGAGGTTCACGCTGTACATGTACAATAGCTAAGTAGGTAAGAGCGTTGGTCTACGGATCGTGGGATCGTGAGTTCGATCCTCGGGCGGGGCGTATGTTCTCTGTGACTATTTGATAAACGACATTGTGTCTGAAATCATTAGTCCTCCACCTCTGATTCATGTGGGGAAGTTGGCAGTTACTTGCGGAGAACAGGTTTGTACTGGTACAGAATCCAGGAACACTGGTTAGGTTAACTGTCCGCCGTTACATGACTGAAATACTGTTGAAAAACGGCGTTAAACCCAAAACAAACAAACAAACTTTACTTGCACCTTGACGAGTCTCTGCAAGTATACGGATTGTCTGAGATAACTCTTGTCCGTTATTGAGATTGACCCCTTGACCTGAAACTGTTGAAACCTTGTATGTATTTTGATGAATCTGTGAAACTACAGGAATTACTTGCGGTAGTTCCCGTAGATTGTCTTTGTTAACCCCTTTATTTGTGTCCCAAACACGACTTAATTTACGAATTCCCCCTCGAGTACCCCTGTACTGAGAGTAACCTGATTGTACAAAGTTCCTAAAAGTTTTAATTTTGATAATAGTAGCTGATCTGACTTTTCAATATCGACTGATTAACGTACAAAGGAAAGATAACATCTATTTTACTGTATAATCCCTGCATTATCTGCTAAGTGTCCACCGGCTGCCACGGATATGGCTGGAGGCATGTTTCTTGATTTTAAAATCCAAAATATGACACTAAAATGATTTTAAAACTTCAAATTTCATGCAAACCACTGTAAAATTCTTGACTAAAAGTACACCAATCAATTCAAAATTCCTTTATGTACAATCTTGCCAAATTTCAGAATTTTTAATGAAGTATTTCCAATTAATTAATGTTTCGTTTTTTGTAGTGCTTAAATATTGTATTGAGCAAGCTGAAAAGTATCCACCCCCACATGTAGCATTTTACTGCAGATCATTGCAAGGCGTAACCACCGGATATTTTTATTTATTTACATGGGTTGCTCTGAGACGGTTTGCGTATTCTGTGTTTGTATGGTAATGTTTGATGCTCTGTGTTTGTTTTCTTGTATGTCTGTGGCAAATTGTGGGTTCAGTGTTTTCAAAATGTGGGTTTAGTGGAATGTTTATGAAGGTCAAAATATTGTGTTAGACTTTTTGAAATTCTGTTTGGATGATATGATTGATGGCCTAGAAATGAAGGTTACAGAATAAAATATAAGTGTAAGTCGATACAAATTAGAGTTATAGAAGAGGTTTATACTTCCGTTTTACATGTTCGAATTGCCTTTTTTGATTTAAAAGAAAGCTTATACCATAATATATGGACATTTATTCATGTAAATACATATAACAACAATCTTAAAAGAGAAAAGACTTCAACTTAGACATGGTCAACTACCCATCCTTACTGATGGGTTCCGTTCCTTTGCAATTTTGTGGTCATATATTACATAATGATTAACTTTTAATCATTTGCAATACAGCAATATCTCTGGTTTCGTGTTTCCCATCAAATTTATAGTAAAGTCTTCAAGTACTTATACATTCTGTCACTTGAAAATATAATAAATACATTTTGGTGTTTTTGTAATTTGACATTTAGCTGAAGCAACAATGACAAAAACGAGATTTTAATAGTTTCTTTGAAGATTAAGACCTCTAAATCTTCTAAAAATTTATAATTGACTGATTTATATTGCTCTTGGAGAAAGTTCCACTAAATCTCGTCTTGTAAAAGTACAACCACTTACTGCAGAGTGTTTCTTTCATGCTACAGTCATAAAACTAGAGTAGGTAAAGCTTATGATATATGTGGGAGTTCTTCCTGTCTACTATTTATTTGTTTACCGACCAGACTTAAAATAGGTTAATCAATGCTAAAATGAAGACTGAAACAGTATTATTAGTTATTCTACTAATCACAATAGTGAGACTTAAAACAGCCTCAATCTTTGTCGCTGTTGACAAAAATAGTTTTTATAGTCGTTTTTTTATCGTGTTACAAACATGTCAGCTTGTTGTATGCATCTAATATTGTTTTTGTGTGTTTTATATGTCTTGGTCATGGAAGGATATGCAATATGTTTAAAAACTACTTTCATTTGAAATAAGCTGACCTTTAATAGGTTTACTAGTGTATTGTTTACTTCTGTTTTCAACATTGAACCACATTCTTTTTTTTACATTTGATATCTTATTCAGTCACATAACTTATAATGTGGAACGTAAAAAATCAAGCATGTTTAATAAGTAGTCCATTAATACTAACACATTAGTATATATTCCTTCTTAATCAAATGCCATGTTTTAAGTGTAATTGTATGTTTGATTCTATCATATATGAAAATGTTGATGCCCATGCGAAAAGAAGCTACTTGGCAATTTTCGCACTCACAATTGATCCTGCCTTCTGTTTAAAATATCTGTCAACAGATAAGAAGATAAATAAATTTCCCTGAAATTTTATTCATCACCTAATCTGATCTGTTTCTTTTAGACTTCTGATTTTCAAAATCGCTGTGATCTTCAGACTTACAGTGTTCTGAATACCTAGTAGCGCCGTTATTGAATGCCTTACTCGTCAATAGCTAGGCACAATTATGGACCGCCGATTTATAGGGGTCAGTATTATAAAGTGACATCAGAAATGCATTCTTTCTATTTTTTCTTTTAGTTTTCTTTTTAGACCAGCAAAATTTAGTGTTGAAACATAGATCGGACAATAGCACAAATTAAGGACCAGCGATTTATGGTCAAGTAATGATATATCGTAATAACATTAGCCAGTCATTACCAGTCTATAGCTCAGTTGAAAAAACCCAGACAAACGAGTGAATGAAGTATTGCCATGCCAAAAAATTCCCCTATTGGACTCTATTGCAATATCTGTCAATGATGTATAAACAAATAAAGTACTATACAATAAGTTATAATACAACGTTTGGATTAAACTTTGCATATATATAAATCTCCAGTTGCTTATAACATCTATCAATATAAAAATGTATTTCATTTCAAGTTTGATTATATTTCATTTTGAAACTGGTGGGAAAATGCGAGAAAAAATGTAAGAAATCATCATATCTAAGGAAAGTAATTCTGAAGAAAATACACCAACATTTTTGTTAATTTGGTACATGAGCTTATATTAAAATATTTTACAGACTGGACAGCAAAAGATCAATGTTGACTTTTGACCTTCAAATATTACCTTGACCTTTGAGCTAGGGGTCTGGGTATTGCGCATAACACATTGTCTCATTATGGGAAACATTTGAGTCAAGTAATATTAAAATAACTTATGGACCGGAGAGGGAAAAAACCTATTAACCTTCGATCCCCGACTGTGAAATTGACATTAGGGTTATGGGTATTGCGCAAGACATGTTGTCTCATTACGGGAAACATTGTGTCAAGTAATATATAAAATCCCTTAATGGCTGACAGAGGTCTGGTCCGGGCAGGAAAAAAAAACACTATTGATCTTTGACATAATTAATATTAATAGACTAGACCGGAGAGGTTAAAAACCCTCTTGACCTTTGATCTCCTATTCTGACCTTGAACTTTGAGCTAGGAGTCCGGGTTTAGCGCATGACACATCGTCTCATCTAGGGACTCATATGTAATCCTGTTTGTATTTAAGGTTATTAGCTTGTATCGGAAATATGCCGAGTTCTTCAGCGAATATTGCGATTTAGGAGGCATATTTTCCGCTGAAGAACGAGTGCAATTTCCGAGCAAAGATAAAACCTTTTATTACTTACGCATCTACATGTATAAATATTATGTAATATCATAAATATGTTCAATAGCCTGAGAGGATTGACAATACTGAACTAAATAGAAAAAACAGTGCAACAACACACCTGAATTACGTCACGTTCCCGATTGAAATCAGGGTCAGTGTTTGGAAAAAAATGACGTTTCCGGTGCCAGTGTAACTTAACGGGGAATAGAAACGAGTATGTAATAAGACAAAAGTATGGCCCGGACAGGAAAAAGAACCTATTGACTTTTGATCTCCAAGATACCTTGACCTTTGAGATTAGGGTTTGATGTCGCACATGACACATTTTTATGGATTATGGATTGGTGAGTTACAGACCGAACAGGGATAACAGCCCTTTTGGCCTTTGACCTCCAAATGTAACATTGCCCTTTGATGGATGACAGAGTTTTGGACCAGGCAGGAAAAAAGCCCTATTGACATTTGACCTTTAAGTGTGACCTTGATCTTTGAGGGGATTCGGTTTGCGCATGACACATCATCTTATTATGGTGAGTATTTGTGCCAAGTAATATTAAAACCCTCTAAGTAATGTTGAGTTACAGACCGGACAGGTTAAAAACCCTTTTGACATTTGACCTCCTATTGCGACCTTGAGCTTTGACCTAGGAGTCTTGGTATTGCGCTATTGCGCATGGCATGTCGTCTAATCCAGGGGAAATTTTGTGCTGTCTAGTATTTAAATCTTTTTTGCATGACACAGTTATGGACAGGAAAGGAAAAAAACACATATTGACTTTTAATCTCCAAGTGTGACCTTAACCTTAAAGCAAGGGTCTTGGGTGTTGTGCATGACACGTTGTCTGATTATAGGGAACATTTATGCCTAGTAACATTGTAATCCCTTGATAGATGATAGAGTTCTGGATCGAACACGAAACAGACCCTGTTCATGCAATGTTAACATCTTTGTTTATATATTTTGATGCAAAGATATGTAAGAGAAATGCAATAATTATGAAGATTTTGTAATGAATGACATGAACAGGTTTTGTTGTGTTCCGTTGTAAACATCTCTTCTTAAATATTTGAACAATCGGCATATGTTTATGAATTTAGTTTTATCATTTTTTGTCTATTGTCCAACCTGTAACAAGTGTCCATGTTCCGGTAAAAAAAACATATGACAACGTAACGTATGCAAACATACGTGTCCAGAAGACGAAAAATGTCATTTTTATGAGATATGAATAAATTTCAGGGGAATTAGACGAGATGTATTAGGACTGTAAATATTTGGAAGTGAAAGAAAATTTTCTTTGAGTACTGAAACACATCTTCTCCATAGATATAGTACAGCCACTACTTGTTGATGTGGATGTGGAAAAAAATGCTTAATATAATTAAAATTATAGATATAGATACACGGACAGGATGCTTGGTCATGTTTAAAGTAATGATACGGGACACGCAATGGTCAGTGGAAGGAAATTAAGTTAATATAGCAGGATGCTAAATGAATGTTATCGCCCTCAAGCTTCTGTTACCTCGAAGGATGATTGTTCATGTGCTGTTCATGACAAAATACTATCTGGTAAAGTTCAAGGTAAAATGATAATCGGTACTTGAGAATATAATTGTTTCCTCGAAAAGATAAATGTTTATTCGTCTCTCATTTGAAGGTCCTTAATACCTAAACAACTTTCGGAAGAAGTTTTACCATTTTTGTTTTCTCGTAATTGAGAGTAATGTCTTGAAATTATTTTTTCCAGGATAATTTTACCAGTAAAAGTTCATAAGTTCATACTAAGTACGGGTTATAGAACTATGTATTTAGTTTGTATTCGTCGGTTGATATGTACCAATTTAACAATAAATGAGCACTTTTAGGTATTTGTAATTTTCAAACAAATATGCAAAAATTCTGATTTTGTTCCACGTCTTTCGTTTGTTATTTTACTACATATATATATCTCTGCAAATTTTGTTTTCACATATATTTGGACTTTTTGCACAATCTATAGGAACCTAACATTAACTAAACTGTATATGTATAATGCCAAACTTACTTATTAAAAATGTTGCAAATGAAATCTAAATGTGTTTGTTTGTTACCAAAAGCGTACACTACTTACCATGCTGACATTTTAAAATGTCACAAATTAATTATTAATTATCTATAGGTAAAATTTGGTGAAATTCCAAACAGGAGAAGTAGCAGAGACATCGTAGAATTTCAAAAATCAAGGGTCATAACTCCGCTGGTTATCTTCACACCAAGATCCTTCGTCTGTGAAACTTTCAAGTACATCCTTTCAATAGTGTTTGAGGAGTTGGACACACAATTTTATTTAGCAAAACCATCAAAGGGCAATAACTGCGGTAAACATATTCACAGCAAAGGTTCCTTCCTTTTTGGGCATCTGCACACCAAGCTTATTCATCTGTGGAAGTGTGTAGCAAATCAGACTAAAATGTTTTCTCTGTATTCTATATTCTATCTGGCACAACTATCAAAATGTCGTAATTGCGTCAAAATAGACACAGCACAAGTTCCTTCCTTTATGGTCATCTGCACTTCAAGCTTATTCATTTATGAAAGTTTGAAGCAAATCAGGCTGATAGTGTGGGAGGACTCACACAAGATTTCGAGATGTACGAGCGTTGTAAATCAGCGAACCGTAACATGCCCAGCGATATGCGGAACTAGGCTTGGGAATAATAACTTTTGTGAAATCTGGTGAAATGCCGCCTGATGGTGTCGAAGGAGCTGTGGGGACAAACTTTGTGACAGACTGGACTAACAGACTGACAGACAGACAGGTGGACAGCACTTAGTCAATATGTATTCCCCCAACATGTGGGAGACAGAATATGTGATAACCATTTATTGTAGTGGTCAACTCATGATTTATCATATTTTTATTCAAACCAAATCATAACATGTTACAATAAATAGCAAAGTCTTCCACTTTAAAACGTATTTGATCATTGCATCTTAAAAGTTTCAAACAAATCCTCAAAAAAAATTATCGCCCATTACCCGAGTTTCAATAAAACATAATGACATATTTTCTGGCATTTTTCATTTATAAATGACTGATTTATTTTATTCTTCAAGAAAGTTCAATTTATGAGTAATCCTCCTCTTGTAATAGTTCAACCACTTGATGCTGACTCGTTGAAGTGGTCTACTCGTCACAAACTATACCATTCCTCAATTCGCAATAAAACCATCTCAGGTATATTTTGAAGAAATTTGTCTCATCCACTATTGATATTATACAAAACAACAATATAGATACCACATAACGGCTAGGAAATAATTTTTGATTAATTAATCTTAATTTCTAATTTTTCAGTTTAACTAGCTCAGACAAAAAAAAAGGTCTGATTATAAATGTGTGTAGAAGAAAAGGGATTCATTATATTCATATATAGAATTTCATTAGTTTCAAGAGTAAAACACAGATTAATAGGAACAATGTATGAATCAGGTCAGAATGTTACTGACTCAAATCTGCTTAAAGAACTAGTTACGCACCAAATTATCTTTGTTCACATGACAATGACATTCATTTTGACGTCAGACATCCCACGTCTCAGCCATTAGAAATACACTGTATATTGTCTCTACTGAAGACTTTTATGAGCCATTAAAGAAATCGTAATCAAAGCGAACATTGATCTGTCTCTAGGTAAGCAGTGAAATGCTTTGTTTGCCACTGATGATCAGGAAAACTTCCAATCTCTTCTTGAAACTAAGTTGTCAATGATGGGTTTTCGACGATGTCTTATGTAGAATATGAAATAGCATGCGTTTGTGTGCCATACTGTTATATCCTCTATAGAAAAGAAACTTCGGTGGAAACTTTCCACGTTTGAATATCCAACATATAAAGACAGAGTGTAACAGTTTTTGAACAAACTTTTGCTTATTATTGTGACGTCAGCGAATGGTTTCGGCGATGGAAGAAATCTCCAAAAACTATAGAAAATGTCTGATTACTCTCGAAGAATGTTGAGGTTGGTAGGTATGTTTTGGTGTTCTTTCTTGAGCACGCTTCCTAGATTGCGATTACTCGGTGTTCCGTTCGTATTTTCAGGTCCCTCTGGGTTTTTTTTACGTGCCGTTCCTGATCTTTGCTTTGTATAGTGGTAGACTTCTGGAGTCTTATTGATAGAATTTCAAATTGCTGTGTTCATACCAAATGCAGAGTCAAATAAGATAGATGCATTTTTGTTTTAGATGTTTGGTTTGGTATGTACCATGCAGAAACAAAAGTTTACAATAGTATTACTATGTTATTAGAACCTGCACTTAAGATTGATATGGAAATGAAGATGCAACATGATGTGATAGGAGAGACGTCTGCAACACTGACACTATCAACCTCACATACAAACACGGGGACGTCCCCCAATCAACAAACTATCAATATTTCACAACCTATTAATTGTAAAAATGTTTGCTTAAAAGTAATTGACTGTAATGACAAAAATCTCTTAACTAGACAAGAAATTTACTCAGTTTTAACACCGGTCGTCCGAATTTATAATTTCTCAAACTTAGTCGTTTGGTCTATGTACCAACGACATCATATGCGTTTTCGCTTGTTTGAAATCTACATTGTATAAAGGTAGATCCATATTCAGACCATATATATGACATAAAAGATATGTATTTATGTTTTTAACGAATGACTTAATGACAAAAATGTATCAATATAGTTTCGTACGATATTCTATACTTAAGTGTTTCCCGTCCGAGCTCTATTTTTCTTGCTATAGTCATAAAGGGGTAAATCCGCGTTAGTTCAATTTATGCTTAAACAGAGATGTATTGTTGTAATGAACTTTAAGTAAGGAATGACAAATATGACATCTGCACTAAGAATTCTTGAAGATAATTGTTTATAGAAGAAACTTTAATTCATTCCTGCATACTAGTACATTGGTAAGATTTGGACAAAATTTACTATTTGGTTTTCATATTAAACCATGTCTTGAAATAAAATTTCCAGATAGATCCATAAATCAACTAATAGGTTATAGAACAATGTTATTAGGTAATTTATCATTTTTCAGTATAATAAGGTGATATATTTGGAAGAGAATCAATTTGAATTTTTTTGGACGGTACTAGTCTAAATATATCCCATTCTGTGCAGGAATATTTCAAATAATATTGTAATTCTTTGCTTATTATGTTCGGTTAAAAATGAAAATCAGTACGGACGCGCACGATTTTATCTTTATTTCAAGTGATCGAAAAACTTATATATAGATCTAAATTCGCCCTATTTTTCAATTGAAACTTGTGATGTTCATTTTGTATGAACATCAAAAGGAAAGGCGCCAAAGTTACGACAACGCTGCTTAGTGATAACGGGTCGCTGTTTTTACGACGTCCGCGTCTAGTCAGAGAGAACGTTTCTTAGATGACGTCGCAGTAGTTCCGTCTGGTAGAATAACTGGGAAGTTGAATTTAATATCAGTAGAAAACCCCTGACAAACAAGTGAATAAAGTATTGCCATACCAAAAAGGTCCCCTACTGGAAGGCAACTAATTTTCTCTATTGCAATATCTGTCAATGATGTATAAACAATATTGTACAATACAATAAGTTATAACACAAAGTTTTGATTAACTTTTGCACATATAAATCTCCAGTGGTTGATTGTTTATAACATCTATCAATATAAAAGAAGTATTGCATTTCAATGTTGATAATATTCATTTTTAAGCTGGTAGGAAAATACGAGAAAACTGTGAGATATCATCTTATCTAAGGAAAGTCATTCTGAAGTAAATACACAGACATTTTTTAATTGAGTCCATATGATACATAGGCTTATATTAAAATATTTTACAGACCGGACAGCAACAGATCAATGTTGACTTTTGACCTTCAACTGTGACCTTGACCTTTGAGCAAGGGGTCTGTGTATTGCGCATAACACATAGTCTCATTATTGGGAACATTTGAGTCAAGTATTAATACAGTAACTTAATGGACAACATAGTTATGAACCAGATAGGAAAAAGAACCTATTGACCTTCGACCTCCGACTGTGACTTTGACCTTTGAGTTAAGGAATTGGGTTTTGCGCAAGACATGTTGTCTCATTATGGGAAACATTGTGTCAAAAAAAAACAAAGAAAAATATCAAACAGGGAATGCCACGCACCAAAAACGTAGCCTCCTCAAAACGAAACCCCCAGCAAGTAATATTTAAAATCCTTTAATGGATGATAGAGTTCTGGACCGGGCAGGAAAGGGTGTCATATTGATCTTTGACAATATTCATATTAACAGACAGGACAGGTTAATTACCTTCTTAATATTTAACCTCCTATTCTGACCTTGAACTTTGAGCTAGGAGTCTGGGTTTGCGCATCACACATCGTCTCATCCATTGAAATATTTGTGCCAATTCATATATAAATCCTGTTTTGTATGACAAAGTTACGGACCGGACAGGAAAGAGAACCTATTGCCTTTTGATCTCCAAGTTACCTTGACCTTTGAGATTGTGGTTTGGGTGTTACGTACGACACATCATCTTTTTATGGAAAACATTTTTGCAAAGTAATATATTAAATTCCCTTTATGGAGTGTTGAGTTACACACCGAACAAGGAAAAAAACCCTCTTGATCTTTGACCTTCAAATGTGACCTTGGCCTTTGATGGATGACAGAGTTCTGGACCGGGCAGGAAAAAAGGCCCTATTGAACTTTGATCTCTAAGTGTGGCCTTGATCTTTGAGATAGGGGACTCGGTGTTGCGTATGGAACATCATCGTATTATGGTAAGCATGTGTGCCAAGTAATATTAAAAATCCCTATAAGGATTATAGAGGTACAGGCAGGACAGTTTAAAAACTCTCTCGTTCTTTGACTTCTTATTGACATTGAAATTTGAGTTAAGGGTCTGGATTTCGCGCATGACATGTCGTCTAATCCAAGGAAATATTTGTGTTAACTAATATTCAAATCCTTTTCGCATGACAAAGTTATGGACAGGAATGAAGAAAATACCTATGGAAGTTTGATTTCCAAGTGTGACCTTGACCATTAAACCAGGGTCCTGAGTGTTGTGCATAGCACGTTGTTTGATTATAGGGAACATTTATGCCTAGTAATATTGTAATCCCTTGATGGATGATAGAGTTCTGGACCGAACACGAAACAGACCCTGTTCATGCAATGTTAACATCTTTGTTCATATATTTTGATGCCAAGATTTGTAAGAGAAACGCACTACGGATACCCACATGTACAGCAATAGTTATGAAGATTGTGTAATGAATGACATGAACAGGTTTCGTAGTGTTCCGTTGTAAACATCTCTTCTTAAATATTTGAACGATCGACATATGTTTATGAATTTAGTTTTATCATTATTTGTCTATTGTCCAACCTGTAACGATTGTCCATGTTCCGGTAAAAAAACATAGGACTACGTAACGTATGCAAACAAACGTGTCCAGACGAAAGATGTCATTTTCATGGGATATAAATAAATTTCAGGGGAATTAGAATAAAGCTTCATCGACGGGATGCATTAGGACTGTAAATATTTGGAAGTGAAAAAAAATTTCCTTTGTATGCTGAAACACATCTTCTTCATAGATATAGTACAGCCACTACTTGTTGATGTGGAAAAAAGAGGCTTGTCAGAAATATAGATGCACGGACAGGATGCTTGGCCATTTTTATAGTAATGATACGTGACACGCGATGGTCAGTGGAAGTCATCTTTGTTTCAAGAACTATGTTGATATAGCAGGCTGCTAAATGCATGTTATCGCCCTCAAGCTTCTGTTACCTCAGAAGATGATTGTTCATGTGCTGATCATGACAAAATACTATCTGGTAAAGTTCAAGGTAAAAAGATAATAGGAACTTGAGAGAATAATTGTTACCTAGAAAAGATAAATGTTTATTCGTCAATCTAATGAAGGTCCTACATACCTAAACAACTTTCTGAAGAAGTTTTACTATTTCTGTTTTCTCGTAATTGAGAGTAATGTCTTGACATTAGTTTTTCCAGGATAATTTTACCAGTAAAAGTTCATACTAAGTACGGGTTATAGAACTAAGTACTTTTAGTTTGTATTCGTCGGTTGATATGTACCAATTTAACAACAAATGAGCACTGTTAAGTATTTGTTATTTTTAGCAATGTTTCAAACAAACATACGAAAATTCTGATTTTGTTTCATGTCTTTCGTTTGATATTTAAGAAATAATTTATAGCAAAAGAGTGCTTTAACACTATTTATGCACGATGGGCCGTTATACGTCGGGCGTAATAATTGCACGAGGGCGCAGCCCGAGTGAAATTATTTGTACGACGTATTACCTCCCGTGTGTATAAATAGTGTTAAAACACTCTTTTGCTATAAATTATTTCGATTCTAATATGCCCTTAATCTAAAACAGTAGATAAAATATAGAAGCGCTCTTTCTTGGTCGCAACAAAAGCTTTGACGTCATCGCACGTTAACGTGACGTCATTTTAGCGTAAGAGTGTTTTAACAGAGACAAGTATATTAGAATATACTATATACATTATCTGCAAGTTTTGTTTTCATATACTTGGCCTTTTTTGCACAATCTATAGGAACTTAACTAAACTGTATTGGTATAATGCCAAACTTGTACTTATATATTAAAAATGTTGCAAATGAAATCTAAATGTGTCTAAAACTAGCTTGTTTGTTACGAAAAGCGTATGTCTCACACTACTTACCATGCAGATATTTTGAAACGTCACAAATTAAGGGCCATAACTCCATTGAAAATCACTGAACGATAATATTCCAATGATATACACAACTAGGCTTAGCACTGATCTCTCTTGTAAAGTTTGGTGAAATTCCAACCGGTGGCACACCATGCATATTCATCTGTAAAAGCTTGTAGCAAATCAGGCTAAAAGTGTTGGAGGAGTTTTTTTTTCCATATTCTATATAGCAAAACTATCAAAAGGTCGTAACTGCGTAAAAATAGACACAGCACAAGTTCCTTCCTTTATTGTCATCGCCAAGCTTATTCAGCTGTGGAAGCTTGAAGCAAATCAGGCTAATAGTGTGGGAGGAGTCACAATAGTGTGGGAGGAGTCACACTATTTCGGGATGTACCCGTGGACGGACGGACGAATGTACGGATGTACTGATAGCAGCAACGCTATAAGTGAAGTGCTTAAAACTTTTTGACGAATCAAGTCAAGTGCCATAATTCCAATGAAAATCAGCAAACCGTAACATGCCCAGCGATATGCGCAACTAGGCTCAGGAATAATCACTTTTGTAAAATTTGGTGAAATGCCGCCTGATGGTGTCGAAGGAGTTGTGCGTACAAACTTTGTTACAGTCCGACTGGACTCGCAGACAGACAGACAGGCGGACAACACTTAGTCAGTATGTCTCCCTCAACATGTGGGAGACATAATATGTGATAACCATTTATTGTATTGTAGTCAGTTCGTGATTGTGTCATGTTTTAATTAAATGTTACAATAAAAAGCTTTCCGCTTTAAAAACGTTTTTATCCTTGAATCTTAAAAGTTTCAATCAAATCCTCAAAGAAAAAACAACAACAACAACAACAAAAAAAAAACATTTATCGCCCGCTACCCGAGTTTCAATAAAACATAATGACATAATTCTGACATTTTTTTTCATTTATAAATGACTGGTTTATAATACTCTTCAAGAAAAATCAATTAATGAGTAATCCCCCTCTTGTAATAGTACAACCACTTCATGCTGACTCGTTGAAGTGGTCTACTCGTCATAAATTATACCCATCCTCAATTCGCAATAAACCCAGATCAGGTATATTTTGAAGAAATTTGTCTCATCCACTATTGATATTTATACAAAACAAAAATATCGATACCACATAGCGGCTAGGAAATCATTGTTGATTAATTAAACATTTCTTAATTTCTATTTTTTCAATTTAACTAGCTCAGCAAAAAATTCCATCTCAGGTCTGATTATAAATGTGTGTAGAAGAAAAGGGATTCATTATGTAAACTTTCATTACTTTCAGGAGAAAAACACAGATTAATAGAAACAATATATGAACAGTTCAGAAACTTACTGACTCAAATCTACTTAAAGACGCGCCAAAGAATAACTGTATTCATTTGTATTTCCATGATGGTAATTATAAACGATTTGCATGAAAACAAAAAGGGAGTTACAAGTATCTCGTGACAGTGATATATATTTTAGGCCAAACTACTATAGTGCATTTTATTTGACCTGGCGGGGCGTGGTTTCGCGACGGTCCACTACATCATTGTGCAGGGTATGTAGTACATGTAACCAATGTAGCGTTGAAATTTAGTCGTTAGTTACCGAAGATTACAGAATTAAACAGTTGTATTGCTCAACCTATTTTGCTCGATTTTTGAGATTACCATTATTTGCATAAATCAGAGATTAACTCCGCCCCGCCAGGTCGAATAAAACGGATTATAGTATACTGAAAAGAGATTGACTGGATAAACTTGCAGATGTCGTTGTGAAAAGACATTAAATCATGGAGAGCCTAAATTGTCCACCTTTCATCTTGCAATATAGCTGTATTATACCGGTATTATCAGCATGATTTTCACGAAGTTCCTGTGGGAGGAAAAAATAGGTCACTAGGTTGTGGTGGGTCTTTAAAGAATTAGTTACGCACCATATTATGTTTATTCACATGACAATGCCGTTCGTTCTGACATCTGACTTCCCACGTCTCAGTCATCGGTTGTACACTGTATATTGTCTCTGTCTGTAAACCAGATACTAAAGATTAAAGAAATCTCAATCAAAGCCAAACTTGACCTGTCTCTAGTTCCCTGTCTCACTGTAAGCAGTGAAATGCTTTGTTTGCCATTGATGATCAGGAAAACTTCCAATCTCTTCTTGAAACTAAGTTGTCAATGAGTTCTTATGCAGAATATAAAATAGCATGCGTTTGTGTGCTAAACTGTTATATCCTCTACAGAAAAGAAAGCTCGGAGGAACTTTTAACGTTTGAATATCCAACATATAAAGACAGAGTGTAACAGTTTTTCTATCTTATTATTGTGACGTCAGTAAATGGATTCGGCGATGGAAGAAAATCCGAAAACTGTAGAAAATGTCTAAATATTCTCGTAAAGTGTATCAAATTCGAAGAATGTTGAAGGCGGTAGGTGTATTTTGGTGTTCTGTCTTGAGCATGCTTGCTAGATTACGATCCATCTTGGTTCCGTTCGTATCTTCAGGTGACCCTGGGTTTTGACGTTTCGTTCCTCGTCTTTGTTTTATATAATAGAGTAGGTATTTTTAGAAACAGACGTCTGGAGTTTTATTGATAGAATTTCAGATGCCTGTGTTCATACCAAGTGCAGAGTCAAATAAGAGAGGAACATTTTTGCTTTAGATATTTGGCTTGATATGTATCAAACAGAAACACAATTTGAAAATAATACTATCCTGTTATTAGAACCTGCACTTAACCCTTATCATGCTGGACACGACCAGTGCAGATCAAGACCGGTAATCATGGTCTGCACTGTTCGCCATTCAGTCAGTATCTTTTTGGTAAGCACCCCTTTTAAAAAGATGGACAAGTTCATAATAGAAATTTAGCAGTATGCTTTTTCGATGTCCTTGCGATTTTGTGGTCATGTCGTCCATGATATCCATTACGTTACTGTAAATTCTGAAACATGTTTCATCCGTGGTCTTGGCCGTTAAAATTATATTAAAGGCTTAAAATTGTTAGACAGTCCCTTATAAAATTAAAATATTAACACGATTTGATTAAAGTCTTCGTAGTGTTGTTTTAGTCACATAATTCATGTAAAAACTGCAACAGCATTATATTATGCTAAACAAACACAATTGACTGATTTCTATTACTCTTGAAGAAGGTTCCGCTAAACCTAAATATCGTCCAAATACAATCACCTACTGCTGAGAGATGTAAGTAAGGTCTGTTCATGCTCACTTACACCCATATCCATAAACCCAGAGTAAAAAAAGTTTAAGGTTTTTGGGGAAATGTTTCTGGTCTACTTTATCTTTGTTTATGAAATAGAAAAAAAATATTCGTTTATTTACATAAATATTTGCTGAAAGAAAGAATCGGTATATGTTAGATAAATCTTCAAAACAAACTTCTTTCGACAGAGATCGTCTATTTATAGACTTTGATATATACATGAAACATAAGAATTTTAATTGACCTCTTTAATTCAAACGTGAGGCTTAAGGCAGTTCGTTACATCAATGAATTACTTACAGATTACATATTGTGGAAGAAATGTAGGTAGGTTTTACTTCTGTCCCAAGGTTATTTCTTAATGAAGTGAGCAAAATTCAAAACACACCCGCAGGATTCGCCCTTCTTTTTTCAATGTTGGAGTTAGAATTCTGTCTCTTTAAATCCGTTTACTTGAGGTACCCTAGAAAAAATGATATTGACAGTTATATTTTGTGTTTTATAATTGTTAACCAGTAGTTTGATGTTTCTTTTATCAAAATTAATGGTAAAATGAATTCTCTGCAAATGTTTTGGATAGTGGCCATCACTTTGAAATTTGTCTCTACTTGAGCTTGAGGAAATACCATAAATTATACAAAATTTATAAAAAAAAAAAACGCCACGGTAAAAGTTGTTTAAAAATTGCAACACAGTGCGAAACACGGTCAACTTAAAAAATATACCAAGCAAATTCCATTTTTAACATTACTATTAGGGTCCAGTACCTTAATATGCATGACAGTTCTATAAATAGCGCACATAGACTTTACTTAGTTCCATTTTAATATCGATAAACATTGAAGATTTCGTTCAATAACAACAAACAAAATGGATTTTGTATTCGGCTCTCGTGGATTTTGCAAGGTCGGATCACACTCGGCGCTTGCGTGCCTCGTGAGATCCGATCTGACAAAAATCCACTCGAGCCGAATACAGCATCCAAGATCAAGCTACTGTTATAATAACCCTATTATAGTATAATTTTCTTCTAGAAGATTAATGAATCCAGTATCTACATTTTTTGTAACAAAATCAACTTTATACCTATTTATATATAATAATGTTTTGATGAAAAATTAACAAACAAAGAATTTTGTAATTATCAGGGTCTTGGTGTGTAATTCTGAATTAGAAAATAAATTCAAATAATTTTTACTTATGTTATCAAAGAAAAAAATAATAAAGTTTATAACGACGTTCTTGTTTCGTTTTTTTTTATATCTGTATACCACGGTATAGAGCTTCATCAAAGGAATGTATTTGCATTATAAATATTTGGAGGCGAAAGGAAATTTACTTTATTTATTTAAATAGCCATCTACATGTCATTGACTAAAAATCTTACTCTCAATGAAATCGTTTTTCCACTACCGATTCTTGTGTAATAGCTTTCAGTGCTTTTACCAGTCCGAGCCTTTGGCCTGCATAGTTCTAAAGGCGTACCATTGCGTCGTTAGTTCCAAATATAATACTTTAAAAACTTAGCATTATGCCACTATAGAGTATGTATCAGTTGGTAACGAAGACAGTTCAAGGAAAGAATGACAAATATGACAATCTGCGCTTGAGAGAGACTTCTTGAGGAGTAATTGTTTTACAGAAAAGCTAACTGTTAATTTATTCCTGCACACCTAGACAACTGGTATAGATTTTGGACAAAAACTTACTATTTTGGTTTTCCCATAATTAAAACCAGTGTCTTGAAATTAAAATTTCCAGGATAAACTTCCAGTAAAAGTTCAAACATATTACAGGTTTTAGAACAATGTAAATATTATTAGGTAATCTAACATTTTTCAGTATAATGAGGTGATATCTTTGGAAGAGTTCCAATTTGAATTTTTTTTTTGGACGGTACTAGTCTAAATATATCCGTTCTGTGCAGGAAAATTTGATTTTTTTAATTTTTATTTAATTCTTTGCTTATTTTGTTCTGTCAGAAATGAAAAACAATACAGAGGCGCATGATTCTATCTTTACTTCAAGTGATCGAAAAATATCTACATCCGCCCTATTCTTTTCCTTTGAAAATTATGATATCGACATTTTGTATGAACATCAAAAGGAAAGGCACCAAAGTTATGACAGCACTGCTTAGTGATAACGAGCCGCTGTTTTGACGACGTCCGCGTCTAGTCAGAGAGAACATTCCTTCTATGGCGTCACAGTTGTTCCGTCTGGTAGAATGGCCGGGAAGCTGATTTTAATGTTAAATGCAACAAAATATGTGCAGTTTAAATATAATCTTATATTTCATGCTAACAGGTGAAATACTCCATCAGTTCGATATTTCTCTTTATTACTCACAATGCCGAACTTTTTTTCAGGAAAAGTTATCTTCCTTAGGCCTTTTTTCATAATTTTGGGAATGTCACCAACACCAGTGGAATTGGGAAAATGGGCTCGGAAATTGTCTTCATTGGGACACTTAGCAAATTACCAAAATCTATGTAAAGATATTTCTTTGTGTAAAACATTAATGGATTGCATTTCAGTATTTGTTTAACTGTATAATAGCTGTTGTTTTAATAATTTAAATATACATACAAATTAGCAAAACTATTTTATAACAGCAAAAACCCTAGAAGATAACACTCATTTGGGAGTTTTAAATTCAGAATTTGAAATTAAAACATACTTTTTTGCTTTGGGATTACCTCCTTTTACCGGAGGTAGATTTATAAGGAAAAATGCTCCACCTTCTTGAAAATACTGAATTGTCTCCCTTATCGGTGAAGATATATTTCGATACGAACATCCTCATGTTTACAAATGGAAAGCAAATATAACAAATGATTTTTTCGGAGTTGATGCAAAATGAACTACAGAATAAGATCGGCAAATTCAACATTAATCGCGATTTTATGGATTTGCCGATCCTATCCGGAAAAAAAAAATCATTAAGTACAGAAAAAAAAGTTAGTCAAACGTTTACTGATGTAGACACTTTTATCATTCAACGTTTCTTGTCATTTCATTAACATGGGACTTATTAAAACAAGTTAAAAGTTTCTGTATGGAATATATTGTATACAATATGGAAATATATTGGACAATCATGTGGTACAAGTACGCCGAATCGCTGATTAGAACAGAAGAATAGGTAAAAAATAATATTTTATATTCATTTAATCCACTATATACACGAAGAAAAAGAGTAAATGACAAGTTTCTGTGCCTTTTCAACAGTATCTCAAAGATTTTTAAGTTCTCACGTTTGTTATTACACTGTCTTTAAGTTTTATTTTCAACAATCCTGAAAGTATTGCACTTGCTATAATTGATAAAAAGGGGGAACAACTTGCATTTCGTGGAAAATGTATCTCAAAGTGACTGTATTGCAGTTACTGTATTATAACTCCCAGAAATTGTATGTTATAACAATAATCTGTCTTCCACTTTCAAATCAAAGCATTTGGGTCTTTTTAACATAAGATGCTTAAACCGCCGGTTATCCAAGTTTCTGTTAAGACAACACAGTACAAATGACATCTTAATAGCTTCTAAAGAGAATAAAGCGGCCAGACGCTTTCTTAACATTGAGGTTATAGGATATACAACACACGTCACACAAATTATTTTCTTCTTCAAGGAAGCCCCTTCTTGTAATAGTACAACCACTTGGTGCTGACTGGTTCAAGTAGTCTACTCGTCACAAATTATACCCATCCTCAATTCGCAATAAAATCATTCCATATGACTAATCCATTACTGATACGCATGTAAAACAACAAATTAAATAACATAGAAAGATAGTATGGCTGCCGATTTTTTAAAAGCTTTTTTCTTATTTTCTCTTATTTCACAATTACATTCTTGAGAAAGCTAACTTACGTCTCAGGGTTTGCAAAGCATAGGGACACGGTCATAATATCCACTGAAGGGTAGAATATAGTGAAGATTCCGTACATGGTGTGACATAGTAGATTCGCGAGTTTTATCCTTGGGTAATATCAGAAAAAAATATAAAAAAACTGTCACCGATAAATACTGTTTCTGATCATGGTATAAAAGAATATAGCCAATTTGAATGATACAAATCATTTTTCAAAGAAACCGGTGCTAATTTATAATACATTCTTCTCTTGTAGAATATCCAGAAAGCCTAAGCCGGCAAGCTTTATTATGTTCGTCTGTTTGGACTACGGTTAACAAGTCTTGTCGTCATTGTTTGGAATAGTAAATGAATTTTCAGGTAAGACGCATTAAGTTCACTTTCAAGCAAAGGCGTAATTGAATGGATTTAACTAAATGACATTTGCTGGTTTTCAAGCTATTTTTGTACAGCATTTTTATTGTAAACACTTTCTCATACTGCATTCGCAAAGTCCATATGTTAGAAGATATATGTGTTCTCCTAACCAGATTCTTTTATTATTATTGCCTTACCACGATCAGTAATGTGTATCTAAATGCTGTTAGGTTATTCATATCTATTTGTATATCAAATAATGTCACTGGCATGAATTTTGTATGTTACTATCTAGAAACCGCTTGAGGTATGTCAGCCTTATGATGTAAACTGAGTGTTTGTGTGCAGATTTTGTTGGACTACCTTAGTGTTTATGTGCGCCTGTGATCCCTAATTTCCTCTTCATTATGTGTCATTTTTGAGATCAGTCTTCCAAACGAGTTAAGAATTTTTAATTTAAAGCATGTAAACATTGTACATTTCAGTCCAATCAGCAGGTAAGATGTCCATAGAATATGTATTGTTTGCTTGCAGACAGCAGTTCTACACAGAGAAATATCTCGATTTTCAGGGAAATAGCACCGGTCCTTTATTTAGTGGACGAGACGCATGTTGATAATTGAAAACTATTCTCTCCCGTAACACAACTCCTGACATTATGAAAATGTAGCGAAATGCATTTATCCGACACGGGAAGTAATCAACGCAGCCACATTGTATAGGAAAGGAAGAGTTAGAGAACGTAATATACAGTTATTAAAATGCTAGTTTTATTTGAAATGCGCTACACAGGTATAAATACATCTGAAACATAATAAAACAATGGAATTTAACAATACCAAAGGGTAAATATCACAGAATACACAAAATACTGGGTAAAATTGGCCACAATTAGTCTCTTTTAGTAGTAATTTTTTTTCTCACAATATGAATTATCGGATAGCCATATGTCCAATCTGTTTATCTTGATTTATCTTCCTTTTATTTAATTCACCAAAGGACAATTTTCCAAACCTAGAATAGCAGTGTGGTATACAGGCTAAAGCATATCCTCTTTGTCACCTATAGCAACTTCTCAGTGATGTTTTGCACAATAAAACTAACAATTGATCTAAAGTAGCCTAGAAAGTTTATCTGTGTGATCTTCCAAATAAAAATTTAAATGTTAATAGTCTGTCTGATCCTACACGAAACAAAATACATAGGATCAGTTGACCAGTTAAGACATATATTGCAAGGCACGTATGTGTGTTCCAAATCTTCACTGTGTATAGAGACAACCGCTCTTTCAATCAAACACTACAATGAAAAGCATCATGATCGGGAGTACACGGAAACTTTCTGCCATCTATAGGACAGGCTATCTATCAGGAAGGTAAACAGTCTGTCGGGCAGGTAAGTTGGTGTCTAGCCACACAAAATCTATATAGGAAAATATTTGCAATTATGATATTGACGTTAAAGTCGAAAATGCAATTGTTCTAGAAAAAATAGTAGCCACTTGGATGTCATATTAAATGAAGGTACTATTATAATAGTTTATGAATTAAGGTAATGATAGATCACTTTAACAGTTCACTTCAATATTATAATGTTTAAATACTTGGCTAAATATAAATATAAATATATTTCTAACATAGTGAAACCAGACTGTTCCATTTAGGGAGACTTCTGCCTTAGAAATCGAAATAGAGTGTGTCAGGATCGGTTTCATCTAAGAATATTTTACTATCCCCTATACAATCAAGTTTTATACATGAATGATGTATTAATGCACACAATGAAGATAATATTGCAGGAACATTAACTGTCATCCCAACGTAACACAGTTCTGCTCGAGTTATAGTTTTATTCTGGCCCCGCCCACTGAGACACACGGCACAGGTCAGCATTCACCAGGTGCGGTCGCTTCACGGTGGTCTCTATTGGTGGTAGGAATGACGAAGTCCTTGGTCGCTTAGCAACGCGCTCTGATAGTGAAATTGAAAGTGTTCATATCATTCAGTTTACAAATGAGATTCAACATTCGATAGATACAAGGGTCAAAGTGTGTAATATTTATTATAATACAGTGTACTTGAATAATTGCCTATATGTAATGTTGAATAATACGTCTTTTATACACACATTATAACATAAGTTATATGAATACGAATAAAAGTCGAAAATCTAATACAGGGTTTTACAATATAAAGCGGTCTTTTATATCAGTATATGAAATTTGAATTCATATTGAACAAATATTATTTACCTATCTTTAGAATAACTCTTAAGGGCTATCAACTATAAAAGCAGCACTTCTAATTTATTGTACAATATAATCTTCTCTGTATTGTAAAAAAGTCAGATCTTTGTAAAAAAAACACACGTTTAAACACATTTGAAAGAAAATGCAAATACCTAATACTTAACAATTCAATAATTTATTACATCACATTGTTATTAAAAAGTACTGACAATAAATGACAATAACTTTGCTATTCAATACTTAAAGTATTCGTTTAGACATTACAAATTATACCACAAAGATAACATGTCCAAAAAATAATATTTTTTAATATTTTTCTTTTATCATTAAGAAATAAATGATAAATAGATTGAACAACATCTTCGAGATTGACTAAGATCTAAGCACAATGTGAAATTCTAACAACAGTTATCAATGTAACGCCTGCGGTGGAGAATAAACATTGAAAGACATTCTAGTAGCATTTGGGTCTTTAGCCGGGGGCAGAGGCACATATGGTGGGGTAACTGGAGTGCTAGCCGGCGTATTTGACCTATGTGAAATTCTTGTCGGCGGTCTTGCCGACGGCGGACGGGCGACTAAGGGAGCCTGTGGTGGTGTTTGGACAGGCGTCGGCGGTAACCGACGCCCGCCGTAAGCCTCTAGAAGATGTTTAGCCATGACTCGATCTGAAAGTAAAATATGAGTACAAAACAACAATAAACACGTCATGCAAGCCAGAGAACAGTCAGCTGCAGTGAGAAGTAGGGGCGGGCAATACTGACTGGTACAAGATGGTTCACACAATGAACACAATGTCTGTAATGCTTCTTAAAGTTTCTTTAATTTGACAATTTCGCCAATTTACAGCGTGTTTGTATTTATGAAGGAGTAAATGTAAATTTAGTACTGTAAATTAATTTATCTGCATTGTTTCGAGTATTTTTAGCTCTCCGCATCAAGAAATATGTCTGCATATAAATTTTAAATTTTAAAACTGAACAGAAGGAAATATGCTTAAAACTGCAGGGCAAGAATCTTGCTTGTAGCTACTAATTAATCAATAATGGTTTCCATCAGAAATGCTTAATTAGCTGCAAACTATTGTTTAAACCTACTATGCAGCATTTTACCAGTCAATATTACCAGCCCAGTTGTCAACAGTTAATATGACATAAGTAAACGAGTGTTTAACAGTCAGTATTAAAATATTTACACAATTTTAAGCAAAGTTTAATTTTTTAAATACATACAACTTCACAATTCTGAAAAATCATGCAAAATGTTCAAATGAAACAATAAAGACTTTTATGGTGCAAGTGCATACTTACATTGTCCCGAAATGCTGTCTTTTTTATTCACAATATGGAATTACTGGTCATTTAGCAAATTAGGTGCAGAACTTTATGAAAATTATGCAGCAAAAGCTTCACAATATTTAGTAAAATTAGATATTAAGTGCGTGATGTGCTTTATTTACCGTCGCCGGAAGCTGCCTCGTAGTATTTTCGGAGAGCCTCGGCTCCAAGTTTATGTCCGACGTCTCGTATTTGTTGCGTTACAGCGTCGGAATTATCATTGTAGTGGCGATCATACGTTGTTCTGTTACGTATATGCTTGTGCCGACTAGATGCTGTGGGAACTGAAAATATAATTCAAGAGAATGTAATAATAAACTGAAGTATACATGGAATTGGGTTTTCCCTGTTGTATTAAGTTACTGTCGGACAATTGCAGCTTCTGCACTTCCAACGTTGTATTGTACGCTGTTCTATGAGCATTTTATTTTCTTTGCCAAGTTTTTTTTATTTGCTTAGGTTTCTATTATCATAATGTTAACAATGTATGAATTAATGTTCCCAGCTCCGCAATGTATGCACCTATGAAACTGATATCATTCTTTTGTCGAATCTGCTACATGCATACCATGTGTAGCTTCCTAATTTTTTGGTGTAATGCTTATTCTGGCATTCTGGCAATCTAGTGTAGCTCCTGTTAAATTGTGTTACCTAATTTAGCTGTAGACGACTGTGCAATTGTTTTGGTTTCATTTTCATCATTTCATTCAAAATATTTCACTACGCACTGATTATAATTTTCTTGTGTTTAGGTATGGTATTTTCTCCTAAGCCGACAGAATAAGAGCCTGAAACATTCAGGGTGTACTGAAACGTATTGTGCTATTTTTTTAACCTGTCAAATGTGCATACATTATACGCTCTGTGCGTTCGATATTATAATATTCGGCCCAACTTCGGTGCTATCCGTATGTTTTACGGAAATAAATTTTGGTTATGTGTCTAAATGCCATTATTAGTATTGTAAGTGAAACCCTTATTTGTCGTTCGTATCGATGGCTCAGTGGTTACAATACATGGCTTTTATGCGGGAAATTGCTAGTTCGAGCCCATAAGTAAGAACATTTTTTTATTTTCATTTTTAATTGTTTATTGGTTTATTTATAGCGATCGAAACTGAATCATGAATATGGCTTGTTTTAATTAATATCTATGAAATTGTAATATACTGAAATAAACCGTGAATAAAAATGATATTAAAGAAAAGAAATTAAAAAAGAGATAAAAATATTTTTTAAAAAGTTGTAAAAATACAATGGAGGAAATATTAGATAAAATGTACATGTACAAAGTGTTTGTGAAAAGAAAATACAGATACTGCACGGATTCGATCTTAAGAGCTCGAGGTTTCATGCTACTGGCATTGACCACTGAGCTATCGTGACTATCAAACCTTCGTATACACGCTTTAAATATAAACCATTTTAAATGCATGTTACTTTCCGTACACTGTACGGAATGTACCGAAAATAAACCGAAGATTAAATATTCTGTGCACCGACCATGTAATCAATATGCATTTTGACAGGTCAATAAAATAGAATTATACACTTGTGCAATGAGCGAGTCGGGAAAGTACAGATAAGTAAGCTAATGATACCAACTAGCGTCAGTGGCAGCAATCTGAACATAGTGCATTATGGATAACTATTGCCACTGGCAGCAATACGAACATAGATTAACGATACCAACTAGTGCTGCTAACAGTAATCTGCACATAGTGTGATGAAACCTCTTAGTGCCACTGGCAGCAGTATGCGATATCTACCGGTGCCCTAGTGCCACTGGTAGTCATCTGCACATAATGTGATGATACTTTATATCGCCATTGGCAGCAATCTGCTAATAGCGCGTTAATATCTCCTAATATTATTACTTGCAGCAATTTGATATGATGATACGTACTACAGCCATAGTCAGCAATCTGCACACAGTGCGTTATAAATACATACTAGTGCCACTGGTAATCTGCACATGGTGTGATGACTGGCGGCAGTCTGCACACAGTGCGGTACAGATACATACTAGTGCCACTGGTAATCTGCACATAGTGTGATGACTGGCGGCAGTCTGCACACAGTGCGGTACAGATACACACTAGTGCCACTGGCAATCTGCACATAGTGTGATGACTGGCGGCAGCCTGCACACAGTGCGGTACAGATACACACTAGTGCCACTGGCAATCTGCACATAGTGTGATGACTGGCGGCAGCCTGCACACAGTGCGGTACAGATACACACTAGTGCCACTGGCAATCTGCACATAGTGTGATGAGTGGCGGCAGTCTGCACACAGTGCGGTACAGATACACACTAGTGCCACTGGCAATCTGCACATAGTGTGATGACTGGCGGAAGTCTGCACACAGTGCGGTACAGATACACACTAGTGCCACTGGCAATCTGCAGATAGTGTGATGACTGGCAGCAGTCTGCACACAGTGCGTTACAGATACACATAGTAAGATACATACTAGTGCCACTGACAATCTGCACATAGTGTGATTACTGCCAGCAATCTGCACACCGTGCGTTACAGATACATACTAGTGCCACTGGCAATCTGCACATAGTGTGATGACTGGTAGCAGTCTGCACACAGTGCGTTACAGGTACATACTAGTGCCACTGGCAATCTGCACATAGTGTGATGACTGGTAGCAGTCTGCACACAGTGCATTACAGATACATACTAGTGCTACTGGCAATCTGCACATAGTGTGATGACTGGCAGCAATCTGCACAAAATGCGTTACAGATACATACTAGTGCCACTGGCAATCTGCACATAGTGTGATGACTGGTAGCAGTCTGCACACAGTGCGGTACAGATACATTCTAGTGCCACTGGCAATTTGCACATAGTGTGATGACTGGCAGCAGTCTGCACAAATTGCGTTATAGATACATACTAGTGCCACTGGCAATCTGCACATAGTACAGATACATACTAGTGCCACTGGCAATCTGCACATAGTGTGATTACTGCCAGCAATCTGCACACAGTGCGTTACAGATACATACTAGTGCCACTGGCAATCTGAACATAGTGTAATGACTGGAAGCAGTCTGCACACAGTGCGTTACAGATACATACTATACTAGTGCCACTGGCAATCTGCACATAGTGTGATTACTGCCAGCAATCTGCACACAGTGCGTTACAGATATATACTAGTGCCACTGGCAATTTGCACATAGTGTGATGACTGGTAGCAGTCTGCACACAGTGCGGTACAGATACGTACTAGTTCCACTGAAAATCTGCACATAGTGTGATGACTTGCAGCAGTCTGCACAAAGTGCGTTACAGATACATACTAGTGCCACTGGCAATCTGCACATAGTGTGATGACTGACAGCAGTTTGCACACAGTGCGGAAAAGATACATACTAGTGCCACTAGCAATCTGCACATAGTGTGATGACTGGCAGCAATCTGTGTATAATGCGTTATACATAACTACTCATTGCACTAGCAACAGTCAACATAAAGTATGGTATGGATCCCTAATTATGCCACTGGAAGGAATCTACATACAGTACGTTATGGATACCTTCTAGCGCAGACAGCAGCAATCTGCATGTAGCATGTAGTGAATACTTACTAGTGCCACTGGCAGCAATATGCTTCTTTCTGTTGCTGCCATATCTGTTAACTGGCAGTTGAAGCTCCTCCGGGTTGGTCGTTTTCTGGTAGCAATACCTCTGTACTGAATCAAGTGTGTAAGGAACGTTCTCTTTCCAGTCTGGCGGTAGTGAGTACGCGGATTTTAGCTCAAAACCTGGTAACAAAAGCCATTCATATAATTCGATACATTGTTTTTTAATTTATGACCTTATGTGGCAAAGAGATTACTCAAGGTTTTTATTGCAATATTTCTTATTTTTACACACTGTGTGGTAAAATTAACACAGTTGGTGGCTGTTATATTTTATATTTGACAGCGACTTTTTCTTCCTTAATTCCTTGATAAAACAAATGATAACGCTTTTTGTTTATCGTTCAATTGTTTACAAGTTTTATTACAAGCCACAACTGACATTTGCATACATAGATGGGACATATTTTGAAACCGCCAAAGATAGATATCAACAGAAGATAGATGTCTACTTTTCCCGGGGTCTCTACATTGTTATTAAGATTTAACAGGACAGACACCAACCTTGTGGAGAACCTAAATAGTCGGACTGGTACGTGGACTGGCATAGTCTTCTATGCACCTGCTTGATTTTTTCATCCGTCATTTCCTCTGACCAGCGGCCACCCTCCGTGTTCTTCCATCCTCCTCGAGGGAATTTCCAAACTAGAAATGACTGAAAACAAAACAATGGGAAAAAACTAAGTTGAAGTTACTACTAAAGTACTATGCCCTCATAGGCTCATAGGGAATTCAACATTTTTGTAACTTTGCCAATATTTAAACATTTCACGCTTTCGTACCAATTACAAATTAGTTCAGATGTAAAGCATACTGCTTATTCTCATCAGATCTTTTGCCGCATGGGTTCAAAACTCAGCAACGGCAGTTAATTTTCATTTTATTTTAGTATAAAAACAGAGTTTTTCATTTTCTCTATGACACAACGACAGAGAAATATCTGAAGCCGACTTGGCAGATTAGAAAAGTTTAATATCATATCAAAGATGATATTAGTTAAATTCATGTACTAAACATATATAAATAGAAAGTAAATAATGAACGTATGTTATATAAAAACAAACGCAAATACAAACAATACAAGAAAGAATCGAACAATAGGGGAAATGAATTGAAGACGGATAGGGAAACCTCATGAGGATTCGAACTCGTGGAAAACGAGTTGATAATTTGCTATTGGTACCTGCATTTTATCCGTCTGAGGTATTTTGCCATATACTTATTGAAATGAAACAAATAATGATATTTACTTGTCACGTATTGCACAAGCAATAGGAACTATCATTTTATCAATTATCATGAAATGGACGCGTTCTCGCGTTTGCGAGAGAACCACGTTATCATAAGGGATTAGTATATACATGTATAATAATGTTTAAAGCTAAACGTTTTACAAAAGGATACGAATATGAAACAATAAAAAACCCACTTCAGGTTGTTTTCCTTACCAGTCATTGAACTTAAAGAATTCGAAGATAATATATCGGTCCCGTGGCCTAATGGATAAGGCGTCTGACTTCGAATCAGAAGATTGCGAGTTCGAGTCTCGTCGGGATCACATTTTTGTTGTTTATCATTATTGAACAAGCCAGTACAATTCTTTTCATTAATCAGGTTGAAATCAATGTCGTATTCATAAGGATTTCCGAATCTAAAGGTACAACGTTCCTGGTAACTGCATAACTGATATCATCTTGGCACCACTGATGCCTCCTCCTTAGCTAAGAAATATGCATTTCGCAAAGCAAAACTAGTTTTTCCTCTCAAAAAGTTAGTTAAAGCCTGTCTTTTTTTTGTTTCAATGACATCAAGTACAAAATTAGTATACTTTGCATATTAATTACAAACGAAATGAAGTAGAAAACTTTAAACAGTAATGTTACCTGTGGCGGATGTGGATTGTTGGCCCTATTTCCTGTAGATGAACCGGGCCTCAGTGGAGTTGTTGATCTTATCGGCTTATTTTTGAACTCGTTTTCATAGTGGGTGTCCGGTCCGGGACCCATCTGAGGTGCAAATCCTTGTGAAGTCATCGGTCTAGAAAATAAAACTTCTTATATGGGTAATTCAAATGCTACTCTATACATGACGCTTTCTTAAAACTAACACAACGTTCGGGCCGCTATCAAATACAAGCGTTCTTTTTTAAAGCAGTTGATGATGTTAGTTTATAAACAATCACGTCTTTATAAGTCGTAACAGTGATCATCATCTAGACGTTTATAGAGACACTCATTCAGACGTTAATAAACAGAGATACTCGTTTAAACGTTTACCGAGACAACACTCACTTAGACGTTAACAAAGACACTCATTTAAGCGGTAATAGAGACACTTATCAAGACACCGAAAAGTACACTCAGTTAGATGTTAGCGCAGAAACTCAGTTACACGTTTACAAAGACGCTCATATAGAAGTTAACAGAGATATTAATCTAGACATTTACAGTGACACACATCCAGGCGTTAAAAGATACCGTCATTTAGACGTTCACAGACACAGCCAAGAAGTTTTCAGAGACACCCATCAAGACGTTAGCAGCGACACCCATCAAGACGTTAGCAGAGACACTCATCAAGACGTTAGCAGAGACACCCATCAAGACATTAGCCGAGACACCCATCAAGACGTAAGCAGAGACATCCATCAAGGCGTTAGCAGAGACACCCATCAAGACGTTAGCAGAGACATCCATCAAGGCCGCAGAGACACCCATCAAGACAGGGATATGAAACAAGACGTTAGCAGAGGTACACCATATACAAGACACCATCAAGACGTTAGCAGAGACACCCATCAAGAACGCTTAGCAGAGACCATCCATCAAGACTTTAGCAGAGACACCCATTAAGACGTTAGCAGAAACACCCATCAAGACGTTAGCAGAGACATCCATCAAGACTTTAGCAGAGACACCCATCAATACATTAGCAGAGACACCTATCAAGATGTTAGCAGAGATACCCATTAAGGCGTTAGAAGAGACACCCATCAAGACGTTAGCAGAGACACCCATCAAGACTTAGCAGAGGCACCTATCAAGTGTTAGCAGAGACCTATTGAAGAACAAAGACGTTAGCAGAGACATCTCAGATTGCAAGACACCTTAAGACGTAGAACATCCATCAAGACGTTAGCAGATAAAACCATCAATACTTTAGCAAGACATCCTATCAAGATTTAGCAGAGATACCCATTAAGACTTAGAAGAGACACCCATTACAACGTTAGTAGAGCACCCATTAAGACGTTAGCAGAGAGACAACATTACAGTATCCAACTAGCAAGTACAGTTTTCATAGAGACAACCCATCAACATCCATCAAGACGTTAGCAGAGACACCCATCAAGACGTTAGCAGAGACATCCATCAAGACTTTAGCAGAGACACCCATTAAGACGTTAGCAGAAACACCCATCAAGACGTTAGCAGAGACACCCAACAATACATTAGCAGAGACACCTATCAAGACGTTAGCAGAAACACCCATCAAGACGTTAGCAGATACACCCATCAATACATTAGCAGAGACACTATCAAGATGTTAGCAGAGATACCCATTAAGGCGTTAGAAGAGACACTCATCAAGACGTTAGCAGGACGTTAGCAGAGGACACTAAAAAGTATAGCAGAGACATCCATCAAGACTGAGCGTTAGCAGAGACATCCATCAAACTAAGCAGAGACACCCATCAAGACTTAAGCAGAGTCACCCATTACGACGTTAGCAGAGACACCCATTAAGACGTTAGCAGAGACAACAATCAATATCTATCAAGACGTTTTCAGAGACACCCATCAAGACGTTAGCAGGGACATCCATCAAGACGTTAGCAGAGACACTCATCAAGACGCTAGCAGAGACATCCATCAAGACGTTAGCAGAGACATCCATCAAGACGTTAGCAGAGACACCCATAGACACCCATCAAGACGTTAGCAGAGACATCCATCAAGACGTTAGCAGAGACATTCATCAAGACTTTTGCAGAGACACCCATCAAAACGTTAGCAGAGACACCCATCTAGACTTTAGCAGAGACACCCATCAAGACGTTAGCAGAGACACCCATTAAGACGTTAGCAGAGACACCCATTAAAACATTAGCAGAGACACCCACCAAGACAATAGCAGAGACACCCACCAAGCCAATAGCAGAGACACCCATCAAGACTTCAGAAAGACATTCATCTAGACACTAACAGAGACACTCCTCAATAGGTTAACTAGGACACTCGTGTAGACTTTAGCAGAGACACTCATCTAAACATTTACAGAGACATTTATCTAGGCGTTTATAGAGACACTCAACACTCATTTAGACGTTAACAGAGACATTCACTCTAGACGTTTACACAGACACTCATTTAGACGTTACCATAGATACTCATTTAGATGTTAATGTAACAGAGACACATCTAGACGATAACGAATCATTAAAACGTTCACAGGGACGCTCATCCAGACGTTAACAGGGTCAGTCATCTAAATTGCATTTAAAGAAATAACTACATTGTTCGTGTTTATTGTGGTTATTTCAATACATAATAAAAAAAGAGGAGCGAAGCTCTAGAGATTAAGGCATCAACCGCTCAACCGGGAGGTTGTGGGTTCGAGCCTTACTAGGATTGCGAACACCCTCATCTGGCACCAATCCTGGTTTTATAGGGAAATAAACCCGAGAATAATTCAAATAGCTTCTTCTTTCTTTAACCAAAATTGAGCTAAAATAAATCAGTCAGTACTTTTTTCTAATCTTACCACGTTGATACAGAAATGATATAAAAATGTCTTACCTGAGAGCTACAGTGTCTATGGGCTGTTTCAGTGGGTAGTCTCGGTTGTAAGACGTTTGGTATGGACTAAGGAAATTTTTCGAATGATCTCCACCTGTAACACAATACATAATGTAAAAATTCTAACCTAAAAATCTCATTAAGTTTTCATCGTGGCCAAGTACAGAATAAACACTTACCTTCTCTCGCATTTACATGAATAAATTACAATCTGTATATATTTACACACGTTTTATTTCATTTAAATAGGACATCCATATATAATACTAAAAAGCGCAGTTTATCGCAAATTTATCGTCCCGTGTTATGCAGTCTTCTAAAAGTAAAAGTGCATTTTTATCAATTCTAATTGCAAGACTATAACAGATTCAATTATATACAATACCGAAATTGGTTTGTTATAAAAGAATGTATGTCTGGTATAAACATTGTACACAGGTTGTGACAAATTTAGCGAAAATAAAAAAGTTCGGCTAAGAAAAAAATCTAAAGTTTCCAATTTCTATTATGAATTTCTTCCATTAAGAATACGAGTGTCAGTAATGTTTCTTTTTTATGCATTTTAATATAATGTAAGTCTATGTAAATTCCATAATGAGTTAAAAGATGTGAAGGTTAATTTTGTTTAGGTATTTTGTTTTTAATGTGTTACCGGGCCTGCCTCTAACAATACATGGGATCAGGCGCAGTAGATGTATATGTCGCGAGTTCGATTAGTGCGCGAGACGAATGTTCTCCGGAAAGAATTACAGAAAAGGTCATCCATCATTCACCTGAGGTCTATGTGAGCAGGTTTAACTGTATTTGCTGTGATTCTAAATCCAGATAAACTTAACTGACCGCCGTTTCATAAGAGGAGAACTGAAAAGCGGCGGAGCTTATCATGTTATTGTATTTCCATACATTCACGTGAGTGTAAACGTCACGTGCAGACAACCCGTATACGCACTTACTACTAGGATCTTCAAGGGGCGTTCATTACATTCACAGACTGTTGACTTTAAAACAAAAATATTTAAGACTACACTAAAAAAAAACAATAACACGTATTTCTTTGACATCGCCGGTAGAACGTCACGGTACGTTTATAGCAATGCTTTTCTATATTAAGCTCACATCAGGAAAAACATTTCTGAAGACGTGCTTTAAACAAACGCTCGGCGCCCAACCAAAGCTACTGTATAAGCAATGACAGAAGATATGCCGAAGCAAGAACATGGTATAAATATTCCGACGTCGAAACGCGCGGAGCAGTTTTGTTTTGTGGTAGGAATAACTCCCGACATGTTTGCGTAGATTTCTCCATTAACAGAAAACTTGCGTTAATTAAAAGTGATAGTCCCAACTTAAACAAGATGTAGTACTACTTTTAAATTTTGATTTCAAACATCACAGTCCGAGAACTTAATGATTTAAACCTAAAAGTAATATATTTATGTCTCCTAAAATCGGAACTCAATGATTGTACATAATAATTTGCAAAAACACACTATGAACAAAGGACCGCCCACATTTATGAATAATATCTATGACATCCATCAAGATCAGAATACATGAGAGACCGATCGTAACAATGAACGTTGCCAGTCTCTGATCAACCAACTGTATCTCTATGGTTCATAAAGTCTGTGGCGCAATGGTTAGAAGATGGACTACGGATCTTGTGATCTGGGTTCGATTCTCGGTTTGGACAAAAATCTCAATTTGTGTCAAGTGTTGGATGGTAACTTTAACGCGGTATCGGATTGGGTGTAGGAGAGGTAGTGGGGTGGGAAGGGTGTTATCATAACACAGGTTATATGTTCGCTTGTAAATAAATTGTTTCATACATTTCAGGTCTAGACTTCGTCCCCGCGTTTACCTTCATTGTACAGGCTTGATTTTCTTCATTAGCTAATGGCTTAATTGAATGCATGGGTTTTATCTCTAGACTTCAGGAATTTGAACTACAATCTATCTAGCTGTATATGTGATTGAGTTATGCGAATTTAAGCACAGATAAGAAGATTAATGAGCTATTATAAATACCGCGCCTGAAAAAGAAAGTAAACGTTGGGGTGTAAACAAAATGTTTACATTAACACACATTTAAGTTCTTTTAAAACACATAAATTCTGACATGACAAACACGTTTCGGAACAGCTGCATGATTCATCGTCAAGGCTCTCTTGCAGCTCTTTTATGTTGTCGTAAATTTTGTGAAAGAGAGTAAAAGATATTTACAAATACTTGGAGTTTATGTTTCTACTGCTGAATATTTTCAATTTGCACAAACCAATAAGACTTGAGCCGATTAATCCGCTATAAACAGATTACTTCTTTATAGATATATAAACATTTTTGGCGCCAATAGACCCAGTTATATTCGTACAGACTTTAATAATCAAATTTTAACATTGTGTTACTATTAAAATTAATCCACTGTAAAATGCATCCGTAATAATTAGTTAGATAAACCGTGTATTTTATTTTATCTTGTGATATCAATACGACAGACTGTAATGTAAGAGGATTTATGCAATACTATACGATTGATTTGTCAATGCGATGGCTAGACGCAATATATTTATGATTCAAAATGATCAATACCTGCTTAATTAACAGAACATAACAAGGCTGTTGCTGCTTCACTTAGTTATCGTCTATTTCATTAACTCTTCGCAAAATATGCTTTTACTGTTTTGAATTTCAGTTAAACGCCCGAAAGACGCATAATTTAAAAATGTTTATCATGAGTTATTTTTATTACAAGAAAGTCATACCTCTGTTTAGACTCTCCATTGTTTTGCACTATCTATGTATCAAATTCTAGATATGACTTTAAACATTAAAATGTTTAAGACCTATTACTACATGCTTGAGATATTTAAATCCACAATGAAATTTATTCATGAATATCATCGTTTGGTGTCTTTATACATTGTTAGATATCGAGTCTTTAATTGCTGTTTAAAAATGAAAGCTTAATCATATTTGACAATGAGATTAAGATCTATCCCAAAATGCTTTTCAAAAGAGTTAGTTTACATATTGTACAGGGCTTTAAGTATTAATGGTTTAGTGTATTGCACTCCACTAACAACTTGAATAAATATTTCGTTTTGTTGATGTTTAAATAGGAAGACTGAAATATTGACTGGTTTAAAAACAATCTTACCGAATACTGGGGCGGCTGTATACGGCCGTTTCACTGTACTTCTTTGAGCAGTATCCCCTAAAGTTATTGAATTTAATAATTCCAAACATTTCGCCTTGTCATTAAATGAATCTGCCCTTTCATAGAACTTTTGCAAGTCTTCTGTTAAACCCGGTCCAATAGTGTCCTCTCCGAGCTAAAATAGAATCGATTTGGTAAAAACACGGATGATTTAGATTGTCATTTCAGCGCGTAGTACATTTCATTCTAGAATTATGGCTTAATAATTCTTACCCTTGTTTCTGTATTTAACATTGTATAATTTACAGGGCCAGTCATTACGGCGGCCGCCATTTTTGCTTTAACCCTTGACCTTTATTTACTGAAGTTTTGATTAGCTAATTTTGTCCACGTGACTATTCATAAGTTTATAGTTGTCATGCTGGTTGTCAAGGACTAGTTATCGACTTTTGATAAAGACGCGAATCGAATTAATGACAGCAGATGACATATCTTAAATAATTAAGTTACGAACGAATGTCGCTTTCTTTAGACATGTTATAGTGGCTGTAAAAGGTCTTTTGTTAGTGTAGTAATGCTTTCATGTGTTTGAAAAGCTTTAGTTCAACATACGTGCTATTTAGTAATTAATAAGTCACTGTTTATTTACATTAACCTGCTGGGTCCTGAGAGCGTCTAAATTTACCATAATGTGATGTATTTCTTTTTATATGTATAAACGTGAAGAAAGTACTTACTGTGTGTAAAGCATGTAGATAAAATTCACGATATATAGATTACTTTTGGGTTTAAATAAGTATCTTAAACCACTATACATTTTATGCGAAAAAGTGAACAAGAGGTAGCGTGGCCGAGCGGTCTAAGGCGCTGGTTTTAGGCACCAGTCTCTTCGGAGGCGTGGGTTCGAATCCCACCGCTGCCATATATTTTTTTTAATCATACAGTTTCTTACTAAAACGTTACCCACGACTGTTTAAAAAAAGAATAAGGCAATCGTTGCCTACTCTTTCAGATTTTTTTTTATTTAATATCAAAGCTCGATCTAAAAGCTGTGGGATATGCTCTTAATATTAGAACTTAGGGTGAGAAGACATTTACTTTTAAGAAATTTTTTGTTAATTGATATCATTCAAGTACAAAAGCAAAATTCCAAACTTCATTAAAGTGTTTTTTGTTAAAGTCAAAGGGAAAGAAATAGAGGGAACTGGATGTAGGGGAGAATTTCATCAACAAATTATGAAAGAAAATAGTGCGAGTCGGTGAGGGTTGGGAGTTCTGGCTGGGCTTTTTTTTTTATTCTTTATTCGGTATACGGTACCTTCAAAGCTCCACCTTGACAGAAATTTGTGGGGAATGGAGGTGGGGTTGAAATAAAGTAGTATATCAAACACATACAAGCCGAATCTATAAACATACCCTTTCTGGCCATTTTACTTCTATATATACTTGCAACTCATTTACACACTTAACGGTGTTTCATTTACCACGGTTTTTTTTTGAAACAATTAACGTAAGCTATGTACATCTTTTGAGAGACTCTCTCCTCCCCCCCCCCCCCCCCCCCCCCCACCCCCTCCCCACACACATACAGCACGTGCTACCAGTTTACAGCTGGATCGACGGACACAATCTTGATAAAGTTAATAATAATACTATGTATTAATGAAAACTTGATTTATGATTTATACTTATAGTACAGCTTAAACAAGTATGTATACGTGTTTGACGGTTTCATCCATTGTATGCCTGGAGGGACTAAAGTCAACTCTCCAGCAAGTGCAAGCTAAAGCATTCTATGAAGTGAGGGATGCGTGTACAGTGTATCATATATGTTGACTTTCAAAACTTGAACATTTTTTAAATTTTTTTTTTTTTTGCGGAACCAGTTGCGCTCGCTACACGCATGCAAATATTCCCCCTCGCTTGTAGACTTTGGCGAGTATCTACATCGAAGCTGAATATTTCTGAATGAACATATCATTTACAAAGAATTTTCATACTCTAGAAGAGAGAAAGATCGTTTCGTTTAAGATGCAACAACAATTTCAATACAAGTCCCTATTTATTAAAATTTGAAAACGTAAAATCTTTCAATAAATGAACATCATTATTTTAACGAATTGTGCACCAATAAGTGCTGCTTCCGCTGTTAAAAAGTGAAAGATATTAATCATATCCTTCGTTAAACCAAACAATTTTTTCAGTTTACTTCACGTCTTCGACAGTCTTAGTCACATGATTTTACTATTTCAATACCTAGTCTTGTATTTCGAAAACTTACCCTATTTGATACTTTTTTCTTTGACATATGTTCACATTGTTGCATTTCACTAATTGTCTAAAACATATATTACATGTATAATGTTTTAATGTTAAAAAAGAAAACACTTACCCTATGTAATTCTAAAACTTATAAACTAACAGCCGAAATTGATTTATTTATGTTATAAAGCTTTTCACATTAAAACCTATTGTAAACAGCAGTTTCTCAGATGCTACTTTACTATTCTTGTTGCCAAGGTATATTTACCTGACAAAGGCTTGATTTAATTGTTGCTTCATTAATTAATCATGAGAACAAACGAGCCGATAGATACAGAATGATTCCTGAGAGACCATCGGCATGGAACTGACATTAAACACGGGGATCGATCTCTCCAACTGAACGCAAATATAATGTAAAACTAATTCATATTTTATCTGGATGCGGTGTATCTAAATGTTTGTGAAGTAAAATAATGAAAACAGGCTGTTTAAAATTCATACCTTTTTATTCCCTGCATTAGCGTCTCTAAATGTTGGTGAAGTAAAATAATGAAAACAGGCTGTTTAAAATTCTTACCTTTTTATTCCCTGCATAAGCGTCCTGGTAACAGAAACGTTATGCCAGATTTGACGTCGCTTTACGTCATCGGCGTCAAGACGTCACAATTGCCTTTTTGTCACACGTCGTCGTTTTCTTTTTATTCAGTTTCTTTTTCATTTGGAAACTGATTAATATTCAGGATTGCTGGCCGTCTGTTTAATTTAAAGCAGTATTGTAATGTTAATAAACATACCATGTTCATGTAATGGTTCTACAATGGACTCGAAGCCATTCGTCTCGAGGTCTCTCGTACTGATCCGTACCTATTTATAACATAATACTCCCGTGTTGGCTACGTAAGTAGCCCTAAACTGAAAACCTCTTTTTCCATTGTTGATGAAAATTACTCATCTTTCGGAAATAAATCTATCCATACATATGCTTTATGTTGTTGGTTATTTGGTTGGATGTTGTACTTTAACTAATAAACAATTAGAACACTGATGAATAATAAATATTTAAAAACAAATCTGTCTGTTGGTGAAGTAATTGGATAAAAATAAGAGCTACATCTTTAAAGATTTAGGGAGAAATAAGTTTGATGTTCACCTAGTGTAACTGCAAAACAATGACCAATGCATTTTTATCATTCTTTCATCAGTGCTGTGAGAGAAATGAGCCGCACCGTGAGAAAACCAACATAGCGCATTTGCGACCAGCATGGTTCCAGACCAGTCTGCGCATCCGCGCAGTCTGGTAAGGATCCATGATGTTCGCTTTCAACGCCTATTACAATTATAGAAACCGTTAGCGAACAGCATGGATCCTGACCAGGCTGCGCGGATGCGCAGGCTGGTCTGGATCCATGCTGCTCGCAAATGCACTATGTTGGTTTTCTCACGGTGCGGCTCAAATGGAAGAAACTGAGGTAAGTTATAAGCTGGTACTGTAACTGGTTTTATATCATCATATGATTAAATTATATTTTTCTGGTGTTCGAATGCGCACATTGACTTAAGCCTCAAAAATATTCGAATCCTTTTAATAATTCCAAATAATCATGTCTCCTCTACAATTTTTCATTGTAATATGATTTTGCTCTCCTTAACGAAAATTTCGAACACAACTTTTTTTTCAAATTTTGATTGAAACTATGATCATTGTACAGGTAATGATCTAAATATCAATTAGTAATCACACTTATAGCTTACGACCGTTTCTTGAATATTACTGCTGTCGGTTTCGGCGTTATTTGGTATTCAACATTTACGTTTGTTATATACATTGTATTTTCAACAATATATCTATATAGACACACCATACTATATAGTAAATGTTGCTTTTCTTATACCCAGACTTGTTTACATTTTACATGGGAAGTAATTGTAAAAGGTTTATCTATGAATTTATATAACCAACTATTTCCCTTTAGTTGAGAGTGTTTTGAATAATGTCTAATTATGATATTATTGCATATATATGGGATAATCATCCCCTAATATATCACCAAATACCTCCTTTTCTTGAAAAGTTTGCACTACTTGAGGAAGATCATAATGATTTAGGGGTCAGTCGCTCAAAGGTCAAGGTCATAAGGATCCCACATTTTCTAGCATTTTCGTCGCTTCCGGGCTCTAAGTCACACAACTTTACCCGCTAGAAGATGATCCATATTGTTTGGTGCAAATAGCCACAGTAACAGGTCAAAGTAAGCTGATTGTATGTTGTAAATTTTTCCAACTTTGCACAATGACTAAGTATCACTACTGGAATATCTGTTGAAAGTCACAGGGACCTGATTTAATCTATATAGCTGTATATGGGTTGGTACGTCTTTGTCTGAGAAAATGGACAAAGTGATTCACAGTTTTATCGTTGAAATAACGTATCCGTTTATTTCTTTTAGCCAGGTTAATTAGAGCATGAAATATAGTTTAGCGGATTTGAGAGAGGTTCCAATAAGCTTGAAGCGATACACATTCAAATACTCCAGACTGTGACTCAATCTCCAGGCTTTGTAGTTGGAACTAGGACAGTATGCACCTTCCTACCTTCTCAGAGTGTCTATAAGGGTTTGTAGGTGTAATCCCTTTGCCGTTGAATTATATAAGGGTCTCATTAGGAGCAATGCCTTTAGTATGGTTTTGAAACTCATATTATGCAAGAAGAATCAAATAACATAATTGGGCAATACACCGACTAGTCGTGAACATACGTTGAAAGATCTGTCATTGTTGCCTGCAAATAGCGATGCATTCAAACACCGTTGATATTTACTGAGTTACATATATTAACCCTTACTCTGCTAAATTTCTATAGTGAACGTGTCCATCTTTCAATTTTGACAGTACCATTAACTGTTAAAGGGGTGCTTACAAAAAAAATACACACTGAATGGCGAACAGTGCAGATCATGATCAGACTGCACAGATGCGCAGGCTGATCATGATCTACACTGGTCGCAAAGGCAGAATCATTCGTGTTTAGCATGATAAGGGTTAATTGACAGACATATTTATAATGTACTTACAACTTGGCTCTACCTACAAAGGGTATGAAATCTCCTTTTAAAAGAAAGGCAACAAACTTCTTTGTAATGTATCATTATTGAAAAAAAAATATCATTTTTACGTTTACAATCTGACACGGTGTGAAGTAATCACTGTTGAGTGAAACTTCTTTCGAAATATTACAGGGATATATCATATAAATATCGTTTCATGGGTTGACAGTATCAATGTTAAATGCCACCTCCCTCCCAACAAAGACCACATTTTGGCTCTCCCTATGGTGGTCTATGTAGACAGGTTTGACTGTATTGCAGAGCATTTTGCACAAGGTCACACTATATTAACATGTGGCACAGTTTATATGACCCGTCTCAACATATGTCAATAACTGTATAATATACCCCTGTTATATTTCGAAATAAATTGCAGCTTCTTGATAACTGTAAATTCGTTAAAGAGTTTGTAAATTGGGGTGGAATGATCTACAGCTGACTGTTAACATAACTTGATGCCGGTAGCTAAAATGAAGCCATCAAACAACTAAACAGGTTGATCATCTTCGTATCTTCCCTACACTCATGCAAGTGACCATACAATATATTCATTTATGCACCTGTATAACTTTTCATTTAACAGTGGATAAACTTCAGAACTTTGGATCTAATACGACCATGCCAGATTCGTGTATTCATCGTAAAGAAGCTTGTCTTGCATTGTTCGTAGAGAGGAAGTGACTGTGGATGGTTTTGCTTTTTTTCATATCCTGTATCATGATCCCAACAATGCTATCTACCTGAGATTGTATGAAACTTCACCGCGAGCCTTACACCATGCTCCTTCAAGTTCCAAGCCAATGTCATTTGTCTGGCTGTGAATCAGTCTTCTGAAAAGTTTTTGTATTAATGAGGTGTCATATGGCGTTGCTGAGGATGATATATTTCGGCACATTCCACTCTCCATTCGCCACAGCTTGACAAAGGTCTTGAAATACAAATCATTCTATACAAAACTATTACAAATTACTTGGAGTATTGCACATTTTGACGGAAAAGTGTCAGAATGGGATATAAGATTTACATAGCCTATAGAGAGTACGATTCGCATTGTTTTCTCACTTTTTTCAACGTCTTTATCTTATCAGCAACGTTTGATGAACGTAAGGAACTTAATGAAGTCAGTAGGACAGAGTTCATTCAATGACATTAGCTGCTGGAGGCCATGGAAGTGACTAAGACTCATTGCATTTCCGCTGGGTTATACCAAAAAATGAGCTTGGCCACGTCCTAAACTTGTCATTGGACCTGGGTTATATTTTGTAGACTGTCACATCTGCTGGCACTATATACCATGATATTTGTGATGCCTCTTGGATTGACCTTAGTGCAGGCAATAACTTCATTAAAGTTTTGCTTTTCTAATCTGGCCTTCTGCTTCAAATTTCTGTACGACTTCATTCTACAAAATCACTGAAACACAGCAGCAAATGACGTTCTGCTATCAGTCAGCTGCATGATCCTTCTTTTCATCATGTAGCTCGTTGTTTCAATGGTTTACGACAGGAAGTGTTGAACTTTGCCTCTCATGTAATAATTGTCCCTTCACACCGTGAGCATGATGCATCATTATGACTTCACGGACACTTGTTTTAAGTATGCCACTGCTTGTGTAGGGGTTTGGTGTGTGTGTGTGTGTGTGTGTGTGTGTGTGTGTGTGTGTGTGAGGGGGAGGGGGCTTGTAATTTCACATCGACAAAAGTAGATTCCCTGGAAGCGATAAACACAGTAAACATAGTCGTAAACACATATCGCAAAGCTGGCCAACCTCAAATAGAATTTGTAGTTGAAAAAGCAGCTGACAGGTTTATTTAAACAACAATCAATAGGTACATTTTGATTATATGAAAGACATAAACATGGGGTGAGGGTAAGTAACAAGAGATTGGGGAGCATAAAAGGAGAGTGGAAGCATAATAAGGGGGTCCAAAGTGATGTAGAACCACCAACATGCATAACTTCAGTCATAGATCACAGTTGTTCTTTTGGCTTTTTATGCCCTACATTTGCGTTGGGGCACATGACGTTGCTGTTGTCCGTACGTCCGCCCGTCCGCACGTACGTCCCGAAATATAGTGTGTCCAACTCCTCCCACACTATTAGCTTGATTTGCTTCAAACTTTAACAGATGAACATGTTTGATGTGCAGATGACCATAAAGGAACGAACTTGTTGTTACTATTTTTACCGCAGTTATGGCCCTTTGATAGTTTTGCTATGAAGAGACCATTAACAAGTGAATGAGTATTGCATGCAATCAAAGTCCCTACTGGAAGGCACCTATTTTCTTACGCGTATACTAATGAACTGATATCTTCAATGATGCATAACAATATTGTACTATATATACAATATGTTATAACAAAACACATTGGATTAAATTTATATATATAAAAACCTATAGTTGTTTTCATATTGAATTTTTTGGCTGATTATAAAATGTTATCATGTAAGTTATTTATAGGTAACACAAAGGAAATTATCTTTAAAAAAAAGAAAAAAAAAAAATCTTATAATTAAGTCCACAAGAAACTCTTTACCAGGTAGAGATAGGTCAAAATACACCTAAAAATTGGATGTAACATGCATGCTGTACCACAGAAAAGTGGTCTTTTTTTCTCTACCGGCCAGTAATAAAAAAGTTACATAAAATCTATTTATAGTAACTAACAAAGGGACGTATTCTAAAAACAAGGTGCTCATGGTGGTGAACATTTGATCCAAGTTACATCAAAATCCCTCATGCATGAAGAAGAAATTTCGTACAAGTCATTCTTGAATTTGACCTTTGACCTCTAAATATGACCTTGACCTTAGACCTAGGGACCTGTTCTTGCGCATGACACGTATGTCTCACCAGGGGAATATTTGGCCAACTGATATCTAAATCCTGCTTTGCATGACAAGTAAGACGTACAGGAAAAAAACTCTTGACCTTTGACTCAAAGTGTGACCTGACCTTAAGCTAGGTACTGTGTGTTGGCATGACATGTCGTCTCATCTGGGAAACATTTATGCCAATAATATGTAATCCCTTGATGGATGACAGAGTTCTGGATCGGACAGGAAAAAAACCTTATTGACCTTTGACCCCAATGTGACCTTGACCTTTGAGCTAGGTGTCTGGATTTGCGCATGACATGTCGTCTCATCATGGGGAACACGTTGGTGCTAAGTGATATTAAAAATCCTAAATGAATGCAGTGTTATGGACGGACACGAAACAGACCTGTTCATGCTTGTTAACATTTGACTGCTAAGTTGTGACCTTGACCTTTGAGCTAGGGGTCTGAAAGTTGTGCATGACACAATCGTCTTATTATTGAGTACATTTGTGCAAGTATATTAAAATCCCTTCATAGATGGAGGTTATGGACGACAGGAAAAAGCCTTGTTGACCTTTGACCTCCAATTGTGACCTTGACCTTAAGTAGGGTCCAGGTTTAGCGCATGAACAATCGTCTCCTCATGGGAACATTTGTGCCAAGCAATATTAAAAAATTCTTCATGATGGAGAGTTATGGACAGGACAGGAAAAAAGCCTGTTGACCTTTGACCTCAATTGTGACCTTGACCTTTAAGTAGGGGATCGGGATTTGCGCAGACAATCACCATCAGGGAACATTTGTGCCAATAATACTAAATCCTTCAGATGGAAGATTTTGTAGACCGGACAGGAAAAAAAACCTGTTGACCTTTGACCCAATGTGAGACTTGACCTTTGAGCTAGGGTCGGGTTTTGCGCATGACACGTCGTCTCATCATGGGAACATTGTGCCAAGTAATATTAAAATCCTTCATGGATGACAGAGTTATGGACCGGACACGAAATTGCGGAGGACGGACGGACGGACAGACGGACTGGAGGACGGACGGATTACGGAAAGTTATTCCTTTAATCCCGAAATGGTTTTTCAACAGTAGGGGACTAATAATGCATTTTTTCTTTGGCTTTTTTTCTAGAATTATGGCCATTTAATAATTTCACTATATAGGTATAGTAAAGAAATTTTATGTGTTGAGTGTGTTGAGAAATTTTCTCTATTGAGTTAAATGGACTGATTGTCAATAAATTTAACCATTTAGGGTTTACCACATAACGGTTTTGAACACAATAATGAAGATGTTAACACAAAAAAAAGTTTTATTCAAAAGCAAAGCAAATTATCACAAGTTGCATGCACACGAATACTGCATCCTGAAATATGTACAAATATATGAGCCGCACCATAAGAAAACAAACATAGTGCATTTGCAACTATTGCAATTAGAGAAACCGTTAGCGAACAGCATGGATCCTGACCAGACTGCGCGGATACGCAGGCTGGTCTGGATCCATGCTCGTCGCAAACGCACTGTGTTGGTTTTCTCATGGTGCGGCTCAATTATCAAGGAATAGTCAAAGGAGTGATTCCAAAAGAACATAAAAGAGTACAAACTTTAAATTTAAAATAATGTTACTATCAAGTAAAACATAGTAAAAACAATCTAAATAAATAGGACAATATTAGGATAAGATCAACACATTTCAGCTATACCAATTTACTTTTCATTATATTACTGACTGAAATATATCCAGTCTTTGGCAGAAACTACGGAAGGGAAGATTCTCTATTAAACACGTTGCCTGCTGTAGGTGTTCGTGTTAGGGAGGCTGTGTATTTTAGAACGTGAATGTTCCTATTGTTGATTTATGTTTCATGTTAATTATAAATTTATCGTGCTGAAAACCGGTTACATGTAAGAACAGTTTAAATGAATTTACAAACAGTGTTTCTTTCATAAATATTAAGTTACATTACAATCCGAAAACGTTCATATTTAGACATCGGATCTTAGCAACAAAACCTAAACTTTTCATGAGAAAATTATTTTGTCATAACAATACTTTGATCAGATCGGTTTTATACTTGATCAATGTTTCTTTAATACTAAATTAATATATCGAAACCTTTGGACAGGTAGCCAGGAATAATCACTGATGATAAGGAAACAATACTTTAAAATTATTAACATTTACAGCCTAACATAGGGAGTGATAACAACTAATGATACGCGTAACAGTGTAAGTGATAAGCACCCTCATACCTCCTCCACTCATTTCAAAACATAATGTTGACATTTAATAACAAGAGGGTCATGATGATCCTGAATCACTCACCTGTGTAATATGAGCCGCATGTTTCAAATGGCAAACTGATGCTAAAATATTTTTAAAAAAGTAGGTCAGTAGGTCACATTCATGGTCACTGAAAGTCAGTTTTAAGATCGGTGTGCAAAACTGTACATGTGGCTGTATCTTAAAAACAAGAAAGTAGGTCAGTAGGTCAAGGACATAGTAAGGTGACCCCTGATCACTTGGGGTCATCAGCTAATTATGATTAAACAGTCTAGGAAATATGATCTGATAATGTTTGAAGTATTTTTCCTATATAACTCATATAACAAGTGACCCCCAGGGCGGGGCCTCTTTTCACCACAGGGACATAATTTGAGCAAGCGGGTTAGAGGTCCACTAAGCTATGCTTCATACTAAATATCAAAGGCATAAGCCTTGAACTTTCATACAAGAAGATTTTTTCCCTATGTAAGTCTATTTTAAACTAGGGACCCCCAGTGCAGGGCCTCTTTTCACCCCAGGGGCATAATTTGAACAATTATGGTAGAGGAACACTAGGCAAGGCAACATTCCAAATATCAAAAGCCTATTCCTTGCAGATTCAGACAAGAAGATTTAAAGTTTTTTTCCTATATAAGTCTATGTAAAACTTGAGACCCCCGGGGCAGGGCCTCTTTTCACCCCAGGTTAATAATTTGAACAATTTTGGTAGAGGACCAAAAGTCAATGCTACATACCAAATACCAAAGGCCTAGGTCTTGTGGTTTCAGACAAGAACAGTTTTTAACTTTTCTCCTTTATAAGTCTTTGTAAAACTTTGGACCCCCAGGATGGGTCCTTTTTTAACCCCAGAGGCACATATTGAACACTCTTCATATATAAAAAATATGGTATTTTAAACATAAAATACCAAGGCTCTGCGCCTTGCGGTTTTGGACAAGAAGATTTTCCTTTCGGTTGCCAGGTCAACCAGAGTCCTGCATGGAATTCAATTATTTCAACAGTTTTGAAAGGGGGTTACCCAAGGATCATTCCTGTGAAGTTTGGCGTAATTCTGTCCAGTGGTTTTCAAGAAGATTTTTTTAGAAAATGATGACGGGAAACTGACGTCGGATATTGAGCGGTCACAAAAGCTCACCATGAGCCTTTGGCTCAGGTGAGCTAAAATAGAATTTTGCGTTTGACTACATAGAAATACAATAAGGGTCAAATTTGCTATATTTTCTAAATAAAATAAAAGATGTTACCTAGACCACACTATTGAGCTAATAACAACAACAGCAACAACAACAAAACACTAATGAACAACTGATAATAATAACTTGGTACAGGTATCAACAATTTAAACAGAAAAATGTTAAATACCTGCACAGCCTGTACTGCAATAAACAAAGACACAACTATGTAGTCTATGATAAGTTGACTTCCCCGGCCAAATATACTGCATGAATAACTTTTAAGTTAAATGCCAGGCATATTTTAAATTTTTCACGCGATCCTTGCTATGTGAGCGGAAATGGGTAGGAATGAACTTGACTCAAATTTCATGACAGCCCTAAAAAGTGTTAGTAGAGACGAGACGGACACAGTATTCAAAGCTCAAGACCAGCGACACTGACATTAGGCCCTTTTTTGTTTCATCAATGTTTTTTGAAATAGTTAATTCTTAGCAGAATTATAAGGGCGCGTAAGTATAATCTATGTATCTCTGTCTGCGACAAGTTTTACTGTACAAAAAGTGTTACAGTACAGTATAGTATTGAATACCAGGGGCGTACTAATGTGAGTGTACAGTGTCAAATACCAAGTTGTACACTGCAAGACTGTGAAAGTACAGTGTCAAATACCAAGTTGTACACTGCAAGAATGTGACAGTACAGTGTCAAATACCAAGTTGTACACTGCAAGACTGTGACAGTACAGTGTCAAATACCAAGGTTTACTCTGCAAGAATATGACAGTACAGTGTCAAATACCAAGTTGTACACTGCAAAAATGTGACATTACAGTGTCAAATACCAAGGTTTGCTCTGCAAGAATGTGACAGTACAGTGTCAAATACCATGTGGTACTATACACGAAAGTGACAGTATAATGTTAAAATACAAATACAGTAACGTTATATAGGACGTAAACACCCAGGAATACTACAAAAGGCTGTTATTGTGCAGAGACATATACCAGGGGATACTGTACAAGAATGTGATAGTACAGTGGTAAATACAGGGATACTACGCTAGAATGTGACATTACAACTTTCAAATGCTAGGGGTAATAAGCAAGAATATGATAGTACATGTCACGATCATCCAGGGAGGGGGTGGGTCGGGGGGGGGGGGGGACTAAACAAAAATGTGACATGAGAGTCTTAATACCAGGTGTAATACACAAGTATGTGACAATGTGAATGTCAAATACCAAGTTTGCTATACAAGAATGTAACAGTCAAATACCAGGGGTACTATACAAATGTTACTGAGTGCTATAAAATAATGTAACAGTGCGCAGTGTCAAATAACCAAATGTAATATACAAGAATGTGACGGTACAGTGTCAAATACCGGGTTTTGCTATAAAAGAAAGATACAATACAGGAACAAATACCCGTGGGAACTATATAAGAATGTTACAGTGACAATCATCTTTGATCAGATATTCACTACTATAGTTTTCAGACTTCAATATTACAAAAATCTTTTGAAAGTAGAACCTAGACTTTGAATTAAAGCTCTGTTTGTACTTTTGTTGACGACATGACATGCAGCAGCCGTAACACTATATCATTACAATAATGGGTAAAAATGAAACAAAAAGTCTTGTTTCATATTCATTGTGTGAACTTTTTTTGAATGATAAATACCCATAGTGAAGATATTTTTTTTTAATTTGGAAAAAAACTGTTTTATAGATCTTTTTTCCTGTTTTTTTTTCAGGCTAAATTTTATGTTAAGACCGCTTGAATACAATACCTGTTCAGACGAAAAATGGCGCGAACCTGACCAAATTGATTACATGTATACATATCTGCTAGAAGTTAAAAAAAACTTTCTTTTTATGATTGAATACTAAATAATTTGAGTGGAGATACTGTCTTATCAATACAAAGTTAATTGTCTGACATTATATAAACAACACTGTCTTTGTACTAAAATGCGCCGACAAAACACAGCCACAAAAATGGCAAGATACATGTCAGGCATGATTCATGTCTATACAACATAAACCAGTATCAACATTTGATTGCTGATAAAACTTATTAAAAAAGTTATTTTATTCAAAATTATTCATATTTAAGATTGTCTGTCACATGTTTCATCAAATGTGCTTTTTCCTACACTCCATTAGATTTTATTTTTCATTTTCTGTCAGATCTCTTTCGCGACAAAAAGATGCGAAATATCTTTGAATTCCTGTAAAAAGGACATTTCTAGTACCCGCTACATAGAGACACAGTTTACTCCGGATAACGATCTTGTGAGTCGCCATATGAAAACTGACCATCTTCAAAATGAAGTTCTGTTAAAGAATAGCATACGACATAAATAACTTTATGTGTTGTTGCATTTATGGAAACACGAAATACATACACATGATTACAAACATAAGTAAATTTTCAGAGAGAACAAAACGAAGGAATCTTGTCACTTCTGGCGCCCTTTCTGACGTCATATTATATACATATATAATATATACTATAATGAGCTAGAAATCCTTTCGTTCATACGTTGGCACCCACAGATGTACTTTAGATTACGTTCTTATGTACATGTATTACATCACAGTATAATCTTCTTGCCATGATTATTACACAAATTCACTAATATGTAGAAGAAACAAACATTTTAGTGAAAATCGGTAGTTAAAAATTTAACTCATTATAAAGCTGTTTTCTTTCTGTCCAGTTTTAAGGGTCTGGCTGAGTGGCGGAAGTTGGTTGGCTTTGGCGTCTGCAGCGGGTAGGTCCATGTCGAAGATGTTTGTTTGGACCACCTCCCCAGGTGGGACGTCTTTTGTTGATATAGGTTCAACCATTGTGTTAGCCCTACTCCACAGAATTCGGTTGGTCACATTAGCACTACCCGGTGTTTTTGCCCTGTCCGGTTTCTTCACGAAGCAGACGAAAATGATGACTATGATAATGACGAGATTAACACCGCCTATCACACTGCCAACAATAATCCACGTGTAGTTCTTAGAATCCTCTGAAGTAAAACCAAATACAAATGTAAGTATTCTATAATTGATGTGTTGTTTTCATGCATGTATAAAACCGGTGTAATTGTATAAGTGATTCATCGCACTTTTTTTTATTTTAATTTGCACGTGGTTTTACAAATTTTAGGACATGCATAAATAGAAAACAAATGATTCAATTCTTATATAGCACAATACCAATATCAGACAGATAAAAGGTCAGCTAAGTCCAGACAGTGTCCAGGGTGAGAAGTTTTTTCTTTTGGTTATTTCAACAATTTGTTCTGCAGAAGAGTTCTAGATTTCAAAAAAAAAAAATGACCAACTTGAATATCACAGTGGGAAGGTAGAGAAACAGAAGCGTGTTATAGTGATTATTTTATAAAGTGTGGGTACGAATCCTTCATCCGCCATGCGTTTATTATAGATAAATTGATTGCTAAGTCTTAGTGTTATCTCTTAATTACTTATTTGGATATTCTGCAGTATTTCCATTGCGTCGTCTCTGAATTTTCTCAAGTTTAGTTGTTTATCCGAAAGGACATTTGAAAATGACTTTGTCTTATACGGTCTGTGTAACGACAACGGATATTGGTTAAAGCATCAAGATCTTCTGAATATATGTGTGAGTAGTAGTAGCATACCGTGCATTAATAATTTTGATAAAATAATAATTATGCAATTTAGTTTAATGAAACATCAACTTGGCTGATGTAAGACTCGAACTCACGGTTTATAAAATTATCGCCGTTTGTAATGTATATACATTTATATTTACGTTACCCACGAACTATTTTATAGAAACTGAAAAAACGCCTATTTTTACGCAAAACGTATTCAATGGCGTTTTACAAATACATAAAAAATACGACAAAAATTAAGACATTCTAAATGACATATGACATAAATGAGCATAAATATCATTGTGAATAAACTATTTGGTAAGCATTAAAAAAAAAAAGATCAGGCATCAGATAAGATTAATAAAATATTAGAATATTAAGATACAGTAAGACAGCTGTTTGTTATGAAGTAAGAATAAGTTGGTTATTGCGACATGTCCAGAAGTTATTACAAACAACTGTATTTTGTATTTGTTATAATATAGTTCATATTCGAATGTATTTACACAATAAAATCATCCAGTTCACGTGTTCTGTTTTACTGTTTCATTCAAAAAGATTCCTAGGATATAGTTTTGTAATTACAGCTTGTAATAAAACTGCATCATCAACTATCCTAATTATTTTACTACAGTTCCATCCGAACATTTAATGTTATGAAAACAATCTGTGTTGTACGTAACTCTTGTGAATATTGTTTACTGTGTCGTTGAATTTACGTTGATCTCGACATTATAACCTGTTTGTCCTTTTGGTAGCATCGGTAAATATTACAGAGTAGTCAAACTTTAAGGCTAGTCTCAAATGAAAAAAAAAAACAACCCTGATAAGAAACGTCACGTGACCTCTGTAACTTTTGAAACAAATACTTGAATACGAAACGTATAAAACACTCAGTTTTTTTCCACGAAGTTCAGATAAAGTATTCGCTCTACGAAAAGGGACATGCATAAATTATTTTGCTTACTACAGGGTCTGACTGGCTTGAAAACTTACTAGAGGCCTGCGCTGCGGCACTTGTTGGCGGGACAGTTGTGGTTGTTGTTGTTGTTGTTGTTGTTGTAGTTGTTGTTGTTGTTGACGTGGTAGTGGGACTGTCAGCCTGAGCAGTCATCGAAAAGCCTTTAAAGTTCGAACTGCTATCTGAGGTGAACACAAAGTAAATCGTGTCACCTGTTGATTCGTATGTCGGTAAAAGTGAGTCAATACAGCAAAACTCTCCAAGCTCTGTTGCTGAGGCACTATTACCTAACAAAAAGGGAATAAGAAAAACAAGCCTGACATTGTACGTTCAGTATAAGAGCGAAACTCATTCACATTTGTTAACACATGACAGAATGATAGTCGGTCAGAGACGAGACTCTTACATGTTAACAGGGCAATATTCGTTTCGAGATGTGAGCCTATCGCTGTTAACACTCTCGTTGTTAGCAGTGTAACAATCTTTCAGAGACGGGAGCCTATCGTTATTAACAATATAACACTTGTTCCTAGAGGCAAGATATCGTTGTTTACAATGTAACACACGTTCCGAGACGTGAACCCATCCTTGTTAGCAGTGTTTTGCTTTTTCAAAGACGGGAGTCTATCGTTCTCAACGGTGTAACACACGTTTCGTACGTGTTCCGTTTGGACAATCGTGACTTTTTATTTAATACTAAACCGCGATGCACGATGGTGCGATGACGAAAACGCAATGGTGCGATGGCACGATGATGAAACATCGATAGTACGATGGTGAAAACGCGATGGCACGATGATGAAATCGCGATGATGCGATGGTACGATGGTGAAATGTCGATGTAATATCGCGTTTACACCATCGTACCATCGCGTTTTCACCATCGTATCATCGTACCATCGCGTTTTCACCATCGTGCCATCGCGTTTTCATCATCGCACCATCGCATTATCACCATCGTACCATCACGTTTTCACCATCGTACCATCGCCTTCCGGTGGTCATGCGCAGTGGTACAGAATATGTGTCAGTAATACAGCCTTTATACAATCTCATTTTCACATTGCGGTATGTACCTTCTATATCCTAACAAGAATAAGAAGAGTTTGAATAATAACATGTGACTATTACATCTATTACATCTAGCTTTTTATTTACTTTCATGCATACATGAAATACAAAGGACGAGGCCTTGAAGATTTTACACAGTTTTAATGAGCTGAGCACTGAACATTTTGTAAAACATTTTGCAAAACAGCAGAATCTAAATGGTAAATTTCTTCTCACAAAATACATTGAGATACATTAATCTATTGTTGACAAAAATTCAAGTGCACGGAGCTTCACATTTCTAACCGGAAGGCGATGGTACGATGGTGAAAACGCGATGGTACGATGGTGAAGACGCGAAGGTACGATGGTGAAACCGCGATGGTACGATGGTGATAACGCGATGGCACGATGGTGAAAACGCGATGGCACGATGGCGAAAAAACGATGATACGATGGTGATAACGCGATGGCACGATGGTGAAAATAAATTAACGCGATGTTACGATGGTGATAACGCGATGGAACGATGGTAAAAAACGCGATGGTACGATGATGAAAACGCGATGACACGATGGTACGATGATGAAAACGCGATGGCACGATCGTGCGATGGTGAAAACGCGATGGTACGATGATGAAAACGCGATATTACATCGACATTTCACCATCGTACCATCGCACCATTGCGATTTCATCATCGTGCCATTGCGTTTTCACCATCGTACCATCGTTGTTTCATCATCGTGCCCTCGCGCCATCGCGTTTTCGTCATCGTCATCGTACCATCGTGCATCGCGGTTTAGTATTAAATAAAAAGTCACGATTGTCCAAACGGAACACCGTAGTTTCGAGATATGCACGTTTCGTTATTAACAATTTGTAATACTACTTCAAAAACGTGCAGCTATCGGTGTCAACATTGAAATATTAGGTCAGAGTTGTGAATCTGTCATTTTCAACAGTGTAATACTCGGTTGAAGATTCAAACATATCGTTGTTAACAGTGTAACTTTGCTCCGACATGCGAGTCTGTTCTTGTTAAAAATATAACACTCGTTCTGAGATGTCAACTTATAGTTGCTAATAGTGGAACACTCGTTGCGAAATAGGTTTCCGACATGTGAATCAAACTCGTTCCGAAATGTAACACTCTTTTGAAGGAGTAAACCCATCGTTGTTACCGGTGTTATATTCTGTCAAGGTTGTGAACCTATCGTTGTAAACATAAACAGTGTGATTATCGGTCAGACATAAGAACATATCTTTAAGTACAGCATAATATTCATTAAGACATGTGAGCCTATTCTTGTAATCAGTGTGATTTTAATCTATCAGTGTAAACAGTATGATTAGCGTTAAGCGGTATGAGCCTATCGTTGTTACCTACCGTCATAAACAGTTACATAATCAATACATATCGGCCCATTCTTGCCCGGAAAGATTTCCAACTCGCAGTCTGTAAGCGTCAGCAGCACTGTATGATTGGTTATGTTAGTTGACACAAGATAGTCATAGGTTACATTCCTGCAATAAAGACACAAGATAGTCATATGTTACATTCCAATAAGACACAAGACAGGTATACGTTACATTCCTGCAATGAAGACACAATATAGTTATACGTTACATTTCTGCAGTGAAGGCACAAGATAGTGATACGTTACATTCCTACAATGAGGACACAAGGTAAGACATACATAACATTCCTGCAATAAGGAGACACGATAGTGATACGTTACATTTCTGCAGTGAAGGCACAAGATAGTGATACGTTACATTCCTACTATGAGGACACAAGGTAAGACATACATAACATTCCTGCAATAAGGAGACAAGATAGTGATACGTTACGTTCCTACAATGAGGACACAATATAGTGATACGTTACATTCCTGTAGTGAGGGCACAATATATTGATACGTTACATTCCTTCAAAGAGGACACATGACAGGCATATGTTCTATTCATGCAATGAGGACAAAGGATAGTTATTCATAACTTTATCATGACATCAGGAATTCTAACATAACAATCAGATAGCCAAACACTGCCAATGCCGGTCCCAAGCCCGGATGTGAAAAATGGAGGGTTTTGCGTAGGGCCAGCACCCCTACCATGTAAAAACAGAAACCGCTACAGAAACCAACACCACACGATACATCAAAGCTCACATCAGCGGCAGACAAAGCAAAGTTTGCATTAGCCCTGAAAAATAGATTCCAGGCCTTGGCCGACATGAAAGATGGAACGGCAGAATCAGAATGGAATAGGGTGAAAGCAGCAATATCATCCACCTTTGAAGAAAAGGTAGGCCACCGGAAGAGGACATATAACAGCTGGCTTACAGATGAAACGATCGGTAAAATAGAAGAGAGGCGCACTTTGAAACAAACTGTTATCCGCCAAACCAAGAGCACAGAAACAACAAACTCGGGCCGAGTACACAGAAAATCAGAGGACATTGAAGAGAATGGCCAGAGACGACAAGAGGGCGTATGTCGACAACATGGCAACCCAGGCCCAGGAAGCTGCGGAAAGAAATAATATGAAGACCCTGAATGACATCACAAAGAAGCTAGTTGACCAAAAGACAGATACGGGAAAGCCAGTCAAAGCGAAAGATGGGACACCAATAATTACACCAGCATATCAGCTCAATAGATGAAAGGAACACTTCAATGAAATCCTGAATGGCCCTCCAGTTGAAGATCCTCCAGATATAGAAGATGGAGAGGAGCTAGACATAAACATGGGACCCATCACAGCAGAAGAGATACATCGTGCAGTCAATAAGATCAAGTCAGAAAAGACTCCGGGTATCGACAACATCCCACCAGAAGCACTGAAAGCCGACAAACCAAATCACAGCTGAGGTCATGCTCAAACTACTCCAAGACATCTGGGAAAAAGAGAAGATTCCTATAGAGTGAAAGACGGGGGATCTTAGTGACACCAACAACTGAAGAGGTACCAAACTACTATTCCTCCCATCTAAAGTCCTTGCCAGGGCACTCTTGGAACGGATGAAGAAGGCCATAGATAGCAGGCAGGGTTTAGGCCAGTGCGATCGTGTACAGACCAAATCGCAACACTGCGGATCATCATTGAACAATTCCTGGAATGGCAAACAGCAACGTACATAAACGTCATCGACTTCGAGAAGGCTTTCGACATCATCGATAGGAGTGTTATCTGCAAGATAATGAGGCACTACGGCATACAAGGGAGGATCATCAATATCATCAGCAGTGTTTACGAAGGCATGAACTGTCACATCTTGTACAACTCCGACTTCACTTCCTCATTCAACGTTACTACTGGAGTACGCCAGGGTTGCCTGCTGTCTCCCACGATCTTCCTTCTGGTTATAGACTGGGTACTGAAGACCACGACGAACGAGCCAAGAGGTATACAATGGACCTTCACCAAAAAGCTTGAAGACCTGGACTTCGCCGATGATATCTGTCTTCTGCCCCATACGTTCCAATCAGACGGCACTAACTACAGGACTGGCCATCAGCTCCAAGAAAACCAAAAGCATGCGAATCAACGCAGCACAGACTAATCCCATAGATATACATTGTAGATGTGAGTCCGGTGGAGGCGGTTGCCAGCTTCACGTATCTGGGAAGTGTTGTGAGCACAACAGGGGGACAGAAGAGAACATCAGATCCAGGATCGGAAAAGCTAGACACTCCTTCGCTACCCTAACGCCAATCTGAAAGAACCGAAATATACGCCTCTCAACCAAGCTCAAGTTATTCAACTCCAATGTACTGTCCGTCCTGCTCTATGGTTCTGAAACATGGCGCCACACCAAACAGCTAGACAACAAACAGGTATTCGTGAACATCTGCCTCAGACAGTTCTCCGAATCCGCTGGCCAGAGACCATCTCCAACAGGGAACTCTGGAGGAGAACAAAACAAACACCGATAGCCACTATCATCAGGCAAAGGAAACGGAGGTGGATCGGACATGTGTTCCGCAGAGACCCTGACAGCATAGCCATACACGCTCTCGGCTGGAACCCCCAGGGAAAACGGAAGAGAGGAAGGCCAGTCATGAATTGGAGGAGGACCCTGGACAGCGAGCTAAAGACCATCTCTATGTCGTGGAAAGAGTCTAAAGCTGCTGCACAAGACCGACAAAGATAGCGAAGAGGATTAAGTAAGTAAATAACCAGAGAGCTGCATTTTCAAGTACCTGCCAGTTTCCACTTGGGTAAAACAAAGTGTTTTTGCAATGAACATATAGATCTAGTGACGTTAGAAATAAATATCACACTAATTCAGAAACCAGATTAGATTTAAGAGTGTACATGCCAAAGATGATGCTACAAGCTACAACACTTCGAAGTTTCGTGGAAATATCTTATGGATTTAATACTTGATTTTAGTTTAAAGTTTGTGATTTTACACAATGAGTCTATGATAAAGTCCGAGTGAAATGTAATCATTACCCAAGTGCAATTGGTATCATTCCACAATGTTTCGGACATGTTAGAATTATGAATACGTTACATTACTGCAGTAAGGACACAAGCTATTAATACGTTACATTCCTGCAACGAGACCACAAGATAGACATACGTTACATTCCTGCAATGAGGACACAAGATAGACACACGTTACATTCCTGCAGTGAGGACAAATGATAGTGATACGTTACATTCCTGCATTGAGAACACACGATAGGTATACGTTACATTCCTGCAGTGAGGACACACGATAGGTATACGTTACATTCCTGCAATGAGGACAAATGATAGTGATACGTTACATTCCTGCAATATCATCCACATCCATATTTGTCAATGAGGACAAATGATAGTGATACGTTACATTCCTGCATTGAGAACACACGATAGGTATACGTTACATTCCTGCAATGAGGACACAAGATAGTGATACGTTACATTCCTGCAGTGAGGACACACGATAGGTATACGTTACATTCCTGCAATGAGGACACAAGATAGTGATACGTTACATTCCTGCATTGAGAACACAAAACATGTCAAATGTCGTTCTGGATATTAATGTCTAATGTCGTTCTGGGTTTGAATATCTAATGTCGTTCTTGTTTCGAATGTCCAGTGTCGTTCTTGTTTCGAATGTCTATTATCGTTCATGGTTTGAATATCCAATGTCGTTCTCAATTTGAATGTTAAATGTCGTTCTAGTTTCGAATTTCCAATGCCGTTTTTTTCTAATGTCCAATGTCGTTCTGGTTTTGATTGTCTAAGGTCGTTTTGGGTTCGAATGCCCAACGTCGTTCTTGTTTCGAATGTTCAATGTCGTTCTGGGTTTAAACGTCCAATGTCATTCTGGGTTTGAATTTCTAACGTAGGTCTGGATTCAAATGTTCAATGTCGTTATGGGTTTGAAAGTCCAATACCGTTCTGAGATTGAATATCAAGTGTCGTTCTGGATGTGAATGTCCAATGTCGAGCTTTTAACTTCTCACCAACTTCACGCTTGGAATGTCTAATGTCGTTCTCTATTCTAATGTCCAATGTCAAATGTTGAACCTCTCGCATACTTCACACAATTGAATTAAATAGGCTCATTTATAACAAGAGGTAGGCAACAGGTTTATCAAAAGTCTGACAAGCATGATGGCATTTTTGCTGCTTCTGGACAAAACTAATATCCCAGCTGTGACTACTAGTATACACTAATGTCAAGAGTCATGAAATGTTATCGAGTAATTGCAATATTGCTGTACTGATAAATCACAGACACTGATAAAAAGAACGGGCAATTATAGGCAATTATTCGGAAAAAGCTCTTAATCATGCATTCTGAACTACCCAATGTCACTGTGCAAAGTCTCACAAATTTCCCAGTTATTGTGTTGACAAATCCATAAAGGAAGACGAATCAGCAACAAATTTTCTAGATACAGGTATGGTACGCTCAGACATGGTACAGGTATTGTACGCTCTGACATGATGGCATGTTTTAGCAGTTCCCAAGTTAATGTTTGCATTTTACTTCTAATGGGAAGAATGAAGTATTGTTGTAATCAAAGAAGATTGTCAAAGAGAATGCATCAAATGAGATTTCGCATGCATGTGAAATATTTGAACTGAAACTACTTACGCTTCATATGAACCGTTTTCGTAGCCTGGCGAATACAAAACTGTATGGTGTTAAAGTAGCCTGGATTGTCTCGTTCTGGCCTGAAAGTTAAGGTTGTATATAGTGTGTGCATGCACATCTGCTATATGATATTTAAACAGTTTGCTTTGTTACTTGCATCGCATGATCTACAACAACAAATTGCTCTTAAACAGTATGTGCAACGAGCTTTTGAAAATCTTGCAAAGAAATATTCCATGGAAAAGTATGATATTTACAGTAAAGGTCATTCTTTGTATTAGTTTATACATAATTTATTTTAGCTCAATTGCGAAGGAAGTTTAGGCATAGGAAATAGAGATCAATATAATTGCACCTTTACTAATCCTACCAGGTGTTCTGTATTACAAAAGTGCTTATATTGTGACATTTTGATACAAGCAAAACTGTATTATCTGCACTATTACTTACTTACTGGTACTTCATTTTATTATTGGCTTGTTAAAAGTTAAATTTTTACCATGTGCAAGCTGACAGAATCGTAGGAACCATGTTTTGAGGGGTAAATCAAACACAAATGAATAAATCCTTAATGTTTTTGTTGTGCAAAAAGTATGATATTGTGTCTAAAACAGTTTTCATTTTCCATTCAATTGTGTAATTGCAAGGGAAGTAAACTAATAGATATCTCTGCTTATAAATACTAGCCCAAGGCAAGAGTTGTCATTCTTTGTGGATCACAACTTTAAATTAAAAATTATAACTTCTGTTATTGATATTAACAAAACTACCATAAACTTCACATTTGTGAAATCATTTTTGGTTATTTCAAGGACTTGGAAATCAATTTCTAGATTTTATTTAATGTATTACTATCATTAAAAATTTTAGGGTCTGTCTCTAGGAAGTTCTACTTTCGAGTCCCGACACCTCATTCCTGATGGAATCCAAGGGAACGCAAGGGAACTACTGGTACATTTTTCATATCTTTGGTATGACGCAGCCTGGGATCGAACCCACGACCTCCCGCACTCGAAGCGGACGCTCTACCACTAGGCTATCGAGGCGGTTTTCTTTGTATTGCCAAAATGTAGTCTTTATTTGAAGGTTACAATACACTGCAAATGTTTTAACCAGTATAAAATAAGTAATTTTTCGAACCAGGTAGTCTTTATGGGTAGGTGGTTTTAGCACAGCTTTGATTGTCCCGTTTTAATTTGATAGGTTTTCTTAAGCATTACTAAACTTCGATTTCTTATCAATACATGGGAAATAGACGCACAGGTATCAACAGTAATCAAATTCGATTCCACGCAAATTTTACATTCGATAGCAAGTTCATGTCATGATTAATCTAACCCATAAATGGATTTGACACAAAGCATTGTAATGTTGCATGTAAGATTCAGTTCCGTTCAGAAGTGTACAACAAGCTCAAGAAACGACGCATTCAATCATATTTTTTTTCGCTTGATATCTTTTCCTTTTCTGTAATTAGACCGTTAATATTTAGCGTGATTCAATTTCTGCTTTCCATTATTCGAGCGTCACTATTTTAACCGTGGTTCCGTTTCTACATCCGTAATTACTGCATTTCTTGTAAGCTTGAAATAGTTTCTTATTTCCATAATTAGAGCATCATTACTTAGCATGATTCACTTTCTACTTTCTGTAATTCGAACGTCTCCTTTTCGAAATTCGAGCATCAGTATTAAATTTGATTTACTTTCTACTTTTCGTAATTTTCGCACTTTTTCACGTGATTTACCCTCTTCACGTGAATATTTTACACAATCCACATTCTACATTCCGTACTTGGAGCGTCGCATTTTCACTTGATTCTTTTTCGTCTTTTACAGCATAAGATGCAGTTTCAATTGAATGTTATTACATCTATAAAGATTATAAAATTTAAAAAATATATGTTTTTCAAAACTTTATTTTTTGGTAACGTTTTTAGACATTTTTCTTATAAGTGACCCCTCTTGCAGTCGGCTTTCATATCCCTATAGTTATCCTTGGTGTAGCAGTAGTATCATTTTTGAAAGTGAAAAATAATTTCTATTATTTTCAAAATAATTTTTGAATATAAAGTTACAACTATATCAAAGTTATGAATAAAAAACTCTCAAAGGACTTGGGGCATTAAACCAAATTATAAACCCATGCATTGTTTTCTTTCTATTTTGGCAGAATAAAGTATTTGCCAATTATCCTTAAATAACACACTAAAATTTATTTTAGCTTTCTGGTTAAACAGTCTGTAGCATAACATTAAAGAAAAGAAGTTAGTACACTTAGGTGCTCTTGTCGATTTATGAAAACATATATATAATCAGTTTTATACCAAAGACAGCCGTTGTATACAGCATGATTTGGGCACTTTTAGGTAATTCGGGTCAACAAAGAAAATATTTTGATCGCATTTCGAAAGTACGGAATAGGTTCTGACAACTAAATGATATTTTGCATCCATTGGCCATTGAATTTATAATAATATTAATGCCTTTCAAAATATATCTTCGGCGAACAAGAAAACCCTTCCTTTGTTAGTCATAACACTAGTTAACCCGTAAGGCACAGCTAGCACCAATCATATAATGTGGGTAATAGTCATAATATGACCGTTTAAGATATGATAAATTGCATTATATCTATTTATGTAACACTTATAACTCACATTGTATCCTTGATGCTATTATTTTTTCACAAAGCAAAATAAAAGAAGTAAATGAAGTCAATAAAATTAAAAAATCACAAAAAAAGATAAAATTATTTCAAATCAATTGTGACGACTAAGTATTTGTAAATTGCTTGTGACAAGTCTAAAACACTTACCTGCCACAATGGCGAACATACAACAAGCTACGACTGAACTGCAGACAAGAAAGTTTGGCCACTCCATTTGTCCGTCAAACCTGGTGAGGGATAGAGAGATAATACGTTTAATTAATTTCTGTTCTATAAAATCCTTTAAAATGCACGATTAATTTACTATTTAATATATAATATTATAATTAATCAGAGAACACGAAAAAGTACTCCCTCTTTCACTACATTTCGACTAAATGCGTTCTTTAGAAAATCCTCCTACATTTCATGGAACTACTAACAAAGTTTTGAACAAAACAAAACAGTCCTAACTACAAGGCCCTTTTGTTCAATTAGGATATTTAAATATTTAATAGACAAACATATCATTCTAAGGTATATCTTTAGTTTTGCAGTCAAACTAATTTGTTTCGCTGGGTCTGTATGGCTTGATACCTTTTCATTAGTTTCAAAGACCCATTTAATATTTTATCTCATCCTTCTTGCCAAACAAAGGAGCCGTATTAAACCTGGCTGTAGGACAGAGGAGACTAGCAACGGTTGTCAACTATAAATGGAAGTTTTATGTCATCTGTTCAGGAACGATTATTGTTTTGTTTTAGATATTAATTTGCCGCCAAAGCATCCACTGGAATCTTTTGTCTGCACATTAAATAGTTTTTATTAGAGCGAATAAACTGAACTGCTTTTCGCGTGCAGCAGTGATTACATGGAAGTATTAAATGAGGATTATATAATCTTTAAGTAGGCCTTCAGTGGTGGCTTTCAATTAGTTAGAAAGATTAGAAAGTTATTGCGTATGCTTAAGATTTCCTTACAAGATGCGGGGGAAAAGAAATCATTTAACTAATAGCATTCTATCATCACCCTTTAACGGGAGAGAGCTATAGAAATGCAGTCCCTACGTCATTTCGTGAATGGGCAAAAACGATAACTCTGTCTGAAATAGTTTTCGAATTATTTTCGTTTTGGTCCTTACCATACATTTTCACATTTTGTACAGACGATAAATGCATCTGCGTTAGGAAACATAATGGAGCTTTACTTGAAACAAAGGATCTTTGCAAAGATTTCTTTACTGCCACAGAAGCAGTTGCTAAGCCCTCTTTACTCAAGACAAATAACATGTTTATAGAGAGTAACTTAATTAGTGAACAGCGTTTGCCAACTTTAATCCGGTGCGAGGTATTTTAATGACAGGAACAGGACAACGCAGTCTCGCACCTAAAAGTCCTCCAATTGTTTTCTTTGAGTTTCTCATATTTCTAGAATTTGTCTCGATGCATAATATAATATAGGTAGCATCCCATCAGTAGCTTTATGAATATTATACCACCGTGTGAAATTCTTAGTGTTTTAACGTTTCAAAACTCGTCTGTTTGTTGAGGAAATAAGATAACTTCCTCAGGGCATTTCATGGATTGATCTTTTAAATTACATGTTTTTCTTTTTTAAATCACATCACTTGTTAATTAAAGTGTACACAAATTAATATACAGTAATTATGCATGCATTTTCCATTCCAATAGGTAAAAACTGCACTGTTTGAATGAGAAGAGAAGTACCTAAGCCTGCAATTAAGTTTTAGCCCAAATATTTTATCCAGCTCAAGTAACCTTTCTTTAGAAAATATGTCTTTCATTTCATTTCCATATTTTGAATGTTCTTGCAGTTAACTGTACTTCTATCTAACTTGTAATGTGCTTACGTGCAGTTTGTAGTTTTAGTCTTTAAGTGTCGTGTAACGACTGTAAAATCTTCCCGTACTGTGTTTAAAAACTGTTATATTTTCTAGTCCTTTGGGATCCCGCATTCAATTTTATTGCACAATGTAGTAGGGTTCCACTTAAAGCGATGATAGTTGGCTTGAAAAGTGTTGCACATTTCATTACCCCCAACAAAATCGAGTATACATTGTACTATTGTTTCATGGGCTGCGTTCTATGCTTCAAACTGATCTTCCAACAGTTTTATGATAAATGGCAATGACAGAAGAAACAAAATTGTATCTTGCAATCTTTTTTGTATGCTTAATTCTACCTTTTTATATATTTGAAAATTGGCATATTATCTCCCTTTATATACATATTTATTGTCTAGTCAATAACTGTTTGATCAGTTTTCTGGTAATCGCTACGTTTTTAAGTATAAGTCAAAATAAAAGACAATGATATAGTTATTTTTAAAAAAAAGATGCGGACACAATTAATTTGAACTTACATTCAAGTAATCCTAAAAACCTTAAAAGTTCCGATTTAGAACTTCATTGAATCCGGTAAGAAGTCTTTTAAATCTTCCCATTAAGTAAATACTCAATCATTTAAAGAATAATTTCTTCAGTGTGTGTACGAGGGCCGTTCAGACTGCTGACTACAATTATCATTATTATATAGATATCCGGTTCATTGTTTATCTGTATTCAACACACGTTCAATGGGCAAATAGGTAAAAATAATAAAATCTATAAAAAGATTCTTTGGAAGTACAGAAGGCAACCAAGCAAAATATTACAGATTAAACGGACTTCTACATCAGGAAAAATGAATGTATTCAATGATCCAAAAGGACTAGAAAATATATCATTCTAACATGACCCGATTTGATTTCCATTGAAGCAAAGGAGGAAATCAAGCTCTGTATATTCTATGATGAACAACGGTTGACGCGCGGACCGGTAAGAGAGCATCATGACGTCGAATTGCCGCATGACGTCCGATACATTACTCCTCGGGTAAATGAAGTCCAACATAATATTTATTAAAATATATCAATGAACATGTCAGAATGAAAACAATCAATGCCTTCTTCTGATTTATCGTCTAATTTACTACGGTTCATTGTTCAGATGCTTCAGTATTTAACCACTCGGGCTAACGCCCTCGTGGTTCAGTTCCTACGCATCTGAATTCTGACCAGTGGTAAATCAGACGATAAACCACTCGAAGGCCTTGATTATTTAAGAAACAACAATCGAACTTTAAGTTATTAATGAAAAATGTAATATTGATATTAATAATTTCGAGACTGGCAAATAAAAGTTAAATTCGGAAAAGCATAGTGCAGACTGAAATATAAAGCTAGTCTGCATGACCACGTAAAAGGTCACGATAGAAAGGACATACAAGGACCTTTCACGTATGCATCTAATAGACATTAAGTTTATACTTATTTGTTTTAGCTCGGTTGCGAATCGAGTCCGCTTCCTGAAAAAGACCAGTACTGGTGTCACATTAGAAGCGATGGTCGTGATCCAAGTGGGGCTCGAATCCACGACCCTTAGATTGAGCGGCCGACGCCTTATCCACCGGACCACCGTCCCCCTTGAAGACATTTGACCCTTTACATCAAATTTTATGTGCTGTGCAATGACAATATATGTGTCCCATTAAAAATAACAGATTTTAAATAAGCTGTACATTATAAGGAATAGAAACTCATACTTCTGTCACTTTCATGTCATGTTAGGATGCGTTGCTGTACAGTTTTCAGAACACTATTAATACAATTCGGGTCACTTGAGTTTCGTTAACTTATTGTGCAAATTAACGTCATACTGTGTAACTTGAAAAGTTGTAATGTTATGAATACAAGTTTCTTGAAAAATCAATGATCACCCCACTCAATGTGCGTGCGAGTATAATGCACGTCTCCGTCATGCAGAATAATACATAATTAAGCGATAACAAAATCAGTTATACAATTAACCGTTGCCACTTTGATGCAGATTATTGACTTTCAAAATGCAAATACAGCATTATAATTACCGGTAATACAAGTGTAATTGATTTTTGCTTTTGTACTGATTAACTTGGGATATACAGTAAAACTGTACATAATACAATGCATGGTTAGCAGTAAGCCAGGAGGTATAATCTCTCATACCTAAATGCATGTAGATGAGTCTTGTATTTTTCTCGTTATATAACTAAAGAGCATTATTTCCCGTAGTAATTAATATTATTTATTCTCCAGGGCTCTTAGTAAAGTACAAAATAATCCCGCTTAACAAAGAATGTCAGCCTCCTTGTTAATATACTAGACTATATTTAGACTATATTTTATCAAAAATGTCTAGAAGTGAAAGGAATCAGTGGCGCAGTGGTTAGCAGGTTTGATTACAGCGCCAGCGGTCCGGGTTCGATTCCCGGCTGATATCCCGAGTAGTAGTCAGTGCCGGGTTCATTTACTTAAATTGGTACTGTTTCCAGCAGTATCAGCTTAGACTGGATGCTGGGGAGGTAAATATGACGCCTGCTGTGGGCTTGGCTGGAAATAAGTTGTTCCATCCATTCCCGGTGGGACTTTAGCCGACTACCCATGTTAAACAAGAAACTTTACTTTTACTTAAGTGATATACCATCTATAATTTTCAGGTATATTTATATCACCATGTTTTTGAACAGGGTTACTATAATCGCTTTGCTCCACTCTTCTGGGAAAGTCCCAGTATCATGCAGTCTATTAGATAGTTTATCAATTATAGACATTAAAATATCGATTCCATTTCATTATAAAAAAATCTGGAATAATGTTATCTTCTCCGCTGCTAGTACCAGTTTTAAGATTTTTAACTGCCATAAGTTTTTCGTCGTCTGTAATTTCAGAATTAAAGATATATTCTTCAATTTCACTTTTCGAATTTCCTGCATGTATAAGTGGGTCATTTAAATCGTCTTCAGCGTTCAGGTCAAAAAGATTTTCAAAGTATATCTTGCATTCATCCGGAGATATAGAATTCAAGTTCGGCATTGTTTTCGAACAGATGTATTTGAGTTTCCTCCAGAACGATTTAGGACATCTAGCATTGTCAATTAGCTCATTTAATTGCTTGTTAAAATAGTCTGTAAGTTTTGAATCACACTATTTTCTAAACTCGTTTCTGGCCGATATATAAGCATTTAGGTTTTCCTCACTTCTGGAGCGCCTTGAAATGTGAAGATATATACTTAAAATATTCAAGCTCTCTGCCATTATAGTTGAGACGCTGTTTTCTTTTTCATTGTTTTCAGGCAGCATTTTCTGCTTGAATACAAAAGATCATTAGATTTATTTACAATATCAGATAAACTTTTAGAAACGTCAGCAATTCAAGTTTGAAGGTAACTTTATTGATGAAAGATGCAAACAAAGTTATATTTAGGTTTTCCCGATATTTATCAATATTATTTTCATTAAATATATATCTGTCTCTACTGGCTCGCTCGTTTTTGTGTCATTTTCATGTCATTTTCATTGTTTACAGTTCTCAGCGGTAAATGGGATGATTCGGTTCTACTTTCTGCATTGTAATCTTTTATAAGAGCTCTTATACTCTCAGAATATAACACATAATCAATAACACCACGGCCGAGGTGACTTATTATTATGTAAAATCACCTTTACCGTTGTCACCAAATAATCGCCCATTTGCTATCCAAATAATATACGACTTACAAAATTCTAATAAATCATTACCAAAACTATTTACTTTTTTATCGCACGTTTCTTTTGGTGTATTAAATCATCATCGAAAACTTCAAGTTCATTCGAAACGTGGTTCATTAAAATACAGTCGCTCTTTCAGCAGTTCACCAGTAATAATTCAATCAGCTTGATTGCTTATATTTAAATTTATGAATGACTCTTCTAACATTTTTACATCATTTAGATATTTAGTATCATAGAAAGGTGAAGAACAGGGTGGTAAATAAACAGATCCACAAAAAAATCTTTACAAGTTTTCAAAAAAAAAAATAAATAAATAAAAAAAGTTGTCTACATTTAAAAACATATTCTTGTAACACGCGTGAAGTAAAATTACTAATGTTACGCTTTACAACAACAACTACGCCAGCCATTCCTCTGGCATCATTCCTCTGGCGGCTACAACATTTGTTACTGCTGAAACAAAAAATAAACATCATATTCGGGTAAAAACGAACATCAATTAACCATGTTTCTAATAATGACATAATTGAAAACTTCCTGAAATATCGTATTAAGTCTAAATCACAAAATTTGTTTTTCATCCCTTCAACAGTCCAGCTTAGGCAATTTAAAGTGTTAGTGTCGTTGAGTAGTTTAGAAGTCTTATAACCTGTTTGAACATGAGAACTGTTTGTACATGAGGGTTTGTATTTGATGACTTGTGTACACAAGGGTTGATTGTACACGAGGGTTTTTTAAGCTCACCTGTCACAAAGTGACAAGGTGAGCTTTTGTGATCGCGCTGCGTCCGTCGTCCGTCCGTCCGTGCTTCCGTGCGTCCGTCCGTAAACTTTTGCTTGTGACCATTCTAGAGGTCACATTTTTAATGGGATCTTTATGAAAGTTGGTCAGAATGTTCATCTTGATGATATCTAGGTCAAGGTCGAAACTGGGTTACGTGCCTCAAAAACTAGGTCAGTAGATCTAAAAATAGAAAAACCTTGTGACCACTCTAGAGGCCATATTTTTCTCAAGATCTTCATGAAAATTTGTCTGAATGTTTATCTTGATGATATCTAGGTCAAGTTTGAAACTGGGTCACGTGCCATCAAAAACTAGGTCAGTAGGTCAAATAATAGAAAATCCTTGTGACCGCTCTGGAGGTCATATGTTTTATGGGATCTGCATGAAAATTGGTCAGAATGTTCATCTTGATGATATCTAGGTCAGATTTGAAACTGGGATACGTCCGGTCCAAAACTAGGTCAGTAGGTCAAATAATAGAAAAACCTTGTGACCTCTGTAGAGGCCGTATTTTTCATTGGATCTGCATGAAAATTGATCAAAATGTTCATCTTGATGATATCTAGGTCGAGTTTGAAACTGGGTCAACTGCGGTCAAAAACTAGGTCAGTAGGTCAAATAATAGAAAATCCTTGTGACCTCTCTGGAGGTCATATTTTTCATGGGATCTGCATAAAAATTGGTCAGAATGTTTATCTTGATGATATTTAGATAAGTTCGAAACTGGGTCACGTCCGATCCAAAACTAGGTCAGTAGGTCAAATGATAGAAAAACCTTGTGACCTCTGTAGAGGCCATATTTTTCATGGGATCTGCATGAAAATTAGTCAGAATGTTCATCTTGATGATATCTACGTCAAGTTTGAAATTGGGTCAACTGCGGTCCAAAACTAGGTCAGTAGGTCTAAAAATAGAAAATTCTTGTGACCTCCATAGAGGTCATACTTTTCATGGGATCTTCATGAAAATTGGTGAGAATGTTCACCTTGATGATATCTAAATAAAGTTTGAAACTGGGTCACGTGCCTCAAAAACTAGGTCATTAGGTCAAATAATAGAAAAACCTTGTGACCTCTCTGGAGGTCATATTTTTCATGGGATCTGCATGAAAATTGGTCAGAATGTTTATCTTGATGATATTTAGGTAAGTTCGAAACTGGGTCACGTCCGATCCAAAACTAGGTCAGTAGGTCAAATGATAGAAAAACCTTGTGACCTCTGTAGAGGCCATATTTTCCATGGGATCTGCATGAATATTGGTCAGAATGTTTATCTTGATGATACCTAGGTCAAGTTTGAAATTGGGTCAACTGCGGTCCAAAACTAGGTCAGCAGGTCTAAAAATAGAAAATTCTTGTGACCTCCCTAGAGGTCATATTTTTCATGGGATCTTCATGAAAATTGGTCAGGATGTTCATCTTGACGATATCTAAGTCAAGTTTGAAATGGGTCAGGTGCCGTCAAAAACTAGGTCATTAGGTCAAATAATAGAAAAACCTTGTGACCTCTCTGGAGGTCAAATTTTTCATGGGACCTATATGAAAATTGGTCAGAATGTTCATCTTGATGATATGTAGGTCAAGTTTGAAACTGGGTTACGTGCGGTCAAAAACTAGGTCACTAAGTCAAATAATAGAAAAACCTTGTGACCTCTGTAGAGGCCATATTTTTCAAGGGATCTGCATGAAAATTGGTCAGAATGTTTATCTTAATAATATCTAGGTCACGTTTGAAACTGGGTCACATGCGGTCAGAAACTAGGTCAGTAGGTCAAATAATAGAAAAACCTTGTGACCACTCTAGAGGCCATAGTTTTCATGGGATCTGTATGAAAGTTGGTCTGAATGTTCATCTTGATGATATCTAGGTCATGTTTGAAACCGGGTCAACTGCGGTCAAAAACTAGGTCACTAGGTCTCAACATAGAAAGACCTTTTGACCTCTCTAGAGGCCATATTTTTCAATGGATCTTCATGGAAATTGGTAAGAATGTTCATCTTTATGATATCTAGGTTAAGTTCGAAACTGGGTCACATGCGGTCAAAACTAGGTCAGAACGTCTAAAAATAGAAAAACCTTGTTACCTCTGTGGAGGCCATATTTTTCAAGAGATCTTCATGAAAATTGGTGAGAATGTTCACCTTGATGATATCTAGGCCAAGTACAAAACTGAATCACATGCCTTCAAAAACTAGGTTATTATGTCAAATAATAGAAAAACCTTGTGACCTCCCTAGAGGCCATATTTTTCAATGGATCTTCATGAAAATTGGTCAGAATTTTTACCTTGATGATATCTAGGTCAAGTTCAGAAGAAGGTCACATGAACTCAAAAACTAGGTCACTATGTCAAATAATAGAAAAAAACGACGTCAAACTCAGTTCATGTGGGGGCAGGTGAGCGATTCAGGACCGTCATGGTCCTCTTGTTTGTATATTGAGATATGTTTGTATATACTGACTGACCGAAAGACAACCTGCATAGGCGTTTCTTACACCACCCATATACATTATGCTTTACTTTAACAAGACAGTCCAACAAAAGTATGAATTAACTGAATAACAATACTATAACATGAATGTTTTATCCGTTTAGATTATAAATCTTAAACTGAATTGGTTTTGTAGGTAATAGGTATTGTGTCCTTCCGATCTGTGATCAAAGTATTGCTATTATTTCCGCAATTACAGAAAGAAACTAAAAGCAGCTTAAATCATTTAACAAACGTAGCCGGCTCTAGGGAATCATAAATTTCTTCATGGTCTTGTTAAATGAAACCTAATTCTTTATGAGGAATGTTCCGAAACTTGTTCAGTACTACTTTTATGTATAACAAACTTGAAAGGTACGTTGGCAATTTATTGTATTGACTTTTCAGTTATTTTTAAAATGTATGATTCAGGCAACGGTACTTATGTAACCTTTTCACATTTAAGGAAGTCATAAATCCTGTTTATACAACAGTTATGTGATAAATAGAATTTACTTATATACCTCTTTAAAAGGTTATCCTAAAAAATGCATACACACATATAAACCATTGACATAGGGACGTTGTTATGGATAAAGAAGGGGTGTGTGTGGGGGGGGGGGGGGGGGGGGGTGCAAAGGTGTCCAGTCTAGCAAATCCCGGTTTTAGCTAGACAATTTCAGAAAACTTAAAGGAAATTAACATTAAAACAACCAGTGATCTACTACATTTAACTAAAATACCGCATCTGCTCAAAAGATATCTTTTGTATCCTTTCTACTGCTTTTGGATTGAACAACATATCTGTAGAGTTGAGAAATATGGTACATAATCTCTATCCAAGCTCTTGCGCCTATCTAAAAAGCATTTTAGCACATGTAATTGAATATACCATGTATTTGAACTAGTTACCATTTAAACAGATGGAAAACCTTGTGCATGAGTTATTGTTCTTCATTCTAGAATTTCATCTTTCACTCATAATTGAATATACACCAAAGCAAACAAGAAATGCAGAATTTATAGATGCTATTTGTTTGTTTCGGTGTAAGATTGAGATATTTCTCACCAGATGCAATATTTTCACGAATGGCAACGAGTATGGTGTTCATGAGTGACAGGTGTTATGATCTTACATGTGAAACAAACGAATTTTCTTTTTATTTCATATTTTGAAAAAAAAAAGAACATTGACATTTTTCACTACGAAAATACCAGATATATTTCTGTAAAATAATTCGAGAATTCACTCAAAACATGTAAGAAATCAGATTAATAATTGGGAATATTTGCTTCGCCCACATATTTTTGGGCTGGACATTTTCACTTTCGCAAAGGAGCTTACACCACGTTCTTCTCCCATTTGAAGTGGTGGTTATTACATATATTAATGCTCTTTGATACGTCAGACTCATTTGGAAGTGGTGCTATTTTATTATGGACACACAAGTATAAAATGCATTTTACATAAGCGAAAATGTATCATGTACTTAGTATCAGTTTTAGCTGAAAACCGACCAGTCAGCTCTACGGTAGTGAAACCTAACCATAACGAGTGGGACAAAATAACGTAAAGGGCATCACACACATACTTCAAATCATATTTCATCAAGAAGCCACACATTTATTCATCAGTAAATTACCAAGTATCAAATTTAAAAGTACAAATGCTAAAACTAAACATTTATTTTGACAAAATTTGATGACTGTACGGTAAAATGAAAAGTTAGGCTACCAAACATTGATTTGAAGGCCTGTTATGAATTTGAAAATTTACATGTTAGAATACATGTATGCACAGAACTTTCAATGTTGTTTTTGTCTTCAAACCATTTCAATGGATGAGCCTACATTCACTGGAGGCAATATGTTTGCCTTGTGTTTCGGTGAAGGGAGATCCAAATCAAAGATGTTCATGGGTTGTGTAGTGCCATTTTGCTGAAGCGTGTCTGCTTTTCTAAAAACTGTTTTACCCACAATATCATGCGAGAGAGCACTTGGGTACACACTAGTTGGTTTTCCTCTATGTCCTTTCTGCTTCAAATAGCGATATACAGCCACGCTGGAAATGATGAGGAGAATAAATCCTGCAGCACAACAGCCTACAATCACCCATATGGTGTCGTCACTTGTCGGGAAATCATCCCCTGTAAAACAAGTGCAAGATTCAGTTAATACATCAGATTTTGATATATTTGAGCGTATAAATTCAGGAAAACGTACGGCTTGCATTTCGAAATTAAATACAAACAGGCAGAAAACAGGTCTGCATTATACTGTAAATCATGTATTGTGCATGTTGCCATACTAACTTTATTAATTAATGCTCATGACTTGACAATTCTATAAGAAGCTCACAAATAAAACCCCGCTCGGTTCTCTTGTACAATCGAGCCGAGTACAACATCCTAGATCAAGCTACTATTATAATATCGTCTATAACTACAGTAAGACGGATGTGAAATACTTCTGCAAGGATTTGGTAGAGAACTATTAAACAGATACACAGGCCGAATAGCGGACGAAAGATCCTTTACATTATTGTGGAATCAATGTCTCTATAGTATACTGCAATACCAGTAGATCGATTATTTCTTAGATTCACGACACATAAGCGCATTTTTCATGATTTTGCTAACCTGACATACGTATGCCATCTTAGCAAAACATATGAAAATTGCTATGAAATGTAATTCAGTTTTACTATGAACAAGGTAAGACAATTAGATTTTCATGCTCAAATTATTTGATCTGGCAATTTGTCACATGTTTACGCGACTTCACATAAACGCATATGGAGTTTATCATAGCAAAATTGAATTAGATAAATCAACCTGTTTCTATTTCCTTTCATTGGCTGAGTAATTTGGTATAGATAACAAATACCAGTGTCCCTTAAATTCCACCAGAGGAATTCAACATTATATTATTGCAACCAAGCTTTCAGTTTCGCTAATATGTAACAGAACATACGTATGTAAGTTCAAGCAATATTAAAATGTTTCAGATCTATAATTCCTAAATATGAAAAGAACAAGAAAAAAGCCACGTGTTTTGACACAAAGAAAATATATTTTCGTAAATATAGGTAGAACTTGATATTCTGTTTCATACCATTTATTTCATTAATAAAAAATTAAACGCTAAAACACCAAAGACAATAATCGGCTTTGTTGATGTTTTAATACCTTAGCAGTTTTCCTGTCATTTGATGTAAATACTAATTGTAATTACCGGTTTTCATGGTGGTGCTTATAACTGTCGTGCTGGCTTGTCTGGAAAGTGTACTAGCTTTGGTACTTGTTGTGCTTGAAGAGAGTGCTCTACTTGAGGAGTAACTAAATGTAGATCTGGACGCGGCGGAAGTTGGCGGACCAGAAGTAGTTTTTGTGGTCATCTTGCTGATCTCTGTAGATCCCGTGGTGCTTTTAGTGTCAGTTGTTGCGGATGTTGTATCACTTGATGTCAGTGTTTGTAGTGATGTTGTTACTGTACTGTCTGAAGTACTGTTTCTGGTAGGTGTCGATGATGTTTGTACCTCTGTGGATGTTGCTGATGTTTTAGTTTTTGATGTTGATGTCTTATCAGTTGTAAAACTTGAGGTAGAGGGTAGTTTCATAGGAGCTGTAGTTGTTAATGAGGTTGACGATGTGCTGCGTGATTGTGAAGTGGCAGGAGTGGATGATGTTGATGAATAACTATGAATAGGATTATAATCAGTCCCTGTTGTATGTTTTACAGTTGTTATAGTTGAAACAGATGAATCGGGATTAGAAGTGCTATGACTGGATATATCTGTTGTTGATCGAGTTGTTTTACCGGTGGGTGTTGACCTGCTGATAGATGCTGATGATATTACTGATGTTTGGCTTGGCGTAGAACTGTAGTTTGAAACTGTTGTTGATGATATCCTGTCACCAGTTGTTCTAGTTGTAAGAGAAGTTGCAGAGTTGGGAGTTGTCAGTCTGGTACTTGACGTCTGCTCAGTTAAAGTTGTTTTTACTGTGGTCGTTGTGATAATTGGACCATCAGACACAATGGCAATATTAAACCCTTTAAAATTGTTTGAATGATCTGATGTGAACACTACATAAACCGTGTCATCTGATGTAGTGTATGTAGTACCCGGAGAAATCGTTCCACAAAGCTCTTGTAATACCGGCGCTGATTGATTATACCCTAAAATTGTATGTAATTCAGTAATATAGTATGATACTAGTTTATCTTCTTGTCATAAATATAGATATAAACATTTAAAACGTTTTGAAACCAGGTAAAACATTTGTAATGAAAATATAACAATACAAAATCTAAACAAGATAACAAACGAAGTATACCGTCATATATCAGTACTTTGTCGTACAAACATTTGCCATTTTTGTCTCCTGCCTCAAGCACAAACTCAACAACTCTGAGAACTAAAGTGTGGCCTGGATAGTTTGTACTGAAACGGTAATCCCTTGTCATGTTGCTGAAATAAATCAAATATACATAAGAGTTGACGCATTCGACCCAGACTAACAGAATACGTCGTACCTTAATACACAGACAATCTCTTTTCTAAGCATCTCTCAATATGTATCAATTCCCTCCCTACCTTAATCTGAACTACTTGCCTTTCTACATATTGTTTAATTACAAGCGACCAGCCTGTCGCTCCACATATCTCTGTGCATGTCCGACCTAAATTGCATGCCTAATTTACCTCCCACCTACACATTACCTACACATTACACACAACTAGTTGTCCGACATCATATTTATATAAAATGCTATACAAAAAATTGTAATACAAATTTCAGTATTTACTTTGGTATGACCACTCGATATATCATATCGAGAGCAAAATAATAAAAGCATTAATATGATAACCATTACTCCGGGGCAGCTTGAGGTTATAGAAGTCAAGAATTCTTGAAACAACTCAACCCACATTCATGTCATGTATAACCTTCTGGTAATACACACGCTTGTGTCACGGTTTTGCTTTCAGACTCTATGGAATATGGCATTGGGTCATCTACCGAAATTTCAAAGCCTAAAGCACGATTGCGTATAAAAGCATAATCCATTGTTTTGCGTTTGATGTTGTTCTTAAATCGGTTATATCTCTAGAACACCGAAGATTGCCTGTGTTTTTATTCAAACTTTTCACAATCATTGATGGCTTCTGTGGTTTTGTTTTCCATATCACATAATAAAGAGCAATCATAGTTCATGCTGAAACAAGCAGGTTGTGGTCAGTATCGAAACAAACTGAGTATTATTGTCTCTGACACTATAAACTCATAATTCTAAACATTGTAGCAACTGGCTTGATTATGATAAAGCGATAAAGTCGCCTATTAACATCTGTTTTTTTATACAATGTCATAGTATTGAGAATGGTCTTGTTCTGTCAGCATTCCGTCCAGTGATTATCCACTTTTGCCGACTCTTACCCGGTATTATTTAGTCATAACGTCACCCCGAACTGTTTAATGCTACTTTAGGGATATCAGTATAGTGGTATGTAGTGTTTCTTATAACCATTTGCATAGAAATGAAAAACTTAGCGTTCTACCTTAAGTTCAACCATCTATCATGTCTCTTCGAATCTTCCATTGAAATTAAAACGAATGGTTTTTACCTTTTTTTGCCAAAATGTCTATATAATGGCTTAGTGCTTCTACAAATGAAAAACTGAACCAAACTAAACAGCATGTTACTTCATATATATACACAACATATCTATATACTGATGACGTAATTTATATGACGCCATCTGTTAACAAACCGGTTCCATGGCTGAAATCGACTGCTAATACAGTTAGACATCTAGATAGGTACTAAAGACATTAATGTTTGTCCTGCGCGATTAAAGTATTTATATATAATTATCCTCAAAGTGAATAATACACTTCTTTTATACCCTAATTGCACAAGGCAATCAAGTATTGACCTCAAACTAATTTATTAATCTATATCAAACATATATGAAAGTACATACACTCCATAATCGAGACTGTCAATATATCCCGGCGAAGAGAAGAATAGTTCTTGCAATGTGACGTTGGCTATTGTATGTTGTCCTGAAATAAAGAAATTACATATGATTACAAAATTTGTATCGTAATACCAAAGTAATTACAAGCATAGCATGTAAAATTTGCAATTCATTCTCAGCTATGAAGTCAAAAAGATGTAAAAAGTCATATGAACCTTAAGATAGTGGCAATGCAATGTAACGAAATGTATATATATTATTCAAATAGGAGTTTTTGTGAAGAGACTAGAATTTATTCTGTTTCTATTTGGTTATTTTAACTTAATCTAATTACTACTATTTAGCTCTTTAAAATGTTTTTCAGACTAAATTCACACCATGTTAATCTATTCTTTTTTCATGCGTACCTTCTGTCAAACTGACGAGAATTACAGCCAAAAGAAGTGCATTCAGAGCATGCTGTTTAGGTCTGTCCATGATCTCAGAATTCCCTACTGTTCTGCTGAATTCAATAGAATGTCTTAAATGTGTTAATACAGGTACGTCAATCGTTATGTAAGAACTGTAGAAATTAAATTTTTTATGAACAAACCGCAAACATAATATAAGAACAAGACTACACGTATGCCAAAATATGAAGCGGTATATTGAATATATTGCTTTCATTCTTATAAAACTATTTTGACTTCAGATTATCAAATGAAATCAGCTTGTAGTCAAACGGTACATATGTATTGAAGATGTACCAAAACATTCGAAAAATAATTTACAGCTACAGCGTGAGCAACTGCAGTCTGTTTCAAAAGAGAACGTGTTACTTACAGCAAGGTCAAATATGCCAGCAGTTATAATGTCACAATGTGTAAAATAGAAACGATCATCACATACACCAATAGAAAAGAAATACCTCTCTTGACAATAGCTCAAAGCCTTTATGTTTCTGTAATGTTTCCAACACCAGCTTTTTAACACTTATAGTCCATATAAGTCATTTTACAATTAGGGTAATTTATCGTTTATGATCACTTCAACATTATGTCAGATCTTAATTTGGTACCAAGTACACTTGATTATTTATTTTGAAATCAAGAAGTGTTTCTTCACACTCTTGTGTATTTTTATGATGACATTTTATTATCATTATTTTAATGTTCTAATTTGATAATGGGGGCGCAGACGTCCTTGTTGTAAGAATACAGATATTTTAATATATAGTTAGCCAGTAAAATCTTAATTTTTTAGGATCTTGGTTATTAAAATACACTGGTATATTTTGCAGCTTACAAAATGCCATACGTTCACAAACATTTGGCTCAATACATGAACTGTACCGCCTGATGTTGAGGCTGCTTCGGAGGCTTTGTTTATGCTAGAACGTTGCATCATCAAAATTAAGTGTTATTTTCTTTTTTTCCAAATCCAAATCCAATTGTACAAGTTTTATACATACAATATGAAGGATGTTGAGTTGAGCTTATGAAACCTGCATTTTGCGGCGCTTTTTGCCTTATTTTAGAAACAAAACAAACTTCCGCATGAAATTACTAATTTAGGTTAATATATTGACTTTTGAGATCATACAAGCGAAGCACTTAACTCTTGGAAGGTTTCCTTAATTCCACTTATACTATTGAATTACGCAGTATTTGGTGATCAAACCAAAGATATATCATATCTGAGCTTGTTTACTATTTTTTCCATTCTAATTTTTCACCTAACATAGTATTGTTCTAAAACGTACATGTGTTTACTTACAGGATTTATAACGAAGAAACATGTGAAATGCTCATATTTCAGAATTATGCCTCTCCGAGATAGAAACTTCATAGCGTTCAATTAAAACTGGGAAATGGTAAGCTTTATAAGTGAAATACCTCCGTCTGATGAGGGTCGTACACATAGTGAAAGGTGGCGTGAAGAACATGGTAAGATCAATGAGAATGTAATGCTTTAAGATTTAAAAAATGAAGACCTCACATCTCAACATCAAATCAAGACGACGCAATCGTTATGACTGCTCAAAGTATTGTCATTCAATGATAGGATTTTACTGTCGTGACAAATGTTGCTTCAGAAACCACGGTTATGTACAATATATTGTCTTCAGAGACAGACAGAGATCGTTCATAAGTTTTGGCTTGATTATGATAATAATGCAACATTAATACCTGTGTTACTATATAAAGTAACGACAATGGTGCCGTATCTGTTCAATTATATACATGTTTGTACTTCTGAGTATGCAAGTCTTGGTTTACGGTTGATTTTTTGTGCGTTGGTATGTTTTTAGAGATTCTACTTATATTTGTCATTTGATATTTCATTTCGAAATAAAATGAATTATAAACTTGTCTTCTTTCTTTACCTTTTTAAAAAAGCACGACAAAAATGACATAATAAGTGTCTTCCAATCATTGTTGTTTCATGTTTTAACAACATGATGTATTGATGTATTTTCTGTAATGAAGGGTGATATGTATCATTGCTGGTCCGGTGTTTTTGTTTTGTTATTTTTCTTTGTGTAAAAATTATGCCTTTAGATATAGCTTACCCAATTTGATGAATGGGAAAGTAAAATTCATAACAAAGACCAACGGTTATAAATCACGCAGTTGCGACTTTGCTGGTTATCATTTAAAACTATGTAAAGCGGCACACATTCCAGAAATTTAGCTATCATGAAATGAATTCAATTCATCTTGATCTAAACCATATGAAAAAAGCAGTAAAATTATCTTTATGCGAAGTGTATATATATATATGCTATTGTAATACTTAATACAGTAAAACAGTAAGTTATCAAATATTCAACATAGGGAAGACTACCAGATAGTAATAGAAAAGAAAAACCTCTCTTGATAACAGCTTACTGTAACAGTTAAAACAACTATATAAGGTAACATAGAATCCGTCCAGCGCCAACTGTCTTTAAAATGTAATCGCGTTATGGTCCAAATATGCAATTTTGCAATGAGAATAATAAGTCTTTTATGACTACTTCAACATCATGTCAGATTTTAATTTGGTGCCAAGCATCCCCAACTATTTGTTTTGAAATTAAGGAGTGTTACTTCACATCCTCAAGTTTTTTATGATATTTGTATTGTTATATCAGTGTTCTTATATAAATTAGAGAGATCAAACTGCTTTTGTTTTGTATATTAGTACATTTTATTAAACATAATTTTCAAATAAAGGCTTCGATTTGTAGAATCCTGATGGTTTTGAAAATTAAATCACTGAAATATTTAAGGACTTATTGAATATCATGTTACAAAGATAAGAATGTATTGTAAACACAATATTTCTTTAAAAATTTGACTCAAAACATGAAGCGTATCACTTGATATTAGGGCTGCATTTAGATACTTTGGTTATGACATTGTGGCTCCTAGTTGAAGGAAGTCTAGTGTCTGCTTAAGTGCAATACCATTTCTATATAAAGTTTAGACTAAAGGTTGCCTTATTTCATTGTTAAAAATTTAGAATCTCAATATTGCCTTGACACGAGACTCCAAGCAATAAATCCTGCAGCAAAATTAAACAGTTTAAACATATATTATAGTTTCTTCTCTTGATTTACTAGATGTTGAACTTTTACATATAATGTCTACATATTAAACATACTGTCATTTGCCCCTGTAGATGTCGAAGAATGACATAAATAGTATGTTAAAAGTACATTCAAATGGATTTAATATGATTGAACTTCAACCCGTGAATTTCGTACGAACGTGCTTATTTCCATAATTATTATTGACGTAAATTCAAAACTGTACAAACACCATCAGACTGTATATCTAAATTAGCTTTATTAGACAGATCAACATAAGTTGTAACAGGCGATTATCCATATATTTAGTGCAACCAAACTAGTATCAAAGTTGGACATGCATGATCTTCATTACTTTCAATATTTTGTTTTTTCCATGAAGTTGTCAAAATAAAAATGTTAGGAGGAGACACACGACTACGGCTATCTACTTGACAGGGAACTTGAAATGTAATCTTACAATCGTATATAACAGTTTTATCATATAATACGGGGCCTGTCTGTCTGTCGTTTTGGAAACATCACAGTTGTTACTTTATCTAGGTCCAGTGTCTTACCTTATGGCCTACACCATCACTTGACAGAGATGTGTCCACACATCCGATTTCATGCATTAATTGTAACAATTATTATAAAACATGCTAGTGTATTATACGACAGTCAGAAGGTTTTAATGAAAAGGTTCATAAGAAATAGCATTCTTTGTTCAGGAACTTGAGCAATGCCATCTTAATCGCTTAAGCCAGATATCTAAAACAGTCTTGCTCTGGTTTCTTTCCAGCTCTCGTTGAATGTGTGCTTATCAACATCGTTTGGCAGGGTTCACATTAGTGAGTGCATTTTTTAGACTTTTGACCAGCTAAAGTCATTAAGTCTGTCTGATATGTTTTACTATATTTTTATGCTTTACAAATTTTCCGAACTTCACTAGTTCAAAACCTATTCCTGCATCCCAAAAGTTTGCCTTCTGTTAAGTTACTGCAATACCCAAATAGGTAATATTTCTATTCACTTTAGCTTTATACTGACACAAAACCATTTTATCAAGATGTATAATACGTGTCTTCCAACAATCGAATACTTCCATTCACTCCTTTATGGTCTAAATGGTAAATTGAATCTCAAACAATGTAAAATAAACAACAAAATCCATACATCAATAAAAAATTAAATTTTATTAATTGTATATTTACACTGAGCAAACAAAAACAAATCAAAATTGAACAAAACATCCAGTGGAGTGATATTTTAAAAAAAGTACATTCTTTTGTAACACGTCTTCTTTTGAAATTTGTGGTATATATGGACATTTTTTTATGAATGTAGAAAATTTAAAAATGAACCATTTATTTCCAAACCCTAGTTAAGTAGGATCTCTGGCAAGAACAAGAGGTTCTTAAATGTTTCCTACTGTGTCTGAACAAGCACAAGGAAAATTGATTATCTTTGTCATTGTAACACTCCCAGTGATGACGTCACTTATATACTGTTACTACTGCCAAAACTGACATTGCAGAAAGTTAATCATTAATTACAAATGACTTAGATTATGGTATCATGTAGTTAAGAGAACTGATTTATGTAAATTGCAAGATCAACATGAAAAAGAACTTTTACAAGTTTTCATCTATATAAATATATTACCTAACTTGAGTAACTTTTCTGAATAAACATATTGCTTGATAAAAGAAATATATATTAAAAACCAACGGTGAACACACGAAAATGATTAAGGTAGTTCTGCACGTTTTGTAAACCGGAATGACGTAGAATAAAACCTGCATCCGGCGTAAGTAATGCAAATCATTTTATGAACAAATGCGAGTCCGTGTGTAAATTAATTACAACGGCAACGTTACTATCATTCTAAAGTTAACATACGATGTTTAAAAATGTCAATAGTTCCAAATAAGGTTTTAAAATCAGCATGAAATGTGCCAATCTTTTAAATCATAGGCAAATATCTCAAAATCAAACGTATGCCCCTATAAGTTTTATTTCATCATAATATAGACCATATATTTTTTTTTAGAAATGTGAGAAGTTTCATTAAAATCTACATTTCAATGAATTTTCTTTTTTTGCGAAATGTTATCAAAATTGTGATTTTTCTAATATAACTTGTGTGAGATTCGAATTTTTTAAATCAGTCCGGCAAAAAGTCGAGCTCACGATCGTATTTTCTTCTTTTTTATTTAAATTTTTCTAACTTTATTCCGAATTTGTGAAAAATTAGAGTTTTATCAAATTCTACATTGTAGAACAATTTTGTTTGGAACGTGCAGAACTACCTTAAAGCGATATTGTGCTGCATCATATATTTCGTTACGTCACAACCGAACTACTGCACTCATATCCCTTTATGTACCATTATAATAGTTCTGTGTTAGGGCAAGCTGGGAGGAACATGTTATTAACAGAGAACGAATTGTAAGCCAGTTGATCAAATATATGGTGATATTGCACAAAATGTAGAAGCGTGCTTGATAAACTACCTAATATAAATGTACATGACGACATATGAACCATCGTATCAAATTAATAATTATATGGCATTTATAAATATATATCACAGACTGCAATATTACAAAATTCTTGAAATTCACGCTGAGAGGATATGACTGTTTCACCAACAACTTCAATAGGTGGCCTCTCAGTCGAACATAACGTCATGAGTGTGCTGTAAACGTGGTTATACATCAAGATAAAACTTATGCGAGAAAAATAATACTGATCAAAACAGTTTATATAAAATCTTATCAAATATCTGTACATTTCCAAGAATAAAAGGAAAGGAAGTGAACTACCAAACCAGATTCCATTTACTGGAATATCAGTATTGTGTCATACGTTTACATCACGAAAATAATGTTTTTTTTTTTTTTTCAAATACCCCGCCTCTAGAAACTGGTTCTTCCTTTTAGTTGCCAAAGAGTAAACAAACCAGGTTCCTTGACTGAAACATGGAACAATTCGGAAAGCAAATAATTGAAACGGAAATTTACTTGATGTAATTTCATTCTGAACATAATTATTTTTCAATGGAAACGGAACTTCTATCTTATGAAATATTAAACAAACACGTATGTAACAAATAAAATTCTCTAAAACTTATTTTCTAATTTGCAAGCATATCATTCTCGACCACATAAACTGGTTTCATCCTTCATTGACTAACACTTATAAAATTTTGGGATTTTCTTCCATAAATTAGTTCACACTTGTGAATTTGGATTGTTGTGTTAATCACCGACAAAAAAAAAATTCTCAATTACGCAAGCGTATTGCCGTAAAGCATAGGTTTCGGCGGAGGATTTAGATTAGAACTGATAGGGGGTAGAAGGTTTGCTTTGCCTTCCCCAGCCGGTAGTTCCATATCAAAGATATTTGTCTGGACAACTTCACCTGGAGGTACACTGGTCTTTGTTACGTCAATTGGTTTAACCATTGTCGTGTTTGACCTGCTCCAGAGCACGCGTTTCACGTTGTCACCTGACCCAGGCGGCGCCGATACCGGCCTTTTATTTTTCATCAAACAATACACGACGATTGCTATGATTACAAGAAGAATTATTCCACCCACACAACAGCCGACAATCACCCAGATGGTGTAATTCTTTCCTGAATCACCGCCATTGTTGCCTGAAACATGTCACAGCAGCTCAAACATCATTCAAATAAAGCATGCAAGAATACACCTAGGGAAATTATGATTTGAATTAGGCTAAATATTCGTTACTTGAAACATATTCATACAATATGCAAGTTGACGATGGCTATATCTTATAATTAGGGAGATCTTGTCCACGAAATATATCATAAATTGCCTTATACATATATCAAAACATTCTTAATTTATGTTAATTCACTTAATCAAGAAAATAATATTCACGGCTTTTATAGAGAAGAACGTACCTGGGTGTTGGGTTTGTTGCGTATTTCCCGTTGTTGTCAGGCTGTTTGTTGCTGGTGGTACTGCTGTTGATGCACTGGTAGTGGAGGAAGTTGTACTTGTAGTAGATGTAGTTGATGTGGTGGACGTCGTTGAGGTTGTTGTTGTACTGGTTGTCGATGTAGTAGTCGTAACACCGTCGGACTTAACCGACATTTGAAATCCTTTAAACGTGTTTGTACCATCAGAATAAAAATCCACGTAAACTGTGTCGCCCGTTGTCTCGTACGTTGTGCCAGCTGTTATTGTACCACACAATGTGTTCAGGACAGGTGATGAGTCATCGTAACCTGGTTTAAAAAATATCAGATATCATATATGATAACGTTTTACTTCACTGTACATGTTCCTATAACTATAAGTGATTAAGGGACGTAAGACGGTTTTTGGCAACATCGCGAATTATATCAATTTTATAGTACAAATAAATCAGAGTTGAGATGATTATTGTCAGCGATACAAGTGCTATATAGCAACTTAATTTAATAGTAAATAAACAGTATATATAGAAAGTTTGTTTGTGTGCTCGCTCCAGTTTGGATGACCGCCTTTTTCATTTATGTGACGGAGGTCTTGTTTCTGTAACTGACAGTAACAGCCAATGAATCAGACATGGAGGACGTCAAAAACCCGTTGTCTTCTGCCAACACAATTCGCCCAAGGGTCTAGCTAAAGATCTTCCGATTTACCTACTGAGCTAACTAGGCGGATGCCTATGTATCAAATACATACCGTTATTAAGCAGTTTAGAGATAATCTATAAATAGACAATACCCTTACCATCATAAATGGTTACTTTATCGTACAAGCAGTCACTGTTTTTATCAGCGCTTTCAATGATAAATTCTACAACTGCCAGGACCAGTGTGTGGTTCGGATAGTATGTTTGAAAGCGATAATCTCGCGTCGTGTTGCTGAAAGGAAATGAAACAACACATGTAACCCATACCCTACTAAATTTCTATAATGAACTTGTCCATCTTACAAACTACAAAGTACCACTGTTAAAAGGGGTGCTTGACTGAATGGCGAACTATGGTGGCTGATTTCTGCCATTTCGTGTTGGCGTGTTGGCGGGGCGAAAACACGACAATACGAAAACACGAAAACTCGACAAAAACCTAATTTGTCGAGTTTTCGTGTTTTCGTGTTGTCGTGTCGGCCGGGCAAAACACGAAAACACGACGCAAAATCTCGACGTTTAATGGGCGCCGACTCGACAGATTTATCTGTCGAGTTTTCGTGTTGGCGGGTTTAAATATGTCGTGTCGGCGCCCTTAATTTGTCGTGTCGGCGGGGCGAAAACACGACAACACGAAAACACGACAAATAACACGAAAACACGACAAATAGGTATTTGTCGTGTTTTCGTGTTGTCGTGTTTTCGCCCCGCCGACACGAAAACACGACAAATACATTATTTGTCGAGTTTTCGTATTGTCGTGTTTTCGCCCGCCGACACGAAAAAACGAAAACTCGACAAATTAGGTATTTGTCGAGTTTTCGTGTTGTGTTTTCGCCCCGCCGACACGACAACACGACACATTCTTTTCAGACATATCTTATAAAATGTAGAGTAATACGAAGTGTATGTATAAATGACCCGATTCCAGAAATATTTCATTGGGGTGCGGGGAGCGGCAACAGTTAAAAAATGAAGGCGGCATCGGCGAGCATAATGGGGTTAGGTACGGAAAGGTGTAACCCCTCATGTTTGGTGTGTCAGGGCGTTTCTGCCTTTAAATGTTTGAAATATATGTATAAAATCGTGGTCTCTGGTGGATTTTTGAGCCCAAATTTTGAGGTACTGGGATTTGGTATTTCGTGTGAATAAGTTAATCTTCATTGAGGCCCACGCATATACGTAATTATTTTTCTATTTGTACAGGCTTGGGTCCTGGGCCGGAGCCGATGGCCGTGCCATCCCCCCAAACCCATACCCCAACCCCCAAAGTGACCTGTACTCGTCATAGTTGCACCCAACCCAACTATTTTGGCAAAGGAATAATACTTTTTTACAATTAAGACCCAAAAATGCACCAGAGGCCATCATTTCATTCCTATATTTCAAAAATGTCCGTGAGGATACCCTCTGACCCCCTAAATAGGAGGGCATGACCCCTTAACGTATCTCAAATTTTGGAATAAAAATGCAGCAGGGACCACCATTTCATACCTAAATTTCAAAAATACAAGGGAAAGACCCTGTGACTACACTGTCAGGAGGGGGTTAACCCACATACCTCACAATTTGCAGCAGAGGCCACCATTTTATATATATTTCAAACATTTGAAGGCAGACACGCCCTGACCCACCTAACATGAGGGGTTACACCTTTCCGTACCTAACCCCACTATGCTCGCCGATGTCGCCTTCATTTTTCATCTTACCTTACCCCACTCGGCTCGCTGATGCCACTTTCATTCTTTAACTGTTGCCTCTCCCCGCACCCCAATGAAATATTTCTGGAACCGGGTCAGTAATAAATACACTTCGTATTCTTAAAACGATAACTAACATTGACATATTAGTGTACTGTTTTATAATCTCAAATCTCCTAATGCAGCTATAGTGAATATAAATAAATTTTGAATTGGCGGTTCGTTCGAATAGAAAGAAAAATGCTTCTAAAACTCTTTGCCACTGACTTCAGAATAACTCTACATTTTATAAGAGATGTCTGAAAAGAATTTGTCGTGTTTTCGTGTTGTCGTGTCGGCGGGGCGAAAACACGACAACACGAAAACTCGACAAATACCTAATTTGTCGAGTTTTCGTGTTTTCGTGTCGGCGGGGCGAAAACACGACAACACGAAAAACGAAAAGGACCTAATTTGTCGAGTTTTCGTGTTGTTGTGTTTTCGCCCCGCCGACACGAAAACACGACAAAGTAAGGGCGCCGACACGGCATATTTATACCCGCCACCCGATAAATCTGTCGAGCCGGCGCCCTTTAAACGTCGACTGTTCGCGTAAAATTTGTCGAGTTTTCGCCCCGCCGACACGACAACACGAAAACTCGACAAATTAGGTTTGTGTCGAGTTTTTGTGTTTTCGTGTTGTCGTGTTTTCGCCCCGCCAAAACGAAAACACGAAATGACAGAAATCAGCCACCATAGCGAACGGTGCATTTTTTATGAGACTATATGGATGTGCAGGCTGATCAAGATTTACACTGGTCGCAAAGGCAGAATCATTCATGTTCAGCATGATAATGGTTAAAATATAAACATTGTTGACTGACTCAGTGTGATATTAATAGGAATGATTGTGGAGTCAATATGACCGCTTTCAGATAAATCAACAAAATGAAACAATCAGCTTTTCACATTCTTCGTCTACTTTAAACAATCGTGATGTTATGCATATTCGACGTATTTGTTCTTCCACATGTGCACTAGTTAAAACTCTATCGGCCAGCTCTATTAAATGCAAGCCATTGTGAACACAGAAACAGTCTTCGTTCACTTTCATTCATGTCTCTCACAAAAAAGTATTTTAGGAACTTTTTAGTTCGAAATATTTATATCGTAACCATTAATTCAGTGTTATAATGTCCATATTGCATGTTTTTAAATTTCGATTACTGATTTATCATTTTTATCAGAATTTTAGCATTTTTCTGAATTGTATATTTAAATCCCTTTGTAAAATATTATAAGGTTAGAAAGTTAAGTAAACATCTTCTTGGTTTTCAAACTTTTTTTGAGAATCGAGCCGCGTGTAATCCCCATAAAAGTGATAAAGGTACAATAATGTAATATGTGACACTTTCTTTCGGTCAGATCAATGGTTAAATCAAAATTATACTATATTTCTAATATGCATTTGTGCTTTTCGCAGGCAGGAACGCACACACTTAAGCACATTCAGTCACATTCAATCACTTATACTTCATTTACTTACAAATGCATACACCACTTTACCTAGATATCTCTAAATTTGGAAAGAATATGACAAACACATTCTTGTTTTAGTGATCAGCATTCGTGTGAAATGCTTTAGAAAAACCTCAATTATAAAAATTAGTGAAACCGTAGCCAAGTAGTGACAGAATGATTTTTAGTTCGTCACTGATCAAGCAGTACAGTCTCACAATACCTACATGCCATAATTGAGAGAATCAACGTAACCGGGCGAAGAGAACAGCGTGTCTGTAGCTGTTAAGGTTACGTTCTTTACTGTATGTTGTCCTGGAATATATAAAATATTGAAAGAGTTACAAAAAATATATTATTAAAGAAAAAGGATAAAAGTTTAGCATTAAATACTTCTTAAAAGAATAACTGACGTTATGAACGTTTTGTAATCTACACTTTTGCTACGTATAGCTACAGTTATAATCCTTGGAAATGGTATCATGTCATGTTACACAGTGGAGTGACAATAACAGTCAAACACGATTGTTATTTTGATATTATAATGCCACACCTGTAATACTCAATTCAAAGAAAATAAGTAAGAGAAGTACTGTATTAGACTTGGGTTATCCTACAAGTGCAGAAAGGAAAAGAAGGGGTGAAGTTGTCAGTACATATATCTGTTGCAGATCTTTCTTTGTAGACAGATGCATCGATAGTAATTATTAACTAGCGCATGGTCTAACTTTTTGGTCAAACACAATTTCAGTCATCCAAATACCCATGTTTCATAAGTTCTCCGAAACGTTAAGAGTCTAATATAATTCTGTACTGAAGATGGATTCCTTGAAATCGTCATATAAAATGTACAATGAATGGTTCTAGTACGAAGTCATAACTTTACTTCAATTATAAATGGTAAAAACAGAAGAAAAAAAACGTGATGTGTTTTGTGTAAATATAGATTTGTTTTGTTTAATCTGTTAGAATAGTTAAATGTGAATGTTTAATGGCAGAACAATAAGCTGTAGGAGATATTGACATGTTCATACATTCCAATCAATATATAAACAATAAGGATATTCCAGTCAGCGCATGGATATTGAAAACAAGTATAGCTTTTCAATATATTGTGAAATGAAAAATGATCAATGTAAAAACTAATGTAGTTCCAGACCCAGGAACAAAATGAAAGGTTTAAAATAAATGCGAATGGTACCAGTTAATTTTTCGATAGCTACGCAATATGTCCCATTATCATACACCGTTTGAGAACATTAAACAAACGGCTATTAGAACGTCGGTTGTGAGGTGTGGGAGAGGCTGAAAGAAAATGCTAATAAATAATCTGGACCAATATTTAAGTTAATGAATAATAAATAATTTCGCTTCAGTTTTTTAAGTAAATAGATAGTCCGATTTCAAATCCAGCAAGGATATTATTACGTTTGTTCGGTTCGCTCACTATAGCTATTCCCTTTTTTTCAATATTTGTTAGCAGAGGTTACAGCTTTACGTACTTCTGAAAACAGAGATCTTATTCTCAAACCTTCGTGAGTTTGTGACATTAGTATCAAGTTATAGGTCCACTCACTTGAACGCTAAACAACTTACAATGAGATTCTTTATATTTTTTTTCTAGATCTGTCAATATATTACCATGATTCTTATGTTTTGCCACACTTATTTGGCCAGTTTGTTTCCGTACATTTCTACCTCTATATCAATTTTACAGTACAAACGGTTATAATACTTTGTACACAAGCACATCCGTCTATTTTTTTCTTCATGTCTGGTGCTTGCTGTGTAATCATTGTACGGCCAAGCATTGTTTTATAATATTTGATTTGATGGTTAAACAATAAGTATGTATTGTCAAGAGTTTTGAAAATACACCGCTTCTTGTGAGCATCAACGTAAATAAGTTTGAGAAATAAAACACTAAGTGTATGATAATTGATAACTATATGATTATTAACACTCTATCGTGCCGTACGTAGGATGGGTATTGTCGTTGTTTTTAGTTTATCTCATACCTGTAACATGGGTGATTACCGCTACTGACCAAATGGACAGAAAGAACAAGGGGTTGTAGTTCTTCATACTTCGTCTCTTGTTTTATCTTCCTGTCATCGTGATAACTGAAAATAGTAAACGTTTACATGTAAACGAGAAGTATATAGAATACATTCCGTACAACAAATGTACAGGCAACTGATTTCTGCGAAATGTCATTCTATATGTATACCATAATTGTTTTAACTTAAAAAGTTCAGGAATCACCAGTTAATATATAATCACTAAGTTGGTTATCAATTTGCCTGCGAGTTTACTCATTTTGGTAGCAGGATATTTATATGATTACGTTGAATGCAATTCTATTTCTGTTTCTTCTACCATGAACCTTGGACACAGTCGTACTGATATTTGTTGATCCTCAAATATGATATTGTCTATTTATACTGTTTTGATCATTTCCCTTAGGGACACACATATGGATAAATAAATCTAAAATATGATAATGTCCTATTACCACTCCTGTTTGATACATTTGACATGTGCAAAATTTGTTCAAATACATGTATCTACGATTCAATAAAAGTATTGATTTGACTTGAAATTGTGTATTCGGTTACTAGTATATGACAATACAACGATCTAAACTATTATGGATAAAGCTCCGATTTTTTGGGCAAAGTCACCATTAATCGTAATGTTTATTACCTTGTGTTTTACACTCGTACCTTGACTTAAAAACTAAATAGAAAAATAAGAAAGAAACAAAAAATGATCTTAACAAGAAAGCAGTCGTGAAAGTTTGCACCCAAACACCGCGATCGATTCATTTCAAGTATAGACAGAGTCGTATATTAATCGGATCTTGCAAGAAAACAAATACAAATATAATATTTAATTGCCTATTAAATTGATTGTTGATATAAACAGTAGCTTATCAGCATAATAACACTTCTAAATATCATACTAGACCGTAGTATACAGACAAAACTCCATCAATTTTAAATCATACTTAGTAAAATAAAAACAAGTAACACTGATTTCAACTAATTTGTAAGAAAAAATGATCATACTTAAGTATGTCGTGTGTCCTTTTTTTATTTGCTTTATCATTAAATAAATACTTCTTAATTGAAATTCCATTTAAAAAAATGGACGGCGTGACATAATCATGAAGCATCAAAAAGCGTATGTAAAGTGAATACGTGCGTTGCAATTCAGATTTTTTTTCTGTTTGCAATTTCGATGATTTTGCAGTCTATATCATTTATTTGGATGACATATGAGATTATTTCATGAGAATCTGAAAGACAATTTCGACTGATCGAAAGTCTGCGGTGGTCTGATAATGAATTAATGACTTATTGTTAAACAAACTGAACTATTCAAAGCAGGTGTTCGTTATAAACGGTTTATAACAAACAGTAATCCAATACATTAATCTTTATATGGATTAACTTTGTTACTTTTAACTACACGCTTTTCAACCGCGGGCTTGCAATAGATATAAACGATTATTTATTGTTTTAATTTTTATCAAGTCGCTACAAAAATAAACGTACATTTTGAATCTTTCTTTTTTTTGCCATTTCCAATTTTTTTAAAGATCTTTTACATTTGATGACTGTTGGGTGAATATAATATGTCCATGACAGTTTAGTTGCGAGATGCTAGTTCACATTGCGCATGCATAAAGAAGTAATAAGGGCATTTTAAAAGTCAAATAATATGTTACCACACATTGGTAGCATATATTTATATGCTAAGGGAAACCCCTAAACATTCACTTCTGAATGTCTGTAATTATAATACTACTTACAAAATTCAAATTTTTAACGTAGTGTTTCTACTTTGCACCATCGTTACATGATATGAAATGAAAAAGAAATGAAATATTTGAGAATGTTTTCGCTGTCATTTGTTGCTGTCTTTGAAGTAACAAATACCTTGGAACAATAATACATTTAAATGTATTTGACATTTTCTGTCAGCCAACATTACAATAAATCATAGAAAACATTCTTTATCAGTGTACAGATTTTATCTTACGTAGGCAGTTGACTGCGTAAAAACGGATTCAAGGTGTAAATTAGCATATATATCGCCTCCTGCTGTCTTAGATGAACATTTATTTAGCTGACCCTTCCACACTTGATATCGTATAATAATATACTTCATTTCTATTTTTGTGGTATCATTTACATACACTTAAACTACCCGCCCAGGCTTGGTCATTGAATTATGCAGTAAACGACATATTGTTTGAACGATTGAGTACATCGTACTGAATAATCGTATCTTGAGACACATGAGGTAACTTCTAACGCTCTTTAATTATTAACTACTAACTGTGTTCCGTTAGGACAATCGTGCGTTTCTATTTAATTCTTAACTGCGATACACGATGGTACGATGATGATAAAACGCGATGGCGCGATGTCACGATGATGAACTGGCTATGGTGCGATGGTATGATGGTGAAATGTAAATGTAATATCGCGTTTTCAGCATCGTACTATCACAATTTCATCATCGAACCATTGTGCCATCGTATGTTCAACATCGTCACCATCGTGAAATTGTATTTTCACCATCGCAGCACTGCGTTATCGCCATCGTATCAAGAAGGGGAAGTGTGTGTAATTTCGCGAAAAACTTAGGAATTAAATGTTTCATTTAAAGTATTTAAACGAGGCAAACGCGGTCAAAGCTTTATACTGCCAGAACCCCTTTACAATTTGTATTTCAAAATCAGAAACGACAACATTATTAAGACAAAATCGATTTGTTTTATCGGTAAAAAATAAAGAATCCTTTACCAATCTCTTCAGTTAATACTTCTGCATACAGAACGACTACTGTCCGAGTATAAGATCAATAATTAGGCAAATTAATGGCGACTAAGTCTGTTTCGGGGAGGTTATGTTATATGCAACATCCCTCACATCCCATGCCATGGGTTTAAACAAAAATCTATTATCCAAACTCGGCATTGACTGAATGGATAAGAAGTTAAAACAACATCTGCAGAATCCTGGGGGACTGGTTTGTATTTCGTGGGGTTCTGCAGATATTGTAACGCGCATGTGTGAAAAGTTGCTATAACAACGCGTGAGCGCGAGAATTTCTCTGTTAATGCATGTTTATTTAAGAAATAAATTTCACCGAAATTGGCGGCCTAGCGGCCTGGCGGCCTGGCATAATCGTGTATTTCTTGTAAAAAGAATGCTGGATGATAAGAATTTAAATCGATGAATAAAACGTTAAAAAAGGCTCACAATTAACACATATAAACACAAAAACCGTAGGTTGCTAAAAATTTGGCAACGCAGTCCATATAATAGCTTGGCATTACTTGATACAAAGAAACATTAACAAAAACAGCGGCTAAGTTGATATGAAAGTAAAGTCTTATGTATAAAAAATACCGCTTTAACGGATTTTTTTTTATGGGAATTATTTAAAATGTTGGGTATTTGTGGATATGTTAATTATTGAAACATCTTGAATCGAGAGATCAGCTAACTATGTTCATGGCCTTTTAAGTTAATAATATATGCTTGCATTTAAATAATTGTTCCATTCCTTGCTCACTAAGGTAAGTACCATAACCGGAGGTTCCACTTTGTCTAGAGCGGAGGAAACAAGGGATTTCTGATATTTGATTTGTCCACAGAAACCATTGAACTTCGTATTTACTCATTAGCTGATTTTGTATACATATTAAAAGCTTTCGTATAGATTTTATTCGATGCTATATTTTGAAGATTGTAACTAATAACATGCATTCAAAAACCAAAATGAACGCATGGAGCAAGTATGTTTACTTATCAACATTTTTATGACGAATCGATAAACTTAACATTTTGTATTTAAAGCAACACGTTCGAACGTAACAATATAAAAGTATTAAATCAAAGAGAAAGGTTTGTTTATTTGTTAATTGCTGACACAAACTTACACATTTTGTCTAGAAACCAACTCTTTCTTTACGTGTAACAACATCGGTACAGTGGTTTATGATATACAACTGTTTCCTATAAGAATGTGGAGTTTAAACAAACCACTCCATAATCAATGTCTGCCCTTACGCCACAATCTGTTGCAGTTAAACGTATAAAATGTGTCTCGTGCGAATCCTAATTCCTGGGTTCCAATGTCAAGGTTACACGTGGATGTCAGAGGATAACAATATTTTTCGTGTCCGATATACATGTATACTTTTGCTATCAATTAAGGTATGTTATAATTGCTTTGTTACAATCGCAAGAAATAGACATGTACTTCCAAGTCAAATCTTAAAGTTAAAGGTTTACCGAGTCTGTTACGTGGACGTAAATAACCCTGTCATTCTTTTAACAGTAATTTGTTATTTGACACAAATATTCCCCCGGCGAGAAGCTGTGTCGCGTGCAAGACCCATGCCAGCATATCAAAAGTCAAGGTCAAATTTTCAAGCCAGTAATGTTGTCATTTGTCAATTGTTAAATTTAGCCCATCGTATGTTGGATACAAAACATCCCTACGCATCGGATGTCGGTAACATTATGTGAATTAGTTGACGCAGGGTGATTATTTTGAATTGCTTTATTTAATCTAAATGCTATCTTATATTCAAATCAAAGCAAAATTAACTTACACTGCAGTTCAATACAACCTCCAAATACCTCTTTTTAAAATACCTTTGAAAAAATACGTTACACTTTTTGAATACACGTTGTGATTATAATCGATATGATGAAACTGATGATGATGATGGTAGTGATGATGATATCTGCTGTAATAATAATGTCACCATTATTTTATCATATGCTCATTGTGATGATTTTATGTTACCATTTAAAGGAAGGATAATATTGCTTTTACTAAAATTAGCATTGGTGAATACTCTTGACTTGTCGTCCATCGACAACATTTTGCTCAAAATACTAGTAAGTTCATATGAACCGCTTGTTGCATTTTCACAAACATGATCTGAAGCAGCCTCTAAACATCCCTGAACTGGGTTTAAATGGTCCGGCTTGACTGCAGTTCCGAGCATAATATAGAACGTCAAGGTCAGATGACGTATTCACTGACATCATAACTCATATCAAAGAGCTATTAAAATAAATAGTTCGGCAATTTGAAAGGCATATAGAGCAACTCTCCCCAACATCCCGTGATAACTGAATGAGATCTCGTTTACCGGAAGTAACGTTTTCTCCGCGTGCCATTTTGTATTCGAAAGCAATTATTCATCGGTAAATTAATTATCACCGTATGACCACGCTTCTTTTGATGGCAAGAAACATATACTTTGTGTCTTAAGACTATTTCACATTAAACTTATGTTGTTTTAGACGCTAACATGTATTTTAAATGTAGTTTTAAAGGTACAAATTGTAACTCCATGCTCGCCTTATACTTCTTTGGTCATATATGCGGTATTGTTTCCATTTAAAACATTCTCATTCTTACAAATATATCAATTATTTATTTTATTTCAGTCTCATCCATTTACATATAATAAAAACATATAGACAGTAAAAATCACAAATGTAAATGGCCACTCTCTAAGAGTTACAGGAGACTATAGATAGTTTCTCATATGAAATTATTACATATATATACAACTACAGCAGTAAGAATGTTGTATACGGTCATAAGAGGCGCTTCCTGTCAACTGACTGTGACTAAGTACATGGATGAGTGGGCAAATGAGAGGTGGACAGAAGGACAAAATCGGGACATAAAGTACACAGACCTCCTTTTTATAAGCATCAAATTATCAATGTTGGTGTGAAAATATATAACGCCTTCTTGCTGTTCGCTGTGCCAGTTAGCGGCTAGATTTGGGCCATATGTTTTTGTAAAACTACAAATTTTGAGACATAAAAACAGCTTTTTTAACATGTTACGCTAAGTCTGTCGAAATATTACATTTTTTTTTCAACCAAGATTTGCAAAACAATATATAATGAAGGCAGCAACTCGTACCCACACAAGTGTGAACTATTTCTCCTACAGTCATCAAATTAACAACAACAAAGTCAAAACAATTTATTTAGTATGTGTGTTGTTTAAAAACCAGTTTTTTTTATTAATTGAAAGAAGATAAAGATCGCACTTAAATAGCTTCGTAAATAAGACATAATTTATGACTCACACCTAAAGTGATTTTTATCAATGAATGTTATATTCAATTGTGCAAGTAAAATCATAATTTGATTAAAGTATAAATGCTCTCACGTGTTCCACATTAAATTCTGTTACGATAACATGATAACATTAAAGTTTATTTTTCAATATTCCATTAGAGCCAATAGCCCATAAGGACATACAATGCATTACATGTATATATATTGTCACGATATGAATCTATTTTCATATATAATAAACGCTAATAAAGCACGGTCGATATCTATTATATAATATGTCTTGTTATAGACTTACCTTATCGAATTTAAATATCCACTCATGTTTATAAATAAAAACCTGATTCTTCTATAAAAGATATTTTACATTAATTTTACTTGTAAAATGTATCGTAATATTTTAGTTCAGTAGGTATTGTTAGCCCTTTCATATTGATCACATACATACAAGCATTTTCCCCTATCTTTAAAGCCCAATCGCAACTTTGCTAAAATTATAGTGCATCAGCTCAGACTGTTGTTTAACCCTTAGCCTGCTGGCGGCAGATGATTCTGCCTTTGCGACCAGTGCAGACCAAGATCAGCCTGCACATCCGTGCAGTCTGATCATGGTCTGCACTGTTCGCTATTCAGTCAGTAAATTTTCAGTGAAAACCCCTTTGAATAATAAGTGGTACTGTCCAAATTGAAAGATGGACCAGTCCATTATAGAAATTTAGCAGGGTAAGGGTTAAAGAGGACTAAGGAGAATATGTAATGCCCGACCTCGTTCCTCAAATTGTTGATAGCCCGCCGCTTAGCTCAATAGGGAGAGCGTTGATCTACTGATCACGGGGTCGTGTGTTCAATTCCCGGTCGGGGCGTATGTTTTCAGTGGCGATTTGATAAAAGACATTGAGTCTGAAATCATTTGTCCTCTCAACCTATGATCCATGTGGGGAAGCTGGCAGTTAAATGCGGAGAACGAATTGTACCGACCACTGGTTAGGTAAACTACCTTACCAATGTTTTTTGTTTTTTGTTGTTTTTTTATAATGGATTAAAAGAAGCCAAACCTCCAAAAGGAAATCTATCACTTCATTAACCGAGAATTCTCACTATCTTTAATTAAAATCATTCAGATCTTTTGAGAAAGTAAAACTCCATAATAACGGGAAAATGACATGCTCTTCAGGTTACACCGTAGAAAAGAAAACATCTACGTATCAAGAAATATATTGCGGTGTCCGTACTTTCTCCGATTCTACGTAAACTATGATTAGAAAACGAGGTTTAGGAGACGGTTTATATGACGATTGGAGCAATAACATTTTACATTTTCTTTAATGCAGCCACAAGCGATTTAATATTAAATTATCCGAAATTTGCAACGGCATATAAAATACATTCTGAGTCATGATTTTGAACAAGAAATAATTGGCAGTTATTTCTTGGACAAAGTCATATGAATGTGATTTGGTACACGTCATATTTTGGTCACTCACATCTGTCACATTTCCAGATCCATATGTTTTGTGAAAACTTTCATTATAAAGGCTATATATCGTTCGTTCAACAGTTGTAATATGTTCTTCATATTGTAGAATTAGCTCTCGAAGAGTTTGATTTTTCAGGCGTATAATTCACAAGATTTTATGGAATGCGTGTCTTAATCAATACTTGTGGCAGTGATCTTGCAAAGGAAATTAGCTTGAAAATGGATTGTATCTGTCAAACAGCTTCGAACTCGTGAACTGGCATGACACATATCCGCGTTTAACTTGGACGTTAGACAGTAACATAGGAACGACTGATTTAGAAAATATCACAAAACGTTTAAATTTAAACATTTATTTAATCCAGTTTTAAGCGGAATATTTTTCTTGAATCTGAAACATCTTTATTTTTAAGTTGTTTTGTTTTTGTTTTTTTGTTTTCGTTTTAAATCCTTAATTTACGCAACAGAGTAATTTTCATTTTTAATGGTTCTTTGTATAGATTTATTGTAATTATTATTAATAACTAATTGATGTAAAAGTAAAGATTACCTTTATAAGAATCCCTTTGGACATTCTAACTAAACCTGAATTTTACTGTCTCAATATCTTGGTTCTCATTTTGTTATCACACAAATGATATAACACTGACAGAGTTGCGAAGTCACGTGGTCCTGTTACAGATTTTGATTGGTTGTTAGGAGTAGGAGAATTGATTTGGCTGTAACCCATTTGCAAAACAATAAACGACTTAGATTGATATCAGAAATATGTATATATTCACTGAAAAGTAATGGTTAAAAGATTGATTTTTAAAGAAAAAATCATCGACCAGATTACTTTTGATATAATGCAACTTTAAACATAACAATGCCGGGTTTAGCGGGATAGTGTTTAACATTTTGGTTCATTGTTTTACGTTGGCGGGTTGCAGGGGGATATTTACTTTACAATATCCGGTTCATTTTAAAATCTAATTAAAATATTTTACAATAAAAGAAATTTCTGATCACTTGCTGACACCAATATTGATATTCATTGAAATAAATAATGTTAGCATTGAAATAAATAACGTGTATGTAATATTTAAATAAATCAATTTGACGGAAGTGGCAACAAAATTGAAAACTAAAATGACAAAACAAATCGTGTAAAACGTTCAATATTCAGTATATAAATTAAAATGAAACTGTTTGAAGATAAAGTGACTTGACATGTTATTTAAACAATGTAGGATTTCTTTTATCATTCGTTTTGTGTATATTTTATCTTTAGCGAAGTGTATTTATTGCACAAAAACAACATTGCATTGACTAAGAATGCCAGATAATATATAGCCACATGAATGCTAGTCTAGTCACATGGTTGTTTAACTTTTGACCGGTGGGGTTGATGAAGACATTGAATAAAGTAGTCTGGCTACCGACTAGATAATATTATTTTTTTTTTTAGAAAAAAAAATCTGTAAAAAATTATGACTTCATCATTCTTGGCTCTGATCATCTAGTGTGTTTTGAGAAGACAAGGGACATGATTATACACAATCTGAATAGCCTCAGGAGTTATCACCTGTGAACAAAACACAGGGTCTGAACACAGACTAGGAATAAAGCAATGGACCTCCCATTTTACTTCCAGTCGGAGGCCAAAGAGTAAGACATTAACTATTCCTGATACAATATGTTTTTCAAATATAAGGCAAACACAAACTGGTAAATAAGCAGTCCATGGTTTTCCCTAGACCAGCAGTAAAAGGTAATTTACACTTTTTCTTCTGCATCACTGTAGCAATAAAAAGTTAGATAAGATATGTGACATTACGAAGACTATCCATCAAGTTCGGTAATCGATAGCAGTCAGATTATCTATATAATAAAAAATAGATAGAACGTGTACATCAACAATATTAAAATGAAGAATAGATATTTCAAAAGTTCATTCTTTCATATAACACATACTATTTCAATGACGTTTTTTTTTTTGTTTTTGTTTTGTTTTGAACAGGCTATGCCATCATATAAAATGCTGTGTTTTGTTTTCTTCGACTGTCAGTATGAAATATAAAAAATGGTCTTACAAACGACACCATAAATACACAACTTAAGGTGCAAACATTTTCATGTTTTCAATTAAAACAACGCCAAGAATTCATATGGAATAGCCGCCGAATCGTTTTAAATTATATATGAGCTGCACCATGAGAAAATCAACAAAGTGGGTTTGCGACCAGCATGGATCCAGACCAGCCTGCGCATCCGCGCAGTCTGGTCAGGCTCCATGCTGTTCGCTAACAGTTTCTCTGATTGCAATAGGCTTTGAAAGCGAACAGCATGGATCCTGACCAGACTGCGCGGATGCGCAGGCTGGTCTGGATCCATGCTGGTCGCAAACCCACTATATTGATTTTCTCATGGTGCAGCTCATATATTTCTTTTGTAAACAGATGATTATTTGAATATCCTTAATATTGCCTTTTTCCCTTATGAAGAAGAATTAACTCCAGCGAGAAAGTAATGTTGTAAATTCAAACGCAAACGGGACAGAAGAGCACCCGATTCGTTTGCTAAATCATTTAAATAGTACATAAAATGATACTCCCCTTTTGATGTTATTTTAATGTTATTTTATAATGATAATGATAATAAATATACAAGTGTTATTTTAAAATATATCTTCACCTTCTCTTGTTCGGTAGTCATGTATTGCAAGTATCTGTTACCATAATGCCTTCAATTATTACATGATACTGATCAAATAGGTGATACAATATATATAACTGGTCGATAGGGCTGAGTCATCATTACGCAGACGAAAATTAAACAATATTTGTAGACTGGTATATTTGCGGGGGTTCCCGAAAAAGAGCTTTTAGTCATTTTGGTAAAAGTGAACAATAAGAAAATGCTAAATCATCATAAACAGAACAAATGTGGAAATCGCTGATAAAAGTGACTATTAAATATTTATTTGTAAAATGAAAATATTGATATTGGTATTCGTGTTTTAGTTAAACAAGATTTAGCTGAGCAAAAGCTTTACAATGATTTGTCTTTTAGCATTATATTACAGATGTTTAATATGGCAGTGGTGAGTCTGTTAATTTACTTTATGTTCAATATTAAAATCTTTGAAATTCTGTGCAGAAGTAGCACTCCCCCGTATGTTTTCGTCACGTGATTAACACAAGCGAGAACCTGCATATTATATACACAAAAATAGTTCACACCACGAGTAAAGGATCTAGACAGGTTAAAAAAATGAAAAGAAGCATTTGCAAACCTGAACTTAAGCATTTGCAAATTGCACAGATATATCTGAAGCTATAAAATATCACGAAACCAGCGACTATTTCATAACATGATTATTTGGCAGGAGTCTATTTTTAGATCATGCATATTCATTACATTAATCTCTATTCTACAGTATCAAATATTCAATGCACGGGTTAGTACTCTATACGTCTATACGTTAATAACATGCATTTAACAATAGATTTACGTAAAGACGTACGAACACATATTGGCTGCAGGCATAGAGGCTATTTCTAATGAATATGCATAAGTTCAAGATGGCGGCGCCCTACTGGTATTCGGATGCATTTGACAGTACCCTTGTATCCATAAACCTGCTCAGTCAAGTGTGAAATGTTGACCATAAGTGTTCCTTCTCAAGAGAAGGAACAATAATATGATTTCCATCGTGACATTCAGTTTTTCTGAGTATAGGTAAAACTTTAAAAAGGAAAAAGCTCCTGATGTCAACCCTTGCACTAACAAAAAGAAATTTATTTATTGTGTTAGCTAGGTTTAACGTCGCACAAACACAATTAAATTATAGGTCATATAGCGACTTTCCAGGTCTGATGTTGGAGGAAGACCCTAGGTGCCCCTCCGTGCATTATTTCATCACGAGCGGGCACCTGGGTAGAACCACCGACCTTCCGTAAGCCAGCTGGATGGCTTCCTCACATGAAAAATTCAACGCCCCGAGTGAGACTCGAACCCACATCGAGCTGTGGTCTAGTGGATAAGGTGTCGGCCGCTCGAACCAGGGGTCGTGGGTTCGACCCCCAGTGGGGTCACGACCATGGCTTGTCATATGTTACCAGTACTGGGTTTTCCAGGAAGCGGACTCGAGAGTGGTTCCAATAAGCTTGAAGTCTTCATCACAATCGGGCTAAAACAAATTAGTATAAACTAACCCACATCGATGAGGGGCAAGCGATTTGAAGTCAGCGACCTTAACCACTCGGCCACGGAGGCCCCTAACAAAAAGAAAAAAAAGGCTAGTTAACCCCCGTGATATGAGGAGCAATGCATCAATTTCTTACATATCTCAATGGCAGGCGAATGTCGTTTTATGACGTCTGCTGGTGATGTACTTTGGTAAATACGCGTCATTTCTCATTTTAATCAGCTCTTAGTTGTTTCCCGGTTAACGCATGCGTGTTTAGTAGCAATAACTTGAACCTCTCTGCCATAAAAAGCTTATGATAATACTGTGTAATGAAAATATAAGTCTGTGTCAAGACCAGTTTTATGAATTCAGAAACCAGAAACTAACTGCTCTAAACTGAAAATGATTTCAGGTCAGGTTTGATTAGTATGTTACCAAATTTTAACCGTTTGACAGAAAACATAGATCTCAGTGACAGAAATTCAGTAAATAATGTTGTCGGTGGTTTTACCAGCATAATTCGCCAAGTAGGTGACCCGTTATTTAAGCGGCAAGTACGTAATAGTGCGTCACCGCAATTTACTGATAATCCGGTAAATGACAAAGACTGGTTTGATAGTGACTGTATGCATGCAAAACGAAGATATATGGAGGCACAGCGTATATTTAAAATATGTAAAACTGTGGAAAGCAGAAACCATTTTTCTACATTAAAATCTGATTATAAAAAACTTGTAAAGAAAAAACGAAAACTATTTGATATGAAACAGTTATCGAATATGGAAAAACTAAAAACATCAAAACCTAAAGAATTTTGGAAATATTTTAAAACGAAATCAAAACAGTCAGATAATGGAATTACACTTGAGTCCTTTTTTAAACATTTTTCAGAATTAAGTAACGATGTTTTTAAAAGTGAAAATCCCGAAGCGGAACATTTCGCAGAGAGCTATGATTTCAATGAAAATACTTTTGATGAAGATTGCTTGTTAAATTGTCCTATCTCAATAGAAGAAGTTCTAGATGCAGTAAAGTCGTTGAAAAGAGACAAATCCTGTGGGAATGATTGTTTATTAAATGAATATTTTATAGAATCCATTGACATTTTGGTTGGCCATTTATGCGATATTTTTAATGGTATACTAAGTAGCGGTTTTTTCCCTGAAACTTGGACCGAGGGTGTAATTGTACCTCTACATAAAAAAGGTGATAAGGGTAATGTAAAAAATTATAGGGGGATAACTCTTGTAAGTTGCATGTCGAAATTATTCACAACTATTTTAAATAAAAGAATTACTAATTTTTGTGAACAATATAATACTATATCGGACGCGCAATTTGGCTTCAGGAAAGGAAGATCAACTGTTGATGCTAGTTTTATTTTGTTAAATCTTGTACAGAAATACCTAAATGATAATAAAAGACTTTATTGCTGTTTCGTAGATCTGAAAATGGCATACGACGGTATTGACAGAAACGCATTGTGGTTAAAATTATTCAAACTTGGAATAGACGGTAAAATATTAAGAGTTATAAAAGATATGTACGAAAAGGTTAAATCTTGTGTGCGATCGTGTTATTGTTATTCTGATTTTTTTGAATATTCAGTAGGATTGCGTCAAGGGGAGGTAATTTCGCCAATACTATTTTCTTTGTTTATTGAAGACTTGGAATTGTTTCTCCAAAATGATATAAACTCTGGGCTAACTGTTGACGATATTATAATCATTTTACTTTTATTTGCTGACGATATGGTTATTCTTGGCAAGTCTCCAGAGGAATTAAATGCATCTCTTACGTTGTTGAACAGTTACTGCAAAAAATGGAGTTTAGAAGTTAACACGCAAAAGACTAAAGTAGTTGTTTTTCGAAAACGTGGTGGTATATTTCAAAATGAAGAATTTACATATGATGGTAATATACTACAGGTTGTTAATGATTTTAATTATCTCGGTACGGTTTTCAACTATACTGGCAGTTTTGTATTAAATCAGCAACAATTAGCGGGTAAAGCATTAAAAGCATTAAATGTTCTATTAATAAATTGTAGAAAATATAAAATGAAACCAAAGGTACTATGTCAGTTATTTGACTCATTCGTAGGATCTATACTAAGTTATTCGTCTGAAATATGGGGATTTAGTAAATCTAAGGAAATTGAGAGAATTCACCTTAAATTTTTGAAGAAAATACTAAATGTAAAATTAAATACAGCAAATGCTACAGTATATGGAGAATTAGGCCGATATCCACTGTATATACAAAGGTATGTTCGTATAGTGAAATATTGGCTCAAAATGATAAAAACAGATAATATTATTCTGAAAACTATATACAATATGTCTCATAAAGATTGTATAAATGGAAAGAAAAATTGGGTTTCTAGTGTAAAAAAATTGTTATGTGACTATGGATTTAACTATGTGTTTGAAAACCCAACGTCTATTAGCGAAACATACTTTTTACATATTTTTAAACAAACGTTATTTGAATGTTTTGCTCAAGAATGGTGTAATAGTAAGTCGTCGAACACTGTGTTGGAATTGTATGATAATGTTAAGGTGACATTTGGGTATGAAAGCTATCTTGATGTTTTACCTTCTGATCTTAGATATTATTTAACTAGATTTCGGGTTTCATCACATTCATTAAGAATTCAAACTGGACGATATGGAGTTAATAGAATACCAAGAAATGAACGTTTTTGTATTTTTTGTAATTTAAATGATATAGATGATGAATTTCACTTTTTCTGTAAATGTCCATGTTTAGCTGATCTTAGAAGAAAATATATTGAATCTTATTTTTATAACAGACCAAATATGTATAAACTTATTGAATTGCTAAAGTGCACTGATAAAAATAAACTCCTCAAATTATGTAAATTTATTAAATTGTCTTTAAATCGAAGAATTTCACTTTTGCAACGGTAATTATTGTTGTGCTCATCCTCTAATATTTAGTGTATACTAGTATGTGTTTTAGTATATTTGTTTTGTAACTTTTGAATATCGTGACCTATTGAATCTGTGTTTTGTAATGTATGTTATTTAACGATGTACATGTTGTACAAGTTAATAAAGAAAATGTTCTGTTCTGTTCTGTTCTAAACATGAGCTGAAGGGCGGAAGGATCACAGATCACACCTCATCACATTTGCACCAAACATGACTGGAACACTTTTGAAACTATACGCCATTCATAATAATTTACTGATTCATTTTCAATGCTTTAAAACCCAATAGACTGTAGACCTTGATCTGTCATTAACGTACAATACAGTCACTTGTAACGGTACTGTAAATACTCGTTTTAAATCAATTACTAATAGTGTAGTGGATGTATTATGTTACGTTATTTTGTGTATTATGAGATTGTTTTAATACTTTTGAATATATGAGCGGATCAGGCAACCAGTTTTTGATCTCTTACACTCAATGTAGTGTGGATATTTTTGCCAGACTGTAACAGCCAATAAAAACAGAAAACAACAAAAGCAAACACAAGCAGTGATGAACTAAATTTTATGTGTGTTAAAAGTAGAGATTTGACGAGGAGAAACCATAGTACGGAATATGAGAACGAAACATTTCTATGTTACGCTGAACGAATGAGTTGAACTTGATTTGACACAGTGCAAAAAATATTTCTCACTTTTTCATTTAGATATAATGATTTTATTTTCAATTTTATCAGTTCACTTACTTATAACAATACTGTAGTAATGTACTAAAAGTACATAGAAAATGATTTATTGTTTATAACACAGATTTCTATACTTTTAGCTAAATAAATATATATTATTTTGACGCGTGTCACTGTTATTATTCCTGCAATGAGACTGCCCAATTGCGTTAAACCAACACTGGAACATTATCGCATGCATATCAAATCATAATTTTGTTTTTACATATTATGCAAATAAAACACTAAAATGTGAAAATGGTAAGACCTTTTCTTCAACTTATAATGTCTAGTTTAAAAGTTCAAATATTAATTTTTGTCTTGTGCAACACATTAAAACAAATAAAAACTTTTAAAAGTACAAAATTCATTTTAACAGAATTACAAGAGACGGGTAAATATAGCTTACTTCAATGTACATGTGATGGCAATTAGTAAGTAAAAAGATCTTGGACTATTCTGTCCGTCTATTATCCTTGTTATCCGTCTCTCTGCAATGATAGAATCAACAAACAAACCAAAAATGAAATCGACAGTGTGGCGATCGTATACATTGTACGTAGAACCGCAGATACTTGGTCTTTACAAAATGAAATAATTATGTTTTATATACGTATGGCATGAGTACATTATTGCAAAGCATGTTGTCAGTCAAAGCGCCATGATTGACTTAAAGTGGTCAGATAAAACCTGCTTTCGTATGACGGCAATATAACCTAATGGCTGGTCGGCAATGTCATTTAGTGGCTGGTACGTACTAACCTGTCGGCAATGTAATCTAGTGACTGGTATATACTGATCTCCTGGCAACCTAATGGTTGGTATATACTGACCATGGTTTGGGATTCTGACATCGCAGTGTACTTTTGCTGTTTTACATATCTGTCGCAGTGTAACTTAATGCGGTTTTACTGACTGTCGACAATAATTTTTATTCTAAATACATATGTCCATGAAGTTACATTATGATGTATATAATGCTATTCTAGCTAGCATTTCTCTCAGTAATCGTTAGGTTAAATCTATTTCATGGTTGCACAAATTGGGAAGTATGGTCACCTTTCGATGACTTTCTGATAGCTGTATTATACCTAAAATATTACTCCTTTTAATATTTAAAGAAAAGCATCTTATACGCAAGAACATAGGTGCAAGGTGCATGCTTTTTATTAATTTTAATTTTCGAGATAAATATTTTTAAGGTTAATCTCCATCAGGGTTTTCCTCAAATACGATATATTACATTACAGCCTTGAATTTAAGGTAGGTAATCAAAAACAAATAAATATACATTTTAATAACTTATGTTACACAGTGCTTGAGGTATTGTTAATTTGGAAGATGAGTAGCCACTGTATACCGAAGGTTACACTGACTCATGCAATGGAGAACATGACCCTCAAATGTTCAGCCGGAAGTCTGATCCGTGAGTGGATGATCTATGAGGTTCTACCCATTTAGGTTAGGGATTTGAATTGTCGCCCGGCTTGGTCAGTGCTATAAACGATTTGGAATTTCAGGCTGCCAGCACCATCCAGCAATTCCGCAAAAGTTTGAATAGATTGCTTAGCTGTCTTCTTTTGCCAGCTAATTTCGTACATGACCATGAGCCAGGATGTTTCTATGTGTCAGGATACGAGTTATATGACACAGGGAAGTGCCTACGCCTTTAGTATCTTGAACAATGGTTTGGGTCAAAGCGCTAAGGTGACTGTCTTAGACTAGCTAACAAACGATGTAGAATGTCCTTTGTTAAAACGTAGAGCTGGTGAGACCAAATATCTCATATATAGAATTTTCCTCTGGCTTAATGATTTTAATTATGAGCTAGACAATTTCAGGGATCAAGCAAATCACTAAATGTTTCAAACTAATAATTTTCAATTAGCTCAAACTCCTATAGGCTGGAGACTCTATACTTGACTGGTCTTTTTGTTGAAGTTCCCGTCAGAAAATGTCTTTGAATCAACAACATACGAGCCCTACCGCATAGATGTTCGGCCTCTGTCCTCTCAACTCTATATGATTGCCCTGACTCCTGGATGCTCAGCACCTTTATGCTATCACATGTAGCATTCAACTACCATATAGGTATATCCCCAATGCCTTGGCTGTACTTCGCCAATAACGATGAACCGTCTGTAAGCTTGAACTCTCCTACTATCTCAGTAGATTACCAAACTCTGGGTCTCTGTCTCAGCTTCCCGATGCTCAGCCTATATATGCTACCGTATATAGCATTCAACTACCCTTAAGGTAAAACTCCTATGCGCTGGCCCTATAGCTCGAAACCTTGTTGAAATTCTGCAACTATTCTTTAGTCTATAAACTTCCAAAGTCTTTTTTTTAATAATTTATCCGCCCTGACAGGGTAACTGCAATAGTCTCCTTATCAAGGTACTGGGATAAATTATTAGTTGTATCCTCGATGTTTCTTCTTCTTCACTGCTGGATACCGAATGCCCTCTCTGTCATCCATCTACCTATTTATACCTCAGCAAACGTCTATTTTTAGGACTTGTTTCTGATTGGTCCAAATTTAAACATAGCGTTTTAGGTTACATTCTACCAATTCAATTCCTTATTTATTTCATATTAATAACAAAACATTCAGACCTCATTTTCAGCACTTTAGAGCATTTCAATGATATGAAAACCATATATGGTCATTTAGTATAACATGTCTTCTTATCAAAAATAGAAAAATATTGACATGTTATGTTGAATATAAGAAAAATAATCTGTTCTGAGAAACATCACCCTCTAAAAATGCCCCCATGAAAACAGCCGTTTAGCAGTTACGCGTAGGTAGACATTTTTCGCAAAGAATAAAACTTATTCCAAGAAATTTACAATGGAAATGGTCTAGATCTATTCTCAATACTATAAGCAATAAACATAAGCCAAAAATTTAACTGTCACCTCCTCATGTCACTCATTATACCAGATTTCATCCATAGCATGGAACTACATTTTGGACTACTTCACATGTAACACTGAGTAGTCACTTCCGGTTTGGTGTAATCCGTCCTTTTACAACGAGTACTTGCTCTATCAAATATCTGGTTCCCTTTAACTTTTTTATATGACATAATGTGTGATGCTGAGATCCAGCTAACCACATAATGAACCCAAATCAGCCACAAATGACTCAAATTCTATTATTTACAACAATTCAACAATAATTATAACAATGACGACATGAAAAGGGAGTCAAGCACTATCTGTGCTTATGTGTAACATTATCAATACAAATGTATATCAAATATACAAATTATTCTGACACTTTGTAGACAATGAATGTCTTCAAAACCCGTCACTTCAGTTATGGAAGAAGATGAAACTAGAAATATGGTAAATATATACAGTTTTTTATTCATAGCAAGCCAGATTTTTTCAGGTACTGGGTGTAAGTAATGGCAGTCCTAACAAGAAAATGAATTGTTTGACCATTTATTAACTGGAAATATAGGGCTACCATGACAGTTCTTTTGTTTAAAAACATTTTAACGAGCCTTCAAAACTTATAAAAGTGTAATCAAATATATCAGATAATTGTGTACATCACATAACATAATCATGAACACCACAGAACATCATCATGTACATCACATAACATAATCATGAACACCACAGAACACTATCCTGTATATCACATTTAATTAACATAATCATGAATACCGCATAACATTATCAAACTATTTGCCTGAACAGAAAGCCGGCTTCAAATTGGATAAATATATGAATTAAACACACAATAGTTATAAATGTATCCTGGTATAATAATTACACATGAGTTTATAGTGAAAACTCAATAATAATTATTTAAGAAGGGACTCGATCGACACTTCAGAGGAAATCGACATACTATCAACAGCTGTTTCTTGGCGAGAAGTATTGGCGTTGTCAGACTTTGCTTCAGGTGGTCTTGTTGTCGTGTTGACTGTTGTGCTCAGACGATTGTTAGCGCCTTGTGACGTCATTCGCCGTGCGGAAGTCAGGGTTTCATCCGAATGAATTTGGGGTGAAACTTTAGCATTCTTTGTAAGACTTTTACCGCGAGGAGAAATTGCTGCATTCCGTCGGTAGAACATCTCAGGTTCAGTGTTACTAGGGTTAGAGCGTGTAGAAACTGTTTCTTTCGCTTCAGTGTTTGTTTTGACTGCATATTCTTCAGTCGGTCGTGAATCAAGTCTCTGAGATCTAGGTTTGGAAGAATGTCTTGATGAACTGGTTTTGTCTTGCAGTGCACTTGAGACAAAACTGTCTGTCTCTATATTTTTTGCGCCTGTGCCTAAAGCAGCGGGATTCAATGTGTGCATACTATTAACACCAGATGTACCGGCGGTGGAGCTACCAGCGACATTATTTCCAATATTTGTCACTGTTCCGCGTCTGCTGGAAGAAGGAACGAAACGTGAGTTTGGCACAGTATCCGTTTTATCATCAAGTGGTTTCTTTTCCAACGGGAACTTCTTCTCAGAGCTCCAGTTATTGGGACTGGAGTCGATGTAACGAGGAAAAGCAGTTGCAGCGGTGTATGGAAAATGATTGTCTGCACTGTACGCAGGCGGTAGGGACGATGAAGGACCCTGTATGTCCTCGTAAGCAGGTGGAAGTTGGCCATGATAATGACTCTCGTTGAAACTGCTGTCACTTGGTCGCACGCGAATTGACGTTAATGGCCTAGGGGTGCGCTGGGAGGGTCTGGCTGCAGACAATTTTTTCGCTTGCTTATATTTGTAAGCTAACACAAATATGACCGAAAGTAATATTACAAACGCCAAACAACCAAAGGTAGCGCCCAGTGCTACTGCAAGATCAATCGAACCGACACTTTCATCGCTCAATAGAGAAGCTGAAAGAGAAAAAGTGAGATCTTTGCACGCGTAGGTTACAATATCTAATAGTCGGTAGGTATTTCAACAACAACACGTATAAAAGGTTTTTGTGTATAGTAATTTATCTCATCAACGTATCGGCTTTTTTTAGTATCTAATAAATCAAACTCTTCGTTTCTTATTTATACATGATTTGAAGTTTTCTGATAATTATAACGTCTCATCTTATATATGCTAGGTATGAAGTTACGGTAAAGTACAAATTACAAACAGTGTCTTTAAACTACCTGTGGCTGACTTACATCTTGGTCCCGATTTGTACCTGGCTTTGAAGCCATATGATGTTGTACTAGAGTCAGTGACGAATATAACCGACATTGTATTATTTGTGCTCACATACGTTGGCGTACTTGTCCCACAAAACTTTCCCAGTGAATCTGAATATATTGCAGCTATACCTAGAAAAAAAATACACGAATTAGATTTATCTTCGCTGATTCACAGTTAAATAAATACTTCTGGAAATATATTATTCCATTCATGAAAATTTTTAATATGTAATAGAAGAAGTAATCGCCATTGTTCGTACTTTTCCGCATTGGCATCTAAAAGAAACTGTTGTAGAAATACATTTATAATATGTTAATGGTACCTCATACTTTCAAAATAATATTTATCACTATAGGTATCTTTTGGGTAAGGCATATTAAAATAATTATGGTTGCATAATTAAGTACTCCATAGAGTAACAGACTAAAAAGTTACATTCAAAACTGAATATATGCATTTTCACAATCTGAAATGAATAGCATATGTTGCCTTCTTAAAGTACGTCTTGGAGACAGTGCCCACTACATTTCCAGTCTTGTAAACTTTCTACCAGTTTAAGCGTCAATCTTTTTATCATCGGGTAAAAAGCTAAAGAAAGTAAACGTGAATTAAAACTGGTTGTTGTTTTTTATATTTCAGTCCTATTCTTAAAGAAATAGTGACAGCTTTAAAATAATTTATACCTTACAATAATCATGTACTTCACACCCGTTACTATATTACCCCCTAAAAGCGACTTACCCACACATCTTGGTGTGAGATCTTAAAAAAATCTAACTTTTCCTATAGTCACCTTTATGTCGCATATTTGATGTTATAGCGACTACCCACACATTATGATTTGTGATTTTTAAAATAATTAATCACCGAATGGCTAAATGCCGCCACTGTTTCATATATTTACATGGAACTTAATGGTAGATCAGTTTCCAGAATTACGGGAACATTCGAGTTTTCGCAGTTTTTCTCGTGCATTTTTTTAAACGGTTGCAACGATTTACTTTTGTAAACACTGATAAATATAGAACAAGACGCTACAGTATATTGAAATACTATCATCATGTGGGCATCAAACCAAAACTGCCCATGCGCATATTTTGTTTCCGTCATTAATAATCAATAGAGCGCACACGTATAGGTATCGCATAGTATTATATCGTTTTTAAATATGTATAAAAAACAACATAAAATTAAGTCAATACACTACGTTGCGATGCAGTCAGTGATTCCTCGTTGGTCGAGCGGTCACGTTATTCGTAATTATACTTTTTCGTCGGGAGTTCGATTCAAAGACCAGTAAAAATTGTGTTTTTAAAACTGTATTTTATTTCTTGTTCTTCAAAATGATTCAACGAAGAAAAAATGCAAGTAATACTGTGCGATACATATACGTGTGCGCTTTATTGATTATCATGTTTGGTGCTATTTTTCTCACTGTCGTGAGCAATTTCAGTAAACTCACAAAAATTGGCGCTGGCGCTGTCAATCAGACTTGACCAATTTGTATTTTATTTACATACCATCAAACACCTGACAGTAGTCATAGGAACAGAAATAGTCGTATTCTATTGAACTGTCAAGGAACTCCACTTTGATAGCGTCCGTTTCATTCTGTGCTTCTAATCTCCAGTTACAGTAGTAATTACTGAAACACATACGTTCAAATAATGAGAAAAATATCAGCATTTTAATACAACCAGTGACCACTTCCCTCCAAAAAGCTTCCAATTGTATGAACAGGACCGTCAAGAATCAAAATTAATGGCATGTGGGCATCTGTTGTGTCTCGGAAACATTAATGACCACTATGTATTTGTACATTTTATCCGGTATGTGTATCAGCATGCAGCAACTAATGAGCGACTACTGAAAGTAACGGAGACGCGGGGTTTGCCGTTGGCAGTCTTGGGTCAAAATCAATTGTCCAGAATTTCTTGTTTTGAGACGAAATGTAACAATCTTGAATAAAGTTATAATGTGAACTCACTTTCCGGTCTTACGAATTATTGTGTAGTCTGCGAGTAGGCTGGTCATTTTAACTTTTTGGGTTGAACTAATTACAACATAAACTTTCTAGTGTGGAATATGTAGTATATTAGGAAATGAAACAGAAAAAAGTCCTCAATAATATCATGACACATTTTTGAGAAATTGTATCTGGAATCTGGAAATAATATGTGTTATGTATTGTCATATGACTGTTACCGTTCCTATGTTCCGTATGTTATTTGTCAACTACATGCATACTACAAAATAAACGCCTGCCTTGGATATCAGAAACAATGACAGATTTCTGGCAAGTACTATAGTAGGTCCACCTCAGTAGCCTAATGGTAGAGCGCCCACTTCGAATACGGGACATCATGGGTTCGATACCTGGCCGCGTCATACCAAAGACGTAAAAATGGTACTACTAGCTTCCTCGCTTGGCATTCGGCATTAAGAAGATAGTGCTAGGGGTCAGTATAATGTGATACCATGTCACGTGTCTACGGCATGATATTCCAGTGGGGCAGCACTGTAAAGTTGGGCATTATACTCACTGCTAAAAGTAGACACAGTCGTTTGTATGACTGAACTTTTTTTAAAAAGACGTTTAACCCGAACACACAAACACACATACACAATCGTCTTTGTCAAAAGGCGTCAGTTGTCAAAATTCAGAACATAGGTGACAAAATTTAGAACATAGTAGGTCAAAAGTTAGCTAATACCCAAGTCACACATACGGCGCGGATAGCCACGTCTAGCTACGGATAGAAACGTAGTAATCCGTATCGATCCGTACCTGAGCTGTATGGATAGGTATGGATTCATACGGATTACTACTTTAAGGTACGGCTCAGGTACGGATCGATGCGGATTACTACGTTTCTATCCGTGGCTAGACGTAGCTATCCGCGCCGTATGTGTGACTGGGGTATAATACCTCAGCCACACATACATCGCGGATAGCTACGTTTAGCCACGGATAGAAACGTAGAAATCCGTATTGATCCGTACCTCAGCCGTACCTCAAAGTAGTAACCCGTATCAATACGTACCAACACTTGGTCAAAACGTATAAAGATTTATCCCAAACTTGCAAGTTTCTCCAACTGTTGAACATGCACAAAAATTTGAGCGATCCGTAGCCATTTGAGCGGGACTTTCGTCAAACTTGTTGAAACTTATTTATCCGTAGGTAAACGTACTAAAATGTAGTTATCCGTACTGAAACGTACCTTGCCGTATTGATTCGTAGCTGAACGTAATTATTCGAAGCTGCCCGTACTTAAGCGTAGTTCAACGTAGTTCACCGCAGACCCGTCCACGCGCTGTGCAAGTTGTCAGGCGCAGTAAAACGTAGTTCAACGTAGTACTTATTCGCGTACTGTATTTTTTGTACCCCGTTTCTCACCATTTTCCCCGTACTAAAACGTACGGTTCCGTACTTATTCGTATCCGCCCCCACAGACCAATCCCATCCGCATGGGTACCGTGCCTCAACGAACGGATATATCCGTATGTGCGACTCTAGCTTTGGACAGCTACGCCAAAACAAACAAAACAAAATAAAAAAGCACGGTGGGATTATCAAGAGAATAGTTGTCGGTTATTAGGTCATCTGAGTTTTTTGGGAAAAAATGATGAACGATCCGTAGCCATAACTCATCAACACATAACCCCATTCTGCTTGATGCAAGAAATATGGCCCCTTTTGGACTGAGAGAATATCAGATTTCTTGGTTAAGTTTTATGTTTAGGTCAACTTTTCTCCTAAACTATCAAAAAGCTATTGCTTTAAAACTTGCAACAATATTTACCATCAAAAGCTGACTCTGTACAGCAAGAAACATAACTCCATTCTGCTTCTTGGAAGAATTATTGCCCCTTCTGGACTTAGAAAATCAGATTTCTTGGTTAAATTTTGTGTTTAGGTCAGTTTTTCTCCTAGCCTATCAAAGCCATTGCTTTAAAACTTGCAACACTTGTTCACCATTAAAAGTTGACTCTGTATAGCAAGAGACTTAACTCCATCCTGATTTTTAAAAGAATTATGACCCCTTTTGTACTTAGAAAATATCAGATTTCTTGGTTAAGTTTTATATTTAAGTCAACTTTTCTCCTAAACTATCAAAGCTATTGCTTTAAAACTTGCAACACTTGTTCACCATTAAAAGCCAACTCTGTATAGCAAGAATCTTAACACCATCATGATTTTTGCAAGAATTATGGCCCCTTTTGTACTTAGAAAATCAGATTTCTTGGTAAAATTGTATGTTTGGATCAACTTTTCTCCAAAACTATCAAAGCTATTGCTTTAAAACTTGCAACACTTGTTCACCATTAAAAGTTGACTCTGTATAGCAAGAAACTTAACTCCATCCTGGTTTTTACAAGAAATATGGCCCCTTTTGGACTTAGAAAATATCAGATTTCTTGGTTAAGTTTTATGTTTAGGTCAGCTTTTCTCCTAGTCTATCAAAACTATTGATTTTTAACATGCAACACTTGTTAACCATCAAAAGTTGACTCTGTATGACATGAAACATAACTCCATTCTGCTTGTAGCAAGAATTATGGTCCCTATTGGTCTTAGAAAATCATTGGTATAACCGTATTTCTTTTATACAGAGACAAAAAATATCAGATATGCGTCTGCACCCGTAAGGCGGTGCGATTATTAAATTTAGTTATAACTGGGATGCTAGCACTAAATCCGATGAACTGGAAGCGTACAAGAGCTGGCTAGGGATTATTACAATTTGTAAAAAGTTGTATTTACAGATGGGAGTATTATGTTTTCTTAATGCGTATAAAACGAAAAAAAAGGCAAAATGTTTATAGAACACCAAAGAGCTTGCTTTGTTTTATCATTTTCAGCTTAACGTTTTTGTAAGAAATAAGGACAAATAAAGACTGTATTCAACGTCAAATTACTGTTTGAGATCTATTATTTAAACATGGTATCAAACATTATGAATTTGCACAAAGCCCATTTGTTTTCTTATCAAACAAAGTAGGCTGAAAATTGTGTGTTTTTAGGCAAAAATTCATTCTTTTCTGATGTCATATTTATAACGTCATAACATCAAAAGGCATAGTAACGCGCTGGAAAAGAAACCAACAGAAAAAATGAATTAGGGAATAAACCTTGGTTATGTGTTAGAATCTCAACAATATTTCTCAAAGAACTCTTAAATAACTTGCTCTTCAATAAAAAACATTTAAGGGCGCAACATCGCATCTAAACTCCAATGTTTTGTTGTTTAATACAATTATTGTTTTGAGTTCAGATGCGAATGACTTATAACATTTAAAGCACAGCCCGAAATTTATACGCATCTGAACTACAAACAATGATTAATGTAGACTATATGTCTATGTTTCTAGCACGATAGCAAAGATTAAAATTACATCCTTGATAACAATTAAAACTAAAATAAATCGGGTTATGTTAGAGATTTTCGTAAATAAATTGTTTTTGAAACTAGATTAGTAAGAAATATATTACAACCTTTCAGGCGGACCTTTCTTAAGAAAAACCCTCTCTATACCAACATTATCAAAAATTTCCTAAGCTGAAATATGCTATAAAATTTACCTCCCCAGAAAAACAACCCCTACATAACAGTCAATATTTGTATCTCCCAAAGGGTGTTGCTCTGAAGAGGTTGCACTGTATAAAGAACAAAGAAGAACTATCAAAATATTTGATCTTTATCAACTTTTACATTTTGTATTATCAATGCGCGAAATGGTCAATTTCATTCATCTTGATAGGTTTTGTCACAATGGGAAAAAACGGAACCGCTAGTCCAGTGCGCAAGAACGTAGAAAATGTTTGAAAACCTGGTTTTCGTGGAAACTCTCTCTTATCTAACTGTCATCTAATGGCATAAAATCACATTCCACAGATGATCTATGTTATTGTCTTACAATGAGATAAAAGATGAAACCAGATTTGAACCAAGTTTTAATTACTGGAACTTACTTCGAGTAATAAAACGGGTAGCCAGGACTCTCGAACTCTTGGTACTCGTGTGTAGCAGTATAATACCTTAAGCTTCGTCCACATTGACATTGAACTGGAAAATCAAAGAACATAATTATATAGATTAGAAAATTGAAAAGTCTTAACTTTTATTAAAGTATGAATATTGTAAATGTTTACAACTGGTGTCGCCAGTAAATTATATTTTTATCCACGTTCCCTAGCACACAACAATTTCAAATATATCTGAGATCTCAAGTTTAGGTATTTGTATTACATGTGGATTCTCGAAGTAGAACAATAAGTTACACCAAGTTATTTCACAGTGAAAATACCAACTCTGTTTTTCATTCTCTACAATGTTGCGAACCTGCACTTGTGAGAGGAAGACTGGAATAAGAATAAGGGTTAGTATGTTTGCTTTAAAATTTAGATGAAAAGATATCCCACCCGCGAAAATATTGTATCATTGCATCTGATGTCATATGAAAACAAAGACAATTTTAATGTCCTATATATTGAAGTTTGTATTTAGTGTAAATAAATTAATCTAAATATATTTCTGAATTGTTAGAACATCTAACAATGAACATTTCAACGTAGAAATGACTAATCGTTAAGGTATCTGAATACGCTTTAAAAGCACTAGATTAAACCAGTTTAGAAAATTCAGTTGAATTTTGATTATTCTTGTATGATATTACCATACCTGTTTGATAGAAGGTAAATAAGAAGAGAAGCACCAGTATGGTCCATCTTCCCTTGTAAAATAGCATCATTGTTGATCGAGTTTGCTCGCAGGTAAAGTGTTTGTCTACATGTCACGTGTTTGAATTTAAACGTCACTAGATTACCCTGAAACATTGTTCATTAAAATAAGTATTAGTTTTGTTTAAAGGTCAGAAATATGTATACTTTACGTTATTCATTATTTAGACAGAGTCCGAACATTTCAGAACCGTCGAAGAACAGTTCCTAAATAAAATGGCCGAGAAAGAAAATGTTCATTTGTATGATTAAAAAATGATCAGAAAAATTGTGTGTTAGTACTCCGAAACTACCAACAAAGATAGCATTCTTTGGCTCCATACTCACGGATATTGTATTATATGGAATAATTTGTTTGCCAAAGAAGTGCATAATGTTTTACAAAACACTAACTTTTGTTAAAATTTTTAAAGAATGTCCGGCTGTTCAGACAGGCATAATAGACTGTGTGAACTGTGTGATAAACTAACCATTGAAGACGAGTTTCATTTTGTGTTGGAGTGTGATGCCTTTAAAGACTTGCGTATTCGCTACATACCTCGCTATTATAGACAGAGGCCAAGTATGTTCAAATTCGTGGATTTAATGAAAACGGACAATAAACGTTTACTCCATAACATTGCTTTATACTTATTAAAAGCTTTTCAAAAGAGAAATGACTTACTGAATCGTGAATGAAATAGACACTCTCGTTAAATATTGCTATTATTGTGTTTATTTGTAAAGGTTATTTCATACTTGTACTATTTGATACCATGCATTGCTAGTATTTACCATTGTTTATGTCTATATGCTGTATTATGCATTCGACTAATAAATTCTCTGTTCTGTTCTGTTTATGAAATAATTTGTTCATCACAGATTTTTTCCAGGTCTAATGTAATATGCACTAACTTGCCATCGACTGTTGTCGTTTCAGACCCCAACATGGACAAAGAATTATTCTATGTTAGGAAGTCATTCGATGGTTTGTGGTAGACCAATGGTTGCTAGTATACCCAGGTCTCTTTAAGTCTAAAATAATGCCTTAAAGGACGCCATTTTGTCTTCTTCTGCCAGTAAAAAGGCAAAAGATAAAACATCTTATTTTTTAATTTTGTGTCGTTGCAATACAAGCAAATGAAATTTGAACACAGCATAATGGAGTTGTAATTAGAGTTAAATAATTTAAAAATGATTTCATAACATCAGGTTATACTAAAGAACACTGAATATTCATAAAGAAAACCTGCATTATTACATACTGTCTATAATGACACTGAAAAGCTCGTGATTCGATGTCTGACTCAGTTTTTATGTTTATAATATTATCTTCAAAGTATACATTGTATTGAGACAACATGTGTTGTTTTTATGAGCAAATATGAATTTATTTATACATGCTATACATTTATACATATTACCTTGATTAGTGATTTTACTGTCACATTTTTAATCTTCTTATAAACACATTATAGCAATGTTAAACACCTAACGTAATGATAACAAGAGATCACAGAGTGATCTTGGCGCCCACCAATGTGTCATTTTTGTATGTTCCAAATTTCAAGACTTACTGACTAGCTCAAGGTCAAATTTCATTTCCGTACACAACACTGTGCATGTGGTCTAAATTCGAAAGCTGTAACTTGAGAAATGTGAAAGTAGGTCACTAGATCAATTTCAAGGGCAAAGTTCTTTGTACACAAAACTATGCATGTCCATCAATTTTGAAGACTGTAGTTTGAGAAATTTGAAAGTAGGTCACTAGGTCAATCTGAAGGTCAAAGTTTATTTCGGTACACAAAACTATGCAAGTGGTCCAAATTTGAAGGCTGTAGCTTGAGAAATGAGAAAGTAGGTCACTAGGTCAAAATCAAGGTCAAATTTCACTTCACAACACAAATCTATGCATGTGGTCCAAATTTGAAGCCTGTTCCTTCAAAAATGTGAACGTAGGTCACTAGGTCAATATCAAGGTCAAAGTTTGTTTCGGTACACAATCCTATTCATATGGTCTAAATTTGAAGCCTATACCTACAGAAATCTGAAAGTAGGTCACTAGGTCAATCTTAAGGTCAAAATTCATTTCGGTACACAAAACTATGCAAGTGGTCCAAATTTGAAGGCTGTAGCTTGAGAAATGTGAAAGTAGGTCACTAGGTCAAAATCAAGGTCAAATTTTATTTCTGAATACAAAACTATGCATGTGGTCCAAATTTGAAGCCCGTACCTTCAAAAATGTGAAAGTAGGTCACTAGGTCAATGTAAAGGTCAAAGTTTGTTTCGGTACACAAAACCATGCATGTGGTCCAAATCTGAAGGCTGTAGCTTGAGAAATGTGAAAGTAGGTCACTAGGTCAAAATCAAGGTCAAATTTTATTTCAGAATACAGAACTATGCATGTGGTCCAAATTTGAAGCCCGTACCTTCAAAAATGTGAAAGTAGGTCACTAGGTCGATGTAAAGGTCAAAGTTTGTTTCGGTACAATTACCATGCAGGTGGTCCAAATTTGAAGGCTGTAGCTTGAGAAATGTGAAAGTAGGTCACTGGGTCAAAATCAAGGTCAAATTTCATTTCGGAACACGAAATTATGCATGTGGTCCAAATTTGAAGCATGTACCTTCAAAAATGTGAAAGTAGGTCACTAGGTCAATGTCAAGGTCAAAGTTTATTTCAGTGCACAAAACTATGCATGTGGTCCAAATTTGAAGGTTGTAGCTACAGAAATGTGAAAGTAGGTCACTAGGTCAAAATCAAGGTCAACTCATGTCAAGGTTCATCTTGCCACTCAAAACCATACATGTGGTCCAAATCTGAATGTTGTAGGTTATTGACAAGAAGTTTTTATAAGCTTTTCCCTATATAAGTCTATATGAACCATGTAACCCCCAGGGCGGGGCCATATTTGACCCTAGGGGGATAATTTTAACAAACTTGGTAGAGAACCACTAGACGATGCTACATTACAAATATCAAAGCCCTAGGCTTTGTGGTTTGGACTAGAAGATTTTCAAAGTTTTTCCCTATATAAGTCTATGTAAACCATGTGACCCCGGGGTGGTGCCATATTTGACCCTAGGGGGATAATTTGAACAATCTTAGTTGAAGACCACTAGATGATGTCACATACAAAATATCAAAGCCCTAGGCCCTGTGGTTTTGGACAAGAGGTTTTTCAAAGTTTTTCCCTATATAAGTCTATATAAACCATGTGACCCCCGGCGCGGGGCCATATTACACCCCAGGGGAATAATTTGAATCATATTGGTAGAAGACCACTAGATGATGCTTCATACCAAATATCAAAGCCCTAGGCTCTGTGGTTTGGGGCAAGAAGATTTTCAAAGTTTTTCCCTATATAAATCTATGTAAATTATAGAAATAAACAAAGGGCCATAACTTACTAAAAATTTGTTGAACCAGTCTGATTTTCAGGGGGACACAACTAGGGTACCAATACATCATTCTGACAAAGTTTGGTCAAAATCCCCCTGGTAGTTTCTGAGGAGATGCGATAACGGGAAATTGTTAACGGAAGGACGGACGGAATGACGGACGGACGGACGGACGGACGGAAGGACGACGGACCACGGACGCAGAGTGATTTGAATAGCCCACCATCTGATGATGGTGGGCTAAAAATATCTTCGGCGATTATCGGGATTACGGTCCCATTTATTCACCGGCCTTGTGTGGCATAAGAAGGGAAAGGATATCCTGACCGATCAAACTTTTCCTAATCCGCTTGTTAGATTACTTTGGCCTATTTTAATAGAATTTCTCTGATTAGACTTGATCTATGAACGCTTCACGCTTGTGTATTAATGGTTATAATGTTTAGATTACGGACATGCATCTCAAATATACAGAACTGTGAAGCGATGGTTCCTTAAAAATTCAAATTGCATCTGATATTACTTTCTGATGAAAATTTAATATCGGTGTACCTCAATTATATAATGGTTTAACTTTCATACTTCATTTTTCATACTGAAAGGCAATATTTAATCCGAAACATTTGGTCCTACTTGGAAAAGTGAAGCCAGTGACAGATAACTCTTCTAAGACTATTTAGTTATCTGTACAAAGTATGCATAGATTCGGATGTGTTTCCCCAAAATATAGTTTACTTCAAGACCTACAGATAATCTTTAAAACAAAACAGTTGAGCATTAGCTTTCATTTTCAAACGAACTAATTCAAAGACATTTTTTTTATTTATCACTACCGATAATTTACAAGTATGATATGATAATAGAAAAGAAAACATTATTCGTGAGAAAAAATATAAATAGGCTATATGAATTTTACGACATCGAATCTCTCAACATTTTACAAATTCGTTTGCCAAGAATAATCAAGGCCTCAAAATGTATGAGTTAAAAACAGAGCGATATAAAAATGTATATTCTATCTCATGGTCACATCTTTCTCTAGCTAATCCACCGAAGTCTATGCCGCTGTCAAAAGTTCCCGTGTTTACTGTACGGTAATATTGCTAGTGTGAGATAAGCGATATGCGCTTCAGTTTTGCCCTTGATTTGTTGTTGTTGTCGTTGAATACGTAGCCTTAGGTACCATCCCTACACTGTGTAAGAAAATAACACGTTTTATGCATGTGGAAAATAAATTTCTCTAAAAATCTAAATTGGTGGAATATTATTTTTAAAAACAAACAAAAAATATGAAAATAAAAGCCAACGAAAACAAAAGGCTCGAAAAAGTTATGCTTGAACAGTAAGGGACTTGACTGGTAAGGCCTGAACAGTTAGGCTTGACCGGTAATGTTTGAATAGTAAGGCTTAACCGGTGCGGCTTGACCAGTTAAAGGCTTGACCGATAAGGTTTTAACGGTAAGTGGCTTGACCAGTTAGGCTTGTCAAAAAAAATGGCTTGAACAGTAAAGTTTCATAACACAATTAAAAGTACTATTGGGAAAGCAGCGTAGCAGCCACTTTATTCGTAGAAATGGTTAAAATATTCAATTTAAATTGGCGTAAATATTTTTCAGGGATTCCGACATGAAGTTTTTACACTGGACGAGGCTGCCCATACCACTATAACATGTTCTATTTTAATAAGAAGTTCAGCAAATCCTCTAGTTCATAATGAACATCATTATACAAGTTCATCTTATTGTCTGTAGAAACAATTCGAAAATGTTTAGCAACATATTATAAGTATAATAGCTTGATGCTAAAACTCAAACCTAAACAAGACCAAAACCTTGTTGGACAACAGAAATCTGTACAGTTATGTTCTGTGCGCCTGAGGTTGAATAATATGTGTATAATTTCCAAAGGACAACATAATGTTTACTGTCGCTAGCTTACTTGTCAGTACTATTATTGTCAGTAGATATTGAACTTAACCCGGGTCCAAGTATACATGTGGAAGCTGTGGACTTGATGTTCTTGATATTGACAAATGTTTTGAATTTGACTAATGTGTTGGAGAAAACACTTAGATAGGCTTAAGATTCTGGACACGGCACTATCCCGGCTATACACACAATTTACCTGCCAGTCACCAAAATATTTATTCAATCCTGTCACATTATAACCCTACCGTAACAGAGTCAGGTCCTACCAGGTTCCTCAGAAATCAAATCTTATCATATCCCCCCCCAACCCCACCCCAACTATGCAATGTTTAGCTTCAAAGTATAACACATCAACTGCATGTCCATCGTCAATAATGTTGTCGTTTTTGTCGTAAGATTAAAACACCAAAGCACATCCTGTGAAATCTTATGGGTTAGAATCAATGTAAACATAAATAATCCACTCTATGTTGCTGCCTACTATAGCCAAAATGAAAATGATATCGTAAATATCCATAAGACTGAATAATATATGTGACTGTCCACACTCAATGATGGCACCGAATGGATAGTTGGTGACTTTGGCAGCTCTAAGTTAATCTTTGATCTGATCGTGTTCCCATAAACATTTCTCTCAAATACATGAAAAAATACTTGAAATTCTTGATGATCACAGTCGGACACAAACGATAATCTTCCCAAACCCCATCCCATCCGAAACAACAAGGTTTTGGATTTATTCCATAACCCAGTCCAACAATAGCTGGCAACGATCTTGTCAAAACTGGTATCTCAGACCACAAAGTAATCCTGTCCTGACTCTGACTTAAACCGCAATAAATAGACCCTGGAAAATGCCTTTATTTAGAGATCTAAATTACCCGTAACAGCAAACCAACTGAACTTCCATACAAGCTGTATGGTGAAATAATAGCCATAGTTTAAGACAAAAAATAACTGAGAGACGACATCAGTTATGACCTTAGCCTGAATACGCATGCACCTTACATTTAGTTAAAACGTCACTTGTAAAGGTCAAATTAATATCTTTCAAAACAACAGACAGACCTCAGTTAGAATATTACTGATTTGTACGGTCACAACATACAAAAGCTGGAAATGGTCCAGCGACGTGAATATTTATTTTTATAAATTTGTCTCAACCAACAGCCAACGTGCTACCCGAAAGAGGTGAGAGGCAGAACTGTTATTTGAGTGAACATGTTTAAAGCAGCATGCCTCCAGATCGTTCGACAAAAAAATAAATATTTTTTTTTAAATATCTTGAAATAAATGCTATATTTCTTAAGAAGGCTTTAAAACTTAATTAATAACAAACTTTCTGTTACGGAAACACTTGATAATTTGCAGTTTTTACTACTTTTTACGATGAAAATTGAAAAAACGTTTGTCACATTTTACTCCAGGTAAACTGTCTCGATTATATTATTAATATCTATATTTTGAAGTCATTATTCACTAACTCAGCTATAGCGCTATTGGTTACGACGACGGGAAAATGTCTTTTATTGCCGCGGCGGTCCGGGGTTCGATTTCCGACGCGGTCATCTTTTTTTCTTGATTTGGAACTTTTAAAATGTGTTAGAAACAAAAATTCATATTCTAATGCTCATAATATGACCAAACTTCAATTTGAAAGAAAGATTATTTTTTAGCCAAATCTGGAGGCATGCTGCTTTAAAGATGAGATGAGTAGAAACACTGCAGCTGTCATTTTACTTCTATTTCCTTCGTGAATGTGCAAAACATGTCATAATTAAAACATATAGTTAATACTGTTGTTCACTAGAGCAATGAAATATATGATTTCCATTATAACTTATTTTTTGCAGTTCTTGTAGGCATTATAAGGTACATTCATTACCATATGCTAAAACGCAAGTCATTATCTTCTTTTTCTGTAGAAACCACAACAAACGCTCTCACCAAGGGCATTTTATGCTGCATCTTTTAAGGCAGAATTCATGTTTGATAAAAAATAAACAACTCACGTTAAAATAAAGTCTAAAAACGCCGTTAGCTCGCAATTTTCATAAAACAATGTTTTTAATGGGAAGAACACGTCGTGTGTTTTATGAATCTACTTCTACTTGCAAGATAAAAAAATACCTTTTGTGCATCCAAAATCTGATCTATCCAGTAAAATGATATACCTCCCTCTACTTATTGAAAGATACGTTGGTTATTTTAGGATTATAAGGCTTATGTGATACTTAAATACGAAGGATACGCATAGATCAAAACCATCCAACCACAATTAAATTGCAAATCCAGCTATACAAGTCACGCTGCTGAACGTATGAGTGTTCGAATCGCATGCCAAAGTCATTTAAATTTCCTTAAGGCTTTAATTTTTATGGTAAAGACAGATGAAATAGCTGTCTAATTAAATGTTGTGGATAATTACATGGTAAGAAAAACTACACTTTTAAAAATGCACAAGAAAATAGGATTTACCAAGAAATTAAATTAAATATATTTTACATTGATAAAGAAAACTGTGACAGCTACATTATGAACAAAGGCATTATGGGCCTTTATCATCAATAAACATCGTCGTATCCTAATTACAAGAGTTCCCATTGCTATTTAAGGAGTTGCCTTGGATAGTTACTGTTATGCTTTGGACACGAAATATGACATTTGAGCATCATCTGTGACCTTTACCTTTGACCTACCTGGCGTATGCGCTATGCATATCTTCTCATCGCCATGTAACTATATGCCAGTTGTAAAGTCAATACCTTGAACGGATATTGAGTTATAGTCCGGACATGAAATACTGTAGACAGACAGACGCACGGACGTACGCACCATGACGTTATACGTCCGCTTTTTCCAAAATAGATGTGCGTTCTTGAATATGAAATCACTTGAAATCTAAATGACAAAATACAAAGTGCAGACACTTGTTTGCAGTAATGCACCACTTTTGTAATCAATTGTCACACAAAAGCAATAAGAGAAAGGCAGAGCGAATCGTTTGACATAGGGAAAGCTGCATTGTAGATTCAAACTTGTAGGAAACAGTTTTATTTGCTTCTCATATCAAGCTAACATAACATAACACTCCTTACGAAACAAACATTCTATGTAGTTTAGGTGCAAGGACATTTTCTATAATGATATTTCTCATGTTGTTGCACCTTCTGCCAAGGCATTGAGTACATGCACGTTTGATTCATGCGGTTTTGTTTTTCATACGTATTTACAGGAGCATTTTGTGTGTTTAAATTTTGTGTCTTCATTTATCATTACGTGTGTAAGAGATTCAACTAGTTGGTAAAGCTTTTATTTACACTGACCTGTGCCTTTAGGACATGTAGGGATAAACGGATTCAAGCTAATTATTAGAGATTTCCGCAACTAACGGTAATAAGTCGGTGCAGCATTATGTTCCTTTGTATCGTCCTTGTTGTCTGTTGTCTATTTATTATACTTTTTGACTATAGTTACTTTTTATTTAGATATCAATCATTACACCATACAGGCACTGTTGTACGGTTGCTAATATGGGAGAATGCATTCTTTGAACTTGACTACTCATATTCGATTTTTGTCCTCGTGTCCAAGACATTTAGTAAGATTTATCAATATGATAATGGCATGTGAGTTATAAACACGGTTCTGTGAGACTTGGCTAAATAGTTCTGTTGTATCTGATGACTTACTCTTGCCAAACTTTCAACCACCCTTTCGATGTGATAGAATGAACCGTATTGGTGGTGGTGTCGCCATTTATGTCCGAGAAGGTATCATTGCTTCAGAAAGAGTAGATCTTGCTATTACTGGTCTTGAGGCGCTTTGGTTGGACCTTATTGTTAATAAACGAAAACTTATATTGGGAGGTATTTATCGACCACCTGACTCAAACAATAACCATTGGCTTCTCTTAGAACAAAGCATAGATCAAGCTTTCAACCAGTCGTGTGATAACTTACTTGCTACAAGAGACTTTAACATTAATGTTCTTAATACCACTTCAAATAAAATAACAAACCTAATGACTTCGTACAATGCAGAACAACTTATAACACTCCCTAGTAGACCCATTTCACTGAACACTCTAATTCTCTAATTGACCTTATGTTTGTGAAGAACACGAACCAAGTCATTTCTAGTTTTGTTGCTGACCCTTTCATTCCAAACCTCACTCGTTTTAACTGTCCAGTCGTTGCTGTTCTAAAATTATTTCATTTAAGCGCAAGATTTAGCTGTACGACAGAGGTAACTATGGTGACTACAGAGCCAAACTCCGAGCAACTAATTGGGAGACCCTGATGGACAGCAACGACCTCGAATAAGCTACTCAAGACATTACCGAGAGTATCATATCAGCTGCATGAGAAACCATACCAAATAAAGTAGTAACTATCCGACCAAATGACATCCCATGGCTAAACACTAAATTACGTAAACTCACGCAATAAGATACATAAAATGGAAAAAAAAGTCTAACACAGTTGAATCATGGGATACATTTAGGCAAGTACATAACGAGATCACAAATCAGATACACAAAGCAAAACTAGATTATCAAAATAAATTAATTGAAGAGGTTAACTCATCAAATATTTCAGTCAAATTATGGTTCAAAACAGCAAAACAATTTAAACACAAACAAACATCCAAACCTATCCCAACCTTATATGAAGGCAACATGGAAGCGTCAACAGACCAGGGAAAAGTAGAACTTCTTAACTTGTATTTCTGCTCACAGTCCATCATTGACGACCAAAATCGTCCCTTACCACATACCCAAATGTTAACCAATTAATCCTTATCTAATATTACTGTCACTCCACAGGATGTTAAAGATGCTCTTATTCTTATAGATCCATCAAAAGCCAGTGGCCAAGACCTTGTCAGTCCAAAAATTATCCGCGAAGGCGCAACAGCCCTATCCGAACCACTCTCCAAATTCTTTAACAAACTATTGATGGAGTCTTACTTTCCAAATTCTTGGAAACTTGCAAATGTTACACCGTTATTCAAAAAGTCAGATCCATCAAAACCATCTAACTACCGTCCAATATCTCTTATCCCTTCTCAGCTGTCTTGGCAAGCTCATGGAGCGCTGTGTCCATAAATACCTTTACAACTTTCTTGTCAACAACAACCCCCTCACAACCTTTCAATCTGGTTTTATTAAGGGCGACTCCACCGTATCACTAGCCATGATTCCTGACAATGTGGTATTTGATAATTTGTAGTTAATTCCTATATGGAGAGGAATTTATATAAGTTTTAAATGACTTGTTTTCCGATCCATTAATTTCATGCATTTATTGTTGTATACCATGTATGCCTAACTTTCTGAAATACAATTTTAAACCAAACGGTTCGAAAATAAGTCAGTATCAATAATAACAGTACAAAACAATACTATCGTAACTGAATAATATAAGGGCTCATGGATTAATGACTTGTCATAAACAGAAAACATTGAAACATAAAAGGTTTGTAACTGCATGTATTCCATAGATTTACTGAAATTCAACTTTTAGATACTAATCATGCTGGAAGAATTCGTTATGTTTTTGCGTTCATATCAGAGGTATAAATTTTGTTATTCTCTTACTTAAAGCGTATTCTAAAATGTGTTCTTCAAAATTATTAAAGTTAGATTGATTCAAATATTTTGAATTTACATTTGGCGAACTATTAAAAATGTACAGTGTATAATTGAATCACACATACTTAAAGGTCCATTACTAAAGAAAGTGAGTTGGCAATTTTTTTCATAGCCAGTGCATAGACTTCTGCAAGACACTAAATAATGAAGATTGGCAGGTCAAAATTTACAGAAGGTCTTTGGAACTCAAAGAAATGTATGTGTATTATGTTGAAATTTCAATGAATCGACAGAATGACCCCCAAGGTCTTTTTAACTTTCTTCATACTTCATAGAAAAATAATTGTACATATACTGCGATTTATTTCGAATTTCTACATACCAACTTTCATTTTCCAATAAAATGAAATAGTTTCTGTGCTTTTTAAAAGAAATTAAAATGTTCACTTTCCTTAGTATTGGACCTTTAATTACCCTAAATTACAGTAAGAATAAAATCTATACACTCCCTATTGCATTGTCGAGTTATGTAATTAAATGTAGTCATAAAGATTTAGGTGATCCCAGTTCTGCAAGGACTTCGGACACTTTCTATATGAATTTGCCTACTCCAAGAGTGAAAAATAAACCACTAAGAAATAAGTATTTAATTACATACACCATCAAAATACATATTTGAGATTATTTCTTAAAGTCACATTTTCAATATTTGTTTCATAAAACGGTGAGTTTTTCTCTAAATAGAATTACGTACCCTGTTATTATACATATAAAAGCTATTTTGTTTTATACAACATTGTTCCCACCCGTGCATCAAAACCATATCTGGCCAGCACATGTAGATATTAATTATACACATTTTCCGTGACTATTGTGTTGATGCAAGGGGTGGAACAGTACTTTTAAACAAAAAATATAACTACAGGGTGTTCCTAAATGTAAAGTAACCAATACTTTTTACATTCATGTTTAATACTTAGATTGTCACATATTTTTACATCTGTTTGTAACTCAAATACTATGCAAATGTTTGAAAGGGTACACATAGGCATTTTATACATGCATAGTAGTGAGAGAAGCAACTACTGTGAATATTATTCGTTGGGTTAAATTTTCATTGGCTTATCCTGGTTGTTTGTTGCAGTAGATTGGCAAATGTGTGCTGTAAAATACTAGCAACACACCAGCTAATCTTCTGCATGCCCTCCTCGCGACGCGCATGCCAGCCATTAGCGATGAGGATGTTACTTGTTTTCCATTTTGTTTTTATTATGTTTTGTATTTTTATATATTTTTCATTTCTTAATTTTTTTCATCTTCTTCTGTGCGTTTATATTTATTTCTTTTAGACACGAACTAAATGTCACACAGATTCATTACTTCATGTTCTTCCTTCTGTGAAAACTGAATTGAGTATTGTTCTTTGCGACGGACTAAACGCCACAAAAAAGAGTCAATATGTGCACAGCAGATAATCTGATCCTGACTATAGTCCATCAAACAGAAATAACGCTTGTTATTGATATGCCTGTGATGCATAGGTCCAGAACAGTAGCCTCTTGGCAGGTCATGACAGTGACGGTTTCACATTCAGTGTGATGCCACGAAAGTGATGTGTCAAGTCGCGTTCCATGCAGATGACATATACAAATACGGCCAGACGCGAAAACGAACTGAAAGGTCCAGCCGAGTTTCAGGTGGAATTTTTATGCATCGACCTGCTTCTACTTTAGCCCTACAAATGATACATTTCGAATGTGTTTTGCTCACAACTTCTGCCCTGATTAGACAACATTATCTTTAAATGGGCTGTTGTCAGACTTATCCCGATTTAACTTTTTCCAATACAGCTTCCTTAGGCAATCCCCACAAAGAACTGTCATTTCGGATACATTTTTATTAAATGTTTAAGCCAAATGAGCCGTGCCATGAGAAAACCAACATAGTGTTTTGCGACCAGCATGGATCCAGACCAGCCTGCGAATCTGCGCACTCTGGTCAGGATCCATGCTGTTCGGTTTCAAAGCCTATTGGAATTAGAGAAACCGTTAGCTGACAGCACAGCTCCGTGACTAGACTGCACAGATGCACAGGCTGGTCTGGATACATGCTGGTCGCAATTGCACTATGTTGGTTTTCTCATGGCGCGGCTCAAATATTATCTGTGCCACTGGTACTTATTCCAAGCAAGAACCCACCCTACGGCTTGATAAGATGACTGCCTTTTCGTAGTATTAATGTTATACAGCACACAAATACCTGCCATCACTTATAACACAGCTATACAGACATGTACATGTACTTAAATAACTACCTGAACCATTGTAATAAAACTGACCGGTCACTTATACATGTATATCTATTCATACATGTAATGCATCAATAACTTTACATTACGAACAGTGTATAGATAAATCAAGTACAGGTTGTTTGCAAAAATATCGCTCGCTTTTTATTTATTTTTAGGATTTTAATTTTAAAATGTTATTTTTTCCTTAAATAAACAGATTTTGTCACTTTTTTCGACTGGAATTCATATATTTAAAACTTCCGTAAAGTGATGACATTATATTTTTACGGAAATTAAACATTTTATTTTTTCAAGAAAATATATCCTGGCTAAGATAAAATAAGAAAAACATCTTGATAGGAACAGATAAAAAACAGTTTCTGCTGTAATAAGTTAACTAACACATTGGTTTATCATTGACTCGAAACAATTTGGGTATTGTTTAAATACTTATGGAGAATTTTGCATTCAAAATGTAGGCTAGAAGCATATGATAGTGTCCGAAGTCCTTTCACATACCGGCATTGTAAAATATCAAAATAACGACCCGACTGAAGGAAGAGTATGTCCGATATATGAATTGTGTTTGTTTTCTGGACGATATTGAACAAATTAGTACAAAATTGAAATATACTTTAGATGTTCTTTCTAACAAAGAATATCTGCAATTTTCTTTTCCTTGATAATTGTTTTCCTTTTTAGATGTGAAACATTTTAACAAAATAACTTCAAACTTTTATCCCTTTCGCATGCCTTTATACCTTGTTGCTTTGTTTTGTACCATCATCAATCATAAACTCCAGTAAAAAACCTGAAGGAGTACAGGATAAATTTCTATTCCTTCTAATTTTATCAAATTCTTTTTGCCCGTTCTTGGCGTCAAATATTGTTAAAAAACCTTTACTTAGATACAGATATACTGTTGACAACTGCCATGAACAAATACACCCGAACAAACCTTTCATGTAATAAATATGAGATGCAATGGGATGTGTGGTTCAAATTCGTGGTTGTCTCCGCATAAGATAAAGTATAACGGAAATTTAAAACATTATCACCCGGGGCTGCTGGTTACAAGCAAACAATTCTATTTGTCATATTTTAATCAAATTCAACCAATATTGCGAAATAAACTTGAAAGATTTAAGCCGATCACGTGCATAGCAGTTTATGTTATGTTCATGTGGCTGTTCTACTTTGCGAACTGCTTTATTTATTTTAAACGAACGGAGTGATATGGGTTCAGAAATTGGTACTCTTCTACGTACTCAAATATACGGAATTCTGTTAGGACCATGTTGTATGTCGTCCGTTGCGCTTTGAGCCCGACCCACGACAATGCCGTACAATGGTACATGTAGTATTGTCTGCGGGAGGTGCATTTAGTATTGAGAGGAAAGGCCACTTTAATACTGTGTTGACAGCAAAAGGCCCATTAAATTTATGCTGTATTAACGGCTTTAGCCATCTTTTTCAGCAAATGTAGTTCGCAAACATTATTACATGTTAAGCCATTTATGGCCATTGTACATGTTGCTACAATAGTCATGTACGGTCTTTGTTCATGTTACAAAAGCCACGTTTGGTCCGTGTACATAATACGATAACCATGTATATTTCAGGCACATGCTACAAGGGCGATGTATGTCCATGTACATCCTTAGACCTTCAACAGCCATGTATGACTCATGTTCAGGCAACATCAGCCAGTTTGTTAAAAAAGTGGGCCAGAAGAAAACAGCGGCGTCACGAACAGTTTTCAAATCAGAGTTAAAGCATGATGTATGTGATATTTGTGCAAATTATAAGATGCTATAAATACTTTCACTGAACAAATTCTGAGCTCTCATATTAGGCAAACTATGAAGCAAACAATGGATTAATAGTGCCAGGTAATCCATATGTGAAATAAAGTAGACATATCGCGTGAATTTATCAAATAATATGGAAAGTCAATCTGACTAAAGTAGAGCTCCAATTAACGCTACGCACATAGGATCTCTAAGACGTGCTGTTGATAGCCTCGTTCTGGCGACCCTTACGGTAGCCAATCAGAGCCTACTTACATTTTGTAAGCGAAAGTTGAAGTTTAATAAATCTATATTTAGCCTGGGTTTTTCATATTAACAATTCTTATGGCGACCACGCCCGCCCGCTTAGCGTAGTAGGTAGAGCGTTGGTCTATGGATCGCGGGGTCGTGAGTTCGATCCTCGGGCGGGGCGTATGTTCTCCGTGCCTGTTTGATAAACAACATTGCGTCTGAAATCATTAGTCCCCTACCTCTGATGAATGTGGGGAAGTTGACATTACTTGCGGAGAACAGGTTTGTACTGGTACAGAATCCAGGAACACAGATTAGGTTAACTGCCCGCCGTAACATGACTGAAATACTGTTGAAAAACGGCGGTGAACCCAAAACAAACGAACAAACATCGCGACTACGCCTTTGTGTTTTGAGAGAAATCATATGTCAAGGTATAGAGTTGGTCACGTAAGGTATCAGACAGCCGGTTAGCTCAGTCGATAGGGCACTCGCCCTGTAAGCGAGAGGTCTCGGGTTCGAGCCCCTGACTGACTGCACATTTTTCTCACCCTTTGACATTCGACGCTAATTTGATGGTTCAGCCAAATGCTTGTTGAAACAAGTCGTCTGATTGGTTAGATTTGCGAAAATAGAAATAGCAATATCGAAAATCCAAAATACACAGAAGACGAATGTGAATGGGTCACATCACAGATCTTCGTTTAGAAGATCAAGTACTTTAGTCAGATTGTATGGAAAGTAAAAAATGTATGTACTTTATTGTCACTACATTGTCACTGCATTGGTATTTACGAAATCTCAGTCTCTTTAAACAAATGCGAAACTAAACAATAAGGATAAATAATTCAAAACTATGGGCGGGTGGGAGAAAAAATAGTAGAACAAAACCGTTCGCCCGTTGAACCTCGAATAACCTATTCCCGCCTTTTCTGTGTCTTCAATAAGTAGAAGTCATCTACGTAACTTTATCCTACTTTCCTTATAAGGAAAACTAACGAACTAAGAAGAACCGGTCAAACCGAGAACGATAGTAAATACATCTACCCACTTAAAGATAAGTAGGTCATTTTAGGATTATAAGGATTATGTGAAATTTAAACCTCTGTATGAAAATATGCGAATGATATTCATAGAGCTGGATAGCCACCCAAGCACAACTAAATTGCCAAGCTATATTTACAAATCACGTGGCAGAGGGGTGAGTGTTTGAATCGCCTATCTAGGGTAGATCATTTAACGTCTTTGACCTCTTGTCTCAAAACTTCACTGGTTGTTAAACGTCCCAAATATCAAAGAATGCTAGGGTGCACTAAACCTGAATACATGTACATCAACAAGTTTGCTTACAGTTATTCTAGAAATCAAATTATGTTGCCACTATCAAAGTGTCCAGATCCGGTAAAAAGGAAACTGTTCAAAGCTGTCTGTTGTCACTATCATAGTTGTTTTGTGGTTTGTCAGTAAAAGAGAATGACAGGAGTTATAACCTCATGTAGTCACTATCAAAGGGTCCCATCAAAGAACATTGTCAAATAAAAATTTGACAAAGCAAAGTTCGTTCAAGTAGTCTATGGCCGTTATCAAAGTGCTTTGTTATGGTTGTCAAAGAAATTAGCGGGAATAAGCTTCGAATAAACAGAAAGAATGGATCCAAGGCACGTCTCGCTGGAAATTGAAGCATTATTGTTCCTGCTGTATCTTAGTATGTTCTCTAATGTAGATCGAAAATAAGTGCAGCCTGAAAACAACTGCTCCACATAGCGACATACACCAAACAAAAATGTAGGTTATAGATACGAAGAATCAAATGTATTTCTTCTGGGGACTATGACTGGAAAGTTCCTGACGTCAGGAATAATGACATTGTCTAAGCTTTAATGTAAATCAGTGTTTTTATTTGCAAGGCTGTGGACTGCTTATAATATTTCCGGTTCCAGTATAATGATACATATCTTAAAATGTACTTAAAATGTATTTTTTTCACATTTCTGATGTTCTGATTTGTCTGAAAAAATAATTATATATAGTATTTTTCACTACCAATGAAAATCATGAAAATGTGTATAGATTTTCATTTATATTTGAGTGGGACAACTCAACTATGGCATGTCAAACGTTGCTTAATTATATATGTATGTTATTATTATTGTATGTTTGTTATTGTTATTCAATGTCGTGTCATTCGTATTCTAAAATTTGCTATTGTTATTGTATATGTCGTTATTATGGTATGTTAGATATTCTTATTGTAAAAGTCATTATTGTTATTCTATGTTTCGTTATTGTTATTGTATCTTTGTTATTGTTATTCAACGTCGTGTCATTCATATTCTAAGTCTTACCATTGTTATTGTATGTGTCGTTATTCTTATTGTATGTTCGATATTCTTATGGTACAAGTCATTATTGTTATTCTATATTTCGTTATTGTTATTGTATCTTTGATATTGTTATTCAATGTCGTGTCATTCATATTCTAAGTGTTACCATTGTTATTCTATATGTCGTTATTCTTATTGTATGCTCGATATTCTTATTGTAAAAGACGTTATTGTTGTTGCATATTCATTATTGTTTTTGTAAGCTTGATATTCTTATTGTATGTGCGATTTCCCGCGATATAAATAGCACAGCGACGCAAATACAATCACATAACATAGAATAAGAATGACACGTTTTGTAAATAGAATCGTCAGATATTGAACAACAATGATGACTTTTACCATAAGAATATCGAACATACAATAAGAATAAGGACATATACAATAACAATGGTAATACTTAAAATATGAATGACACGACATTGAATAACAATATCAAAGATACAATAAGAATAACGAAATATAGAATAACAATAATGACTTTCAGAATATGAATGACAAGACATTGAATAACAATAATAAACTTAAAATAATAATATATAATTTAGCAACGTTTGACATGCCATACTCAACTACAAAGGAAATGTTACATTTTACATTTCCGTAGTCTATATTTCCATTACGATATTTTGCAAACGTATCTGTTGGCAGTGGTTATCAGTATATTTAGCACCGTATGAATATATACAAAATCTTTGTGCATCGGCTTTAAATTATTGCCAAGGTGTTTTAAGATTTAATGTTATTTTTGCCGAGTTAATTACCAATATGCAGCTTCAAATATAAGAGCATTATGTTGTGAATATGCTAAGCATCATTAAAAGGGAAGGGAAGACTGCCTAACTCTCATTTGGTTTTACAAATGGTGGCAATATCAGCTTCAATCCGTTGACTGACAGACTGGAAAATGAGTTTCACTTGGCAAGTTATTTCAGTTCTGTTTCCTTATGCGCTCTAATTGTACAAAGAATTGCAATAACGTTGTGAACCTAATCGTAGCGTAGTGCTTTTAGGGGATACCGTTATGGACATAATCATGTTTGAGTTTGTGTCTGTATATGATATACAATGAAATAAATTGTGGTTATGTAGATATCATCTTGATAGGAAGTATATTGGACTGTTTACAGCCGATGTAGGCAGAAGGCCCTCGCGTGTATTCAGATAGTCCAATGTATATGATAGCAAGATGGTAACTAAATAACGACACTTTATTCCTTATATCTGTATTTATATTTTTTCTTTCTTTCCCATTGATTCACTGTATCAAATACATGTACTAGTATACTAGTAATAGATCTCTATAATGATAAAGTTGTCAATATTGTCACACATTTTCACGATTTCGCATAACGGTATTGTAAGATTATATCCGATATAGTTTTGACCATAGGTATTATTCTACAATTTGGTATACTTGACTGTGTGGAAAACTAAAATTCGTACTATGACTTAAATATGCCTTTTCAACCTATTGTATTTATGATTATTCAAAGAAGAAGAATATGGAACTATTAAAGGTCGGGAAAAGGAAGGAGAAGAAACTGTTTATATCGTTGTCATGGTACTCCGGTACCATGTTTGTTTTGTTTTGTAATAATTGTGCTCCATTCTAAACTCAGTTCTAATCAAAGACCATCAACCATCGACACTGTCAAAAATTATTCAATTACATTTGACCAAAACAAATTATTTGACAGTAGAATCTTACAAAGCATGGACGTACTGCTTTATTCCTTACATCGTCTGCGCATTATTATTCTTAGAAGCAGACACCTACACACCTATTCTTAGAAGCAGACCAGTAAAAGGGAGGAAAGAAGGAGAACTAGATATAAATGTATGAAGTGGGGTATATTATAATCTGCTTCTTCAAGAATTTCACATGCCTTTATATCATGTGGTTTTGTTCTGTAACAGTATCAATCATAAACTCATTGCGGCTTTGCTAATTCCTTTGAAATCCATCAATGTTTAAAGAAAAACAGGATTTTCTTCTAATTTTATCAAATTCTTTAAGGGCGTTGTCGCTGTCAAAAAATGTTTAAAACCTTAGATACATATCGTTAGATACTTATATAGTAGCGACTGTCTATCGTGTACAAATGCACCCGAACAAACTTCTGCATGTAATAAACATAGACACACCTATATCTCTTTCAAGCCAAGAAAATAGTATGTTATCACATATTACAGGATGAATACCATTTTGTATTTGAATTTTTTCTGCCAATACTGCATGTCTTTGACAGTCAATTCTTGATGGGCCTTTGGCTGCCAACATTGTATATACCTTTTGCTGTGAATACTGCATGTACCTTTGGGTTCGTGAAAGAGTACCGATTTCTGAACCCCATATCACTCGGTGTTGTGAAAATAAATATAGCACAACGCATGGTAGAACAGCCTTTTGAACATAACGTCAACTGTTACGCACATAATCACCTTAAATCTTTCAAGGATATTTGGCAATGCTGGGTGAATTTAATCAAATTAGAATTGTTTGCTGGTAACCAACAGCCTCGCATGATACATTGTTTATTTTATTTTCGTTATATTCGTTACGTCACTGTTTCTTATGCGAGGACAACAACGAATTCAATCGTAATGGTAAACACTTGTACAAAATCAAAAGTTTTCTTTTATAGCATTGTGTGCTGGTATTTGATCCATTTTATTAAATCACCGCCTGTTCAACAATACAAATGCATTCATGTTATCCATACTGTCCACTTTAATAATAAGAGTTCGCAGACATCGAAAATTCCATAAAAAGTTATCATTCTTGTCTTCTTTTTTTCCATATTGTTATCTTCATAATCTATATAATATTTTTATTCAGTTGTGCATATTATTTTATTACTCTTTTTGTCTAGTCACAAAGAAACATTGTTTTGACAATTCATTCTGACGTTGACGTTGCTAGAATGTTGCCTAGAAATGTAATTCTTTCCATAGAAACTCATTTCCCACTGAACATTACTTTACTTAAAATACGTCATCTTTCATTTCACTATCTATGTTACGTCATCCTTCATTTCACTATCTATGTTACGTCATCCTTCATTTCACTATCTATGTTACGCCATCCTTCATTTCACTATCTATGTTACGTCATCCTTCATTTCACTATCTATGTTACGCCATCCTTCATTTCACTATCTATGTTATGTCATCCTTCATTTCACTATCTATGTTACGTCATCCTTCATTTCACTATCTATTTTACGTCATCCTTCATTTCACTATCTATGTTACGTATTAAGTACTGATTTGTAAATAATGGTATAAGATGACCATATGTTAGTTTGGTTATAACATATCATGTTATCCTCGTTAAACAGACTTGTAGCTGCTGCTATCATCAATCATCACTGTTGTTTTGCCACGAATCGATTAAGTTGATGCCTTTCTGTGTTCTTCCTCCCGTTTGCCTACTATGACTTTTCCGTTGATTATTTATGAACATATTATAATTCACATCTTTGAAGGCTGCATCCATTTGATAGTTTTAATTGTTGCTGATGTTGCGTTCAATGAATGTAATAAATGCCGTTTATACAATAGATTTTTCTCACGTTTTTAGTGGAGCCCCCGCTTGCGGAAAGCGAAGACATAGTCGTCAAAATGGCTGTTCGGTGTATGTGCGTTAGTTAGTGCGTATATGCATGCGTTCGTCCGTCCGGAATTTTTAGTCCGGACAATAACCTTGACATGTTTGGAGTCAATGGTCATTTCAGATATTGTCCGGGCCATAATATTAACACGAGAATTTTTTTTTTATATTTGGCACAAATGTTTACCTCCATGAGACAGAGTGGCATGAGCAAATCCCAGGTTCCTATCTCAAAAGTCAAGGTCACACTAAGGGGTCAAATAAAATTTTAGAACTTGTCCTGGCCATAACGTTGATAACTTAAAGCAAACGTTTTATTTGGCAAAAATATAAAAAAAAATTTGGCACTTCCATGAGACAGAGTGTCATGGCCAAACCCCAGGTCACTATCTAAACAGTCAAGGTCACACTTAGGGGTCAAATGTCATTTAAGAGCTTGTCCGGGATGTAACTTTGCCATGCATATATCAATCTACCTCAAAGGTTAAGGTTACATTTGGTGGTTATCTCTACCTTGTAAAAATTTTTGCGATTGATTGTTTCAATTAAATATCTTTAGTTTAGGTCAAGATATTGAAATGAAACTTGTATTAATTAGCTGAAATGTTAGAGTAATTTAGGAGGTGTATCAACAAATTATGGGCTCGACATTGGTGCCTTTTGGGCAACATTCTAGTTGAATAAAGTATTCATGAGTGACGTTTACCAAAGTTCTCATTCATTCTCTATGCAATAATATATAAGGCAATAATACAGTACTATAATGTATAATGTAACATAAAAAGAACAAGGACAAAAATAAATCCAACAGCAAAAGCCACATCAAAGAACGCAGTCACTACTCAAGGAAATAGTGGTATGTGTAAATATATGTGCGTAAACATCGACTGAACACATGTAAACAACAAAGTGAATACAATAATAAAACCTAGAAGTTAACAGACATTGTTTCTTTGACTTGGCATTTTTAAGACAGTTTAGAAACAAAAAATCTTATTCTAACGTTTAAGATATTACCAAACTTCAATTTTAAAGAAAGCTCATTTTTGGTCGGTGCCTTGAAAGATATCAAAGCCCACGAAAAAATAATCGTTTCTATTCAATGGCATTACAGAAGCAAAATCACAAGGAAAATAAAATTAAAGACACGGTACTTCAGGACTTTCCCGCCCCCTGAGAATGATTTAAGAGTTATTCGTAGAGTCTCTCACCTACCCTGGCATTGAAAACTTGGTGACAAATGGAAAATGGGTTGAACACTTAACCTGTTGTGTCTCAGAAAAATACGGTCTTAGCCTCTTCTATTAAAACGTTTAACAATGTTAATATATAAAATGGATGGCCCGGTGGTCTAGTGGTAACACGTTTGACTGTCAATCCAGAGGTTCGGGGTTCGAATCCCGGTCCAGGCACTAGAAATTTCTGAGATGCTCATAAGTGTTTCCCACCTAACTTAGAGGCTTGTACTGGTTCTTCCCAGGAAAAACGACTTCGCGTGTACGTTTAATATCCATACTGTCTATTCGCAAAGAGCTAGGCTAACTTAGCCGGACAAGTCTGTATTTAAAATGGATTTCTCTCTATCTGTTCTGGGGGTTTCATCTCACTCTGTCCCTCTGGTCAGATCGCTCTGTTGATATATAATATAGATGGGCCGAACCCCGAACCTTTGGATTGACAGTCAAGCGTGTTATCACTAGACTAGCAGAGGATGAATTCCACGCCCTGTGTGGCTGCGTTTGCTATGTAGAGCGCGTTTATCATGAAAAGGGTGCTTTATAAATCTGATATGATGACAATAATAATAATAATATAACGGTCGGAAATGGTGATGCCCGAGAATTTAACTGAGTTTCTTTCTATGAATAATTGTTAGTCTCTTACAGCTAGTTTAACATGTTGAAGACATTCAATCACTATACAGTATAATATACGTTTTATTGCAATGGTTTTGTAGCTGTCACTTTGAACTTGGACCTAGAGGCCTGAATAATGCACTCTGAAAGTCACATTGATGAGGTATACTTTATATAAATCTTATAAGCCGAAATAACTATTTTGACCTTTAATTCCAATGTAAGACTTTGTTATATTTCGATCTTCCCAGATCGTTCAGCACGACTTTTATGTTGTGTTATTGGTACTGTTTAGGTTCTCAGCATAACCGTTTTGGCCTGGGTGGTTCCAATACTCCCGCTTTCATAGCCTTGGGTATTGTATAATCACCCCATGGATATGGTGCCTGCTTTTTAATTTTGTCTTTTGACAGTTCCTGTGATATGCAGGCTCCATAACCTCAGATCCCCTTTCTAAATTCCTGTTTGTTTAGTTCTGCCCATTGTTTTCTCGTTTGGGGGCAAACCAATTACTTCATATGAGGACCAAACGCCGCTTTTCATGGAATTACACGCCACAAACCGAGTATCAGTGAAGGTTCTATGTTCACCGCCGTTTGAATACATCTGCGGATGTCTCTAAATTGCTTTTTGTACTTTAAGCATGTGTAAAAGTTGAGTTCTGCTCAACCCGGGGCTAGAGGGCGTGGACGGTAGCATGCATTTCCACTACCGTCCATGAACAGGCTCAATCAAACCGAGCCTGCAACATTTTCGTATTTGTCGTGTTGAGCGACCTGTGAAGTTTCCACTTTTTCTATTTGACCTTGGACCATGTGTTCTGAACGGCGTATTAATGAAGTTTACAATTGATGCTGACTTCATGCCTTTAAGAATATAAGATGTCGACATGAAATAGATGTATTTGACGTCTGTCTAAAACCAAACGGATACATTTGCCCTTGGACTTAGCGACCTGGGTCAAACGTGTATCGCGCCGTACAGTTAATTTAATAAAAAGTCCATTGAAATGTTTGGAGATATGTCACCAAGTCGACGTCAGTATTTTGTATGTGCGGGAATTATACAAGTTTATTGTTTTATTCCGTCTTATTTTCATGTAGCATTTAGTACAAATATCAATAAAGAAACATATTACAATCATATATTAAATTTACCAAGAATGGAACAGACAACTGCCCTCTACTGATGCAAATTTCTCTTCGTGTTGTAGTCTATTTCATTATATTGCCCTAAATGTTGAATATTTATAAATGTTAATAATAAATGGATTTTCGTCTGCTCATAGATTCTTCTGTATGGCGTCATCTTCAGAAATTCAACGAGGTGTGTTTATCTCGAACATACTGTACCTTGGAGGCGGTGACATAGGGCGAGCGTGTATCTCTGAATATGCAGGAGGAAGATTGTAATCTAAGTGGTTGTCATGGTATCGGTTGTCATTGTTACCATGTGTATCATTTGGATAAACTTGAGCAACAGATAAACGACGTCTGTGAGATCGAGTACGCGGTCTGGGGTTTATGGTCTTCTTTGCTTTCATATGCTTGTAAACTTTTACTGAAACGACAACTGCGATGACAATAACCAGCACTGATCCCAGTGTTGCTAGGAGGATTATGTATAATTTGTTGTCAGGTTCCGAGTCGTCAGCGTAGTAATCGTAGTAGTTGTAGAAAGACCCTGAAATTGACATAAGTCTGTTTATACATGTAAGTCACTAGAAGCACAACAACATTTTATGTGAACTCAGAATAATTCTAAATTCTGCAATGAACAATTTTATTTATTTCTTTACTTAAATGTCTCATAATATTTGACAACATCTATGTTTTTAACATTAATCTTATGCATTTGTTCGAAAGAACGTTGGTATTGCTGGTGTGGGCAGTTAAGATAAATTCTTAAATAAAGTGTTCTCCACAGAAAGCAGATATATAATATTTTAATAAATATGTTCAGGGTAAAAAGCGCTTCAAGGACCTATGTTCTCTACGGTAATGCTTAACAATAAGATATGTAATCACGTTCATGCCTCACAATGACAGCCCCACCAAGACATTTGTAATTCACGCTATCGCCAGACAAAGGTAGCCCTACTAAGACATTTGTAATTCACGCTCTCGTCTGACCTGACAAAGGTAACCCCAACTAGAAAATAGTATTCCGTTTTCCCGCCTGGCATTGGTAGCCTCGCCAAAACATTTGTAACACAGACATGAACTGCCAGCCAAAGCAAGACATTTATAATACACGCTCTAGCCTGACAATAGTAGCCCCACCAAGGCATTTGTAATTCACACTGAGTCTCTTGGCCGACACAAGTAGCCCCACTATGGGCTCTCGCCTGACAATGACAGTCCCAACAAGACATTTGTAATACACGATCTCGTCTGATGATAGTAGCGACACCAAGACATTTGTAATACACGCTCTTGTTTGGCAATAGTAGTCCCACCAAGACATTTATGGCAATAGTAGTCCCACCAAGACATTTATAATCTACGCTCTTGCCTGCCCTGACAATGGTAGCCCCACAATGACAATTGTAATACACGCTCTCGCCTGCCCTGACATTATATCCGCCACTTTGACATTTGTAATACAAGCTTGTGTCTGACAATTGTAGCCACACCAAGATATTTGTAATATACGCTCTCGCTTGGAAATAGTAGCCCCACCAAGACATTTGTAATACACGCTCTTACTTGGCAATTGTAGCCGCACCAAGATATTTGTAATATACGCTCTTGCTTGGAAATAGTAGCCACGCCAAGACATTTGTAATACACGCTCTTGCTTGGCAATTGTAGCCACGCCAAGACATTTGTAATACACGCTCTTGCTTAGAAATAGTAGTCCCGCCAAGACATTTGTAATACACGCTCTTGCTTGGCAATAGTAGCGCTCTTGCTTGGCAATAGTAGCCACGCCAAAACATTTGTAATACACGCTCTTGCTTGGCAATAGTAGCCACGCCAAGACATTTGTAATACACGCTCTTGCTTGGCAATAGTAGCCACGCCAAGACATTTGTAATACACGCTCTTGCTTGGCAATAGTAGCCACGCCAAGACATTTGTAATACACGCTCTTGCTTGGCAATAGTAGCCACGCCAAGACATTTGTAATACACGCTCTTGCTTGGCAATAGTAGCCACACCAGGATATTTGTACTACACGCTTGCTTTTGCTTGGCAAAAGTAGCCACACCAAAATATTTGTAATACACGCTTTCGCCTGACAATTGTAGCCGCCATCCTAAACAGCTGTAATTCTGTGTAGATACACTACACTATATATGGAGGTTTGATATTTCTTTACAGCTTACATCCATTATAATGTATTACTTACAATCGTATCCTGCCATGTATCTCACCCTGAAGCCAGTGTTCTCTTTTGATGAGTCTGTCTTGAATTTGACCGTGACAAGAACATCGTAACTCACATAATCATCTGGAATTTTTTGGCCGCATGACCTTTCAAAAAAGTTGGCAGATGTAGGTGCACCTGAAAAAAATATGTGCTTTTTATCATTCTATTGCTGTTTGTAATTTTGGGTTTATAGATACTCTGTACAGATATAACCTAAATATCAAAGCAAGTGTTTTTGTGCTGAATAAAATTGTTCTGTATTTCAGATTTGTATTGTCAAAATATAAATAAAGGTGACCGGAAGCAATTATACCTAAGGTATGGTAGAATCTGTCGTATACTCATCAAATATAAAATTGCTCAAGGAGGAGGGTCCTAATTAATGTTGTAGTAACTTTTCACCCAGCCCATTTATAAGGACTGTGACTCAATGCAGACTTGGAGCGCCGGTAAAAATTACAGACTCCGGTACATACCGAATTAACTAAATTTGAACGAAAATATCTTAAATTTATATATTTTGTAACCATGGTGATACTTACCCTAACCTTTAGTCAGTATTTTATGCATAGTGTACACTAAATGCATGCGGACATGCAAAAATATGCATATTTTTGCCGTGCGCTACAATTGATAATCACTTTCGGGCATGCGCAGAAGACCGCTCCAAGTCTGCAATGAGTTACATCGATTTATAAGTGCCTGTATAAGTATGATGTTTGTTTGTGCGTATACATATTGTAAAGTTTGATTAAACTAATAATGTAACTATATCACAGGAAACAAGTATGTTGACTATAGTACAATCCGTATGGGAAAGGCTAAGTACGTGTTAATGGAGTCTTGTTGCTAGTTTGTATGTTTATATGTATTATATGAACACACATTTGTGTCAGACAGCACGACCTATTTGCAGTTTTACTTAATTTTGAAAAACGTGATCTATTGATTGATTTGTTTTAGAGTGTTCTGTAAAACTGAACCAGACATTGCCTTTACTTTGTTGCTGACGAGTGTCCAGTTGCAACTTGATGTCGGCTGAGTTGGCAGTGGTGTGTTTTCAAATGTAATGTTAAGGTTAGTCAGATCGATTTCCTCTCCTGTGCTATAAATCAGAGCGAATTTTACATTCAGTAGTCATAAAAGAATATCCATATCTTTCTGTCACAATACAATAACAATTAAGGACGATCAAGTTTTAATAAGCATGATTAAGTAAATAAAATAATCATTAATTACCTTCCAATCCAACAATCTCCAGTCACGTTTAATTAATAACATTATAATTATCACGTATGGGCACGAATTCATGAATTTTAAATCTAAAAATAGAATAAATTGCCTTAAGGTATCTGATCCACAAATAAGCAAGTTCTATTTAACAGTGCTATAAGATATAAGTAAGTAAGTAAGTAAGTAAGTAAGTAAAGTAAGTACATGTATGTAAATTCTTTATTAAAATAGGGTAACCCTTTTAGCAAAGCTAATCTTCCACGGGGACCTCTATTACATATTCATTTGATGCCTGGTAAGCTAATATAATTTTGGTATTACAAAAACGTGTATTTGAAAGTGTGTTGTCTACTGTAAAGGCAATAAAATTTACATGAAAAAAATATGTTATATGATTATTATTTGTTTATTTATAGTGTTCAATGATACTTCGACAGGCAACCAGTTAATACAGTGCAAGATTTAACATCTGCAGTCAAAAACATGACTGTAGTGATTCATGAATACTATTATGGTTAATTGTTCAGCAGAAACAACTTTCAATGACCCCCCCACCCCCCACCCACCCAAAATAAAAAAAAAAATGAAAGAAAATAGATAAATAAATAGATCAATAAATAAGATAAAAAATGGAAAAAAAACTCGAAAATTTACCTTTTTGTGGATTGGACACCTTTATTTGTTTATCCTCGAAGTCCATCGAACTGGCTTATCACGAATACTAATGGTTGCACAATATAATTATATTTATACCTACCATCATATATGGTGAGATAATCTTGTACACAGTACCCTGAGTCTTCTGTATAGAACGCCAGAAATTCAAGTTTAACTACATGATTACGGTTTGCCGCTTCTATATACCATACACAGTCGAGATCACTGAAAAGAGAGGGTTTTTTTTGTTTTATATTAGACCTAACTAGTTCAGAGATTTAAAGGGAACACTCGCTGTCGAATGGTGAAGGCAGTTGATCTGGAATTTAATGTCTGAATATGGATACTCTGCTAAGTAATGTAAAGTACAGGAGTTTAACATGGTGTTTGCTGTGCTTTACTAGTAGTGCTTTGAAATGACTTCGGCCGCTTTTTCATGACCTAAATGTTTTTTTTTCAAGGAGATCTAGTTTCTTTCCGTGCCCTCCCTGAGAACTGTTGAGAAATTACTGAATTGTATGCAATTTTAGACGAATACACTGGGCAAATCTGGTTGAAAAGTAGACACTATGTACACTGATAGCTGGGATAACTGGAGTACAAGTAGATGCGGGGGTTCGGGTGCACTCCGAGAAATTTGGAATTCTACAAGAAAACATTGTGCATTTTAAACCATTTCCGACAAAAACCTTAGCAAATCATGTTGATGTCCAGATCATCAAGGATATGATGACGCCAAAAATAGTTCTTTTCTGTGTTAAATAAAAGAGGTATTCGTCCTAAAATAATTACCAGACAGCAGTGTTTTTCTTTTTAAAAATCAGTCATAAACATTCAAAATTTGTAAAATATTGGCATTCACTTTTATTGATAGAATATTTTAGAAGAGTCTTTAGCATGGTACAGTGGAGACCTAAACGACCACCATACCACTATATACAATACAGATACAGAATACCTGCTTATTATTATATAACTTAATAAACAATCAAGTTTATCTGTCTCTTACACAATAGAATATTTTAATTATATAGCTGTACAGACTTTTAATTAGTTAAACAAGCAATATTATAGCAGATTCGTTTGACTAAGACTAATGGATTGTGCAACACCTCTATAATGTTTCCAGCACTAGCTTAAGCGAAAATTCGTAAGGGTAGCCGGATGTAAAATTAAAAACGAAAACGAGTTACAACAGGGGACCAAAGTAAAAACATGCACACATAAAGTTGATATATATAGTTTAAAAGGCTACAAATACTTATCGGATATGAACTTTAACGATGTACAAAACTTAATTACTATTCGTATTTCGGGTAAGTTTGAAAGCATTTGACATATCAAATACATCCAGAGCCGCACAATACATGTTAATTAATCAGCCTCCAATGTCCTTTTTCGTATTTGCGCAGACTGCATTTCTTACACTGCATAGCTCTGACATACGTTACAAAAGACCCGGCTGTATACACTAAACGAAAGTTGGTGATATTGTAAAGACTTACGATCCGTAGTTACCAGGGTAACCCGGACTGGTGAACTCCTGGTAAGTCTCCGTTGCCGTCAGGTTAGCGTAGTTAGGTGAGCATTGACCGCACACTGAAATACAAAGCTAAAAGTTTACCTGCTTATAGATAAAAACAGGCAAAATTAAACATCCAATTGCTGTTGTCTTTTTTTATGTGTTATATGTTATTCAGTTCTGTATGACTGGTTTAGGATCCTTACTCATTCCATAGGAAGTTCATTACAATTAAAAATAATGATATAGTTTTTATGCTTGGTCTATTTCGTTATGAAAATGATTTTTTTCTTTACTTAGTACTTTAAAAGAAGAAATAGTTCCTATGAAAACAATGTACATTGAATAAAATGTTGTCAAACATTCTGCTACGTTGGAACTGCGAGTGATAAATAGGTACACCCTCGGCCACTCAATCCAGGGGTCGTGGGTTCGAGCCCCACTGGGGTCACGACCATGACTCCTCATATGACACAAGTACTGTTTTTTCCAGGAAGCCGACGCGAGAGTGTTTCCAATAAGCTTGACGCTTTCATCACAATCGAGCTAAAAGAAATTAGTATAAACTAAATAGGTACACCCGATGATATTTTTATTTAATGTTCACTTTTACCTTTCGCTGTTAGCACTTGAACGTGCTTATAAAAATAAAATAAAATGAACCTACCCAGATGTAAGCAGATCGAGAGAACACAAATCACGTGTATAATGATTCTTTGTCTGGAACTGGGAGCATGTTGTTGAATCATCACTCTATATTCATGACAAGCAAGGCTGAAACGTATAAAAACAGTAGAAAAACAGTAGAATTAAATTATAACAATAATGATGATGACAGAAAACAACAACAACAATCATAATAATAAAAATGAAAAATAAAGAATGACATATCTGCCATGGCTAAAGCCATTTTGCCGCCTATCACAATGACTTTAACATTGTTGTTTCTTTTATTTATGATCATTTTTATTACATTTTCACTTCACCTATCTAACCACGATAGGTTATCCAACCAATGTAAAACTCTTTCTAACCGTAAGAGAAACTGGCGACTCACCCGCATTAATTAATCAAGGGTCGCGTGAACGGCTGCAGACGTATTTACTTCCGTCTGAAACGGTTGCATCTTCCGATAATTTAACTTGCGACCTTTACATTACCTCACGATCTCTTAATGAATATGAATTTTGAAATACCTGTAATCAGTGTTTATGCTTTGTATGTCCTTCCATCCGATCAGATACGTATTTCCTTAATTATGTTGATCATTAACAGTTTCTTTCTAATCTCACAAAAGAGGATTAAATAAAACAGTTTAGGAACGGTCATGAACATTGATAATAGAATGTACAGTTAAGACCTTTTTTGAAATAAAAATTGAATTTGCACTGCAGTACCTTAAATCTGTAATATTCGCCATTGTGTAATTTAATAAAAACTACCACTGTATAATAGTAACAATGCAGTGCGCACAATTAAGATACTTAATTTGCTCCATTACGCAGTTTGAGATTGATGTGGGAAATGAGAAAAAATCAAAGCAATAGAAATTCTTTTTAATGAATTTTGTACAAGAACATGTTCTACAATTTTTTTCTATGACAGGGTATAAATTAGGAAAACTTGAGATAAGTCTTAACTTCTAGTATACGCCCTATGACAGACAGAGTATATTTACGGATGATGATGATGATGATGATGATGATTTTATATCAAAGTATATATAACGGCGATTCTGCAAAAGTTGGTAATTGCGAGTTAACATTTTAATTGGTATTTGTAAAACGTTTGGAAAAACTTCGAGGCCAAAGGTTCAGATAGCGGAGCCTATTGTGAAGTCTATACGTAGGTGGTTTGAAACTGATTTCCTATCTTACCGTTATTTATCGTAGCCTACGAAAGTCACGAAAAGTTTACGAAAAATGTTTGCATGTGGTAGATGGTGCTAGGGGGTGTGCGAGGTGTTGCGCATTACATTACCTCTCATGAACAGACTCAGTCAAATCGAGTCTGCTATTATTATTCTTGCTTCCAAAGGATCTTTTTACAGATTTTATTAACTATCACAACAGCAATCTTTAAGTGCCGTGTGGCGGCTGTAAAAAGTCTCCACGTACTTGGATTCAGTGTTATTATTTCTGGTTCTTTGGGATCATGGAGTCCATTCAACATATGTGTAAGAGAGTTCCGCTTAAGCCGGTGCTAGGGGGCGTGAGAGGTGTCAAATCGAGTCTGCTATTATTATTCTTTCTTCCAAAGGATCTTTTTACAGATTTTATTAACTATCACAACAGCAATCTTTAAGTGCCGTGTGGCGGCTGTAAAAAGTCTCCACGTACTTGGATTCAGTGTTATTATTTCTGGTTCTTTGGGATCATGGAGTCCATTCAACATATGTGTAATAGAGTTCCGCTTAAGCCGGTGCTAGGGGGCGTGAGAGGTGTTGCACATTTCATGACCTCTCATGAACAGACTCAGTCAAACAGAGTCTGCTATTATTATTCTTGGTTGCATTCTATGCACCCAAAGGATCTTTTTACAGATTTTATTATAAAATTACAGACTGTTTTAATATTGAACCTAATGTCTGATTTATCTTCAATGTTCCTCATGCATTTACCTATTACTAATGTAAATATTCGTGAACTTGTTTCCACAAATAGATGCATAGGTCTCTATCTAAAGTTCTAAACCTAAACGGTTGCTTTTTTTATTTGTGGTGCCCTCAAAAGGAAAGGCAAGTTTACTATTCCATTTATTTATTATTCCATTTATTCATTATGCCTGTTAGGTATTTTGAAACCTTTCAAGGCAATGAAAGAATTCTCAGACTGAAATCGGCTTAGAAATGGGAGTAGTTATGAACATTTCAATATTAGATTAAGTGACCGCCATTACTGCTGTATTATTGAAGAAACTACCAGAAAGCTACAGTAATGGATATACCATGTTGTATTTCGATAGTTGGAGGATATTTACGAGTAATATAACTGGACTGTTAAAAGTTCAAAAGCGGATGATGGCACATATAATGTTTTCGGACTTGTCAAATATTAATGGAAAACGTGGTAACTTGGATAAGTATAGGCTCAATAGCTTCCATATAACATTACTTTTTTGTAAAACATCGCCAGGAAAGGAAGCCATGACTTCAAGAAGACATAACTGAATTGTTTTCAGCATAGCCACAACGTTCAGTGCGGATTACTTCTTATTGAAAGATAGAGAGAAGTATTTTTGGAAGGTCTAAATTTTCTTCTTCTTTTTTTTTTTACAAAAGGTCCTTCTAAAGCTTTCTTAGACCAGCTCTTTAACAACGACGTATTATTTGTTTAATATTTTGAAAATATATATGACATGACATATCAACTTTTGAGATATTATATAAAACTGACTGATTTTTGGTCGCTTCGTCATAAAATAAAAGAAATAATTTCAAAAAGTGAACTTTTGTGACAGATTATTTTCTAAATATTTCCAATTATGTAGACCGCTTCTGCAATCATTGGAGACAAATTTTGTATCTGTTATGCTATACATTTCCTTTTTCTCTCCCTTGGTTCAAATAGGGAGTATCTTCTCCATGCATCTTCTTCACAGGTATAGATAGGTCAAAACTTTACAAATGTTCAGACAGAATAATCGATATGCCGGATATTTTCTGGTATGTCAGGAAAGACAAGAGACTGACCAAAGTCCACCCTACTCGTAAAATAGATAACCATATCTAAAATAAATAATGTATGCGCATTAGTTATATATGCTTTCTGTACCTCCTTCCCAAACGACCCATGTTGTACTTGCTCTTATCCACATGCCTGCCCGTCTGTATCGGTGTCCCGTCCGTTCATGTTACCGAATTTGTATCGTATCATATACTTAAAAGCATTTGACCATCCTTATAGCCACTACAAACACAAAAGAATTAGAGACTGCTATAGCGCTCAGTCCTATATAAAGAGCTACCGAGTGGCCACCACCTACATCATGTTGTTTGTGAATTTTAATCTACCACGTATAACACCTGGGGTTTTTTTTTGGATTTCACCCTACCATTAAACAAAAAAACAAATATGTTTCTTACTACCTCTTTTCAGTTTCTTTTATGTGTGTCTTAATGATTTTCAGTATTTGTTCCCCCGCCCACCGAGGACTTCTCCTCGTTAGTCTAAGGTTATATGAAAGTATATTTAGTCTTGCATCGTCAACAAGTAGTATATGACCGAACATGGACTGTAACTGATGGGTACCAGTGTTCTATGGACACAAATCTAGTCCGTGAATCAAATGATACAAAGAAGAGCCAACACAAGTTTCATATCATTCGTTCGCTGGAGTCTGACAAAACCATGCACAATATAACTAATTTACTATAAAACAATACAATCTTTACTATAAGCCAGAACCTTTCATGAAAAAGCAATCTATCTATAGTTCATTTATTTTCTTAAAAATTTGGTGAAATGCTTCTGTAATATTGGCTGAAGACACAACAAATCAGCAGTTTTTCGTCCCTTCGAGTCCTTGTATCTTTGCCCCGATCTAAAGACACCCATCATAATTACGGAATAGTCTTAAGTTAAATACATTCATAAACTATATGTGGATAACTTTATAATGCAAGAATAAAGTAGTTGGCCGTATTTGCTTTGACCTGTCTTAAAGGTTATGCTTTGATCCTACGGAACCCAGTGTTCTTTGATATTTTGTTACTATTTTGGACAGCTTTGCTTTCAAGAACATTTTCAGTATAAATTTTAGTAAGAGTGTGTTTTGTTGTACGTTCTTTCCTATCGGTTTGAAAAAAAGCAGGCAATGTCATTTAGGAACGCTCATTTTATTGAAGTCTGTTTCTCTCCTCGTAAACAAAGTAGGAAAGAAAAAATTTAATTGAATTCCTAACTTTCCCGGACACATATCTGATTTATAGATCAATTGAAATTAATCCTGACCATGTCAGTACTGACTATTGATCTGTATTTGCGCCAATTGTAAAATCATTGATCAAACCCCACTTGAAGTTATGGTACTGTCCAAATTGAAATACGGACAAGTTCATTTTAGAAATTTAGTAGAGTAAAGGCTAGTGTTCCGGAATAAATTGGTTGGCAATGTCTACCACTTCTGTATCATTCATATATACATGGTCTCTTCTCAAAAGATGTTGACTGATTTATATATCTGTACCTTAAAAGGTCTAAGTGAATTGATGTTCTGCTAACATTTGAAGCATCAGCAATTATATACCAATTACTTTAATTAAGTGACATCAGTGATTGTGCGTGCGTGCGTGCGTTCCAGCTTGTGTGAGTCGGGAATTATTCGTGTCCATGCCTGTTCTGCTGTGATTTTGGGAGCTTGCGTTTTCGGAACGTGCCTTTACTTATTGAGTAACTATTTATTCCTGTTTTCCCTTCTTCAACACAACCCATTTTTATCTAATCCTCATTTCATGTCTTTTGGAATAATTAAAAAAATTAACATTGAAGGGAATATGAAGCAATGCATCTGTTATATATTTCCATTACAGTTTCTATGTGTTGCAGGAATTATTTGGGATGTAATACTGTGGCTGTGTTCTATACCTCCAGGGAATCTACTCTAATCTTTTATACTTTAAACATATTTTTATTGAAAAAGAAGCAAGACCAGAGTGAGTGTACGTGAGGCACCAGTTTGTTGAACAAAGTAGCTATGTAAATATGAATATATGCCACAGTTGAATTAGCCATGAGGAAAATACATTGAACCTTGTGATACATTACTGCGCGCATATGTCGTAAATCAAAAACAAAATGCTGATCTGTATTATTATACTTATATATGAAACATCAGAAAAGCAAACAAACTGCGACGCATTGTCATTACAACGAATACATACAGTTCTGCATGTAATATGTCAATTAAGCACTTCTTTTGAGATTTTAGTCATTTAGAGCAAACGTACTACTATTGTCATTTTGTACCACTAAGAAGGTAAGAAGAAACTTTTTGTTCCTAGAAATTAAAAGCAATACGTCTAATGTACTATCTCACAATATCAAGTTTGTATGATGAGGAACATAGTTTGGTTTTATGCCTCTTCATAATCGTAGGAATCGTCTGAGTCAGTTTCCGAATCGTCGTCACTTTCAGACATAAGCTCACTTAGAGTTTCACCTGGAACATTACGTTGAGGCATGAAAGGAACATTCCCAGGCGGAGGGTGACTGAGGCCGGCATCGCCTTGTCCTGGGTTGCTAATCGGGTTCTCAGCAGTGTCTGATGAAGCAACATTAACAGTTGTCCCATTATCGGAAGATTGAGCTACCGCCGTTAGAGAAGTATTCGATGGATTTGACGTCTCAATATCAGCGTTTCTGTTAACAAGAGAATTGCTGTCGCCTGGCAAAGGATCAGATTCTGTGTTACCAGCAATATTAGCAGTTACCACACCCGAGTTACCATTTGTCTGAGCGCCATTCGCGGAATTACCAATTTGTGTTGTGGTGGTACGTAAGTTATCCGGTACTACAAAACGTGTATTTGTTATTCCATCTGACTGGCCAGTAAAGCTTGCCGGAGGCGGATGTTCTGCCACGTCACTGTATCTAGGGGGAGGCGATATAGTTGATACGTTAAACTGTCCGTACGCCGGTGGAGGACGCATACCGCCACGATTGCGCGTGCTCCACGTGCTGGCGACAGCGAACGGCTGTACTTCGATAGAACGTGTCCGCTTGTCATTCTCTCTGTTTGACTGCTTGCATTTGTAAATGATTAACCCTGTGACGACCAAAATCAAAGCCAGACCTGCAGCTGCACCAATGATAACAAATAACATGATGCTCGCAGCCTCCTCTTCATCATCTACGAGACTCGCTGTAATGAGATTTAAAGGGATATATCTCCAGATCGTAAGAACGAAATTAAACAGATAGTAGATTATGTAAGATTTCGAAAACGATAGTAATATTGTTTAACTAAATATTTCAAAGTGCAGCTAAATTCTAATATCTTATATCAAATTTCTATAACATGGATAGCGCTTTTGAAAGATTTCTTCTTATTTATTGACTAAGTAAAAATGTATGACTGTAGAAATAAATCGTTCATAAAACATACGAAATCACTTTACATTTCTTTCCATTGCGATTACATATAAAGAAAGCTTTTCCAAAATTTCGAAACAACTGACATAAATCATGAAGCGTACAGGTTTAAGGTACTTCCGCCATCTTGAATTTAGGGTGACCTTCATCTGAGGTGTGAAAATATAGTGAACAAAAGCTTTCAAATGCCGCTGTTCCAGAGTACAAAAACAGCTCAGTTTGCAAGACCTGAACTAAAAGTAGCTGTATAAAAAGTAGAACTAAAATTTGGAAATAAACAAAGAAGATATTTTACCTGTATTTTTCCAAATTTTTGGTTAGATTTATAAATCCTTTCAAAATACTTCATTAAAAATTCATGAATGGCAAAAGTTAGTTCAAAGTTTCAATTAGTGCACAGGAGAATTGTCTTACTGAATAGAACTGAACTTAGTACAAAATTTGTTTTCAAATCTGACCACCTCATGTATTAAAACGAAATTAAATCGGTACATATTGCTATTTTCAGCATACATAAAAGTAGTGCAATGTGCGGACAATGATTCTTCTACGTATGGTGTACCAAACTGCCTAAAATTGTAAGAGAAGTCTCAGACTTAATGTGAACAAGACTTGGCAACGATCCAAAATTCTTTTCAAGGATTGTGCAAGTATAAGAAAGGTTTAATTTATTATAGTGTAATTTATGTACTTACGCGCTGCTTATATCACGGAAAATTTGGTGGAAATGGAATTTTCGGTACTTCCTGCGGTAACTACCGAAATTACTTAACGTAACTTTCTCACACATACGTGATTGTATATTTATAAATTATAAAAAAATCGAAATATTTGCTCTATCACGATATATGCAAATATTTTTAGACAATCTTGAAACATTTGGCCACTGTATTTCCGCATACTGGTCCGGGACAAGTTGGATGTATATAGTGATCCTTATTAGATGTTTCATGCGTCGTAAACTAACCAATTTTAATCTATCGACTTTTTATACAATATGAGAATTTATGCAGCATGTTTTTCAAAACACAGTGAGAATAAATCGCAGAAAAAATGTACAGCCAAATATGTTAGGAGGTAATACAATTTGTATACTGTAACAGTTGTAGATAACTACGAAACATTTTACAAAATGCAATCAGTTGAACTTCTCACGCGGAAACCTGATGATTAAAATCGGCAATATCACAAAAGTAACTTTTCTGTATCTTGGTTCTTCGTTAAACAACGATATTTTTCACACTTTCATAGATTTAAACTGATAATAAATGTGTATTGAAATTCCGGCATAGAAATGGACACCGACTTTACATTACAGATTCCTGCGGTGTTCACAGGGGAAGCAGCGGTCCAGTACTAAGACTGTCCACGAAACCAAGGATAACGAGTTCTTTATCTGAAAATTACGAACATTGGGATCAGTGTTCAGTATACACCTGAAAATAATAGACTTGCTATTTGCCGAGTGCACACTTGTTTTCTATCGTCGTTAATATAAAGTAGACTAGTAAATATTCGTACATATGCATAATCTCATAAACACTTCTTTAATGTATGCTCTCTGAAATTAACAAATAACTGGCTCAACTGAGACACCATACTTTAAAGTAAATTCAGTTTATTCACCACGAGGTTCAAAATGCACGGGAGTCTCGTGATAGTACATGCCTTTAATTTCACATGGTTGAAGTGTAAACAAATAGTTAAATTTGCTTCGTTTTATTTCTCACGGAAAGATCGGACGGTTTTTTATATTGGAATAATTATAGAACATATATGCATTTAATGTTGAAAGTTGATTGTTTTCTACAGGACGTAAAACTGAAACAAGTAAGCACTTTTACTTTTTCAGCAATGTTCCTCAGGTGAACTTTGACACTGTTTACCTGTTTACGAAGAGAAATCAGTTTTGTGTCTTCTTGAAATGCGTTGTTCGGCTGAAACGTATAGTTCCCGGAAAAGTTCTAAAATGGTTTCTTTTGGGGATTTTTGTTTTATTTATAAATTCAACACAATGTGCAATATTTCCAGTTTTTGAAAATGATTGAAATTCATCTTTATTTTAGAAAAAGTTCCGATCTTTCATTAATATTTTGCCAGCGGATGCTTACAAATTTTAAGTGAAACGGCTTTCTTGTCCAAGAGAGGTGTGTAAAGCGAAAAACTATTATTACACATTGCGTTTATTCTTTAAATGTGAAGGATCGGTAACAGATTAAGGACATCGGATAGTGAAAAACTATACTAAATGGATATCTCTAACCATGAATAAGGAGACATACATATTTCAGTAAGGAAATCTGAGGTAAAATAACAATCATATATTTTATTCCTTGAAATAAACATGGCGGCGAAATATTTTAGAAAAACTGTGCACGTGTTTTGCGCATTAGAATGTTTAACGACATTTTCTTAAAAAAGTAACGCTCGTGTGCACTATTTTGGCATTTCTTTGATTTGAAAATAAATATTTTATAGCAATTTAGGTTGTATACGATACCAAACTTTTGCACCAAAAATGTTCACTCATTTTCTTCCAAAGCACTGTGGAGATAGGGTTCAGCGTAGCTTTCATGCTCGCAAATTGACCTACAGATAATATCTTTTCAACTTTTATCATATATATTTTATGTCCTTGCATTTCGAAAGCTGTTTCGAGGATTCTGATTTTTCACATAAATTTCTAATTTCAATTTGCGGAAGTACCTTAACTGGAAGTTTATTATAATCATAACATAATGCATACTAAGATGAGCTCCAGATTGGACACAGGTTACTTAGAACAGCCGTACTAGTTTGTTTGGTACATTTATATCGATGTTTTATACATCCAAACGAAATTCAGTATGTGACTCCTTATATAAATCGGTCTATAGCCCGTATTTATATAACTCACGTTTCCTGGGCTAGTAAGTCCAAAACTTAAGAATAAAACTGAAAATTTATCTATACGTGTAAAAATACTCTTGTTAAATGGCTTACTAGTCAATCGTATCGACTATTGACAGACAAGCCATTAGGTAAATGTAGACTAGTCACTTCTGTAACGTACGGTGGTTAAATTACAGAACTATCTCTTTCACACTGATAGCAGTAGCAATAATCTTATATAAATTAGAAAAGATACTGAACTTTCATTTTACATCTCTAGAATGAGGAACAAATACATGTATGTAATTAAAGAAAAAAAGTCATCTAATGATTAGAAGATCCGAACGCCTTACATCTTGGTCCTGATTTATATCTGGCTACAAAACCAAGTCTTGTTACACTGTAATCAGAGATAAACACAACCGTCATGTTGCTGTCGTAACTCACATAGCTCGGGGTCGCCGTGCCACAGAATGTCCCTAGTGAGGTAGCATTGATGTTGTCACCTAAAATACAATGTTAGATACATATAACACTGCGTAGGGCACATACGCTTTTGAAAAGAAAAAAAAAACAACTATAATCCGAATTCAGTTTTTATCAATTTGATCTAAACTAACATTTATACATCTTCTAACTAGAACATTACAGTAGTAAACTGATCAATGCTTGATATTGGGCTGAGTCAGTAAAAGCCAGTCCAGCAGCCCCCGCCTTAATCGTTTAACCTTTTGCTTGCTGGCGGCAAGTGATTCAGGCTGCAGGCTGATCATGGTTTGCACTGTCCGCTATTCAGTCAGTAAGTTTTCTTGTTTTTCCAATTTTTATTTCACTTCTGAATCAGTACATTGACATCACGGTAATACATACATGTTCATTATATGGATACATTACTTATTAACATTACATGTTTTAACATACATATTTATCCATGTAATTCAACATAGTAAGAGGAAAAGTATACATTTAGTACATAATATCAATCCCTGAAATTTTTTTTCAAATACTGATGAATGGATGGGAAAAGATAAATGAATAATGAGATGATGGAGTGTCCTTTATAGAAACAAGAGTTGTCTGTAAGAATTCAATGCTCGACTATTCGAAATACTGTCCCAAAAGCAGGAAAATGCTACCTTAAGTGTTAGAATATCTATAGAGTTTCAATCCAGTATCTGCACATGTGAAATTTCAATTCAAAATCTGCATTTGTTCTGGAGTGTGACTTGCCTACAAAACCTTAATAACCAGAATTCAGAAGTCATAAAGGGGGGCATAATCTGCCAAATATACATGTCAGTTGTGAAATCTGACCCAATGTGTTTGGTTATTGATCCAGAAAATTAAACAAAAATAAGTTTCAAATATAGATATAAGTTGTGACGTTGGTGTTAGGGTGAGTAGAATAGCTGGACTATTCTTCGAATAGTCGAGCCAAAAAAAGAAAAAAAAGGCTTAAGCGGTACGTATTTGAAAAAAAAAAGAGAAAAAAAATTCACGTTTGGATTAAGTAAAAAAAGAAGAAAAAAGGTTTTAAGAAGAAAAAGGAATTCAAAAAAAACTGCTCTGCTCAATCAAAAGGTCTCTGTTGATCTACATCACCATGAAAGGTTTTCAGTGATCACTCCTTCGAATAATAAATGGTAATGCCCAAATTTAATGATAAACCAGTCCATTTTAGAAATTTAGCAGGGTAAAGGTTAGCTAAGTTTGATAGCATGATACAAGATATGTATTGATATGGTACTATATTTTATTTCATTCTTCAAAACATCGACTAACTATCTTTTATTCATACACACATGACTATCCACTATCTATTAGAATTTCACGATTATGATATTTGGTAACGTTATTGCCACTTGCGCTACGAACAAATTCACTGTGATGAGCTGAACACACTACTATCTTTGTTAATTGTTGAAGGTACAATACAGGTTATATGGCGCTAAACATTACTGAAAGATTGGTTTCATCTTTATACTGAAAACATCTACGAAATTAGACACACTAAAAACAATCTGTATTTAGACCATATGTTTTGTTAACAGGAGATAACTCCAGAGGCTATTCAAATTTTGTATAATCATTTCCTTTCTGCTCTTAACACAGACAAACATGCACATAATAAGAGCTGGGATGGAATTCTGCTGAGACAATAAAAGTAGAAAGAAATTGAGAACAAATACTATTTTAAAAAGAATAAATTAAATTATCTAGTCGGTAGTCAGACCATTGACCTACCGTCAAACACCTCGCCGTAGTCATTTACACATTCAGCGTGGTACTCTATATCCGCGTCTATGACTTCCAGTCTGATAGCATGATTTCCATTAGCTGCTTCTATACGCCATTCGCAGTTTTGTTGGCTTAAAAGAAAGTGAATTATAAACAACTAAATACACATTCAATTAACTCAAATTAAAACATTTTATCACATTACGGCCGCTAACCCTGTTGCGTATACTGCCTACAATGCATGAAAATGAAACAGTTGACAGCAGTTTTATACGACAAATTATTACATTAAACATTTCTCAAATGTATCATACTAGGTGTATGATTATAATTGCGGGTGTGTAAGTATTTATCTGGCACTCCTCAACCACATTCCTATCCTTAAACATACAATCAAAAAGTCATTTACTCTTCTAAACTTACTACATATTAAAAGTACCAGAATATAATTTAGAGACATCCGCAGATGTATGCATATGGCGGTGCAGATGTGATTTGTAATATAGCGTTGGTTTCCTGAATGTAAAAACCTTTTACAGCCGGAATTTTAAATACACGTCTTTTACACACTGCAAATATGGTTAAATAAAAATTTTATATTTTAATTTATCCCATACGTTTCCCAGGCCATTTTCAGCAAAGTTTTTGCAAAGTTGTGTGGCCTTCTTGTTACAATTTTAGTCATCATCTACTTCGTTATTATATCCTTTACAAAGCATAGGCATCAGTTAGATAAGATGAATACAAAATTGAAACTCTCACAATCACCATAGACAGGTATGTTACATGTACACAATGGGGCAAACATATTTACAACACTTTGCATGTATGCAAGCTCTACGGCACTGCACAGTACAATAAAAATGGTTCAACTTTTGTATAGAAAGAATAATATTATAAATAGTTTAAGAGACTGACAATAATAAATGTTGTGCCTGTTTGGCCTCATGTTAACAATTATAATCACCTAGGGAAAGCTTACTTACTTGCTGTATCCTGATGGATAGTTGACGGACGTAAAGTTCTGGTAGGTGCTGTTGGCATTTAGAATCACAGTGGTTCCAGAGCACTGACTGTGTACTGCGATATAACAATACTGGTATATCAATACAATTTTGAAACATATACTTTGCTCATGCACATAAAATATTAAAATATACAATTTGCTCGTGTCTCTAGGTTTCTGTCGTAATATCTATCAACGGGCAACTGATTTTAGGCATATGAGGGACAGCAAGAAAGTCAAGGAAAAGTCCTCTAGGGTCTTTATTTACAATACAAGAGAACAAACTGTTGCATATGTATAGAACAGAACCGGATAAATAAACACACAAAGTCGCTAAATTACTGAAAAATGCAGTACCTATTACATTGTCGTTTCAGCAAATTTACATATAAATGTATCATGGGTTTGTGTTCATAAACAAAATTATCTTTCACAGTAGCTACGTTCCATGTAAAGGCTTTAGTCTTTCATATGGTAATATTTTCTTATCGCTGGGTAATTTTTGTAGTCTCTAACTGCAGTTCAAATACGAAGAGAGAGCAACAGGGCACAGTGCAAGTTCTCAGTAATGCTGAACTCCGTTCTTTGGATGAATCATAAAGGTGAAGAAATAAGAATTATTCCTCGTTATTAAACTTCTTCATTCTTTCCTGTTCAGGTTTAGCATTTTATGTTATGCTTTTCGTTCAACTGCTTTACGATTAAGTCCTGTCTACTGGTGGTCTACGGAACTGCCGTCATGCTGGCTCGCGGGATATACGTTATGCTGTTGTTGGACAGTAATTCATTTGATATCACAATTTGATACACAATTTCTTCTGTCGAGAATACAACGGTTCGTGTTCTAATGTGTGCGCCTCGTCGGAAAATAAATTGTAGTTTTCTTCCGTAAGTATGTTATAATAAGCTTTATTGGGCGTTGCCATAGATACTGTTTTTCAGCAATGGATTAATATGTAATAAGTGTATACCTTGCTTTATAATATAATCATTGACTTTGTTTCCGCATTATAGCATGCAGATAACTATCCTGAAAGTTAATGACCATATTTCGCATATGCATGTTTATCTGATTCAGTAATCTATATTACATATTACTATGTAAAGTGCAGTTTTAAATATTTCTCGTTATAGGTCGACATTTTATTACAATGTAAAGCATCTTAATAGCTTATAACTTATTAAAAGCAGCAATATACAAAAGACATGTGTCTTTGTGTTGAACATTGATTTATATAAATAGATGAGAGTCATGAGACTACAATAAAGGACGAAATCTATAAATTACTAAGTTAAACACGTGTCAGTGATAAAATACCAGTCTTTGAACATCTGGATGAGACAAAAACAATTTTCGTAAAACAAAAAGACATGAATTGATAGATTATCAAACAGTGTATGTTTCCAACATATAATTTGTTTAAATGGCAACAGAAATGAACTACCTCCATGTACCCAAACTGTGAGAACAACCAGCAGGTAAAACATTCCCGTGCGCAGCATGTTTAGGAAATCTCTGGAGATTCCTACCGACGCAGTGGAAGCATCATCACATACCTGTAAACATACAGCATCAAACATTTTTGCTGGAAAACAATATATCAAATGTGACATTTAAGGCATTAGACCCAAATCAATGTTTGAAAATGTGAACATTATTTTGCTTCGTAGTATTTGCGGAACATGAAACTAATATTTTTGTGTATATATTAAGCGAAGTTAAATTCATTTGATGAGGATAGTTAACATTTACTTTCACTATCACAAACAAACTGTTTACTGAAAGATATGCATTGGATAGCTTTCAGTCGTATAAATGACAATTAATTCAGAAAGTAACAATAATGTGTAGGCCTATTTTCATTCGAATAAATTTCGCAAAAGAATGTATCCATATCAGACTTTAAAAGATAAATTGAAGCG